>NC_092876.1:125250761-125854095 GCF_028372415.1 Notamacropus eugenii
AATCTGCATCTCTTCCCCCAAGAAGATGCTCAGGACAGTATCTTAGGATTCAAAACTAGAAGGATCCTTAGAGATCATCTAAGACCTACATCTAGCACTCTGAAATACTTATTCCTTATTATGACCTCCCACCTTTTCCTCTGTCTCATTCTTCCTAAATTTATTCTTTATCCTCCCAATGACCTTCAGTCCCCTCTACCCTTCTTTGTTTTCCTAATCCACCACCCTGGCTCTGGCCTCACTGTCCTCGGAAGACAGCCTTGACAAGTTCAACCACCCTTGAATCTCCTGTCCCCTTGTCCCCTGGGCATGCCGAGCTCCACCCCATCCCTGGTACCCCTACCATCCGCCTGCTCTGCTCCTCCTTGCAGGCTGCTGATCAGTACTGGAGAATGCCATACAACCATGACAACCGCTTCCATCAAAGATTAACGTTACCTAATCCTCAACTGGGTCTTCACTGACGCAGACTAGTTCTTTCTGCCCTGGTAGAATTGATACTAGCACCCTCCCCACAGCCTCTATTCCCAAGGCTTTTACTCTCAGCCTTCCATACAACCCCTCTCCCTATTCCTTCTCAGCAAAGGATCTTACTGATTTTACCAGAAAAAAAAATCAAGGCTATTCATTGTAGCCTCTCTCTTTTCCCCTGATCCATGGCTCAAAAGCCTTCCAGTTACTCCTTATTTTCTCTTCCCTTCCTCTAGTCTCTAGGAAAGAGGTGGCTCCTCTCTGTGCCAAGGCCAGCCCCTCTCTCTGTGCTCTTGATTCCATCCTGTCCCCTTCGGGAGCCTGCCCTCTCCCTTTTTCTCAGATTCAATCTCTCCTTATCCACTGGTACTTTGCTTGATGCCCACTAACATGCACAGGTCAGTCAGTCAGTCACTCTGTCTCCTAAATCCTACTGTTTTCATTCAGTCCCCTATGCCTAGAACTCTCTCCTTCCTTCATCTCTGCCTCCTGGCTTCTCTAGATTCCTTAAAATCTCAGTGAGTCTCACATTCTGGAAGAAATCTTTCCCAGGCCTCTTTAATCGTAGTGCCTTCCCTCTGAGACCACTACCAATTTATCCTGTTTATCTTGTTTGTATATAGTTGTTTGCATATTGTCTCACCTATTCCACTGTGAGCCCACTGAGAGCTGAGGTTTTTTTGTCTTTTTTTGTATGTCCAGTGCTTACCATAGTATCTGACATACTGTAGGAGCTTAATAAATGCTCGCTGACTGACTGACTCAACCCTTTGCAATCTGATTCCCAAAGCTATGTGTGTGTGTACACATATGTATACACACACATATATATGTATGCACACATATGTTTTATATATACACGCAGCTTTAATCTCTCCCCTGAATTCCAATTCCACAGTACCAGCTGCCTGCTGGTCATGTCCACCTGGCTGCTTCCTCAGCATCTCAGATTCCAAAACTGAACTGATTTCTGTGGAGGAGTGACCTCGCTGTCCTTTCAGTCACACAGGTTTGCAACCTTGGAGTCAGCTTGACTATCTCATCTCCCCATTCTGATCAGTTGTCACTTCTTATGGAGGCAGAATCAACAACAGAGCTTACATCTAACCCCACCCTTTCCACTCAAATATCCTCACCTTAGTTGAGACCCTCATTACTTCTTGCCTGGACTATGGCAAAAGATTTCTAATTGGTTTCCTGGCATCCAATCTCTTCCTACTCCAATACAATTTGCCCCATGGCTCCCAAATTAATATTTCTAAGATACAAATCTAACTATATCACATCCCTGCCAAAAAATTTTTTGTGGCTATCTGTTGTCTCTACCATAAAACACAAAGTCCTTTAATTGGCATTTATAACTTCCCATAATCTGGCTCCTATCAGTGTTTTCATATTTTTTTCATATTACTACTATTTGCATATTCTACATTCCAGTTGGGAATATTAGCTATTTCCAACAGTGGAAGGAGTGTTGTATTTGGAGTCTAGGTTCAAATCCCAGCTCTGCCACTTAATACTTGTATGACATTGGAGAATTCACTTAACCTCGCAGGCCTCAATTTGCTGATCTCTAAAGTGAAGTGTTTGGCCCAGACAGATTCTCAGGTCCCTTTCAGTTATAAATGTATGTTCCCACATACATCAGATTATAGAATATATGGAAAGTACTCTGTAAACAAAGCTATGTATGTGTATTACATACAAACTTTATTATATAATGCATATATTATGTGTATATGTGTGTGTTTATATGTACGTATGTGTACACACACACACAATTATCACTATTCTATCTCTCCTATTGCAACAGGCAGTCCCCAATTTTGTGGACTGCATTCATTCTTCACCTTCATCTCTTAGAATCCTCAGCTCCTTCAACGTGAAGCTCAGGAGCCATCTCCCAGAAATCTCCTGATTTCTCCAATTGTTAGCCCTCTCTTCCTCGTCAAATACCTTACACAGTCCACTGTATGCGTGGTGTGTCTCCCAAATAGACTCCCTGCAGGCAGTCTTGGTATCCAAAGCTTTGAGCAGAATGCCTTACCACATGGCACACAGTAAGCACTTAATGTTTTCTCCACTGACAGACAGTCCAACATACAGCAGGTGTCTAATGTTTGTTGAGATGAATAGTTTGTATCATTTTACGGATAAAGAAATGGAGGCCCACAAAGGCATTAAGTGACTTTCTAATCTAAGGTCACATCTTGGCAGAGGAGAGGTTCAAACCCTAACTGTCCTGACTTCAAATGCAAGTGTTCTTTCAACTACCCCGTAGCTGTTTCCCCACTTCAACACTCTGTATCTCCCCCAGCACCCAGTATAAGGCTCTCAGTCAGTTAATAGTATTTGCTGAATTGAATTTTGAACAACAGAAGGTGAAAGAAAATGAGGTTTGTGGTTAGCCCTTGGAGAGGCTGTGTGGCATAGTGGATACAGTGCTGGGCTTGGGAGTCAGGAAGACCTGAGTTCAAATTCCACCTCCAACACTTACTGGCTACATGACCACTAGCTACTTAATCTCTTTGGGTCTCAGTCTCATCATCCACAAAATGGGATTAATACTGGTATTGTGTACCTCATAGGGTTGCTGTAAGGATTAAAGTAAGTTGTTGTTTTTTTTTTATTTCTAAGGCCGAAGTTCCTCATTTATTCAATGATCATTGACTAAGCACATACAATATACAGAAAATTCCCAAACTGTATTCAGGGTCAAGCACTGACCACCAATGGGGAGGGAGCTCCCAGATTTGCTATGTGGACACTATGATCTAAGCCAGGGGTGGGGAACCTGCAGTCTGGAGGCCACATGAGTCCTTCTAGGTCCTCAAGTGCAGCCCTTTGACTTGTGAAGTTTGGATTCAGTCAAAGGGTTGCACTTGAGGACCTAGAGGGCTACATGTGGCCTTAATGCTGTACGTTCCCCACCCCTGGTAAGCAATGGCCTCAGGAGAGGCTTTTCCTTTGAAAATCACTGCAGGGACCAGAAAGACTGCTACATCTAGTACATTGGCTTCACATAGTAGGTGCTTAATATGTCCTACTGAATTGAATTGTTGACCTTCCCCTGGGAGGATTAGGTAAGAGAATTCCTCCTTGCTCCAAATCAAAGAAACCTGGACATAAGCCACTCTTCTTTGTCTGAGAAGGGCTCTGATTACCAGACTCCTCAGTTCCCTGTTAGAACATGGCTACTTCAATAAGCCTAAGTCATCTCCAGTTTACCAGGAAGACATCCTTCCAGAAACTGAGGGAGAAGGGTGTATCTGTTTTTGTGTATGAGAATCATAGAATTGGAGATCTCAGAGTTGGATGGGATCTCACCAGCCATCTAGTCAAATTCATTCCCCCTAAAGAATCCCCATCACCTAAAAGTGGTCATCCACTCCTCTATTTGAAGATGTTCAAATCAGGGAACTCTATAGCCCCTCAAGTTAGACTATTCCACTTTGGGACAGCTCCAGTTGTTAGGATGATTTTCCTGACATCAAGCCCAAAATGACTTCTTTGCATCTTCCAGTTGTTGCTCCTGGTTCTGTTCCCTGGATCAAAGTGAACAAGTCTATTCCTTATTTTACATGACAGCCAAGAAAATGATATGCTACCTATCCCTCACACTTTGGGAGGGCTACTCCATACTACTCCCTACATAACATCTAACATAAAGATGTTATGTGCTAAGTGCTTTAAAATTATCATTTCATTTGATCCTTACAACAACGATGTAAGGCAAGTGCTATTGTTATCCCCACTTTATAGAGGAGGAAACAGGCAAAAAAAAGGCTAAGTGATCTGCTCAGGGTCACATAGCCAGTAAACATCTGAGGGCAAGTTTGAACTCAGGTCATCTTGACCCCAGGCCCAGTGTTCTAGCCATTGTGACTTCACATGACACTAGGTCAGGGGAAAAAAATTTTTTTTTTTTAAAACTGCATTTTAATATAATTGGTTTCCCTGGTAATTCTATGTATTTTATTTTGTGCATTTAAAAATATGATTCTGTAAAGGGGTCCCTAGGCTTCATCAGACTGCCTGCCCAAGGGGTTCATGAGACAAAGGTTAAGAACCTGTGTTCTAGAGTCACAGAATGCCAGAACTGGAAGAGATCTTGGAGAGCATCACATTCAACCCTTTCCCTGCCCTGCCCTTTTTTTAAACAGAGGAGGAAACTGGGGTCTCAAAGGAAGCTATAACATATATATGTATATATGAATATGATACATGACAGAAGATGGGGAAACAATGAAGAATTAGAAGAGAAATAGATTTAATTCCCAGGTGAGCTACTTAATATCTATGTGACCTTGGACAAGTGATTTCACCTGTAAAATGATGGTATTGGATCAGATGACCTCAAGATCCCCTCAATCTCTAAACCTCTGACTCATGCTTCCTTTAGCTACTACGGAGTCAGAACCCCAGAATATTATACGTGGAAGAGCCCACAGAGATCTTCTAGTTCAACACTTAACATCTTTACATCTTGTTAGTAGGGGCTTTTTCAAGACTATTGTCTATTTCAACAAAGAATGGGGGGGTGGGGGCTCCCGAAATTAGCCAGACATGGCTGAAAGAGGATTAGATTTAGATTTAGGAATTCTGGGTTCTACAAACTAACTGTGTGTTACCTTAGGTCCTAGTACAATTTGCCTAAGGTTCAGGCAAATTAACATCTCTGGACCTCAATATTCTAATCTGTAAAATGAGGATGCTGGACTAAGATTTCTAAGGTACCTTTGAGGTCTAAAATCCTGTATATAGGAGGAGTCAGGTAAGAATTGTGGGAAATCTTACCAAAGGCAAAAAAAAAAAAAAAAAAAGAATAATGGGGGTGGAGGAGGGAGAAGGAGGGGGAGGGAGGAATGACGCTTTAAGCTTGATTGCGGGTTGGTTGAAGCAGGCTAAACCCCATCCCCTGCAGACAGCATCAGATGCAGGCCCTTGGAAAACAGCCCTGCATCATCCCGCATTAAGGCTTGTAGGTGGTTCTGTTTTGTTATGTAGTTAATAGCAGGAATCATTTTCTTACTGCGCCCTTTTCTGTCTCATCTGCTCATCTTAGCCTAGTGGAATAAATCCTGATCTTGGAATCGGGAGACCCTGCTCTGACTCTTACTAGCTGCATGACCTTGGACAAGTCATTCATCCCTGTAAGGCCTTAGGTTGCTCATTTGTAAAAGCGGGGTTCGCTGCTCTAAGTGATAGTCAAACCCTAGAGCCCTATTGTTAATCCCGGCCCATGGGCCCCGGCCCTGGCTGTCAGCGCGTCAGCACAGCCGACAAGCCCAACCCTGCCCATTCATTAGGTGCGATGTCTCTGCACCTGGAGGAGTTCTCTCTGTCTCTGTCTCTGTCTCTGTCTCCGTTTCTCTCTCTCTCTCTCTCTCTCTCTCTCTCTCTCTCTCTCTCTCTCTCTCTCTCTCTCTCTCTCTCTCTCTCTCTCACATACATACATACACACACACACACACGCACGCACACGCACACACACGCACGCATCCCTCCTTTTTCTCTCTAACCCCTTTCCCGGGGGCCCGCACCCTGGGAAACCCGGTGACAGTTCCACCTGCTATAACCAGGACTTCCCAGCTGGGGAGCCGCAGGGCATCCTTCCTCCCTCCACAGAAGAAGCGAAGGGGTTGGGTGTCTGCTAATGCCTGACCTCCGCAGCTCTCACGCACACCCTTCCATTCACCCCACAGGCTCGGTCCTCCCCAGATGCTCAGCCTCACTCGCTAGAGGCGGTGCAAAGGCAGCGGAGAGCCGGAGGACATCATGCATCCTACCTGTGTGATTCTGGGCGGGCCTCAGTTTCCTCATCTGTCAAACGAGAGGGCGGGTGCCTAGGGTCCCTTCCAACTCCAAATTCCTCCATTCCCCCCTCTCTGCGACTTACCTCTTCAGCCCCGGGGAGGGAAAGGACGCCCGCAGCATTACTGTGGCGTGCGCAGCCCGGGAGAGGGCTGGGGGAGGACGCGGGGTGCGGAGGGCCAGAGGCCGAGGGGTCGACGCCCGGAATGCACCGCAGCGCACACGCACGGTCAGGCAGCAGACAGCCGCGGTCCGCACCGCAGCCGCCGGGTGGATGCACCGCGCACGGCACCGCGACTGCTGCAGCCGGCAGCACTGACCGCAGGAGCCGGGGGCTGTGCAGAGCCGAGGGAGGAGGAGATGCTGCGGGAGGGAGGGCGGGCGCCGCAGGAGAGGGGAGGAGTTGGTGCTGGACTGGGTGGGGGGAGGGGGAAGGGGCGACGTGGCTCCGAGACCCTGCCCAGGCTTGGTCCCCTTTAACTGCAGCCGGCTAGCGTGCTCTGGGGTGGAGAGAGATCGCCGCAGGACTTCCTGGGAGATGGAGTTCTAAAGCTGCGGCTGGACTGGGGCCGAGGAGGGGACGCGAACTACAAATCCCAGGAAGGACTGCGCCTGATAGCGAGCCACCTCCCCCCACCCCCACCTCCCGCCCCCAGCTGGGCTCGGCTCCCCCACTCCTCCCCCTCCCACTTCCCATTTCTGTGCTCCAGCGCCCGGGAAGGGGACTCTTCGGAGCGAGGGGGAGAAGGTGGGTGCGGGGGGGATCCTGGGTTGGGACTGGGGCTCTGCTGGGAGGGGAGCTCTGGACACCTTTCTCACCTGGCCACCTGGCCCGGGGCTGGAAGGTGGCCCCTTAGGACGGGGCTGATACCGGGAGCGACCGGGCTGGATTTGAGGATAGGGAGCATGATCGCAGAGGACAGAAGGGAATTGGCGGCGACAGGGCGGGATAGGGGAGGAACGGGGCAGCAGAGGATCCTAGGAAAAGAGGAGGGAGCCCGGAGAGGGCTGCGATCACAACAGCTGTTCTGGCCGTAGCTTTTCACGGTTTACAAAGCACTTATCCCCCAGGGCCCCAAGAAGTAGGGAGTATAAGTTTGAAAGATGAAGAAACTGAGAGTCAGAGTGGCAACGGGACTGACCCCAGGTCACACGCTCACTCATTCACGAGTTGTGATCAAGATACCCCACTCTTGGTCCAGGTTAATGGAGGCTGGGGGTTGGAGAAAATGAAGAATTAGGATCATTCATAACAGCTGGCATTTCTAGGTGCTTAGATGCTTGTACAATTTAGTTACAGCTTACTAGGCACTTTCTTCATTTTATGCGTGAGGAAACTGAGGCTCAAAAAACTTCATGATTTGTCCAAGTACTAAGTAGCAAAGCTGAGGTTCAGACAAAGTCTTCTGATTTTGATGCTCTTTCCAGCATTCCAACTGTCCCCCAAGAGCCTGGGCAGGAAAGGATTAAAAGTATAGTGAGGTCCAATGGAAACTGAGAAAGTTTTCTGTGTTTTTGTCCCATTAGCGACAGATTGAATTGGGTGGTGTTGGGTAGCAGAAAGGTAAATTACAATCTGGGGCATTGTGGGTTGGAGGACTGGATGTATTAAGAAAGCTGGGATTAATAAAGGAAACAAGGCAGACAATATATGACAAGAGGAGGGACTTTGAGATGAATAGGAATGAATGGAGTAGAAGGGGAAGCAGAATAGAAAGTGGGGTGATGTTGTTCATTGCTAGGCAGTTATAGTCCCTTCCCTGGTCAGAACCCACCTGGATAACTCTTTCATTAGGAAGGCTATTGATAAATTTCAAGATGATCAGGGTGGTGGAGGGTCTTGAGATCATGCCAGGTGAAGATCCATTAAAGGAACTGCTTTGTACAAACTTTGTATTTATGGATATTAGTTCATAGATCTCCAGCTAGGAGGGATCTTGGAGGCCATATGTCCAACTTCTTCCTTTTACAGCTTAAGAAACAGAGAGCCAGTAAGTTAAATGACTTGTCTACACAGGTAATAAAAGTTCCAGAGGCAACATTGGAACCAAGGTCCTCTGACTCCAGGACTAATACTTTTTACGTTGTGTGTGTGTGTGTGTGTGTGTGTGTGTGTGTGTGTGTGTATGTGTATGTGTGTGTGTGTATAATATACACATATATACATGAATATGAATTACTTTTCTGTGTATGTTTTCTATAGACTATAAATTCTTTGAGGACAGGAACTTTCATTTTTTGTCTTTTTATCCCCAAAGCACTGGCACAGTGCTTTCTGCCACATGGTAGACACTTAACAGAATCTTGTTGATTGAGCAAAAAGGATTTAGAGGAGACAAGAAAGCTATGTTCCATTATTTGAAGGACTGCCTTGGGGAAGAGGGAATAGGCTTGTTCTGCTTAGTCACAATGGGCACAAGGGGAACCTGTGGACAGAAATGATCCCTTGAAGGGCTGCCCAACAATGGAATGGGCTGTGTTCAATAGTGAGCCCTTGTCCCAGGAGGTGTCAAGCAGAGTCTGGATGCTGCTTGTCAGGGACGTTGTGGAGTTGACTCATGCTTCGGGCACTTTTATTGTATTGTCAATAAGGTCTCTTCCATGCTCACTTGGGTACAAAACCTAGCACCAACACTTACTGTGTTACTGTGGACAAATCACGTAACCTTTCTGAGCTTTAGCTAGTACATCTTGGGCAAGTGTTTTTATTACCAGCCTCATGGGCATCAGGAAAGTACATTCTAAAGCTATAAACATATGAACTCTGAGATTCTATTTTACTATATAATGCCTTGTATGAACTGGAGATGAATTGGAGAATCTTGCCAGACCATATGTATAAAATGCTTCTTGTGTTTGAACTGGACAATTCATACTCAGAGCTGCTGGATGTTGGCCCTGATTTTTTCCATCTGCCTTCTTATGCAGACAGGAAGAAAAGTTGGAACAGCTGCAGAGTTCTAGAATTGTGTGTGTGTGTGTGTGTCTGTCTGTCTGTCTGTGTGTGTATGTATGTATATGTATGTATGAGAGAGAGAGACAGATTGCAGAGGAATTAAGAGGGGGGTGAATGAGGAGAGTTTCAGAGCATGTCTCTATGTAAACTTGTGAGACTCCTTTCCAGGTAATTGCATACCATAGAAGGATATGATATTATCCCACAAGGTTCCTAGCTTCTCTTACTCATATCTAGTCACAGGGGTGGGGGAAGGAAGGCAAACTGGGGTCTTAGTCATTCAACAAATACTTATTTACTATATGCTAGGTGCTTTGACTACAGAGACAGATAGAACATTAGTCCTTTTATCAGAGAGCTCATAATTTCAGGAAGGATAAAAAATATGTATACAAATTATTGTGTTAAAGGGAGGGAGATATAAGTGGAAAGGAGAGATCTTGATAATGTGCTGTGGGAAATACCAGGAGGGAGAGATCCCATCCTGGCCTGGGAGGGTGGGGCCTATCTGTTGTCCAGGTAGGCTTCATGGTGGACATAACCTCTAGTTGAGCCTCTAAGTATGAGACTATTCTAGGTTATTCTAGGATCAGAATTAGAAGAGACTTTAGTCCAACCACTTCAAAGAGGGAAAGAGCTGAGACCCAGGGAAGGCAAAGTGACTTGTCTGGTTTCAGTAATAAGTATTACAAGTGGGATTTGAACTCAAATCTTCTGACTTTGAATCCATTGCCTTCATTCCATTCCGATACACTGTAAGACCCCAGTATGCACAAAAACAGAGAGGAGAGAAAGCAGGATAAGAATATGGTTCAGTAACTTGTCCAGCCTGTGGAATAGGTAGAGATAAGACTGAAGAGATGTTCTTTTGGGTCCCAGTTGTTGAGGGTCTTGAATACCAGAATAAGAAGTTTACACTTTCTTTAGTAGGCAGCAGAAAATGCCATGTGGCACTAACCATAATATAGATGGAAAACTTTAATTTATGGAGGAAATTTATAGATTTAATATTTTAATTTAATAGTTAATAAAAATTACCCAACCTGCTTCTAAAATGGGTATAAAGATTCCATGGCCAAGATCTGACCATAGGATTAAGTAACCTCCACTCTGAACTCAATTAACCAAATGAGGTCAAATGTTTACTGTACTTGGGGATAGGCAGTGAGTATAGTGTTAAGAATGCTGGATTTAAAAGTCAGAGGACCAAGATTCAGATCCCACCACTGTCACTTACCACCTGTGTTATCTTGACCAAGTAGCTTAACCTCTCTGGGCCTCAATTTTCTCATTTGTGAAATGAGTGAGTTGAACTAGGTAACCTCTAAGGTTCTTTCCATCTCTAAATTATGATCTCAAGATCTTCCTTGCCTGCAGTGGGGAAATATGGTAGTGTTGTATTTCCCTCACAGGCAGGAGTTTGCCTAGAGTCAGAAAAATAATAATACTGAAAATTAATAATAATAACTATTTCAGGGAGGGATCTACAATTTCATCAGAGTGGGGAGGTCTTTCTACCAACAGTTGGGATGCAGCGCATCCATTTCTTAGTAAATAGTCCTTTATGAGTTATCTGGCTGGGAACAAAAAAAAAAATTGCCCAGTGGCCAGTCTCTGAATTGTGACCCTTTCTGCATTTTATTAGCCCAGTCTTTTGATGACAAGTGCATAGTTTTGTTGCATAGTCATTTTCAGTGTTCAACTCTTCATGACCCCTTTTTGGAGATTTTCTTGGCAAAGATACTGGGAGTGGTTGACCATTTCCATTCTCCAGCTCATTTTGTACATGAGGAAACTGAGGCAAACAGGGTTTAGTGATTTGCTCAGAGTCACACAGTTAGTACATGACTGACATCAGATTTAAGCACAGGTCTTCCTGACTCCAGGCCTGGTGCTGTAGCCATTGGGTCACCTAGCTGCACATAGTTTGGCCCAGACCAGAGCCACTCAGAGCCTTTTCAATGTGATAAGGCATTCCAGACCTTGTAATCCAATGGCATAGCCTTCAAAGACCAATGTCACTTCCAAGCCATGATGAGGCATTGGATGAAAACTCTTGATATATTAGTGGATTTGAAATCTTATCAATGTTGATGTTCCCTCCATTGATACATATAGCAACCCTTCTTTATCTGCCAATCCTCTGTCACTCTTGTCTAGGTCCTTCTGTAAATCCTCCATAGTGGTTCTACTCATTATTCTGGGATCCTTCGTAGATCATTGACATTGTATGGACAACAAAAGAGCATGCCAGGTGAATGGAAGCTAACTCCCTCTGTGGTCACCCAACTGGGCTATCTTTTCTCTAGTCATCCGTATCTCTGATGCCATACTTCATCCCCATTGCTCCTGAATGAGGATGTCACCTGCTCAAGCCCACTACTTACCTCTCCATTGCTTTTGGGTAATATTCAACCTCATTTCCTCAGAGATCATAATACTCCACATAGTACCTGGCACATGATAGGCACTTGATAAATGATTGTCCAGTTTTATGGCTCATAGCTATACAACATCACTTACAGAATATAAGTGCTTTTTTTTAATGGGCCTTTGTTTCAGAGAGAAGTTTAGAGTCTTTGAAAGAACTCTGCATTCCCCAAAAGCCATCCATGCCAGCATATCTCCCTTGATCTTTTCAGGAGCTATAAGGAATAACTATGAAGTAGAGAACATCATAGGATCATAGATTTAGAGCCAGAAGAGAACTCAGCAACCCCTTTATTTTACAGATGAGGAAACTGAGGCCCAAAGAGATTAGAGACTTAGCTGGGGCACACAACTAGTAATAAGACCTTGAACCTAGGTCTTATTGACTCTGAGTCCAGTATTCTGTCTACTACTCTGTACTTGCCTGTCCATGGATTCATTGTCTGATCAGTGTGGGTATTGCAGGGATACAAATCTCTAGTCATCCATGCCCCCTTATCCTATGTAACTCTTGTTCATTCCTTTCAAAAAAAATAAATAAACCATAAAGGATCAACCCAAAGCACTGAAGGTCATCTTTGGGGTCTTTGAATAAGTAATTAATGGCTAACAGTTCCGATGAGGAAACTGAGGTTAAGTGACTTGCCCAGGGTCACACAACTAGTAAGTGTCTGAGACCAGATTTGAACTTATTCCTCTCTGACTCTAGGCCTGGCTGTCCACTGCGCCACCTAGCACATATGGGTTATCCATGATTGATTCATCACTATTCCTTTATGATGAGCCCTTCTTTTCCAGACACACAACCTTGATAATGCCTTACATATAACTTTGCATGCAAGTCATCATTGGCACCATACCCCAGCATGCTGCTAACAAATACAGGTTCCATTCCCCTGTGGGTTATCCACAATTTTGATACTTTAGAGATTGTGGTATTTCATGATTTGCAGTCATACAACATCATGTTAGAATATTGGTACTGAAAAGGTAGACATTGATTATTGGAGAAATAGGGGAGCAGAAATGACCATCAAAACTACAACACACTGTCCCAAATGCAATCTTACTAATTTCCCTGTTCCATTTTGGGCCCAGATCATTGTCTTACTACTCTATATGTCCAAAATCTGTATACGGATAGATACTGCCTGCCCATCCAGCAGCATGGCGTAATCTGAGCAATATGCCTTCTTCATTAACTGGCTTTCCTTCTGTGGATTGCAAGGCTGATCATTTTTTGAGGTGCTATGGACCAAGCTGAGAAGATCCTAGAGTATTATGGAGTTTGGTGCACTAACATCAAATCTCATTATGTGAAGGAAATCTGTCTCCTATTTGGATTCTGCAGAGGGTATCCTCCATAACACTAGCCAGTACTTTTGTTAAGTATCCATCTCACTGTTTTATTCCTTGATTGATACTTAGAATCAGATACATAAGTTGATATTGATCTTCCCCGTGACTGCTTTTTTCAAAGAATCATACGGTCATGATATATACATAGTGTCCCAAAAATCTTGGGGCATTTTAAAGGTTTTAATGAGAGAAAACTGCCCCAAGACTTTTGGGCCACACTGTCTATAGGGAGGCTATTTTGGTCTGCTGAACCAAATGCTTCTTTGTAATGCAGTAAACACAGTGGGCTCTTGTATTCTCTGTACCTCTCTGGCAGAAGGGTGGCTGAAAATGTAATCTTCAGTGGAAAACCATCTGTACAAGTCTGCCTATTCTCATGTTTTCACAACTACATGTGTTATAGGCCATTTTTTTATAAGGAAAAAAGTAGGGACATGGCTCAGTGATTGCTTATGCTTTCTCATTTACTTGAAAAGGTCTATTACACAGACTGTAATAAATAATCTATAATCTTTTCCATTTTTTTGAATCTTCCCTTTCAGATACACCTTGAAAATCGATCCCTGAGTGCCTCCAGACAAATTTAGCCTGTGTATTATTGGTTAGGTCTAGCCTCTCTTCTAAGGGGCAGTTAGGTGGTTGGTGCAGTGGATAAAGTGCTGGACCTAGAGTCAGAAAGACTCATCTTCCTGAGTTCAGATCTGGCCTCAGATACTTAGTAGCTGTGTGACACTTAACCCTGTTTGCATCAGTTCTTCATCTGTAAAATGAGCTAGAGAAGGGTATAGCAAACCACTCCAGTATCTGCCAAGAAAATCCCAAAAGGGGTCACAAACAGTTGAACACGATTGAAAAACAACTAAATGACAAACAAAGCCTCTCTTCCCTCCTGATCTTCTTAAGTGACATTTCCACTTCCCCACATAACATTGTGTGCTGAAGTATTAGTCAAAATATGATGCTTCTGTTGTCAGTGATAAAAATAGCCATACAAATGCTGCCAAATCTGTTCCACTTTGGAATTATTTGTTGTCCTTTCAGTTTCACTTATAAATGCTCTTGGGATGGTTTGATCTTTTGGAGCCTCATGCCAAACTTTCTTTTGTCTCATTCTTCCTATCCTGCTTCTTTCTGCTTTGTGAGACATTATTATAATCATAATTTTGAACCATCTTCCTCTATAACACTGCAAGTGAGACTGTATTCTCCCTTAGTGGCTACATCTTTGCTTGACAAGGAAAATCAAGTATGTGCTGACTGACAGAATCAGTTTCTAGACTCATTTAGCCTCATTGCTGTGACAGCTTTATACTCTCTAAGAAATGGTGTTTATAAGGGTCAATGTCTTTGCTTTTTTCCATTTCTCTTTTTATCGCAGCCAACAACTATGGTAACGTTATGTGCTAGTATAATGTTTCTTCTAATCTGGTGTTGATTTTGATCTTCAGTCTTAACTAATTAGTATTTGTGATATTATACAACTGTGAGATGTCTTAGGCATCTATAAGATGGAAAAATTTGACATCTTTGATTTTTTTTCCTGAACTATGTTTTCCAACCTTTTCTGCTATTGTCCTCAAGGTCAGTTCTTGATTGAAGAAATAATTCATGCTGATTTTACTTGTTTTCCAGAATTTAGAGTTTTTGGAACTGAACTGAGCTGGTTCCAAAGGGGGTGAGATACAAGGAGCTCCTGACTCTGGTAGTGTTGGAGAAGTTGCTTCAATTTCCTCTTGTAAAATGAGAGGGGGTGGACTAGCTGATTTCTAAAGCCCCTTTTAGTTCTGACCTTTTATGTTCAAAAGTTGCCTTCAATTCCAAGATTTTATGTTCCAAATTCCTTTCCAGCTCTAAGGCCCCTTCCAACTCTGACATTCTGTCTTCCATGTTCTCTCCCAGCTCTGACATTCTATGTTCTGAGAACTGTCACAACTCTGAAAATCCATATGCTGAGGTCCTTCCCACTACCCATGACATTCTGTGATCTTAGGTCCCTCCTAGTTCTGACATTCTATGTTCTGAGAACTGTCACAACTCTGAAAGTCCATACTCTGAGGTCCTTCCCACTACCTGTGACATTCTATGCTCTAAGACCCCCTTCCAATTCTGATACTCTGTTCTAAGGTCCCCTCTAGCTCTGAAATTCAGTGTTCCAAGGTCCCTTCCAGTGCTGACATTCTATATTCTGAAGTCCCTCCCAGCTCTGATATTCTGTGTTCTAAGGGCCCTCCCAGCTCTGACATTCTGTGTTCTAAGACCTCTCCCAGCTCTAACATTCTGTGTTCTAAGTCCCTTTCATCACTGTTTCTGTGTTCAGAAGTCTTTCCCAGGTCTAACATCCTTTTTTCTATGAAAGTTCCCTCCATCTTTAACATTTTATGTTCTAAGGTCTCTTCCAGCTCTAACATTCTATATATTAAGCTCCCTTCTGTCATTGTTCAGTCATTTTGGGCATGTCAGACTCTTCAAGATCCCATTTGAGATTTTCTTGGCAAAGATACTGGAATGGTTTGCCATTTCCTTCTCCAGTGGATCCATTTTTGTCAGATAATCAGAGGCTACATGACTTGTCCAAGGTCACACAGCTTGGAAGTGTCCAAGGCTGGATTTGAACTCAGCTCTTCCTGACTCGAGGCCCACTACTCTGTGTGCCGAACCACTCTCTGCCTCTGAAGCTCCCTTCTAGCTTAAACATTTTGTGACTGTTTTCAGCATAGTCAAAAAGTGGAAACAGAGTAGGATGAAAAAAAAAGCACTGATCTTGTAGTCAGAAAATCTGAGTTCTGGTCTCAGAATTTCCTCTAATTTGCAATGACCCTTTGGTCAAATCAAGGAGTGACAAAGTCACTTCTCTCTGGGCCTCAGTTTTCTCACTTCTAAAATTAATGGGGACTGGAATAAATTGGTCTTCGAAGGCCTTTTCAACTCAAGAAACCTGAGTTCTGATCTCAGAATTTCCTTTAATTTACTGTGAGCCATTGGTCAAGTTGAGGAGTGACAAAGTCACTTCTTTCTGGGCTTTGTTTCCTCACCTGTAAGATTAATGGGGACCGGAATAGATTGGTCTTCAAAGGTCCTTCCAACCCTACAGTCTCTGAGAGCAAAAAAGAAAAATCTCTTTATCCTCCTGGGCTCCCACTCTCCCTTCCTGAGCACTTGAACCCAGACAACGAATATTTCCTGAGCACCCTCTATCTGTAGGGGCCTGTGCTTGGAGCTATAGGGAAGAGTGAAGAAAGTATGATCCCTGTGTTGTAGAGTTCCACAGACTATTTGAGAGGAATCCAACCTGTGGACAAGTAGGTATTAAGTACAGTGTTCCAGGCTCAGGAATTACAAAGACAAAAATGAAACAGTTCCTTTTCTAAGAGTTCACATTCCAGATAACATGTACATATATAAATAATTACAAAGTGGCATTTAGTAAAGGAAGGACCATACATGCAAAAATGTAGCTAACACAAGGCTGTATATACTAAAAGACAAAGGAGGGGCATAAAAAAGTGAGCATTATAGGATTGTTTCATAAGGTTGTAAATTTATAACTGGGACATCATTTATTAAACACCTACTACTGTATGCCAGGATGGTAGGTGATGGGTATACAAAGACAAAAATGAGACAGCACCTGCCATCAAGTAGCTTATATTTTAACCAGTAGATACAACCCATTTAGAGAACTCTTGGCCAAGTTTTGATCTTGGCAGTCACAGAGATTAGGAGTAAAAGGGGAATGATTGCCAAACCGAGGAGTTTCCAATTCATCTCAGGGTCATTTGGGAGCCATTAGAGCTTCTTGAGCCAGGGAGTGACATAGTCAAGCCTGTACTTTAGGAATACCAACTTGGAAGATGTGTAGAGAATGGATGAAAGAAGGGAGAGACTGGAAGCTGGGAAACTGATCAGTAGGCAGTTGTCATAGTCTAGGTGAGGACCAGGACTAGCTAGGTGGTGACTATGAGTGAAGACTGGGCTCTCTGAGATCTCAGAGCAGTTGGTGTCCCTTTGATGGCTCTAGCTTATAGAATCCAGGAATCTCAGAACTCCAGGGCCATCATCAGGCTTTGAGGCCAGCTTCCTAGGACTGCATGTCTATAGCACCTTAAATCTTTCTAGTTTTCACCTTGGCTTGGCGGTTGGGCAGAGATATAGGCCAGGATGGGTTGGCAGCTGTGAGGCAAAAGAAAGAACACAGCACAAGGAGTCTAGGTGGCCTTGGTCAATAATAGTTAATAAAAATAATGACAGCATTAATAACTAGTCTTATATAGTGCTTAAAGGTTTGCAAAATACTTTATCTAATTTGATCTTCACAACCATCCTGAGAGGTAGGTGCTATTATTATCCTCATTTTGCAGTTGAAGAAACTGAGGCAAACAGAGGTTAAGTGACTTTCCCAGAATCACACAGTTAGTGTCTGAGGCAGGATTTGAACCCAGGACTTCCAGACTCCAGGTCCATCACTCTCCACCATGCCATGCTATATTTTGGGCCTTACACTCCTGTGTAAAAGAGGCAGCTGAACTGCATCAGTCCTCTTCCAGTTCTCAGATTTCATGAAATCCGCCCAGTTGGTGGGTAGCCCAGGTGCCAGTGTGGTAGGTGATGGGTATACACTGGGTAGTGTTTTTGCCTATCCCTACCTAGTTGGAATCCTGCCCTTAAACCAGACAACTCCATAACTAATCATTGTGCTACTTATTGGATGTTAAATTTCAGGAGGAGTGGTGCCAAGTTGACTGCTTAAAAATCCAGGAAGCAGAGGGCCCAATGAAATTAGCATCGCCATTTCCTGAAGGCACATCTTGGCCACGGCAACCCTCCAAGGCCTGCCCTAGACAGGCAGCCACCCAGGCTGTGGGTGGGCTCTCTCTCCATCCTGTCTGCTTCTCCTCGGAGGGTCTGTGGTAGCAAGCTGGCAGAGATGAGGTGGTTTCTGTGGTATTCTCCCATAGGGTTCATTGTTTTCATCACTCCCACTTTTATAGCTTTGTAGGGTTTTGTTTTTCTCATGATGAACCTTATGGGGGTAGTAGTGGAAATGTTGTCAGTTCCCTTTTACAGAGGAGAAGACCAACATTTGTCTGCGTTCTGCACACAGTAGGTGTTTGGTGTTCTCAAGGTCAATGGCAAATGGTCTATTTGTTCACTGTGGTGTACTGGAAAGAGTGCTGAACTTGGAGTCATAAGCCTTGAGTTCTAATACAAGCCTTGACACTTTACTTCTTGGTGGTGGTGGTTGAGTCATTTTATAGTCACGTCCCTGAGTTTTTGTGACCCCATTTGGGGTTTCCTTGGCAAAGATACTGGAGTGGTTTGCCATTTCCTTCTCCAGCTTATTTTACAGATGAGGAAACTGAGGCAGATAGGGTGAAGTGACTTGCCTGGGGTCACAGGACTAGGAAGTGTCTAAGGATAAATTTGAACTCAGGTCTTCCTGACTCCAGGCTCAGCACTCTATTCACTGCACCACCTAACTGCCCCACCTCTAACAATTAGAACTGTCAAAAGTAGACTGAACTGACTCAGGAAATAATGAGTTTTTGGTCACTACTGGTGTTCAAATGGAGGCTGGATGACCATTTGTTGGAGAGGCAGCTGGGTGGCACCATAGTGCACAGAGTGATTGATCTGTATTCAGGAAGACCGAAGTTCAAATCCAGCCTCAGATACTTACTTGCTAGCTGCGTGATATTGAGAAGGCAGTTAACCTCCCTTGGTCTCAGATTCCTCATCTATAAAATGAGGATAATAATAACACCTATCTCCTAAGATTGTTGTAAGGATAAAATGAGACAATATTTGCAAACCTTAAAGCACTGTACACATGCAAGTGATGATGATAATAATGATGCCATTAAGATGATTCCTATTCTGGTATTTGTTCAGTCATGGCCAACTCTGTGGACCGTATGGTCCGTGGGTTTTTCTTGGCAAAGATATTGGAGTGGTTTTTCATTTCCTTCTCCAGCTTTAGGTAGGGGTTAATTGACATAGGTAGTAAGTTCCTGAGGTCAAATTTGAACCCTGGTCTTTCTGACTCTAGGTCTAGTACTCTATCCACTATGCCACCTAGTCAAGCCCCTCCCCACCCATTTTGATATGTGTTGGGTTAAATAACTTCTAAAATCATAAATTCTAGAGGAGGTGGAGACCACCCTCATTTCCCTACACCCACACTCACACACACACACACACACACACACACACACACACACACACACACACTCATACTTGAGAAAACTAAATCTCAAAGAAAGTTTGTGTGATTTGTTTAAGCTTATACAAGTAAGAAGTATCAGAGATGGGATTTGAACCCAGATTCTCTGACTCCACTTCCCACTGTACCATAATGCCTCCTTCCCTTTTTGATTTTTAGAGTCTATGAACCAGTAGGTTATTAGGACCATAAATTTAGAGCTAGAAGGGACCATTTTATGTTAACATACATAACATATTTTTATGAAAAATAGCCATTTTCCAAACAAAAGAAATTAGTGAAAAGAATGACATTGTTTCACAAATGTTTTACAAATCTCTTTTATGTCTGGCCTTAAAGAAGACAGCTGAATTCTCAGATCTGCTTCTTTATTCAATCTGTTATAATATGTCACTTTGGTTAAAGTAGATGAAGAACATCCGACCTCACACAGATATGTACTTGGAAAGGGGAGGAGTATTTTAATAGGCAAACAATGTCTTAGTATTATTACAAAAATAGTTTTGACATAGAGGACCCCCTGAAAGGGTCGCAGCAACTCCTAGGGGTCCATGCACTACACTTTGAGAACAATTGTCTAAGGATATAGGATTCCTTGATTAATAACTGATAAGGATGGCTTTGCATACGGTATCTTATTTGAGCTTTGTAACCAGCCTATGAGCTCAGTAATAGAGGTATTATCTGTCAAAAGCAGCCAGATGGTACAGTGGATAGAGCACTGGATCTCAAATTAGGAAGACTTGAATTCAGACACTTAAGAGCTGTGTGACCTTGGGCAAGTCAATTCACCTCTGTCTGCCTAGGTTTCTTCCTCTGTAAAATGAGAAGGACAGCAGCACCAACCTCAAAGGGTTATTGTGAGCCCCAAGTGAGATAATATTTGTAAAATACTCAGAACAGCATCTGGGTATTTAGTTGGTACTTAATAAATGCTTGTTTCCTTTTTTCCTCTTTATAGGTAAGGAAACTTAAGATTCAGAAAAGTTAAGGGCCTTGACCACATTTACACAGCTAATAAACAGGCAGAATTTTAGGCCATATCCAGCACTGAGCACTATACCTCATTTGTATAAAGACAGGATTACAATAACATTGCTGCTTTATTTCTTTATTTTTAAGGAAATCAGATTACTTTTGTTTGAAGAATCTCACAACATTCAGGACATAAATGATTAGACCTTGAGAGTGTGTTCACAATGATATTTCTTTTATTACTAATATTTGTTATTGTTGGCAAGTGGCATATGTTCCTCATACCCTGGGGGAGCTTAATGGAGAACAGTGTATAAAGACCCATCACCATCACCATCACCCTGCATCTGCTGTTAGCTTACACTCTGCCAAAAAGGTAATATGTGACCCACAG
This sequence comes from Notamacropus eugenii, assembly GCF_028372415.1. Lineage (NCBI taxonomy): Eukaryota > Metazoa > Chordata > Mammalia > Diprotodontia > Macropodidae > Notamacropus > Notamacropus eugenii. The sequence goes on from NC_092876.1 coordinate 125,271,381, forward strand.
GCATGGCACCCTCACCCTGGGCCTCAGTTTTCCTATCTATAAACTGACAGAGTTGGAGTAGATCAAGGCTTTTCTACTTGGGGTTCATGCAATGTTTTTTATTTTTTTATTTTGATGACTGCATTTCAGTATAATTGGTTTCCATGGTAATCCTGTGAGTCTCATTGTATGACGCTAAAAGCAGGACTCTGAGAAGAGTCCCCAGGCTTTACCAGACTGCCAGGGGCATCTATCTATTACACACACACACACACACACACACACACACACACACACACACACACACACACACACACACACACACATATTAAGAGCCTCTTTAAAAGTCCCCTCCAATTCTGACATTCTGTATTCCTAGCTCTCTTCCAGCATTGACAGCAATACCTTTCTGGTTTTGAGATTCCTTCCAAACTCAGATAGTCTGTGTTCAAAGATCCCTTCCACCTCTAACATTCTATGTTTTCTAGGGGCCTTTCTAGTTAATCAATCAGTCAACAAGCATTTATATAGTGTTTACTATGTGCCAGGCACTGTGTTGAGGGTGAGGTGTGGAAATAAGCATTTATATGGCATTAAGTGCCAGGCATTGTGCTGGGGATTAGTTGAGGGTGAGGGGTGAAAATAAACATTTATATACTACCTAACTGTGCCAGGCACTTTGCTAAGCTCATTGGGGAATAAAAATACAAGCAAAAACAGACAGCCTTTGTCCTTATGGAGCTTATATTCTAACGGGAAAAGACAAAACATAGAAAGAAGCTGAGAAGGAGCTGGGGTGGGGAGGGTGGATGGCATGATGGAGTAGTTCAGATATTATAATTATATAATATAAAAATAACCAGATTATACTGGTGAGAAATGAAGAGATGACTGCCCTAGGCTCTTTACATTCTACGGTCCCTCCCAGCTCTGACATTCGATGTTCCATGGTCTCTTCCTCTTTTAATATTCTATTTTCCAAGACCCCCTTGGAGCTCTGATAGTTCATTTTCTAAAATGACATTCTGTTTTAAGATCCTTTCCCACAAGTGTTCTATGTTCTGGGATTTGTTCTGTAAAGTCTGGATTCAGTCAAGGGCTGCAGTTGAGGACCTAGAAGGCCACATGTGGCCTCAAGGCTGCAGGTTCCCCCTTCCTGTATGCATTCTTGCATTCTATTAAATGATCCTTTCCAGGTCTAATGTTCCTTTTTCATAGGTTCATAGATTTGGAGTTGGAAAGGCCCTTAGAGGCCTTCTGATTTCACTCCCTTATTTTACAGATGAGGACATGAGATCTAGAGAGATTATATATGACTTGTCCAAGGTCACACAGGTAGTAAGTTGTGACTGTGGTTTGTCCTTCATTCTCAAAGAGGACCATGACAACAGGAGGATGATGCTATGACTTGGAAGTGAATTGGATTTAAGTGAGGGAGCACCGTGCAAAGTCACCAGCCTCACTTTCTCCTCCGGAGCCATCTGAATCCTGTGGCTAGATATAGATCAGGACAACTAGAGATTGCCCTGGTAGTAGGTGACAAAATCAAGACGGAAAATCATGCCTTATGGCTCCAAATCTGACATTCTTAGCACTGCATTTCCTATTTTCTGTGTCCTAATATTTTATGTACCAAGTTACCTGATATCTCTCTCATTCTATGTCCTAAGGTACATTCTGTCACTGACATTCTGTGATTCTACAGCTCTTTTTGGAAGCGATTTTACATGAGGACTGGGTCTTCAATGTCAGCCTCTATTTTTGGAAGCTGTATTATGTCATAAGTCATGAGGCCCTGGCCTTCCCCCTGCTCCTACCGTCATCATGTCTCCATTCCTAACACTACAGCTTCTAACCTTATCTTGGTTCCTCTTACCACTCTAGGCCCCTAGTGCCCTTAGGAATTTCTTTCTCCTGCCTTCCATTGTTCCTATCCTATTCTCTAATCCAGCCCCCAACCTGTCCCCCTTCTTGAGAGACAAGGAGTTACCTCTTCTCTCTTCATCCTCAGACTATAGGGGTGTCGCTTGATCTCTCTTACCCTTCTCTCCCTTCTCCCCATTTGTACAACTTCCCATGGTTATTGCCACCCACAAAAGCTATTGATTTGCTTCTAAGAAAGGGATGAGAAGATTTCATTTATTGATACAACTCCTCCACTTTCGGTTCTCATACTTCCTTAAGTTTCCTTTAAATCTTTAGCTCTTATGTCTCTTTTATCCCTTGACGATGCCACTTTGTACTTTCCTTTACCCCATAGATCAGTTTCCTTTTAAAAAAAGATGATAACCTATAAAACCTGAGAGAATTCATTTTACTATTTAATCTTATTAATCCTGCTTATCCTCCTTTTGTTGGGTTTCTGTTGTTTGAGGCATTTACAAGTCAACTAATCTGTTCATCTTATTTATTTATTTACTTGCAGGAACACTTCCAGTGGCTCTCTTTTGTTGATTATTAAGCTCCATTTTGGGCAGCCAAGTGGCACGCTAGATAGAATGCTGGGCCTGGTGTCAGAAAGACATCTTCCTGAGTTCAAATCCAGCCTCAGCGACTTCCTAGATGTATAACCCTGAACAAGTCACTTAACCCTATTTGCCTCAGTTTCTTCATCTGTAAAATGAGCTGGAGAAGAAAATAGCAAACTACTCCAGTATCTTTGCCAAGAAAATCTCCAATGGGTCATGAAGAGTTGGTGACATGACTGAACAACTACACGGCTCAGTTTTGGAGTTATTTGGAGTTAGATTTTGCTAGATATGACTCCTGTGGTTTTTCTAGAATGCAAAATAATCTCATGTCATTTGAATTACCTTCGCTCGTATTTGAAGATCTTTCTCCTGGTTGCTTAGAAAATGTGTTGTTTGTTACTGAAATTGTTCAATTAATTGTCCCTTGAAGTTTGAAGAATTCAAACTTTTCTGTTGTTGATCTGTGTGTATATTCAGAAATTCTGGATCATTTTCTTGCATTATTTTCTGCATTGTGGTATTCGGGAGTTTTTTTGTCATGTTCTTCTGAGAGATTTTTAATCTTAAATTATCTCAGTGTGCCCTCTCTTCAAATTCAATTGTTTTGGTTTGTAGAGAATACTTATGTTCTTTTGTCTTTGTTTCCTTTTGCTTCTCTTTTGCCAAATTTTCCTCCACATCAGTACTTTTGTGTTTCAAATGTTTTGTTCTCTCAATGCTCCTACTTCTTCATTTTTTTCTGATCGCTCGTTGCGGTTTGTTTTAAAATTCTTAATTAGAAGTTTTGATTTCTGCCCTAAGTTAAATTCCATTTACTTGCTGCAAGAAGCTTATTGCTCTTTTGAACTATTTTGAAATTTTTTGTTTTCTCATGATCTCTGGGGAAAAGATTCTCTTTTTCTTCTGGTAATAGTGGTTCATTTTTCCTAAATACTATAATATTTGTTCAATGAGCTTTGATTTCTTCCTTCTGTCTTTACAATCCTCTGTTGGTTATCTGCTTATGGGCTGAGTTTTTATTTCCTATCATTAACCTTTGAAAATCCTCCTGACTCTTTAGCCCCTATTCCTTCTGTTACTGCACAAACCCACTGCGTGGTCTCAGTCCTTCACATTGGGTAACATGGTAGTCCTTTCCCTGAATGACCTAGAGGATGGACTGGTCTCAGTTGGATTTATGGTCCCCTTTTCCTCAGGCCAAATCTTCTGTTGCCATTTAACCTGTAATTCTGATCACCATATGGCATGTCTTTCATTCTGCTAATTTTCAGTTTTCCCTCCTTCCACTGGAGTTACTGGGAACAATCAGTACTTTGTGGTTGGAGGATTGGGGCAGTTTTAGGAAGAATCATTGCTGTGGAGGATCACTGTATCTAGACCAGGGGTGGGGAACCTATGGCCTTGAGGCCACATATGGCCCTTTGCCTGAATCCAAAGAAATTTATTCTGTGAAGCGAAAGGGCCACACTTGAGGACCTAGAGGGCCACATGTGGCCTTGAGGTCCCAGGTTCCCCACCCTTGATCTAGACCCCTAGCCAGTTCTTGCTGGGACTGAATGAGGGCTGTAAGTATTAAACATTAAACATGAGGTTTTTTACTTCATGTCAGGGTTCTGTATGCTTATGATATTTTGCTGTGATGACACTATACCTGGCATGTAATTCTTTTGGAGTCTGGGATTTGAAAGAAGTTTTTAGGAAGCAACTCTTTTGCCATCTTGCTAGTGACATCGGCCTCTGTCATCTTGTCAATTGTATTGTCAATTGTCATCCAGAGCCTCTAAATGTGCAAAGGAGAGGCAATGCCTAAGTTTTCACAGGATAAACAGAAAACCCCTGAATTCTGTTCTCTTCAGCCAGCTGAAATCCAGATTCATGGATAATAATAATAAATAATCACATTTGTATAGGACTTTAAAATGTAGAAAATGCTTCCCTCACAACTACCACCCCGGATGGCAGGGTAGTGTTTTCAAGACTATTTGTCACATGAGACAGGACATGGAGGGGTAAGAAAGCTATGAGACTTAGTGCCAGCGCTAGAACATGAGCCCAGGTCTTTGACTCTAGGGTTCTTCAGCAGTTAGTGTGCTCACCCAAGAGTCTCATGCGCACGTCACACAGAAAGCTGAAAAACCGTGCCAAAGAAGTGGTGCCACTGCCTGCCTTCTAGCATCCCCTTCTGAATTTCTGCCCAGAAGGGAACAGCTGTGATGCTGGTGCTGTTAACACCAAGGGCTTGGGTAGAGAGAGAGGGGATTAGCGGCACACTCCCCTAAGGAGACTCCCTCAATCCCAAACATCCCACAGATGAAGTGCAAAAAAAAGATGTGTTAGGAACAGGTGCCCGAAGTTGGTGCTAGCTCTCATCTTTCCAACTGCAGAGTTTTTCTACCTCTGCCTGTCTGCCCAGTTACAAGAGGGGCTCCTTGGACAGGGAATTTCAACTATTGGGTTAGGTTACAAGGGGACAAATTCAAGTTTAACAGAAGGAGGCAGTGCCAGTCAGTCACAGCTGCCCAGATGGAGTGGGAAGAAATGAGCTCCCCATCATCAGAAGGGTTCAAGGAGAGGCTCAGGAGAAGTTCAAGGAGAAGGACCCTCAGCCATGGATGGAACAGACAGGTTCTCTCACTGGGTAGAAGGCTAGAATTGACCAAAGAAGGGAGCCCTAGAGGTCATCCAGGCCAGCCCTCACCTAACCAAGAGAAACTTTTACAACATCGCAGCAGCTTCACCTGAAGTATCCAGTGATGGGGAGTTCACTTCCTGCTAAGGCAGCTGATTTACTTGTAGACAGCTGTGACTCCTAGAAGATTATTTTTCCCATCAAACCTCAGGCTGCTTTCTCTTGAAACTTCCACCTCATGTTCCCAGGTCTTCTAGGATCTGCCTCTTTTACTTCTGATTCTAGGACCCAGGTCTTCCTACTTCACATCTGGGCCTCTTTGCCCATCTTGGAAATGCCAGTGCTTTCTTTCTGTTAATCTTTGCCCCTTTTATCCTATAGATAGCTTGCTTTGTATGTGTTTGCATATTGTCTTTCCCATCAGATTATAAACTCTTTGAGGGCAGGGACTGTCTTTTTCATCTTTTTTTTGTATTCCTGGAACTTAGCACTCACTTAGAAGGGGTTTAATAAATGTTTACTGATTGATTGATCCCAGTCACCTGATGGCTTTAGAGATCCTATAAATCATCTAATCCAGTCCCTTTTAGGAAGGAGGGGAACAAGCCTCTATTGAGTGCCTACTATGTGACAGGCACTGTGTTTATCACTTTACAAACAGTTGGAAGTAGGCGTTAGTATTATCCCCATTTTACAGATGAGGAAACTGAGGCAGAGAGAAATTAGGTGACCTGCCCAGGATCATAGAACTAGTCTATGTCTGAGGCTGGATTTGAACCTGAGTCTTCTGACTCCAGGCCCAGAACTCTGTCCACTGTCTAGGGTCAGGAGTTTTTGGTTGCTGGTGCCAGTGGTGTACAAGCCAATAAGGCAGGCAGACAGAAAGAGAGATTGTAGAATTTAGAGCTGGAAAGGACCATAAACCACCTATTCCAATCCCCTATTTCACAGAGGGAGAAGCTGAGGACCAAAGTGGGGAAGTGTTCTAGGCCATAGTTCTGCCCTTACTGAGCAGATTCAAACTCAGATCCTCTTCACTCCTATGCTATGCCTTTTCTCCTATATCCCCTGTGGTAGGCTAGGCCAGACTCAGGCTGGTCCCTGGTAGTTTGAGTTTGGTATTTGAATGAAATGAGACACTCACAGATGATTTACTTAGCCATAGCAGGGGAAGGGTATTCGAGGGGGACACCATGTGGAATCTGTTGAGGACAGTTTGTCGGTATTGATCACGCTATTGGTTCACAATCAGAAACCTCAGACAAAGAAAGATGGAGCTCCTTCTGGCCTTTTGTAGTCAGGCAGTGAGGCAACAAGAGTCAGTCCTCTTGGTCAGTTGGGTCTTAAGGACAAGAACTATCCTAAGCTGCATACGGTAAGACCTTAGGACAAGCTAGCCCAGACTACGAGGGAGGCCTTAGGCAGTATTTCTCCTATCACATACACTAAGGTAGAATGAGAGGGAATCTTTTCCTCAGCACTCTTAAACCTAGCATTGTTGTTGTTTTCCTTCTCTAAGAGGACCGGTGAGGTGACATCGGGAAGGTGATATCTTGACCTGCAAGTGAATTGAAGTGAGGCAGGGCTGTGCAAAGTCACCAGCCTCCGTCGCTCCCCACTCTTCCTCCTAAATACAAGACCCAGGAAGCTCAGTCAGTCTCCTGCCTTCCACAACAGATTGCTGAACTAGGTCATTATTTTGAAAAGCTTTTTTAACACATGAATTATTAAGATACATTTGTGTGCTAAGTCTAGTGGGAAAGAAGTGAGAGTCAAGAGACTTTAATTCTGGTCTTAGTTCCAGGACTGACTTTCTGGATGACCTTGAGTGAGTCACTTAATTTGCTAAACTCTGAAAAATGGTAATAGAACATGACCCATAATTACATTGAAAGAGAAAAATTGGAGAGATAATTTGGTGTGATGGAAAGAGTAGGAGACTGGGTTGGGAAATCTGGAGTACATAAAGGCAGAGAGAGAAGGCTGGCTAAATTTGTAGATGACACCAAACCTGGACAGGATTACTAAGATGCTAGATGACAAGTTCCAAAAGGATCTTAACAGGAAAGAAGGATGGGCCTAATCTAAGGAATTCTAATTTTATAAGGATAAATGTAAGATCATATCAGGGTTCAAAAAGTCACTTGTACAAGGGCAGAATGCAAGAGTTAGCAACTAAACAACAGTTTCTATGGAAAAGATCTGGGGGTTTCAATGGACAGCAAGCTCCTTATGGGTCAATAATGTATTGTGGCAGCCAAAAAAGCTAATGTGATGTTCAGATGCCAAAGGAACTTGTGTGGAGCCAGTCTGAATTAGCCTTAACCAACAAGCGCCAATTGTTAAATTTTCACAGTGAACATTTTAAACTCAGAAATCAGCAAATGTAATAATTCAAGGTTTGAATTTATTATTTTGTTGGTTGTCTAGACTTAAGAAAGTGATAGGGAAAATGTTAATAAGGTAGATTAAACTTTAAAGTATTTTGTGTGTATATATATATATATTTTTTGAGAGCTAATTGTTAAACATTTTCCGGCACATTCATGACCCCCTTGTACCATACCCTGGTTGTACGGTCTTTGATATGCTGTGTTCAGTTCTTGGCATTGCATTTTAGGAAGAAATTAACATGCTTGAGTTTGTCCTGGTAGGGGAACAGGAAATCATGACACATACAGATCATTCAAAGGAATAAGGACATTGATCTTGAGGAAAAGAAGCCTCAAGGGGGCCATGCTAGGTGTCTTCACATATTTGGAGGGCTGTCATGGGAGAAAGGAATTAGATGTATTCTGCCTGAGCCCAAAGGGAAGAACTAGGAGCAAATACATGTGTGTATTTGTGTAAATATATATGTATATGTTATATAGATATATGTGCATATACATATATAATAAGCATGTATTGTATTTTGTTATACATATATAGAAATACAGTGTAAAACATATTTTATTGCACATGTGTATATGCACGTACATAATACATATGTGTACATTTGTGTGTATGAATGCACACATTTACAGTATCTACATATACATCATATGTGTTCATGTGTGTGCACATGTACGTGCGTATATACACATTTGTTTTGTGTTGTGTTTGCATATGGACATGTGTGTACATACACAGGCATGTTTCTTTAGACATGGAAGGGAAGAAGCAGCTGCCTCTGAACTTCCTTCTAAAGCTCTGTCACTTGAACGAAGCCTCTGCCATTTTTTGGCTTGGCTCTTTCCCATTCCTGATGCCGAAGAACGTGGTTAGGCCGATGGAGTCACGGCATGACTGACCTCCTTAAAATGAGGCAGATAAGGAGCACAACTGGGCCAACAGGGCCGCCTACCTGGGTGTCATCTGCCAGGGGGAAGGGCATTTGGACAAGCCCAATCAGCACAGCCCCCGCAGGAGCAGTGTAGGGCTCCAGGAAGTGCAGTGGACTTGGAGATGACGCCTCAGTGCCCTCTTTGAAGTAAGGGGCTGGGACTCAGACACGCTCTAGGTTCCCTTCCCATTCTAAAGTTCTGTGTTAATATAGACTTAGTCATTTTGGTTCTGCATGAACGTGTTTCCATTGAGGTGTGAGGTGGTCTTGGTCCCATGAAAAGAGAGCTGGCCTTGGAGCCAGGAAGGGCTGGGTTCAAGTCCTGCCTATGATGCACATTGGCTGGGGACTTGGACAAGTCTGTGAACCTCAGTCCTAGAGGAAACACCAAAGTGATAAGGCTTAGAGAAGATACTGACCTGCACAAGAAGAAGAGGTTTCCTCACCCTGGAGTTCCCTAGGTCAGTAAAATCACAGGTCCAGCCCCTATCCTTCTCCCTTAGAAGAGCACTAAAAGAAGTCAGGAAACCTCGTTCCCGGGCCTGGCTCAACCAATAATTTGATGTATTGACCACAAGCAAATAATTTCTTCCCTCCAGGCCTTGTGTCTTCAGCCACCTTCCAGACTCGTCCTTCTGAGCCTGTGTCCCAAGGCCCTTTCCTGCTCTACCATTAGGACTTAGAGTTGGAGGAGAGCTTGGAGAGCACCTGTTTCTCCATTTATCAAGTACTAACAGAGCTCCTTCTCAATGCCACATCGTGTGTCACAGGCTTATGGGAAGAACACGGGCTTTTCAAGTATTGGCTCTGCCTTTTAATAGCCGTGTGACTTTAGGCAAGCCACTTAACCCCTTTCAGCCTCAGTTTCCCCATTTGTAAAATGGCAATAATAAGGCCCATACACCTTACATACATTTGAGCCTCAAGGCAACCCTGTGAAGCAGGTACAATTATCCCCATAGCTCGGGACCAGATTGTGGAGGGCCTTGCATGCTAGGCTGAGGTTCATGGACTTCTAGAAGCAACGAGTATTAATTGAAGATATGTGAGAAGGAGTATGACATGGTGTCTTCCAAGAAAGGAAGGATCTGAAGCAAGAATCATGGCTAAGACCTGGCAGTAACATCTTTTCATTTCTCTGAAACTCCTTCTCATGAGATTCACTGCTGTGGGAAGGACCCTGGTCTTGGAGTCACAAACTTTGGGTTCTAGTTCTGATTCTGATACTGGGTCATCTTAAGTAAGTCACTGATTTTCAGTTTGCATTTGTAGGACTTGGAGTCTTACCTGATCTTTTTTTTTTTTTTTTTGAGGTAGTCGGGTTTAAGTGACTTGCCTAGGGTCACACAGCTAGTAAGTGTCTGAGGCTGGATTTGAACTCAGGTCTTCCTGACTCCAAGGCCAATGCTCTATATACTGTGCAACCTAGCTACCCCGATCTTAAGCAAAGTCATTTAAATGCTCTGAGTTTCAGGTTTCCAGATTTCCTATTACCTTCGGAATCACATAGAAAATTCTTACTTGGCATTTTAAGCCTTTCACAGCCCTGTCCATTCCTGTTTTTCCAGTCTTATCATTTACTCCCTTTACTCTATGCTCTGGTGCACTGACCTGCTCATTGTTCTTTACTCATGAGTCTCCATCTCCGGATTCCATGTCCTTGCGCTGTCTGCCCTCTATGCCTGGAATCTTCTCCTTGATCACCTCTGTCTACCTCCTGCCTTCCCTGGCTTTCTTCAAAACAGGTCAAAACCTACATTCTCTTCAGGACTTTTCCTGTTCTGTTACACACATCCTTCCCCCTCCCCCCAAATTTCTGGTTACCATCCCTCTCTGGGATTACCTTCCATTTACTCTGTATGTTATTTGTACATAATGAGGATGTGAGCTCTTGAAGGCTTTTTCTTTGCATCCCTCGCTCTTAGAACAGTTCTTGACACCTTGTTGTTGAGTCATTTCAGTCATGTCTGACTCCTTATGACCCTATTTGGGGTTTTCTTGGCAAAGATTGTAGAGTGGTTTGCCATTTCCTTCTCCAGCTCATTTTACCTTTGAGGAAGCTGAGGCAAAGAGGGTTAAGTGGTTTGCCCAGGGTCACACAGCTAGTAAGTGTCTGAAGCTGGATTTGAACTCAGAAAGATGAGTCTCTGTGATTCCAAGCCCAGTGCTCTCCTCCACAGCACCATCCTGCTGCCCTTCTTGACGCTTAGTAAATGTTTCATAAATGCTTGTTGTTCCTGATTCCTCCACGATTATCTCTAATTGATCTGGTATCTATTTTCTTTGTACACAGTTATTTGAGTGTTGTCCCCCTAGCAGACTGTGAGTTAAGGGAACTCACAGAGTAGGAAAGATATTTTATTATCTTGGAATTCCCAATGCTGGGCACAGTGCCTGACACATAGTAGGCACTTGATCAGTATTTGTTGCAAGGAGTGTGTTGGACTTGATGATTTCTAAAGACCTTTCCAGGTCTACAGTTCCTTTATCCAAAGTCACTTAACTTCCAGGACCTTCAGTTTCATTGTAGGTAAGTATAGAAGATGGTGTTTGGTGGAAAGAGAGAATCAGGAATTCAGAAGATCAGAATTTGAATCCTTGCCCTAATGGTTTTTAGCTGGATGACTATGCACAAGTCACTAAACCTTGCTTTAGGTTGGTTTCACAGCTCCTCTGTAAAATGGGAATAATGAGACCTACCTGACAGGGTTCCCACATCCAATGAGGAAAGCATGTTGTAAACCTTATAACTCTAGAGAAATGGGAGGGGTTATTATGACTTACCTCCCAGTGTGGTAGAGTGAACAGAATACTAAGCTTGAGTTCAAGAAGACATGGGTCCAGATCCTACCTTCAGCATTTATTAGCCATGTAACCTTGGGGGTAAATACTTAATTTCTCTGACCCTCAGTTTCTTTATCTATGAAATGGGAATAAGAATACTTGGAACACCTCCCTCACAGGGTTGTTCTGAGACTCAGATCATATATGTAAGCCTTAAAGCACTATACCAGGTGTCCAACCTATTCAAGGTTTAGGCTTTCAATTAATGCTTAAAACTTCACTAAGATTTTTGAGACACCTTATATTTATCATTATTATTAAGATGTTGCTTTGTCAACCATAAAGTACTAAAGAGATAGGAATTGTTACTGTTTAAACTTTCATAAAGCATTTGTATCAATTAAATTTCCATAAATGAAAGGCACCACCAAACAGATTCATGGGGGCAGTCCCAGCCCTGAGGGTTTATACCACATGAGCAGGAAGACCCGGTCCAACCAGTTTAACCCAACAGGAGGTCTGATCAAAACTGTAGGAAAAGAAGCCATGGCTGTCTGGAGTTGAGTCATGCTCCCTGGTGTCTCTGCCAGGTTCCCCTCTGAAAATCCGCAAGGAGAAGGCTGGAGGGGTAGCCCTACTACCTTGGGTTCCCACGCTGCCATGCCAGGCTAAGCAGACAAATCCAGTTGGCTTTAGAGTGAAGGCAAGCCAGACCCTGGGAGAGGAGGGTCTCCCAGACTGCCAGCTCCCCAGTGAAGAATTCAGTAACCTTCTTCTCGGAGCTGAGCACAAGGGAGACCACCTTCTCACTGGTGTGAATTAACCTCACTGCAGAGCTAACAGGGAAGGACAATCAGCAGTAAGTACTTGGGTGCTGTGGTTAAGCCCTAGCTCTAACACTTAAAAGCTGTATGATTATGGGAAAGTCATTTCATTCTCTGTGCCTCAGGTTCCTCTTTCTTCTTAGCTTGTATTTTCTGGGGTTCCACTTTGGTTCCTGCCTGACCCTCTTGGAGGCCAAAGTGCTGGGCACATAGAAACTCAGTAAATAAAAATAATTCATATTTTTGTAGCACTTTTAGTCTTATAAAATACTTTTTCCACAAGAACCTTTTGAAGTGGGCATTGCAAATATTTTTATCCCATTTCACAGATGAGGAAATTAAGTTTCTGCAATGAAATGAATTGCCCTGGGTCACAGCGAGTGGCAAAGCTGGACTTCTGAAGTAGTGAGTTCACTGTCACTGGTCATAGGGTCATTGATTTAGAAGTGGAAGAGACCTGAGAGGTCATCTAGTCAAACTCCCTCAGTTTAGAGAAAAGGAAATTGGGATTTAGGAGTTCAGATAGAGGCTGGATGACCAACTGTAAAGAACGTCGCAGGTTGTACTTGTGCTAGATTGAAGGTTAGAGGAGAGTGGTAAGCTAGCCTTTCTAGTATGAAGATCTTTATCTTGTCGACTGATTGACTGAGTCTACAATTCTCCTAGTCTGAGATTTTAGGATTCCTTGTTGATTGATAGATGGAACGATCTCTACATGACCAGATGGCCAATGTATAGCTGGCTTGATTTCATCTCTGTCTAAGTGACCATCCTTTGTAAGCTCTTGGAGCAGGGTTGGGGAGGGGGCAGTTGATGGAAAGCAGCACAGGAAATCTGGAGGGAGCCTATAGCAAAGGCTCCTTTGCAAAATGGTATTAGGGAACCAGAATTAGAAATGATGCCGAATTCCCAAGACTAAATATTAGGACATAGGTTGTTAGAAAACAAAACATAAAATGTCAGAGCTAAAAGAGAGCTATGAGATCCAAACCCCTGGAAGGGGCCTCCAGACGGCCCTTCTAGGCCTGATATTCCATGTTCTGTGTTCTGATATTCTATATGAATCTTAACGTTCTGGATTTGGTGTTTCAGCATTCTTTGTTCTAATGTCCTTCCTAGTTCTAAGATCTTCCTCATTCAAAGATCCCTTCTAGTTCTACCCTTAAAATTTTAAGACCCCTGCTAGCTCTCATGTTTGAAGATTCTATGGAAAAAAGGTGGACTCACAAAAAATGCAAGTAAGATTTAGTAGACAGTCTTCCTATTGCACTGTAAGGTCCAGGCAGCACAATGGGTGCTAAACTTTGCATCTCCCTAATCAAGGAGAAAGGGGATAAACTTAAAGACCTATTGTGTGCCAGGCCCTGTACTTATTACTTTACAAATATTATCTCAGTTGACCCTCACAATAACCCTGAGAGGTAAATACTATTATATTTTATAGTTGAGGAAACTAAGGTAGACAGAGGTAAAGTGACTTACCCAGGGTCACACAGCTACTTACACAGGGTCACACACTTACATGTGTGAGGTCATATTTGAACTCAAGTCTTCCTGACTATAAGCCCAGCATCCTATCTGTGCCACCTAGCTTCTTTTCATCAGCTAGAGGTGTTTTTTATAAAGATCAAAGATTTTTTTATTTGAAGCAAATTCCAAAGAAGAAACCCACTTGGAGTTGAAAGTATCAGGCAATAGATTTGGGGGAACAGACTGTTGTTTGAAACAGGCCTAATCAGATAACAATTGCAGCTTTGTTCAGAGAGAAGTGAAATTCAGGGATTTTAGTCATTAAATCTGATTTTACTCATCTGAAATGGTATCTACATAGTCTTCTGAATTTCAAATTAAAACAAAAAGAGTTCAGAGTTCTGATTATCTAGAGATGACTGTGTATCATGTAGACAATGACCACTTTATAAATGCTTATAGATTAATTGATGTTTCCCCTCTAGGTTTTCCTCAACATCCTAACCTCTCACCATGTCCGACCCCATCACTCTGAATGTTGGAGGAAAGCTGTATACTACCTCCCTGTCAACCCTGACCAGTTTTCCCAACTCCATGCTGGGAGCCATGTTCAGTGGGAAGATGCCCACCAAGAAAGACAGCCAAGGCAACTGCTTCATTGACCGCGATGGCAAGGTCTTCCGCTACATCCTGAACTTCTTGAGGACTTCCCATCTGGACCTCCCCGAGGATTTCCAAGAGATGGGGCTGCTCCGGAGAGAAGCAGACTTCTATCAAGTACAGCCTTTGATTGAAGCCCTTCAGGAAAAGGAGGTGGAGATGTCCAAGGCAGAAAAGAATGCCATGCTTAACATCACCCTGAACAAACATGTGCAAAACATCCACTTCACCGTCCGGGAGGCACCACAGATCTACAGCTTGTCTTCTTCTGACATGGAGGTCTTCAATGCCAATATATTCAGCACGTCCAGTCTTTTCCTGAAGCTCTTGGGCTCCAAACTCTACTACTGCTTCAACGGCAACCTGTCTTCCATCTCCAGCTACTTGCAAGACCCAAACCACCTCACTTTGGATTGGGTGGCCAGTGTGGATGGCTTACCAGAGGAAGAATACACCAAGCAGAATCTAAAAAGACTGTGGGTGGTGCCAGCCAATAAGCAGATTAACAGCTTCCAGGTGTTTGTGGAGGAGGTATTGAAAATTGCACTCAGTGATGGCTTTTGTGTGGATTCTTCACACCCTCACCTCTCTGATTTTATGAATAATAAGATTATTCGATTAATACGGTATAGGTAGAATGCCCAGCTTCCAGCACATATGCAGTCTACAAGATAACACAAGGTCAGCAGAGTGTTTCTCCTAAAGCACCAGCTAAGAAACACTCACCAGCAGTGTGATACAGAATCATATACTAATATGTATTAATCACTAAGCAGGAGTTGATTTTCCCCCCTATAATGTAGTTATCTGTATGCCCTTTCAGAATATATGTGTTCTCTAGTCAGAGGGCGCATTCTTCTCCAGGTATGTCAGGGTACTGCTAGTGTATTACCAGGGATGGAGGGTCTCCTGATATTCTTCAAAGGAGACAGCTGATGGTCTTTATGTCTGGGGAAAAGGAGCATCAAACTCTCCCCATGGGTTGCTTTCCCATCTTTACCATTGGCCAGGACCTCAGTTAACTCATCTGTGCTAAGGGATAATGCCATGTTGGATGGGTGGGGGTAGACAGAAAGTGTGAAGCTTGTAAAATCTATTCACTGCTCTAGGATCCTGAGATCCGAGCCAAGCTCGTCTCATCCACAGCAAGGGAACTTCTGCAGCCCCATAGTTCTTTACATAGAAGATCAAACATGTTTGACTTCATTGGAGCTGCGTTGTGTTCATGGAGATTTTCTTTTCTGCTTCAGCAGTAATCTCCAGGGAAGGTGGGGGGGAGGTGAGAAGATATTGCAGAGGCAAGTTAGAGCAGAAAACAATCCATAAGAAAGACTTGAGTTTTTTTCTATGCTTGGTCACAGCTTTGAACGTTGACTTTCGTCACGGATCTTAAGACTTGATTGGAAGTGCCTGGACCTTTGGGGAGAAGAGATTCTCTCTTGTCACAATATTGTGACCAGATTCCATGATCCTTGGTCCCCAATGAAGAGGGTGATTTAACAGACAGATTAACACTTTATACATCTAACTCAGTGTAATCCCTTCATAGCAGTCCTCTGGGGAGCTACATGTTTTTGCCAACCATATAGCCTTTGCTCAAGGCTTTTTCTGGGTTCCTCTTTCATAATGGCCTTAATCAAGCAGAAGTTGAAACAAGGGGTGGAAATTACAGAGGGTGGGGTGAAATTTCAGTCTAGGATGAGGAAGACCTTTTTAACAATTGGAGCTTTGTGAAAATGAATGTGTTGTCTTAGTACAGAGGGAATTCTCTATCATTGGAAATTATGACATAGTTCCTAGAAACATAGAATCTTAAAGTTGGCAAGAACATCAGAGGCCATCTAGCCCAAATCACATTTGAATAAGAACCTCCGCTACCCCATGCCCAAAGGGTGGTCATCCAGCCTTTGTTTAAAGATCTCCAGTGGTGGGGAAATCACTGTCTTGCAACACAGCTCATTCTAATTCAGCACAACACTAATAGTTACGAATTTTTTTCCTCACACTGAACCTAAATTAGTTTCATTTTAATTTCTACCCACTGGTCCTAATTCTGGGACCAAGCAGAACAAGTCTAATCTTTCTTTCATATGATAACCTACCAAATACTTGATGATGGCTAACATATTCCCCTGAAGTCTTCTCTAGAGTAAATGTCTCTAGCCCTCTAATCAATGCTTGTGTGGCATAATCTCCAGTCCCCGTGACTTTCTCTTTGCTATCTTTGGATATATTCTAGTTGCCACTGCTACCCCTAAAAATGGCACTGAACAAAATACTCCATATGGGGTCTGACATGTCATAGGTAAGACTATGGTTTCCTTCACTGGACATTCCATTTCTTTGTGCTAATAGGACCCTGGAAATAGGGCCATGTTCCTCCTTTCTCTTATCTCACCAGTGCTACTAGCTGACAGAACTGGTGATCAGTATCAAGTTGTCAATGTCCTTCCTCAAATGTGGTACCCAGAACTGAACACAATACTCTAAAAGATGACTGACCAGGGCAGAATTCTGTGGGACTTATCACCTTTCTCCTTCTGGAAACTATGCTTCTATGAACACAGCCTGAGATCATAGAAACTATGCTTCTATGAACACAGCCTGAGATCATGTTCATTGGGTGTACCATTCTCTAACATACTGGAAAGTCAGTCCTGCTGCTTCATAATCATACCTGGGATACACATGGTTTGGGTCAGGTACAGGTCAAGAAAGCCAGAGGCAAAGGCACCCTCCTGGCTCTGCAGAATCCAGCCAGTGATGAGCGGTGCACCTCTCCGTGCTGCACCCTATGAGATGCCACTGGGCCAGCAGCCTTGGGACCCCCAATGGTCCTCTTATTTTTTGTCAAGGCTCACTCAGCTGAGCTGCAAAAACTCAAACTTGGATCATTCCTCTCCATGACAACAAAGCACGGGAATCCGAGATGCTTAATTTGCTACTGGCTAGTGCTGGGCAAGTTAATGGCTCCATGGGCCCCTGGAGAAACCTATATAGCTACATTCTCTGTGGGGCACTGGGCAAGTACAGCTTTCTTTATGCAATAAATTGTATGGCTTTAATGCAGCACAATTCCTGAGTCTCTGTGGCATTTCTTCTCATGTATGAGAGCCTATTTTGTTGAGGCAAACCCTGGTCCCAGGGACCACCAAACATTGCATCTTGGAACCTAGTTCTATGACCCTGAGGCAAAACACTTTCTCTCTCTAAGGCTCAGTTTTCTCATCTGTAAAAGCCAGGTAGATCATACAATGGGTAAGAGCACTAGACTTGAAGTCAGGAATATCTTGGAGCAAATCCTGCCTCTGACACTTAACCAGCTATGTAAGTGACTTAATCTCTTAAAACTTCAGTGCCCTCATCTGTAAATTGAGGATAATAATAGCACCTAGCTTCCAGGGTGGTTATGGGGATAAAATGAGATAATATTTATAAGGCACTTTGCAAACCTTAAAGTACCATATAAATGCTAGTTATTATTATTATCAAAATGAAGGAAATAATACTTGCACTATCTCCCTCCCAGCCCAGGGTTATTGTATAGAAAGGCTTAAATCTTAAAGGCAATAGAAATATAAGATTATCAGGTACCTTGGTGTATAGAAAGAGCCCCACTGAACCTAGAGTCAAGAGACTCGAGTTCAAGTACTAATTCTGACACTAGCTGGGTGACCCGGGGCAAGTCGCAGCTTTACTGAGCCTCAGGCTGATAGTCTATAAAATGAGGATAATAAGACCTGCATTAGCTACCTTGCAGGATTGTAAGAAGGAAAGTGTTTTGTGCTATAGATTTGAGTTGTTATTAAGTGACTTGCTCAAAGTCACACGACTGACTCAGTAACTAGCAAACTCAACTCTTTACCCCTGCTCCAGTACCCTTTCTACAATGCTTGGGCAAAGGATTCTGTTTCTAGAGCCATAGATTCTAGCCTGTGACTTTGCCATTGATGGGTCATTTGACATGGGAAAGTCAGCTCATCTGTCTGGGCCTAGTCAGTGTTCTTTTCACTTGTACCCCCTCCCCTCCTTAATTACCTTTATTTCCTCTCTTTCCTTCCTTCTCTATGTGACAGTCCTTTTGCTATCAACAGACAGATGTATCCCTCTTTTTTGAGAAGACCGAGGCCATCCCTCATAAATTCCCTCAAAACCCCTAAGCCTCTCCATGTCTCCTCTCATCCTCTTCCTTCCAGACAGTGAGATAGCGCTCCTCATTGTCAAGGATTACATTGAATCATAGACTTAGAACTGGAAGGGACAATAGAGGTTGAGTACAGCATTCTCGTTTTACAGATGACAAAAACTTATGTCTAGTGAGGTTAAATGACTCACCTGAGGTCAAACAAGTAGTAAATGTCAGGCATGGGATCACTCAGCTATTCATAATTTAAATCCTTCTTTCTTTCTACCCCATCGTGCTATTTTTGTGCCCTTCATTCCCCCTCCAGTCCCGCTACTCCACGTACACATCTTTGATCTCTTCCTCTCCACTGGTTTTTATTTACAAACATTCTCAGACCTCTTCATCCTTAAAAAAAAAAAAAAAAACTAAATAAAAAACACTTCCCTTCAACACTGCTGCACTCTCTAGCTCTCATCTCTTTCCTCCCCCTCATTGGCAAACTTCCAGAAAGAGTTATCTAGACTCTTTTTATCTAAATAATTCCTATTTCTCATCACGTACTCACTCTTCAACACCCCAGCAATCTGGCTTCTGTTTTCCCTATCCTTACAGAAACTGAGCTCTAAGAAAATCAACAAGGCCCTTCTAATTCACAAACCCCAATGGTCTTTGCTCATACCCAATCCTCTACTTTTCAGCAGCATTTGACCCTGGTAACCACTCCCTTCCTGAATATTCTCTCTGACACTGGTATCAGTAACACTGCTCTCTCCTAGTACTTTTTCCATGTGAATTAGTTCAGAACACAACAAAGCCTTTTTAAAGTATTCACTACATGCCAGGCATTGTGCTAAGTGCAGGATGGAAAAGGAGATATGTTACAGGGTAAGAAGGCCACAGGGAAAGTAGGCAGTGCTAGGGCAAGGAGGCCCCACATGCTGAGTGGGGGAAGAGGTCCAGGATGAAAAGGCATGGTTTTGAAGTCCAGAAATTCAGGGATAGGGCCAGAAGGAGAAAGAAGGCAAGGCAGCCTGGAACCTAAGGAATGATCCAAAAGGATATTGAGAAGGACTGGTCAGATGAATAGGAGGAGAACCAGGAGAGAACAGTGTCAAGAAAAACTGGAGAGGAGAAAATATCCAGGAGAAGGTGATCATCTGTGTCGAATGCTATAGAAATGTCAAGAAGGATGAAGATTGAGAAAAGTCCATTCAATTTGACCGTTAAGAGATTGGTAACCTCGGAGAAAGCAGTTTCAATTGAATGATGAGGTTAAAAACCAGATGGCACATGCTTTAGGAAAGAATGAGAAGTAGAAGCACCAAGTGTAGACAGTTTTTTTAAGGAGTTTAACCATGAAGATGACTAAGAGAGATAGAGATGGAGAGATATTAGCATTAGCTAGCAGGGATGGTTAGATCAGGCAAAGTTGTGGGGGGGGGGGGATTGTATTTTTTTAAAGGACGAGTTAGTAGATGAGGAGAAATTAAAGATAGGAGTGCGGAGGTGATCTGCTGGAGAAGATGGAAGGGGATGGGGGTCAAGGGTGCATATAGAGAAGTTAGCTTTGGTAAATGGAAGGTCACTTCCTCATGGAACAGCAAAGTGAGGGAAATAGTGAAAGAAGATGTCAGAATGATGTGAAAGAGGAAAAGAAGAGATAGCTCATGGTAAATGGCCTAAGTTTTTTTCTGGAAGCATGAAGAGATGTCCTAGCATAGATGATGAGAGGAGGCCATGTTGGGAAGGACTTTAGAAGAGAAGGAAAAGTTTAAAACAGCTATTGTGGAGAATACGATAGTGCATTGATTAAAGAAAAGTAGAATAATTATCTTTCTCACTGATAGCCTGGTTGAGATTATGTAACAAATTTGTAGTAGGTCCATTCAGCAAAATTTCATGATTTTTTTCAGCTTATATGAATAGGAACAAAGGAAGTAGATGTTGAGAGTAATCTAGGGGTGAGTTTTGGCAGGGCATGATTGGTGATAGGACTAAGGGGTAAAGGATTAGAGAGAAGAAGATAGTGTAGAGTTGAGTTGATACACCAAAGTGTTAAGACAGGGAAGGCAGGAGAGTAAAGTCAGTACAACGGTGATAGAGAGGTGGAAATCATGGTGAAGATGAAGAAAAGGTTGGAGGGGGTCGTTGTAAGGCATAAAGAAAGACGGAATGTTGAAAGATTATGAGAAGATAAAGGAATTTTGTGAACAAGGAAACATAGATGCTGTCAAGATCAAGAATATCATCGTTTCCTGTGTAGCTGAGGTAGATTGGAAGAGTAAATCTTGGAAACTGAGTACATTGAGGAACTAGGAAGGGAGAGTATATGAGAGACAATCAATATATGCTGAAGTGCCTTAGTGTGAGGGGAGGAGATGTGGAGGCAAGAAAGACTCAGAGCCAGGTATTGCTTTCATTGGAAGAAGGCAGGAGACCATCTGGATTGGGTAATTTTGTATAGCATGAATTTCAAAGAATGAGAATTTGCTTAGTGAAGCTGGTAGAGGGAAAGTCTAGAAGTGGCAATGGGGAGAAGTATTCCACCTTCCCTACCATGACCAGTGGGTAGGAGAGAAAAAGGTGTATTAGAAAGGGTAGAGAAGAAAATGGCATTATAGGAAGGAGCCAGGTCTCAGTGAAGACTAAAAGGTGGAAATATTTAAGAAAGAAGTTTAAAATGAAAAGAAATTTATTTGTTTTGGAGGAAGGATTTCAAAGGGCATGGAGGAGTGGAATATTGGTGGGGGAGGTAATGTTGAGAACAACAGACACCCAAGATTGGCAATTCAGGGCTAGGGATGGGTGTTTGTGTATCTGCTCTTAGGAGGTCAAAATTCCTGGAAGGTTTGAGTATTAAAGGATGTTAGTATGCTAGGTAGCACAGTGGATACAGTGCTGAACCTAGAGTCAGGAAGACTTGAATTCAAATTTGACCTCAGATACTTAACTAGCTGTATAACCATGGTCACTTAGTCCCCTTACTTCAGTTTCCTCATCTATAAAAAGCTGGAGAAGGAAATGGCAAACTATCCCAATATCTTTGCCAAGAAAACCCCAAATGATGTCACAAAGAGTTAGACATGCTTAAACAAAAAACAATGCTAATCATTGAGGAATGAGTCTAGCCAGAGAATTAGGGTTGGTGAGAGGTCCACTGAGGGAGGCTTGAGATGTAAGTTTTCCATTGAAGCTGCCAGTCTCATGGCAGCCTTTCGTTGCTGTGTCTTTTGAGACTAAGGAGGCTTGCTTCAAAGCAGGCAGGAGCCCATGAGGACTGGGATTCTCATTAGCAGATTGCTTATGATGGAGAAGGCTCTGGGGAAGCAGAAAAGGGAAGAGATCTTATTTCCAGAGGTCACTGGAGCACTGGAAATTGTTCTGAGGCAGGCCCCTACACTCCACGGAGAGGTGGATTGTGAACTCCTCTGCGCTACACTGGGGAGGGCCCAATTTCAGGGTTTGATGCAGAAGATAGTAGGCAGCAGGAAGGTCTTGTTGATATCTGATCAAACTTCTCAGTCTCCTTCACTGGTTTATCATCCTCTTCCTTCCCCCTAAATGTGACTCTCTCTTGAACCCTTTGCTTTCTTTCTGTCTGGCCTTTGGTGATTTCAGCCATTTTCATGATCTCCTTTAGGCAGATGACCCCCAAATGTACATACTCAACCTCAAACTTTCCCCTGAGCTTCAGTCCAGAATTTCCAGCTAGTTGTTGGACACGTCCACCTGATTATCTTGCCAGCATCTGAGATTCATGTCCAAAACTAAACTCATCATTATCATTCTCCTTACCAAAAAGAAAAGAAAAACACAACCTGCCTTTCTTCCTAAATTCATTATCTATTTATACTGATGGATCACCATCCTCTTAATCATTCAGTTTCGAGACTAGGGAATCAGAATTTCTGTCTAATATAGCTTCAGCGGCCATCTAGTCCAACGCGTACCTGAATAAGGATTCCTTGACTGCTTACCCAACAAATGGTCATCCAATTTCTATTTGACAGTCACCAATGGAAAGTCCACCTCTAACCCACTTTTGAACAGCTTAAATTAAAATTTGTTCTCAGACACTTAACTAGCTGTGTGACTATGGTCAGTTAGTCCTCTTACTTCAGTTTCCTCAATCTATAAAATGAGCTGGAGAAGGAAATGGCAAACTACCCCAGTATCTTTGCCAAGAAAACCCCAAATGATGTCACAAAGAGTTAGACATGATTAAACAAAAAACAATGCTAATCATTGAGGAATGAATCTAGCCAGAGTATTGAGGTTGGTGAAATGTCCACTGAGGGATGCTTGAGATACAGGTTCTCCACTGAAGCTGCAAAATTGAAATTTGTCAGGAAGTTTTTGCTCATAGAAAGCTCAAATTTGTCCTTTTGCAATATCTACCTTTTGCTCCTAGTCTGCTCTCCTTTCAGGGTCAAATGAAAGAAGTCTATGGACAGCTAGGTGGTGCAGTGGTTAGTGCCCTGGCCCTGGAGTTAGGAGGACCTGACTTCAAATCCTATCTCAGACACTTAGTAGCTATGTAACCCTGGGCAAGTCACTTAATCCCAAGAAGAATGAAGAAAGAAGAAAGAAGAAAGAAGAAAGAAGAAAGGGAAGGGAAGGGAAGGGAAGGAATGTATGGAAGAAAAGAAAGAGAGTGTAACATGACTTCTTGTGATGACATCTTTTCAAATATTTGAAGACAGTGGTCATATTCCCCCACCCAAGACCTAAATATTGTCTTTTCTGTGCTAAACCACCCAAGTCCTCTCATCTGTTCTTCATTTGGCATAAACTTGACGCCCTTCATTCTTGTAACTGCCTTAATCTAGTTCCTCTACAGCTTATCTCTATGGTTCTTGGTACCATGAAATGATCCCAATACTCCAAATATGGTCTGACCAGGACAGAGTACAGCAACACTCTCTTCTTTTTTAGTCTTGGTAACCATTGGTTACCATTCCTGTCTTAACACAGTTTAAGATCATAGTGGCTTTCTCCACTGCGGTTACCTTGTATTGAGCTTGTAGCCCTCTAAGATGCTAAGATCTTTATCAGACAAACTGCTGTCTAACTACTGCTCATCAAGCTTCTACTTGTGAAGTGGATTTTCTTTGAACCTAAGAATAATACTTCATATGGATCACTATTACATTCCATCTTATTGCATGTAGCCAAATATTTTAGTTTAAGATCTGCATTATTATTAATATTAACAATAATATCTAGCATTTATATAGCTTTGAGGTTGGCAAAAGAATTATTCGATTCTCACAACAACCCCATTTTGCAGATGAGACACCTGAGGCAGACAGAAGTTAAGTGACCTGCCTAGGATCACATGGCTAGTAAGTGTCTGAGGTTTGATTTGAACTCAGATCTTTCTAACTCCAGAGCTAGTATTCTCTCTACTGTCATTTAACTATCCCTCTATCGAATTTTAATCCATGAATCTTACTTTTTTATCAATCAATTGAAATTTTCTTTCCTAAAATCAGGGTTGCATGTCATATATTATAAGCTCTTCCCTCTTCTACCATAAACTCTATTTTAGATCAAGTGGCCCTTTCCTCCCCAGGTTCCCATATTTTCTACCTCAGTTACCAGTTATTCTTTGTGAGAAAGAATCAGGTCCAAAACAGAATTTCCTCTTGTTGGTTCTTTTACCCTCTGAAGATCACATTGTTATCAAAGCAAATCAAAACATTATTAGCTTTACTGCTTTTTGTAAAGAAAGCACTCTAGCAGAGGTCTGGATAATTGAGGTCCACATCACTATTAAATCACTGTGTAGAAGATTGGAGATCTAGATATTGTAACTAAATTGTGATTTGCTTCCCACATATCTATGTCCTCTCTCTATTCAAGTGGTTATTAGTATATGCCAATGAGGGTATCTGTCTTCATTGATCATTTTATCACTCAGCATCCTGGTAGGAACCAGGTAGGAACCAGAAATAGCATTTCCTCATATAAATATATTTTCTTGAGATACAATGCTATTTCCCCTTAAGGCTGCTCTGTCTTTTTCTTTTTAATAAGATATATACATCTAGGCAGCTAGGTGGTGCAGTGGAGAGAGTGCCAGTCCTGGAGTCAGAAGGATTTGAGTTCAAATTCAGCCTCAGAAACTCACTAGCAGTATGACCCTGGACAAGACCCATTAGCCTCAATTTCCCCATCTGTAGAATGAAACGAAGAAGGAAATGGCAAACCACTCCAGTATCTCTGCCAAGAAAACCCCATATGGGGTCATGAAGAGTCAGACAGGACTGAAACAACGGAACAACAAAAAAATTAAGGCAGTCATTTTACTACTGAATCCATTCTTAAGTTTTGTCATCTGATAACTTCTAGGTACCTCCATTGCTGTTCTTACATTTTAGCTACTCTCTACAGTCGACAAGGTCTTCTTAGAGTCTTTTTTCTCTCTCGGTCTCTATATTCAGTCAGTGAACAGATCCTGTCCTCAAAAGGATTCCAGAGTTGTGTACCTTCCCAGTCTCTCACATCCATCCCCTTTTCTTCACTAAAACTGCCAGCACCCAAGCTCAATCCCTCATCATCTCTTGCCTTCATTATTGAAATAGCCTCCTAGCTGGTCTTCCCTTCCATCCCCCTCCTCCCTCAGTGTCTTCCCTTTCTAGTTCCTCTTTCATGGAGATACCAAGATTATCTTCCTAGTTCACAAGTCTAAACATGTTATTCTCCTGCTCAAAAATCTTTAGTGACACCTTCTTGTCTATAAAATAAAAAACAAAGTCCCTAAACTAGCATTTTTTTACTCTTTCTTTAATCATTAAGGCTAGTCTATGTCCAAGCTATCTTTTCTAGATTCCTTCATGTGTGCTACATTTGGTCAGAATGAATCCTAGCCATTTCTTCATCTCATTCATCATCTACCACCTTCATCCACCTTCATCCACCTCCTGTTTCCCATCACCTACATTGGCACAGATTTTTATGTTTGGAAATATTCCCTCCTTATCTTGTCAAGGTGCTACCTGCTTCCTGATCTTTTCCAGATAGAAAGGACTTCTCTCTCCATGTCTCTTCTCACGTTTTTCTCTAGAATATTTGGTCTAGATCTCATCTTTTTTCCCATCACACCCAACTTTGCATAAGGCTTATCTGTGTTCTCATCACTCTCTCTCCCCCAGTAATTACATCCCCTTTGGTCTTGTGTGCCTGGTCCGCAGCATAGTGCCTGGCATACATGGGACCCCTAATAAGTATCTGCTAACTTGAAATGTTTCCTTTACAACATACTTCCTCTCATTCCTCCTAAATTATAAGTCATTTGAAACACAAATTGGCCAAACAAGAAGTAGAGAATGTATATAATCCAATCTCAGAAATAGAAAGTAAACAAGCCATAAACAAACTCCCAAAGAAAAAATCCTGGAACCAGATGGATTTTACAAGTAAATTCTATTAAATATTCAAGGAACAACTAATTCTGATTCAAGGAACAACAAAAAAATGGAAAAGAAGGGGTTCCTACAAATTTTTATCTATGATATAAATATAGTCTTCATACCTATTCCAGAGAGTCAAAACACAGGAAGAAAATTGTAGACCAATATCCCTAATAAACTTTAATGAAAAAAATACTAAACAAAATATCAACAAAGAGACTACAGCAACATACCACTATGACCAGGTGGATTTATATCAGAAATGTAGAGTTCGTTTATTATTAGCCAAGCTACTGATAAAATGGACCATATTAAAAAGAACAAGAAAAATATGATTATATCAACAGATGCAGAAAAAACTTTTGGACAACATACAAAACTATTCCTGTTAATTTTTTTTTCCAGTTTCTATTCACAAGGAAAAACTCTAGTCTATCTTTTAATTTTTTTTTTTGGAAAAATTGCTGACATTACAGAACTAAACTGAAATGTATTCTACTCTTACATTTCAATGATAAAAACAGAAAGAAAATTCATGAGCCCTGAGATAAAAAACAAAAATAAAACAGAGAAAAGCTTATAAAACTTAAATATGGTTCTCACTGGTAACAGCTGAACAGAAAAAGGAATTAAAACTCTGTAATTAAAAGAATCACTAGTGGATGGTAAAAATGTGTATACAGTGAAAATTTACAAACTATTTAAAACCTGGAATTGCTCAGAAACTACATAGATGGATCATGGGTGGTGAAAAGCAAAAGAGGATTATGGGTAAATCTGCATTGTTCTAGCTGCTCCCCATGCCAACTGTCTCTGAGGAAAACCTGACCAGGCCAATGCTGGCAGCAGATCCAGTGATGGTAACCTGCCTATCGGTAAAGCCTTCCACTGGATTGACAATTTTGATCTGAGCCCAATCTGGTAAATCTCATTGATTTTGGCACCTTGACACCCAGTTATGCAGCAAATTAAGTCATTTGGAATGGTGAATTCATGAGAAGTAGTCTGAGCAGATGCACCCAAACCTGCAGTGAATCCGGTGTTGGCAGGTGTCATGGGAAAGTGACACTGTTGCATTGCCAACTAGTGCAGCTTGGTCAATTCTTGAGGTGGTCCCTCCAGGTCAAGGTTGAGGCACATGGAGAGAGTGGTATAGGGAAAGCATTGTTGTGTACAACAGTGGGAAAGTACAGCACTGTGGCCGCCTGTGCTGTACCTGTCCTGACCATCTACAAAGATGATGGGCTTGGGCCCCAACAGGATGGTCAAGGCCTTTGAGGGAGACTCCAGAAGGACCACAATCTGTTTGACACACTCAGTGATAGATTGTAGGATGCCAGCAATAGTGACAGCTCACTCAGTTGAGTATGGTATCATATCCCCTGCCCCCTGGACCTAAGTCCCTATACTCTTTCTTATTTCCTTGATCTTGTGTCTTTCTTTTCCAATGAGAAAACCACACTGGATAGCAGGGACCACAAGCCTCAGGTGACTGGGGGTCTACTGGCAGCTGTACTATTGGTCACAGATCTGCTGATGTCCTGTTCCAGTTTGTCAACGATCATGGCAAAGGCTTTAAAGATGGCATTGGTGGTCTAGCCAGAGTAATTATTCTCTCAGGACAATTCCTGTCTGAGAGGTTGATATGGGCACCACTCTTCACACATCTTCTTGACCAATTCTCCTTTCTTTCCAATAATGCTTCCTTCCAACTTTCTTTCCATGTATAAGTAGCTTGATGGTGAGACTAACATTTAATCCACCTTCAATCACACCACTATCCATGTTGAGCCATGTTCTGGGGATTTGGACTTTGTAAAGTGGTCAAGTCTTTGGTCACTGGTGGGAATGGAAGCCAAAAACTTTGGAGGCAAGGAGAGTGAAGGGGAAATGGGGAAGTGGGATGGAAAGGGAAGGGCAGAGGACTGGGGGCACAACAATAGGGGGTGGGAGGGAAGGCAAGGGGTCACTCTCCTGGGGAGTATCCCCACTCCCAGGAAACATTGGGAGGTGGAGAAGGAAGGGGGAAAAGAGATCCCCGGGGCAGGTGGAGGGCAGGCAGCAGGTGCAGAGAGGGCGTGGGCTATGGTTGCACCTACTGCAGACCTGCTCTGCTGGTCTGAGTCCTATTCCTGTTTAAAAAGAATTCTAGAAAATATAAGTCACTTGTCAGTAACTTAAGATAGGGAGTATCTTTTGGTAATGTCTTGCAAAGACTTGCACAAAGTAAACACTGAGTAATTTTGAAAATGGAATTGAACTTTCTACCACATCACCCTTCTCAATTATGAATTATGTTTCTCCCTCCCCTCCCCCATCCAGTGACTACCCTAGTATTTTTCACCTAGCAGACACTTAAAAGATAATCGTTGAATTAAATTGAATTCATCCTCTGACAATTTGAATCAGTGAGTTATGATCCTTTGCAAACTATATTCTAAAAAATGGAAATAATAAGGCTGGCAAAGCTTAATCCTTATTTTTTTTTTCTTAACCATGTATTATAAAACACTTTATCTTTCCCCATTGTCAAGAGCTCTGCTGCATAAATGCTACTGGGAGAAGGCGACCACTGGGAAAAGGAGATGTCAGGAAATTGACACTCCTTCATATGACATTTTTAAAGTTGGGAAGTCTTTCAAGAATGAGATTTATTGGTTGAAATATGAAGGTTCTAAAACCAACAGCCTTTGAAGACAAACCCCAGTTATGCAAGCAATGTTGTACCATTACTGAGCAGAAATGGTATTTCTTTTTTGACTAGTTAAGACAGAATGGAGACTTCTGTGGAAATTCAGAAAATTGATGGGATATTTATCAATCCGGGGGGGCCTACTTCCTAGAATTATAGAAAGTCAGAGCTGAAAGAGTCCTTACAACAAAGAACAGAGAATGCCTGGGCTGGAAAGGAATTTAGAACACTGAAGATGACTTTTTTTCAGGGCTGCAATGGATCTTTATCATGGCAGAGTTTGAAAAGACCTTAGAATGTAAGGCTGTTCAAACGTAAATCATAGAATGTTAGAGCTGGAAGGGAACATAGAATGTGAGATGTTAAAACACCGGATATAGCATTTTGGAGCTGAAAGAGACCTTAGATCAGAGAATGTTAAGATAACAGAGTCTCTCAGAAGCCATCTAGTACTCCCCCTCACTTTACAAAGGGGATAACAGGTCCAAAATTTTAAAGATTTGCTAAACGTAACCCAACTAATTGATGGTGGAAGATGTACTAGAGTATAAGCATCTTTTCTAGCCCCAAGGATCCCATCAAAGTGAATTATTCATATTATTACAGCTCAAGAAGCATATGTCAAATTAATGGAACCCAAGGTTCCCAACTAACTGCTTTTTCAGCACTCAGAAGTCAGGTCTTGATGGCTAAGGATAATCATTCATATGGGTTACAAAAATGCTTTCCCTGCAACATTGTGATACCTGGAGTGCAAATATTTCTATCCCTGTTTACAGAAGAGGAAATTGAGGATCAGAGCTGACGTGACTCAGTCATGGTCCCTCAGCTAGTAAGTACCATCCAGGTCTTTTATCTCCAGAATCAGTCTTCTTTCTTCTGCTTTGGCTGCCATCTTGCTTCTAGATGTTACTGCTTTTGATAGTTAAATCCAATCCAATGAGTATTTATGTGTGGAAGGCTACACTAAGCAATTGGGACACAAAGATAAAACCAAAACCAATGCCACCACCCCCTCAAAGAGTAAGGGGGGAAGCTACACATGTCAACAGATAAGGGTATCCAAAATAATTTGAGAAGGAAAAGAGTACCATCACTAGAAATAGAAGGGAACAGGAAAGGTTTCCTATAGAAGGCAACCCATGAATGAAACCTTGAAGGAAACCAATGGCTCTAAGAAATAGAGGTGAGGAGAGACTGCATCTCAGGCATGGGGTCATGGAGGTTTATTCAAAGAGTAAGAACTAAAAGGCCAAGTTTGGAGCATGGCAAATAGGTCAGTTTGTAACATGGAATACACAAATTGCAGAAACATAAAATAAGCCTGAAAAAAAAGGCTAAAACCTTTTTTTAGCACAAAAGGCACAAAAAGCCAAACTGAAGGGCTTGTATTTTGTCTTAGAGGCAGTAGGCAGCCAGCCTCTCTCCTACTCCAATCCATCCTATGTGTAGCTGCCATATTGATATTCTTAAAGCATATAGCATTACCCTGCTCAAGAAGCTTCAGTTGCTCTAGGATAAAATACAACCCTTCCCCACTGTGGTTGGCATTTAAACATAATCTGATTCCAATTTATCTTTCTAGGCTAATTATAACCCTTCTCACCCATTCTACATTTAAGCCAAACTGGCCTACTTATGGTTCCCTGTGCTCAATTGTTTTTTTCAGTCATGTCCAACTCTTCATGATTCCCTTTGGGGTTTCCTCAGCAAAAACACTGGAGTAGTTTGCCATTTCCTTCTCCAGCTCATTTTACAGATGAGGAAACTGAGATTAAACAGGGCTAAGTGACATACCCAGGATCACACAGTAAGTGTTTGAGGCCAGATTTGAACTCATATCTTCTTGTCTCCAGACCTGGTACATCATCCACTCGGCCACCTAACTGTTGCACATTATATCTATATTTCTTAACTTTTGCACAAACTATCCCTGATTACCAGAATGTTCTCCCTCCTCATTTTAGCCTCTTAGAAACTTTAGGACTCAAACTGAATTTTAGTTCCTTCAAGAGGCCTTTCCTGATTCCCCTAAATAACAACTCCTCTTTCAGACTTCCAAAATTACTTTGTCTTTATTTTTCATATTTTTTACATTTAGTTATCTTAATACATGTTTCTCTCCTGCATCCCAATAGAATGTAAGTTAGCCCTGGAGGTTAGGGACTATTTTATTTTTGTCTGATTATTCCTAGTCCCTAGTACAATACCTGGCACACAGTGCTTAATACATGCTTATTGAAACCATCTGAGCCCCTAAAAGTTCTTGACCAGAAGAGTGTCATGGGCAGCCCATGGGAATATTAATTTTGCAACTTCATGGAGGATGAACAGGAAAGGGAAGAAAGTTGGAAAGAAACAAGCATTTACTAAAACCATTCTCATGTATGTGTCAGGCACTGTGGAAAGTGCTGGGAATAAAAATATAAGCAAAAAAGAAAGTCCCTGCCCTCAAGAAGTTTACGTTCTAATGAGGGAAGACAACACAAAAAAAGGGAACTAAAAAGGGAAACGCAGACCTGCAGGAGTGGCTGTAGAGAGTAAGGGAGAAGAAAGACTCAAAGATGGCTCCAAGGTTTTAACCTGAATGATGAACTACCATACTGATCCTCAATACAGGCTGCCTCCCTGAAAGGAGACATATTTGAAAAGAAAAAAATATATTGATAACTGTCCCCTGGAAGATTTAACATTCATTCATTCATTCATTCATTCAACAAGCACCTGCTGTGGTCAGGAGACACAATGTTCAGCTGTTTGGGGGTGGGAGTGATGCAGTTTGGGGTTGCTGGAAACCCTGAAATGTCAGGGTACAGGTAAGTCTTCCTGGAAAGAATTCAAGCACGTAAGCCTTCTTTCAGTCAAAGTAGCAAGATCTATTGTGATGCCAATAGAAGATGGTCATATACCTGAGAGTCAATGTGGCTTCAGAAAGGGTCAAGGAAAAGAAAGGGTCAGTATGGTGTTTGCTGCCCAACAATTTCAGGAGAAGTGCCAGGAGCAGAACAGAGGTCTGTACATAACATTTGTAGATCTGACCAAGGCCTTTGACACTGTTAGTCGTGAGAGCTTACGGAAAATAACGTCAAAATTTGGTTGACCAGAGAAGTCCATCAGTATTGTATGTCAATTTCATAATGTCATGTTTGCCTGGGTTCTGGATAGTGGACAATGCTCTCGTGCCTTCCCAGTCACCAATGGAGTGAAACAGGGCTGTGTGCTTGCTCCCATACTTTTTAGCATAATATTTTCTGCCATGTTGTCAAATGCTTTCAATGAGGATGAACAAGGCATCAAAGTCAACTACCATACTGATGGTAAGTTCTTCAGTTTGAAAAGGCTACAAGCCAAGACCAAAGTGGAGAGAGTGTTGGTACATGATTTTCTGTTTGTAGATGATTGTGCACTCAATGCAGCCTCTGAAACTGAGATGCAACAAAGTATGGATCAATTCTCTGCTGCCTGTGCTAATTCTGGTCTAATAATTAACACCAAGAAAACACAGGTGCTCCATCAGCCACCACCACACCATCCATACATGGAATCATCAGTTATAATAAATGGAGAAGTTTTGAATGCTGTGGATAATAAGTTCACTTACCTTGGTAGTGACTTCCCAGGAACGTACACACTGATGATGAGGTTGACGCACACATTGCCAGAGCTAGCTCAGTGTTTGGGAGGCTCTGAAGAAAAGTCTGGGACAGAAGAGGTATTAGACTGACTACCAGACTGAAGGTCTACAGAGCTGTTGTGCTGACCTCATTGTTGTATGCCTGTGAAACATGGACAGTCTATCAGTGCCATGCCAGGAAACTGAATCGCTTCCATTTGAACTGTCTTAGGAAGATTCTGAGGATCACCTGGCAGGATAAGGTACCAGACACTGAAGTCCTTGCTTGAACTGAACTGCCAAGCATTCAAACTATGCTTCAGAGAGCACAAATCCGATGGGCTGGCCATGTTGTTTGAATACAAAATGTACGTCTGCCAAAAAGACTATTTTATGGAGAACTCATATGGGGCAATCACATGGTGGTCAGAAACGATACAAGGACATTCTCAAGGTCTCTCTTAAGAACTCGGGAATTAATCATGTGACATGGGAGACATTGGCACAGGACTGCTCAGCATGGCATTCCCACATCAGAGAAGGTGCCGGGCTCTTTGAGCAACAGATAGGTGCTATTATTATCCCCATTTTACAGTTGAGAAAACTAAGGCAGATGATGGTCAAGTGACTTGACCAGGCTCAGGCAGCTAAATATGTGAAGTTGTATTTGAATTCATGTCTTTGTGACTCTGGGCCAAGGGCTCTATCCGTGGCACCACAAAGTGAGAACCCCTAAGGACAAAATTCAGCAGAGCTTACAGGAAACTTAAGAGATCATTTACAGAAACATTCACCTTTCTATTTTACAGATGAGCAAACTCAGGCAAAGAGAGAGGATAATACAGTTATCCTAGGATAATACAATTAAGTGGAAGAGTCAGGAAAAGAACGCAGGTCTCTTGACTCCCACTCCAATAAGGACATGTAATAATATCAAATAATCTCATAATAATATTCCCCAATCTCAGAGTTATGAGGGACCTCAGAGGACATCTAGTGCATCCAGAAGCTGAACAGGAATCCCCTCTAAAAGAATTCAGTTCAATTCTATCCCTAGTGATTAGGTGCCAATTATATATAGAGGCTATACCAAAGTCCCTAAATCTCTGTAGTGATTCATTGTGGGACTGAGTGACCTATGGCCCTACCTATCAAGATGGAAAAGTTTTGAGTACAGGCCCAGTGATGGACTGTATTTGTTAGCTAAGGACCTAACCCAAGTTAAGGACAGAGAGACTAAGCAATAGGAGGCTATTGATGACCAATCAGGGGGGAAAAATGAAATTGGGGCATGGTGAGACTAAAATCTGTGCCATGAAATCACAGGGATTTTGAATTATTCTGTATGTCAATACTTCAGGCTTCCATGACTTTATTAGTGTGAAGGCCCTTCTTCTTCCTTTACTAAATCTAATCTCAGCCCTTCTGTGGCTTAATAGATGGTAAAATTTGCATAAGACATGTGATTAACATACTTGACTTTGACCTCTGTAATGAATTTAACATATATTTTAGTAATCTGTACTTGGGTCTCATCCTACTAGATCACAAGCTCCCGGAGGGCCCTCCCCTTTCCCCCTCTGACAGATCCACTGCTCTGTCTCAGACCCTCATCATCTATACCTGGATTATTACAATAGCCTGTTTGTCTCAAGTCTCTCCTCACTCCAATCTGTCTTCCATTCATCCATCAAAATGATTTTCCTAAATCACAGGAATGTCACCACCCCCAAAGCACACCCAGTAAACACTGGCTTCCTATCATCTCCAGGAAACAATAGGAATTCTCTAAATTCTCTGTTTGGAATTCAAAACACTTTATAACCTAGCCCCTTTCTACCTTTCCAGTCTTCTTATACCTTACTCTTCAAAATGTACTCTTTGATCCAGTGACTTTGGCTGTTCTACAAACAAGACACTCTGTCCCTCTGCTCTGGGCATTTTCTCTGGCTGTCCCCTATGCCTGGAACACTCTCCCTCCTCATCTCCGCCTATTGACTTCTCTGGCTTCCTTTAAGCCCTAATTAAAATACCATCTTTTGCAGAAAGCCTTTACCAACCCATTTTAATTCTAATACCTTTCCTTTGTTAATTATTTACTATGTATCCTATAAAGTGAGATGGGAATTCACCACCTTATCAAAGACCCCCACTCCACTTTTGGAGAGCTCTCTTGGTGCAGAAGCTTTTCCTGACATTAACCTTGAATTATCTTATATATAGCTTCTACCCACTACTACCCCTCTGGGGCAGAACAAAACAAATCTAGTACAGCACAGATGCCCCACGAAGGTAAATAGACCTTTCAAGACTTCTGAGGTCTCTTTTAGCTCTGAAATTCTATGGTTCTGGGTGACTCCAAGCTTAGTTCTTTGTAAATCTTAAGGAGTTGTAGAAATATGTTATTTTTATTATAGCATCCTATTCCCTATAACCTTTTTCACATACTGAACTTTTCCTTATATAAACATTTCATGAGGTTTAGAGCTGAAAGGAACCTTATCATCTATTCCAAATCCTTCATATTTTAAATTATTATTTATTTCTTTACTTTTTATTGACATTTCTCTATACTTTAATTGATGTCTTTGTTTTTGACTTCACCTTTGTTATAAAGAATGACCCCAGACTCAATTCTGAAGCCTGGTGTCTCAAAGTTTCTTTATTAGAAAAGTTGAAGTGCATTCCCCCTTCAATTCTCAAGAAGCAGACTCCCCTCCCCCCACCCCAGTAAAGGGAGAGGATGTCAATACGAAAGTGAGAACAAGCTTTATAGGGTTAATAATCCCAACTCCTCCCTTCTGAATCAGGATTGGTCCTAATCCTTCCGGATTACATTCTTCCTCATATGTTCCCTTACATGTTTCCCATTCACATGTATTCCCTCCTTCATCATGTGTCCCATGATGCTGTAATGAGGTTCTGATTTTATGAGGGGAGTTTCCCGTTACATGCATGAGATTAAGTAAGCATGTGCTGTAGTAAGAAAACTACAACTATTCATGACCCCCAACTGCCTTGGTCCAGTTTGCCTAGGACCCCCGAGTTTATGGCTTCTGAGCCTCCACAGTTTGCTACTGATTGGCTGATAACTTTTATCTAAACAACTTCTGTTTCCCCCAAGACTGATGATTTTAGCAGTGTGGAAACTTAACTGTTTCATATCTCTCATACCTTCATTTCTGAATATATCCCTCCTCCCTTCCCTACCCAGAAAACCATTTTTTATGACAAAGAATAAAAAAGAAAGAGGAAAAACGTAATTTATCAAAAGAAGCCCATCCATTAACCAAGTCAAAGAATATATGCAATGTTCCCCACCATCCACTGCTGAAAAAAAAAAAAGATTCCGCAGAATCCTTGAATTTGAACGTTGGAAGGGACTTTAGAAACTATGTAGTCAAACCCAGATACAAAATGAACCCTCACTGTCCATGCCCAGCCTTTGCTTGAAGATGTCCAAGGAAAGGAGACCTGCCACCTCTTGGGGCAGACCATTTTACTTTTGGACAGTTTTCTGAGGACATTGGACATGAAAATGCAAATCTACCACGTACAGCCTTTGCTATTCCCTCCATGTATGCCAGAAAGTTATCGTGTACATTTCTTTTTCCCCCTTTCTCTTCCCTTCCTACTCCCACCCCACCTAGTTTTCTTTTCCCCAGGCTAAATATGACTAGATCAAGTAATCCTTATACATCATGGACTCTAGGCCCTTCGCTATTCTGGTAGATCCCCTCTGGACAATCTCCACTTTATCAATCTCCTTTATGAAATGTGGTGTCCAGAACTGAACATGGCTAAAGAAGGTCCAGTACAGTGGAATGATCACCTCCCTATTCATGGAAACTATGCTCCTCAGTGCATAAATCAATGAATGTGTATTTTGTTTCTAGTTCTTTAGTATTACACAAAGTGAGGGCTAGGTGGCACAGTGGCTAAAACAAGGGACATGTAGTCAGGAATTTGGCCTTCAACACTGTACCAGCAAGTGCCTCAGTTCCCTCACCTATAAAATGAGCTGGAGAAGGAAATGGCAAACCTCTTCAGTATCTTTGCAAGAAAACCCCAAATGAGGTCTTGAAGAGTCAGACGTGACTGAAAAACAACAAAATGTGCTGTTATGAATAATTTGGTATATATAGGACCTTTGTGTCTGTTTTTAACCTCCTTGGGATATGTGCCTAGCAGTCAAAACACATGGACATTTTAGTCATTTTTAGCATAATTTAAAATTGCTTTGCAGAATTCACATCCCCACCCACTAACAGTGTATTCGTGTGCCTTTATTTCCATTGCCCTCCCATGCTGACTATTCCAATTATTTGTCATTTTGCTGAATATGGGGTAAAAACTCAAAGTTCTTTTCATTTGGCTCTCTCTTATTATTAGTGACTTGGGAGTCTTTCACATGATTATTAAATAGTGTGACCATTTCTTCTCTGAGAACTGTTCATTCATATCCTTTGACTACTTATCTCTTAAGGGAGGGCCTTTGCTCTTTTATATTTGTTTTGGTTCCTTATATTCCTTGGATATCAGACCATTAACAGAGATATTTGATGAAAATTTTTCTAAATTTGACAGCTTCCTGTCTGATACTAGTTTAACACACTGGAACTTTTACAAAGAGATAATCACAAATATTCAAACACACTTCCCCCAACGTGTGGGAGACACACTCCCCTTCCTTCCTTACCTTCAGTCTCTGGAGAGGGGAAGGGGATTAGGTTCATAGTTTAGCTTGGTTCCCTTAAAGCACAGTTCCAAGTCCAAGGCCAGAACCCCTCTTGGCCTCGAGTCCAGGGAACTCTGGCTTTTTAGGATTTCCATGTTGAAATGGCAGCTGCTGCACCACCTCGCCTGCAGTCTTGGCTCCAGGCTCTAACATCTCCATGGCTTGAACTCCCAGTCCAGTGGAGATCACCTCAGGCACCTAAAGCTTAGAATAAACAACACAAAACAGAAATACCCTCAGCCCATTTCTAAGGGAAGGAGAGTCCCTTCTCTCCCTGTTTCAATTCATGGCTTCCAGTTGGGCACAGAAGCTGGGAACACAGCCAAAGGATGGCAGAAAAGAGAGCAAATAGCTTGGTTGAACTACTTTAAAAACAAAGACAACCAATTAAGGTGCCTACTTCCCACCCACCTTTAAGGAACACAATGGGCTCCATGTTTAGCTAACTAAGCATGCTCAAAATCCAAGTTACACTGGTTTTGCTAGAGCAATCCCTATTTCATCCTAGCCATAGCTACAAAAGGCACCTGATCTCCAGCCTCCTCATTTTGCAAAGAAAAGAAACTGAGGCCCAGAAGGGGGAAGGAACTTGACTAAAATCACAGAGCTAATAAGTGGTGGAGCCAACATACGGACCCATCTTTGACCCCAGATCTAATGTTTTTGTCACTTTCTCTTAAGCCCAAGGGAAATTGCTTTGAGAGTGGGAGCGAGTGTGAAAGTTTGGACAAGACTCCATCTGGCAATTTTGAAACAACAGGAGGAAAATGAGAACTCTCTGGCTTGCTTTTGCTGACCAATTACTCAACAATAGTAGAACAAAAACACTTGAAACTTGGTATTTAACTAGACCTTTCTGAGAACAGTGCATTAGTCAAATTGGGAGGAATTTGACTAAATAGGCCCCTTTCTTTTTCTGAAGTAGTTGGAGTTTTGGTGGGGATGTTCCTAATTGTGGTTTGCTGGAGTTTTTTAAGAGGCAAAACACAAACCTACACTGTAGACTTCCCAAGCTTAAAACAATCAAGCTATTCCAGAGATTTATTGGGTTTTAAACAACAGTCAAGAGAAGACTCTGAATTCTTCTTTCTTGACTACCCACAGTATATGAGCCATTTCCTGGAACCCAGAAATGTACTATGAATTTTAGTTTTTGAGGCCCAGATATTTTAAAACTACATAATCATGATCACAATTATAAAGAACATTTACATAACCCTTTAATGTTTGTAAAACATTTTACATGCGTTATCTTGTTTGACACTCACAACCTGTCACTAAGTAAATAGGCACTTACTAATTGCTTACAATATGCCAAGGCCATTTCCGGTCACCCTGATCTTACCACAGGACCCAGATGGCTCCAAAGGAGAAAGTGAGGTTGGTGACTTTACACCTGCATGTCATGGCATCACCTCCCTGATGCCATGATGTTCTTTGATTACAAAGGCAAACAATAAAAACAACGATATTTCAGACCCTGTGCTAAGTGCTGGGGATACAAAAAATTACAGAAACTATCCCTGCCCTCAAGAAGCTCACAGGTTAATGGAAGAAACAACGTACAAATAACTATGCATGTACAGAATATACACAGGGAAAAAAGAAGATAATCTCAGAAGGAAGGCACTAGCTGAAGGGGGAACCAGGATGAACGTCTTGCAAAAGTCAGGATCTGAGCTGAGTTTTAAAAGAAGCCAGGGTAGCGAAGAGGTGGAGATGAGAAGGGAAAGCAATCCAGGCATGGGGGAGGGCCAGTACAAAGGCACAGTCAGGAGATGGAGCTTCCAGTGTGAGGAACAGCAAAAAGGCCAGTGTTACTAGATCACAGAGTATTGGGAAGGAAGCTAAAGTGTAAGAAAATTGGGGAAAAAAGGAAGCATCCAGGTTATAAGGGACATTAAGCGCTGATAGAGGATTCTCTGTTTGATTTGGAAGTAATAAGGAGCTATGGTAGCAGAGACTTCCAGCATAGAGCCTGTGGCCCGATGGGAAGGTAAGAAGTAGTCTGGGATCCAGCAGGGATGAGCCTGACACTGTACAAGGAGCAGGACCAGAGCCTTAGTGCAGCTCTGTTACTCAAACCCACAGGCTGGGTCACAAATATAGTATAAACTGAGGAGGAGACCGGGGCCAAGGATGGCAAACTAAGATGATAAGGAGCATTCCAGGCCTGAGTACGGAATCTCTACATCCCTGAAGTGAAATCTCAGTCAGCTCCCACAGTCCAGTCTGAGACCTACAGTTGAGTGACCAGAGCAAGCAGCTCAGACGGTGAGGAAGCCTGAGGTTCTTTTGTGCTAAACCTATAGAGCCTTTCAACTAACTGGTAAAGGGCTGAGACCAGCACAACTTACTGTAGCTCCAACCAGTGCCAGCATGACCCAAACCAAGATCACAAGCTTGCAACGCTCAGACCAGGAGGGCAGCAATTGGACTTTGATCTAGATCAACTCTATTTGAGCTCACTTAAAGTTTACAAGTCTGCAGACTGAACAACCTCTGATATTCTTGAAGAGCATAGGACATCATACTCAGAGAAAACATGAGCCTAACCCTCAGAAAATATAAATCAGCACCATACAAGACAAAGACATTCTTTTCAAAAGTGCACAAAGTCTGGACCTAAAACAAAGTCCCAATTCAAGAAGTAATGCTGGAAGAATGAGTAACCCACAACAACAAAAAACTCCTCCCCACTGTAAAGAGTTCTTACGGTAACAGTAATATTTAAGATACTCTTAGAAGAAAAGAATTATTCCAAAATAGCTACAAAATTTTAAGCCTCAAAGAAAAATACAGTTTAGAAATAAGTTCAACAGGAATTCCTGAAAAAAATAGAGTTTTTGAAAATTAAAAATTATTTTATAAGGAAATTAAGAATGCTAAAGGAAAAGAAACAATAATTTTGAAGGAAAGACTTGGAAAGAGAATTGTCTTAGTGCAAGAGGTATAAATCTTTATCCAACTAATAGATTCCTTGACAATTAGAATGGACCAAACAGAAGTGAATAACTCCATGAGATAACAAACACAAAAATTTTTAAACCAAAAGATTTAAAAATTGAAAAAATATAATGTATTTTATATTTTTAAAAAATTGACCTGGAAAACAGAAAAGGGAGAGACAACCTAAAAAATCATTGTACTACCTAAAAGTTAAAATAAAAAAAATAACCTAGACAGCAATGAAAGGAAATTGCCTGGACCTCTTAGAACCAGAGGGCAAAGTAAAAATAGAAAGAATCCACAGGTCACCTCCTGGAAGAAACTGCCAAATGAAGACTCCCAGGGGCATAATACCAAAACTTCCAGATCAAAGAAAAATACCGCAAGAAGCATGGCCAACATAAAAATGCTGGCTTCTCTCTATCAGAGCAATCTAAATGAATAAACTCAATGAACACCTGGTGATAGTTCATAGGCAATCAAAGAGGGAAAACACCTGGGTGAGGTTTCCCATTAGCTAAATGGAATATTTGCATGTTACAAGCAGAATACCAGCAAAATGGATGTGATGAGTGTTGTGGTCCCAGAAAGTGGATTTATCTATCTTCCCCTCCTTCATCTCCAAACCCCCGCTACGAAAAAACAAAAATACCTCATTACTGAGCATCTTCAAGAGGAGACTAGAAGAACCCTTGTCAGGACAGATGTAAAGATGGAGATAGACTAGCTCTGAAATTCTGAGATTCTCTAACTTTATTTGCATTGACTTGACTATGCAGTCTTTTGCAATGAATCTTGTTGGCTATGGCTTAGGGTAGAAATAACTAAACTTTGCAGTCTGGAGATCAACATAAAAGCAAATTACGTTATCCTCTTTTTCTTACCACTGCAAAATATAACAGTTTTTAAAAATATCAACATCTATTCTTGCTTGAATAATCGTTACATTTTTTAAAGTTAGTCATTGACAAAAGAGTCCTAAGATCCTAGGATCATAAAATCACGATATTAAAGATTTATAAGATTTAAAGTTAGAAGGGACATTAGAGATAATTCAGTCTAACTCTTTCAAATATTGGGCTTAAGAAGTCATTAGTTTGAACAAACCACACATTTGGTGAAACCACATACCAACCACCTGGAGAACCCCCTTGTAAAATAATCAGGGGTGTTCAAACCACACTTTGAGAACCACCTGGGTAGAGAACAGCACTGGAAGACAGAAACAACAGACTTTCCAACTCTGAAGATTTACTGAAAGACCTTGGGCTAGATTTTCAATGGTTATTTGGCCTTTTTCTGTGCCTTAGTTTCTCCACACCTATCTAGTACTTGATACTTTTCAGACAAAAGCTTGTATGTGAACAAAGCATCATAACATCAAAAATTTTTCCCTAAAATATGTTTGTCACTTGCCCCCTCCACTGTGAGTTCCACCTTCATCTCTACTTCTCCCCATCCCAGTTTTATAGAGCCTTAATAGCAATCCCAAAACTGGCTTTCATTTTTCTTTCTTTCCTCTTTTCTTTCCTTCCTTCTTTCTCTTCTTTCCCTTCTTTCTTTCCTTGCCTGTGTACTCTTTTTTTGCAAAAGCAAACACTTTTTAATTCTTTTTCTCTGTTTCAAATTATCTCTCTTCCCTCCCACTGAGAAGGGAAAAAAAACCCACAAAATTCATTACAAACATGCATAGTCATGTAATACAAATTCCTGCATTTACCATGTTTTAAAAAACAAGAAGAAGAAAGGAAAGAAGGAAGGGAGAAAGAAGGAGGGAAGAAAGGAAGAAAGAGAAAAAGAAAGGAAGAAAGAAGGAAAGAAAGAAGGGAAGAAGGAAAGAAAGAAAGGAAGGAAGGATGAAAGGAAGGAAGGAAGGAAGGAAGGAAGGAAGGAAGGAAGGAAGGAAGGAAGGAAGGAAGGAAGGAAGGAAGAAAGAAATATGCTTCAACCTATGCTCTAGGCATATTCACTTTTATCTGGAGATGGAAAGAATGTTTCATCATGAATCTTCTGGAATTATGGCTGATCATTTATTATTCAAAGTTATTTAGTTTTCCAAAGTTGATTATCTTCAAAAATATTGCTGTTACATATAGATTGTTCTCCTGACTCTGCTCACTTCATTTTGTATCCGTTCACATAGATCTTCCCAGATTTTTTTGAAACCCTCCTTCATCATTTCTTACAGCACAATGGTACTCCATCACATTCATATACCATAACTTATTCAGCCATTCCCCAATTGACAGACATATCTTCTTTGTCACCGCAAAAAGAACTGCTAAAATATTTTTGCATAAATGAGTCCTTTTCCACTTCTTTTTAAATTTCGAGGTATAGAACTAATAAGTCAAAGGATATGCTCAGCTAAATAGCTTTATAGACTTCCCATAGCCCCTCCAGTGTCTGATATTTCCCTTTCTTTTTTTGGTCATCTTAGCCAATCTGACATATGTGAGGTAGTACCTCAGAATTGTTTTAATTTGAATTTCTCTAATTATTAATGATTTAGGACATTTAAAAAAATATAGCTATTGATAGCTTGAATTTCCTTCCCTGGAAACTGCCCATTCATACCCTTTGACTGTTTATCTATTGAGAAATGGCTCTTTTTCTAGCATTTTGACTCAGTTCCATATATATCTTAAAAATTAGACCTTTACTAGACAAACTTGTGGCAAAGATTTCCCCCCAGTTTCCTGCTTTTCTTCTAATTTTAGTGGCACTGATTTTGTTTGTGCAAAAATCTTTTAATTTTACATAATCAAAATTATTGTTTACCTGCTATGAACCTCTCTGTCTTCTGTTTGATCATGAATTCTGCCCCTCTTCATATATCTGCCAGGTATGCCAAGTAAATTCTACTAATTTACTTATGATATCTGTCTAAATCATGCACCCATTTTGCACTTATCTTGATATATGATATGAGATTCTGTGCCTAATTTCTGAATGGCTTTCATTTTCTCCATCTTCATGGCAAGAGCAGCCCAGCACTTACCTATTGCCTTTTCTAGATCTGTCCACCCCTGAAATTGAGACATATCAGTGTATTAAGGGGCACTGATAGTCACCCTGATTTTGCTGAAACTATTACTTCAGATTATGAACTTTCATAATGAAGGTGGAAGACAAGATACAAGATACAAGAAAGAAAAGGAAGAGGAAGTTAGAGAAAAATGAAAGTAGGAGATATGGGAAAGACTCAGGAGCAGCAGGGTGAGATGTATGACTACAGATACTGCCACAGGGCTTCTTTTTAATCATGGGGTGCTACTTAATGCTATTAAGGCATCAGAATCTTCTGCCTTTTGGACTTTGAGGTGGCAGTATCTTTTGAGGCAGGAAGCAATGGCTGCAGGCTACTGCTTAGCTGTAATTTTTATATTAAGAAGCTATGGTTTGCATGCAAAGCCTCATGCTTTGTAGTTCTGCTGAGATACAACACTTTTTAGACAAAGAAACTGTCAGAACTTGAGGTTCCTGAAGCCATCTCTTGGGCAAGTTATGACATGAATGCTGTGCTAACTTGTAACCCTCTGCAGATGATAACGCAACATAGGAAACAAAGAAAAGAGACTCATCTCTTCCTTCTTGGTAATGGGAGTATGGGAACAGATAGTTTTAGGACATCAGTAGTAGTATCTGCTTTTTATGTTAATTCCTCATTACTTACTTTGCATTTTATTTTAAGAAAATGTCATTTTGCTTTAGTATGATGTCATATGTTAAATTCCAGCAGGGTTAGGAAGACATTTTGTTGGAAATGGGAGCTGATGAGTAGTGGTTTTGAAGAGATGGTAGATTCAAATTCTAGCAACATACATGTAGCAGTTATTATTGTTTAATTGTTTCAGTTATCTCTGGCTCTTTATAAACCCATTTGGGGTTTTCCTGGCAAAGATACTGGAGTGATTTGCCATTTCCTTCTCCAGCTCATTTTACAGATGAGGAAACTGAGGCAAAAAGGGTTAAGCAAATTGCCCTGGGTCACACGGCTAATAAGTGCCTGAAGCCAAATTTGAACTCAGGAAGATGAGTCTTCCTGACTCCAGGCCTGGTACTCTATCTACTATACCACTTAACTGCCTTGCATTTATCAGTAAGACACTACAAATGTAGAATATACCAACAGACATCAAACTCTTCACAATACAACATAATGGAAAGTCCATTGGTTTTGGCAATAAAAGATATGTGTTAAAATATTCTGGCTTTATCACTTTAATAAATTTTTGAGTTTCAGCTAGTCATCTACATTCTCTAAACCTCACTTTCCTCATTTCTAAAATGGGGATGATATTTACACCATCTTCCTAATAGGACTGTTACTAGAAAAACACTTTGTAAACTTCAAGGGACTATATAAATGTGAGTTATAATTCAAGTCAACAGACATTTATCAAGTACATATTTTGTACAAAACACTGCATTAGTTGCTAGGGAAGGTGCAAAATTTAGGTAAGATGTTGTTTCTGCTTTCATGGAGCTTAGAGGGAAATAATAATGGGTGTACTAAGCAGTGGAACGGGACTCAAGAGAGACCTGGTCCAAGTTCTAGTTCTAACATTAACTAACTTTGTGATTCCAAGCAAGTCACTTAACCTTTTTGTTTTATCATTTGTTTACTACCTATCTCACTGAATTATTGTGAGTAAAGAGCTTTGTAAAATTTAAAATGCTATACAAATGTATTATCATTATTAATAATAAATTGATATTTAGATAGTTCTTGAAGGTTTGCAAAATACTTTACATCCACTATTGTTATTTATTATATTGGTCTGTGGGAACTGAGAAAAAAACCCAAAACCAAGCCCCTGATAATATCCCTGTTGGTTTTATCTCTAAGCATTAGTGTCCACAAGTTTCAAGTTTGTACATACCTGCTCATGGTCTGTGGGTTATTTTTGTCTTACCTTACCATGTAGATGTGAGGGGACTGTATTTTTTTGTTACTGCTCCTTCTGTTTCTGGACACAGAAGGGATTTAGAACATAATGTTAGATCTATAATCAGCCTACTGATTAAGCTGGAGTCAATTCTCATCTGTAGCTGCCACCCCTGGTAATTTAATTAGCTAAGGATATACCCCTGATTCCATCTAGCCCTGCTTACAAATAGGCAGAAACCTATGAAGAATCTCTTCTGTCCTCAAAACAGGAAACACCCTACTCATGATTAGAACTCAGGAAAAAACACATAGATATCAGCACCATGGCCAGGGGCAGAGG
This sequence comes from Notamacropus eugenii, assembly GCF_028372415.1. Classification (NCBI taxonomy): domain Eukaryota; kingdom Metazoa; phylum Chordata; class Mammalia; order Diprotodontia; family Macropodidae; genus Notamacropus; species Notamacropus eugenii. Next base: position 125,316,290 of record NC_092876.1, read on the forward strand.
TGAGACTAAAAACAGCTTCTTAGTCAGCACTATGGCAAGGGAAAACACCCTAGCTTTTTAAAGCTTAACTGTACTACATCATAATTAAGAGGTGACATATTTAAGGAGGAAGAGAAAGGTTACTATGAGTAATAATAAAATTGCTATTTTGGAAAGCGTTTGTTCCCCCAGAATAATGACACCAAGGAAAGTGATCAGAAGAGTTGTGTATGTGTCCATGTTTTCCCTCTGCCAAGACATGCTGTAGGCTGTTGTTACATTTGGCTCCTTCACAGTGGCTGAAGGTTATCACTCTGGTATTAGGAAAGTGAAATAATTATACATTTTTTCTCAAGACATTCTAGGCTGCATCTCTGATGTGGCTGCTGTCCAAGATTTTGTCATATCAACCTCAGGGTATGATCAAGAGCTCTAGATGCGCAAACAGATTTTCAAAATGGTGGAGAGAGGGGGCCAGGGTCGCTGAGCACTGTAGTACTGCATCTAGCGGTGGATAAATCCAAATGTGACTTTCCTTAGAATTATTCCTATTCCCTTAGAGGCACAGATCTTCAGCTATTTTCCACTAGGTGGAAAGTGGCATCTTGTATTGGTTCTCTTGATTACTGTAGTAGCTCCCTAAGATGAAAATCTGGCAAATGGTCATCTACCAATTATGTGATCTCCTTTAATCTTTCCCTCTCCTGTTCTAGTTCTAATGAATCAATCCCTCTATACTCTCAATAACTGTATAACCTCCAGAACAGAACTCTTCTGTGTAAACTTGTTCTAATGCTGTTACTTTTCTCAGTCTTTATTCTTTTTACATGTTTACCTCTATAAGCATATGGGGTAAGGGGAGAGAAAGTATATCCAGGATTATGTGGTTAGAATCCAAGTGTTGATGATGCTACTATTTCTTGACAATAAAAACAATTGTAAAAATCTTTGTAGATCTTTTTCACATTTCTTTTTTAATCTACCTGTTGAGTAGGTTGCAGCATATAATAAGGAACTTGTTATATAAATAACTTGTTTAAAAAATAAAAGAAAGAAGGGCCAGTCACATGGGGAGGATGTGACATAATACACACATAGCCCAAGAACTTCACTTGTATCCTCATGATGTTAGGGGAAAATGAGAAAGGTGCCTGGCACATTGAGTGGGCCCCTTGTGGCAAACTTATGGTAGGATGTGGACAGGTTTCACATCCCTAGATATGATGTAATTTTCAGCACCAAAAGAAATGCTCACGTTATTTGAGTATTTGAGCACTTTATTATAGAGAAAGAAACAAGATTGAGTGCTAGATACACCAGAGGACTTCTCAATGCAGAAGTCAGGGGGTTATTACCAGTAGATGTATGTAACAACACTTCCTCTTAACCTAGGTTTATTTGCATGACAGTGAAAGAGAATCTTGGAAGTGAGGCTTATCCCAGCAGATGAATGTCCTGTATATATGGATCCCTTAGCAAGAAGTACTCCTTGACTATGTCCCTGGTCATACATGTTCTCTACATGTGTGCTATTCCCCACTGGTGATATAGTACTCATGGGTGAGTGTATCCCATTCATGCAAGAAAAGAAATATTTTCTTCTTAAATTATGCCATGTTATTTGATTAAATATCTTTTGTTGTTAATTAACATGTCTTCTGGCTAGCAGAGTAACATAAGCACAGGCATTGGAGACTTATAACGTCACATGATGAATAAGTGCCTCTTGTCTACTGGGTATATAAAGAAAGACAAAAACAGGAGCAGAGTCAAGATGTAGAGAAAAGGCAGGGATTCAGCTGAGCTGTCACCTAAACCCCTCCCAACAACTTTAAGTAATGCAGAGCAGAACAACCCACAAAAAGAGGGGGTAAAAATTTTCCAGCCCAAGACAACTTAGAAAGCAGTAGAAAGGTCTTTTGTACAAGAGTAAGAGTGGAGGGGGGAAGGAGCCAAGATGGCAGGGTAGAAAGATGGACCTCTAGAAGCTCCCCCATATAGCCCATAAAATATCTGTGAAAAATGACTGTAAACAAATTCTAGAGCAGCAGAAGCCACAAAACAACAGAGTGAAAGAAATGTCCAGCCCAAGACAGCCTGGAAGGCCAACAGGAAAGGTCTATCACACCAGGCGTGGAGCAAAGCCCAGCCCAGCCTTGACCATGTGATGTGGCAGGGACGGGACCAGAGCAAGCTTCAGGGTGCCGCCAGCAGCAGCAGTTCCCAGATTTCTCAACCCACAAATGCCTAGGACAGCCGCAAAGGTCAGTGAGAAATCTCTTTCGCCTGGGTGAGAAGGAAATGCAGTCTAACCCTGCAAGCAGCAGCCACTGCAGCAGCAGCATCCAATTTTGGAACCCTTGGCTTAAAGACCCTCGGGGAATTGAGCAATGGATCTGGGTCTCAGCCGTAAGTGGAAGTCCTGGGGTGAGGAGGAGCACTTGCTGGTGGAGCTGGTGGAGGCTCTGGAGAGGGAATCCTATTCACAGATCCTAGGCAGAAGAATGTTGTGGTTGCTCCCAGACCAGAGCACAGGGAAGGAGAGGCATAAACTCCTCTCCCTTGATTGTGCCACTTTGGAGGAACTGAGAACTTACAGGTCCCCAGAGGATCCCCTCCTCTTGACAAAGGACTCAAAAGTCAAGTAAATGGCTGGGAAAATGCCCAAAAAAGGAGAAAAAAAATAAGACTATAAAAGGTTACTTTCTTGGTGAACAGGTATCTTCTTCCATCCTTTCAGATGAGAAAGAACAATGCATACCATCAGAGGAAGGTGTAAAAGTCAAGGCTTCTGCATCCAAAACCTCCAAAATAAATATGTGATGTTCTCAGGCCATGGAAGAGCTGGAAAAAGATTTTGAAAATCAAGTAAGAGAGGTGGAAGAAAAATTGGGAAAAGAAATGAGAGTGATGCAAGAAAATCATGAAAAGCAAGTCAACAGCTTGCTAAAGGAGACCCTCCCAAAAAAAACGCTGAAGAAAATACCACCTTTAAAAATAGGCTAACTCAATTGGCAAAAGAGGTCCAAAAAAGCCAATGAGGAGAAGCAGAATCAGCCAAATGGAAAAGAAGGTTCAAAAGCTCACTGAAGAAAATAGTTCTTTAAAAATTAGAATGGAACAGATGGAAGTTAATGACTTTATGAGAAACCAAGAAATTACAAAACAAAACCAAAAGAATGAAAAAATAGAAGATAATGTGAATAATCTCTTTGGAAAAACAACTGACCTGGAAAATACATCCAGGAGAGACAATTTAAAAATTATGGGACTACCTGAAAGCCATGATCAAAAAAAGAGCCTAGACATTATCTTTCATGAAATTATCAAGGAAAACTGTCCTGATATTCTGGAACCAAGAGGGCAAAATAAATATTGAAAGAATCCAATGATTACCTCCTGAAAGAGATCTGAAAATAGAAACTCCTAGGGAATACTGTAGCCAGATTCTAGAGTTCCCAGGTCAAGGAGAAAATATTGCAAGCAGCTAGAAAGAAACAATTCAAGTATTGTGGAAATATAATCAGGATAACACAGGATCTGGCAGCTTCTACATTAAGGGATCAAAGGGCTTAGAATATGATATTCCAGAAGTCAAAGGAACTAGGATTAAAACCAAGAATCACCTACCCAGCAAAACTGAGTATAATGCTTCAGGGGAAAAAATGGTCATTCAGTGAAATGGAGGACTTTCAAACATTCTTAATGAAAAGACCAGAACTGAATAGAAAATCTGACTTTCAAACACAAAAATCAGGAGAAGCATGAAAAGATAAACAGGAAAAAGAAATCATGAGGGACTTTCTAAAGTTGAATTGTTTGCATTCAGAAAGATAATATTTCTAACTCCTGAGACTTTTCTCAGTATTTGGGTAGTTGGAGGGATTACACGCACGCACACACACACACACACACACACACAGCACAGGGTGAGTTGAATAAGAAGGGATATATCTAAAAAAATAAAATTAAGGGGTGAGAGAGGAATATGTTGGGAGGAGAAAGGGAAAAATGGAATGAGGCAAATTATTTCTCATAAAAGAGGCAAGAAAAAGCTTTTTCAGTGGAGAAGAAAAGGGAAGAGGTGAGAGGGAAAAAGTGAAGCTTACTCTCTTCACATTTGGCTTAAGAAAGGAATAACATGCTCACTCAATTTGGTATGAAAATCTAACTTACACTAGAGGAAAGTAGGGGAGAAGGAGACAAGTGGGGTGGGGGTATGATAGAAGGAAGGGCAAATGGGAGGAGGGAGTATTTAGAAGTAAACACTTTTGGGGAGGGACAAGGTCAAAAGAGAGAATAGAATAAATGGGGGACAGGATAGGATGGAGGAAAATATATAGTCTTACACAACATGACTATTATGGAAGTCTTTTGCAAAACTACACATATACAGCCTATGTTGAATTGTTTGTCTTCTCAGTGGGGATAAGTGGGAAGGGAGGAAGGGAGAAATTGAAACTCAAAGTTTTAGGAATGAATGTTGAGAATTGTTTTTGCATACAACTGGGAAATAAGAAATACAGGTATAGAAATTCTACAGTGTATAGAACTCTATCTTGACCTACAAGGAAAGAGAGAAGATAGGGATAAGGAAGGGAGGGGTGTGATAGAAGGGAGGACATATTTAGGGAAAGAGTAATCAAAATTCAAGGTGTTATGGGATGGGGGGAGGGGAGAGATGGGGAGAAAATTTGGAACTCAAAATTTTGTGGAAATTAATGTTAAAAATGAAAAATAAATAAATAAACTTTAAGCTAAAAAAAATAAAAAGAAACCTAATCTTGTGAAATACAAAAAAAAAAAAAATAGTAAGAGTGGAGCATAGCCCAGTGCAGGCCAAGTCCCAACAAACTAGCAGCAGGCTTGGGGGTGACTCAATCAATAGCAGCAGTGGGAGTTTCAGACTTTTTAGCCTATAGATGGTGAGGAGTCACACAACTGGTCAGAAGGAGATTACAGGGATTCCTTTGCTGGCACCATGGGCAGGATTCTGTTGCACTGCCCATATTCAGATCCAGTCATAGTACTGGATTACAGCCTGGTCTCAGGCCCAGGGTAAGGAGAAGCAGTAGAACACCAGAGCTTGAGGCCACAGGGGAGTGGGGTCCTAGTCACAGTTCCAGGACAGAAAAGAGTGCTTGTGGTCACTCACAGACAGGAGCACAGGCCAGGAGAGCAATAAACATAAGTCTCTCTAAAGAGACAGTTCTTCCACCTCAGAAGAACCAAAAACTTACAGGTCCCCAGAATTATCTCTAAAAACAGCTACACAAAAAACCCCTGAAACTTAAGATATTGCCCCCTCTACACCAGAACCCCACTTTAGCATAGAGTTAAAAGTCAAGAAATAGTCTGGAAAAATGAGCAAACAGCCAAAAAAAAATCCCAACTATAGAAAATTACCATGGTGACAGAGAAGATTAAAACAGAAATTCAGAAAATGACTAAGTCAAAACTGCTACATCCAAAGCCTCAGAGAAAAATATGAATTGGTCTTAGGTTATGGAAGAGCTCAAAAGGATTTTAAAAATCAAGTAAGAGAGGTAGAGGAAAAATTGGAAAGAGAAATGAGAGTGATACAAGAAAATCATGAAAAAAGAGTCAACAGCTTGGTAAAGGAGACACACACACAAAAAAATGCTGAACAAAACAGCACCTTAAAAAATAGAATAGACCAAATGGTAAAAGAGGCACAAAAATTCAAGGAAGAGATAAATTGGACAAAAGGGAAAAGATGTACAAAAATTCACTGAAGGAAAGAACTCCTTAAGAAGTACAATTGGACAAGTGGAAGTTAATGACTTTGAGACATCAAGAAACAATAAAACAAATTCAAAATAATGAAAAATAGAAAAAAATGTGAAATATCTCATTGAAAAAAATACCAACTTGAAAAATAGATCAAGGAGAGAGAATTTAAGAATTTTTGGACTGCCTGAAAGCTATGATAAAAAAAAGAACCAAGATATCACCTTTCAAGAAATTATCAAGGAAAACTGCCCGAAAATTATAGTCAAATTCCAGAGCTCCCAGATCAAGGAGAAAATATCAAAAACAGACAAAAAGAAACAATTCAAATTTTGTGAAGTCACAGTCAAGATAACTCAAGTTTCAGCAGTTTCTATATTAAAGTATCAGAGGACTTGGTATATGATATTTTGGAGGGAAAGAGAATTAGGATTACAACCAAGAATCATCAACTCAGCAAAACTGAACTTAATTCTTCCGGGGCAGGGAATGGACATTCAATGAAATGGAGGGCTTTCAAGCATTCCTGACAAAAAGAGCAGAGCTGAATAAAAAATTTGACTTTCAAATACAAGACTCAAAAGAAACATAAAAAGACAAACAGGAAAGAGAAATCATAAGGGATTCAATAAGGTTAAACTGCTCACATTCCTACATGGGAAAATGATAGTTGTAATTCCTAAAACTTTTTCATTATTAGGGAAGTTAGAAGGAATATACATAGACAGAGGGCACAGGTTTGAGTGGAATGTGATGGAATAATTATCTAAATAAAATAGAATTAAACTGTGAAAAAGATGAATGCACTGAGAGAAAAGGAAAGTCACATAAAAGAGGCATAAAAGAGTTTTTAAGGTGGAGTGGATGATGGGAAAGTTGGATGGGGGAGGAGCATGTGAACGTCACTCTCATTAGAATTAGCTCAAATAGGGAATAACAACTCAGTTGGGTATAGAAATCTATCTTATTAAACAAGAAAGTAGGAGAGGAAGGGCATAAGAGAAGGGGGTGAGGCAGACAGAAGGGAAGGTGGATTGGGAGAGGTAAAAGTCAGAAGCAAAACACTTTTGAGAAGGGACAGGGTGAAAGGAGAGAGTAGCATAAACAGGGGGAAAATAGGAGGAAAAGATATACAGAGTAACCATAACTGTGAAAAAAATTTACAGCAAGATTCTCTGATAATGACAGAAAACGGAGTCAAATTTATAGAAATAAGATGCATTCCTCAACTGATCAAAGGATATAACTAGGCAGTTGTCAGACAAAGTAATCAAACCTAGCTATAGTCAAAAGAAAAAATGCTCTGTATCACTATTGATTAGAAAAATGTAAATTAAAACAACTCCAAGCCACCACACCTATCAGATTGACTAATATGACAGAAAAGGAAAATGACAAATGCTGGAGGGGATGTAAGAAAATTAAGACACTAATGCATTGTTAGTGAAGTAGTATACTAATTCAACCATTCTGTAGAGCAATTTGGAACTATGCCCAAAGGGCTCTAAAACCACTCATACCCTTTAACCCAGAAATATCACTATTAGATCTGTATTCCAAAGATATAAACACAAAAAGGAAGAGGAAGTATATGTACAAAAAATATTTATAGCAGTTCTTTTAGTGGTGACTAAGAATTGGAAATGGAGGAGATAATCCATCAATTGGGAAATGGCTCAACAAGTTGTTGCATATGGTTGTGATAGAATACTATCATGCTATAAGAAATGACAAGTAGGATGCTTTCAAAAAACCTAGAAAGACTTACATGAACTGATGCAAAGCGAAATGAGCAGAACCAGAACACTGTACACAGTAACAGTAATATTGTATGATCAACTGTGAATGACTTAGATATTTTCAGCAATATAATGATCCAAAACACTTCTGAAGGATTTATCATGAAGAATGCTATCCATCTCCAAAGAAAGAATTGGTGAAGTGTAAAGCAAATCAAATCATACTTTTTCTCTATTTTCTTTATTTTTCTTGTTTTTTAATCTGTGTTTTCTTACACAACATGATTAGCATGGAAATATATTTTGCATGAGTACACATTATAACCTATATCAAACTGCTTACCTTCTCAATTCAGGGGGCGTGGGAGAAGAGGAGGAGGGGAAAGAATTTGGAACTTAAAAATTAAAAAAAAACTAATGTCTAAAATTGTTTCTACATGTAATTGGGGGAAAATAAAATATTCAATTTAAGAAAGGCAAAAACAGTCCCTTCCCACTACTAGCTTTCATTGAAATGGGGGAGATAACATGCAAATAACTAATACATATAAGATATATGCAGAATAGATGGAAAGTAATATCAGAAGAAGGAATGTACAGAGGTGGAGATGAGGTCTACTGAAGAAAATGGTACTTAAACGGAGTCTTCAGGGGAATCATGAGGTGGAAAACAGTCAGTACAAAAGCACTGAGTCAACAGATAGAGTGTACTATGCAAAGAGCAGCAAATTGGCTACTCCATAGCATATAAATAGTATCTTCTATGTTTCATCCATGATCCAGAAATGAAATGACACTGCCTGTGGAAAACATTATGGTCTTGGTTTTAGACACAACTAAGAAGGGAAGATTCTTGTCTTACTATAAATTGCAAGTGTTTTTTCCAGGTATTCAGGAAACCACAAGGTATAATAAAACAATTTTACCTTTGAATGGGTCATGGCAAAGGTGTGCTAGTAAATGTTTAACAACCAGTTTTTCATGAAAAAAAAATACATGCATGACACACTTTTAAGTTTAAATTACAATATTAATATATTCTCCATTATTTTTTAAAGTGTAGACAAAAAAATAATAAATCAAGCCCTTATGAGAGTTATTTGCCAATTTCTGAGACAAAAATGCTCACACTGAAAATATGATAATCAATTCTAAGATGACCTAGTTCCAGCACATGACTAATTCAGGGAAGCAGATGCATCATGCTCTGTGCACATGAAATAATTCAGTTTCTTATCTGATCAATGGACTACCAACCAGTAATATGATCACTTTTGTGTTCACAAAGCAATTGAGTTCCATGTGGAAGCTTTGCCAGAATTAGAACTGCAACAAACCATTTCCTGTCTTTCTACTTCAATCATTATGTAAATAAATCACAATTATTATTGCTATGCTTAAGTTAATGGTAAGTCCTCAAGATTCCATTTCTTTTCTCTAAAGACTTCGTAACACTATCCAAAGTCTTTGTGAAAGGAGCTATTTAAGCTGAGATTACATTTATGCACAATGTTCTTTATAGTTATGAAGTACTTTCCACTCATCTATTATCTCATTTGATCTTTCCAAGAATGCTGTGAGGTAAATAGTGAAAGAAGCACTCAAACTGAGGCTAAGGGTTTTATTAACATGCCCAGTATCACACCAAGCTAGTAAAATAGGGAACAGACCTGGACTCCAGGTCAGGTCTTCTAATCTCTAGTCTGCCGCTCTTTGCAAGATACCACTTATTTATTAATCACTGGTGTTGTTTTTCCTAACTCATGCTTGAAGAAATAAATTTAGATCTCCAGAAGGCAGAAAGAGCTAAAAGCAATGAGTAGGAACTGCTAAGAGGCAGATTTATCCATGTTTTAAGGAAGAATTTCCTCAAAATGTGAAAAAGGTGCAAATAAAGTCCAAAAGTGAATTGGATTGCTTAGCAAAGCAGATTATTATTTTTCACTAGAGATTTTTAAGCAAAATCGGAATGTCTGTTTATCAGGTGTGAGCCCTATCTTTTTCCAAATCACTTCTACCTGGGAAATTCTAATATTCTATGATTCTAATATCCAAACCCAATTTAGCTAAATTCATAGGATGAAGAAGTCTTGATTGTAATCTAGGCTATATGGGACATAGGATAAAAGAATATTAAAAGTAGGAGACACCTTGGAGATTCTCAGGTCTAATTCCCTGGTTTTATAGATAAGGAAATTAAGATTCAGAAATAGGAAGTAACTTGCATAAAGTTATACAATAAGTCAATGACCTATGGGTCATAAATTTATCCTTGACTCGTCACTCTCCTTTAGTCCAAATCAAATCAAAACCAAATTTTGTTGCTTCTACTCTCACAATATTTCTCATACCCATCCACTTCTTTACTTACACAGTCACCATTTTAGTTCAGGACTTCACCATCTCTCACCTAAACTATTGCAAAGGCTTCCTAATTACTTGCCATAATTAAGTATCTCCCCTTTCTATTATTATTACAGTCACATTAACATAAAGCCAATCCCCAGGATCATCCACACAGCTACCAAAGTGATTTTCCTAATGTACAAGTCTGATCATGTCACTCTGTTACTCAATAAATATCAATGGCTTCCTATTGCCTTAAGATCAAATATAAGCTCATATATAGTTTTTTAATGTCCTTGACAACCTGCCCCCAAACTATCTATCCAACCTTATAACATTATTCCCCATCCAGCACTCTACAGCATGGCCAAACTGGTCTTGCTGTTGGTCACACACAGTACTCCATCTCCTATCTTGATATCTTCAACCTCACTATTTTCCATGCCTGAAATGCACTCTCAACTCACCTCAGAGATATCTTAAACCTCTTGACTCCTTCAAAATTCTACTCCAAAAGTTCTAGCCTTTTTTGGACCCCTTTGCCAATTTGATGAAGCCTATGGACTTCTTCTCGTAATAATGTTTTTAAATGCACAAAACACAACACATAGGATTACAAAGGAATTGTGTTGAAATAAAGATATAATTTTTACCATCCAAGTTCATGGATAAAATCTACCTGTGGACCTTTGGGTTCATGCTGTTTTAGTCCAACCACTTTGGAAAAGAGATATGGGATAATAAATAGGAGGATGGCTGGATCAAGCGAGGGGCTTTTTGAGGATGGAAGAGACATGACAAGAAGGGTGGAGTGGAGCAGGATCCTATCACTCAAATTATTAGTCCCATTCTCTTTACTTCCCAACTTTTTTTGATCTTTATAAAGAGCAAGGTGTTAGAAAAATAAAACAAAAATTTTAACAAGATATGATGGAGAGACAAAGACATCTAATCATCATAACCATGAATGTGAATGGTATCAATTCACCCCCCACAAAGTGGAAGATAGCTGAGTGGTTTAGGATGCAAAATCCAACAATGTCTTTTTTTTTTTTAATAAGAAACACACTTGTAACATAAAGATTCATTGAATTAAAATGAGGAGATAGAGTAGAATTTTTATGCCATGGGCAAATTCTAGAAATCTGGGGTAAAAATTGGGATCTCAAACAAAACAACAGTAAAAATAGCCATGACTAAAGAGATGAGCACATTGCTCTCTCCTATCCATCTGGTCACACTCTTTAGCCTCCTTTGCTGGTTCTTCATCCATGTCATGCCCATTAACAATGGATGTCCTGGAACCTCTTCTCCTTTAACTCTCTATTATCTCATTTATTGATCTCATCAACTCCTATGCTTTCATCTCCATTCAGATTCTCAGAACTATATTTCTTTTTTTATAAAGAAAACTTTATCTGATACATAATTTTTAGTATAATTAAGTTATTAAATCTTTATCAGAACACAGTCAAATAAATTAGTGAGATCTCTGATTCATTCTCAGTATAATTTTTGAAAGAGATATTTGCCTTTCTTTTCAACCTCCAATTTGCTTCTTAATTTGGATTTGATTGAGAAGAGGACTGTGATTCTTGATTTACAGGGATAAGCTGTTATAAACTGTATTAAAGTTTTCTGAACATGTTTAGTAAGAATGAGACATGCTTCTCTAAGGATAGACAGAAAATTTTTTAACATCATTTACTGGAAATCAGTTTGGAGTTTGTTTATTATAGAAACCTATGTATAGAAACCTATTAGCTTATATTTAACTGTATATTTAATTGTTGCTGATATTTTTCTACATCAGTATGAAAAGAATTTTCTATTCAAACCTCTTTCATTTGGTTTTGGTCAGCAAGAACTATTCCTTTAACTGTCTTTTTCAGATTTATCATATGGACTATAATCTACTCCTCCCCTTCCTGCTTCACTCTTCTCCCTTACAATTCCTTCTCTAAATTATGTTTTTTCACTAACACTACTACTTTTGTAAAATTTCTGTAGGATAATAAAATTATTTCTCAAGTATTTCCTGTGTCTCTTTGATAAGCTTCTTATACCCACTGAGGGTGACATATATAACCCAACTTGGAGCCCATATTTTATCTTACTAGTACATACAGACCTTGCAGTTCACTAAAATTCATTCCTGTAGCTATATATATATATATGCATATATATATGCATATCTATAGATGTATTCATAGATAAATACATATGCACATATATACATACAGCTTTCTGTCCTTGTCTCATTCAGAATATTTGTAGTTGATTTTTTTACTCCAAATGTAATATTTCACGTTTTACAATCCATACTATTGTTCCAGATCTTTCGTATTGTGACTCTTTTAACCAGCATATTAGCTGTCCATTCTAGGTTCATGCCATTTGCAAATCTGATTAACATTCTCTCTATACTTTCATCTGAGGCACTGATGAAAATGTTGGTATGAAGTCAACATAGACCCACAGACAACAAATGTCCCATCACACTTAGGTTCAAGGTGTTTTTTAGCCATTCGCTAATTGAAAGACACTTACTTTATTTCCAATTTTTTGCTATCACAAAAGGTGCTACTATACATATTTTAGTGTATATGGGAACTTTATTTTTATCATTGACCTCTCTGTGGGAGGATAAGCTTAGCTTTAGAAAAATGGTAGAGACATTTTAGTCAAATTTTTTGCATAATTCCAAATTGCTTTCCAAAATGGTTGTGCTGATTTCCAGCTCCACCAACAATGTACAGTGTTGTACAGTGCTTATCTTCCTACAGCCTCCAATATTGACTATTCCCATCTTAACAATTTGATGAGTGTAAAGAGTATCACAAATGTGATAACATTGCACACTACTGATTAATTTTGTTGATTTTTTTCTCTTTAAAAATGTTATTTGTTATATGGGGTAGCTTTCTGGAGGAAAAGGGGGAAGGACGCTCAGGAACATTTCAGTGATGTAAAAAACAAAGAGACATCAGTAAAAATTTATTTTTATAAAAAGATGAACACAGGTTCAACAGGAGTTGGTTCCTGACTACACTCATGACATGAAGAGGACTAGAGAAGTCTCAGTTTCCTCCCTCAAAATAAATCCAAGTTTTCCTTAGGATTTAGTTTATTCTTTTCCCTCCCTCTTTCTACTAGATAAGTTATATACGCTAGCAGCATACAGAAGACAAATGCAAAATGCAGCTGGTTGGTTGTTGTCCTTCATTCTCGAAGAAGACCAAAATGACATCTCCATGATAACGTGAAAGTTCAGTGTGTCTGACTGCAGCTGATCAGACCAACATGACCTCAGCATGCTCTATCCCAGGTTGGGCACAGACAATCCGTGTGAACATTTGGGGTGGTTACTCCAAATCTGTGCATCCTGCATTTCCTTTGTGCTGTTTCGATTCTGCTTTGCTCATAGAGCGCAGCACCGTTTCTGAAGTGGGCACGCCATACTGAGCTGTCCTGTGCCAGTGTTCAACTAGATATAAAAGAAAGTTTGACAGGCATTTACAACTTAAATAAGGAAGTAGTGTGCCAGGTGCTATGCTATGCACTTTACAAATATTAAAGCACTTTATGTAATTGATTTTCGTGACAACTTTGGGAGGTGGGTACTATTATCACTTGCATCTTACAGTTGAGGAAACTGAAGCTAACAAAGATAGGTCTTCCTTAGTCCTGGTCCATTATTCTGTCCATTTTGTCACCAATTGCCAAGTTCATTCTGAATATAGCACAACCACTTTGAGTCTGTCCTCAGGGCCTTGATTCTGTAATGACTGACCACAAAGTCTGGCATTGGTCACGCTCCCAGATGTGCCTAGTTTTCAAAGCTTCTTTACCTTTCCAGTCTTTCTTATACCTTATTCCTGACATGTCATCTTTGATTCGATGACACTGGCTTCCTGGCTGATCCATGAACAAGAGAATCTGGCTCTCAGCTCTGGACATTTTCTCTGGCCTTCCTCCATGCCTAGAATGCTTTCTCTCTATAGCTCTGACTACTGAACCTCCCCAGCTTTCTTCTGAATTCAGATGTCTTTCCTCCATTTTTCCCAGAACTATGTTTCTAGCCTTAATTTCCCACCTGAATTCCAGTCTTGCATCATCCCCACCTGCCTCTTGCATATAGAAGAAATCTCACAGATTGTCTCATACAATTTATATCTGAACAGAACTCCCCTCAGCAGTATCACTGAAAGGACTCATTCAGCTTCTGCCAGAAGCCAACAGTGAAGGAGAACTCTCTACTTCCTAGGATAACCCATTCCTCTTGGAGATAATACTAATTATCAGAAAGTTTGGGACTTTGTTAGGAAGAGACCTAATTATTTCCTTACAATGAGTCTAAATATTCCTCTTTAAAATATTCACCCAGTGCTCCCAGTTTTGCCCACCCAGGCCAAGCAGGACAAATGTAATCCCTCTGCCACAAGAATACAGATACTTGAAGATATCATGTCCCCCACTAGTCTTCTCTCCTAAAGACTAAACATTCCCAGTTTATCCAAGTGATTCTAAAGAGTTAATTATATAAGTAATCCTTTCCTTAGAGTCCAAGATGGCTTCATGGTGTATACCAATGTATAAAAGCTAAGGCTGCAGTGAGAACAGAATCCATTCAGTGGATGGGAAAAAGGGGAGGAAGACAATTTTCATGGTAAATGCTATTCACTAAACTTCAGTGACCTTCTAATGACTTTTTAGTCTTACTATTCAGGCTCTACCTGAAGAACTTTGAAATGAACATTTAGACTCTTTGAGAGCAACTCAGTTCCCCCTGTCTTTCTGCTCTTTGTAACCTCAGGCTCCCTTCTTCCACATGCATCAGCTGCCTACTCATCCCCCATAAAACCTTCCCTATTTTATAGGATCCTCCCCCATACTCAATGTAATACTTGCCTTTTACTTCTCTAATGCATGTATTACATATAATGATAACATCAACAATAAAAATTATATTAGGGAATTAGATGGTTCAGTGGATGAAATGTTGGCCTCAGAGTCAGGAAATCCTCAATGTGAATCCTGCCTCAGATGTTTATTACCTGTGTGAATGCTAGGTAATTCTCTTGTTTTTGTTTTGTTGGAAGCAATTGGGGTTAAGTGACTTGCCCATGGTCATATGGCTAGCAAGTGTCTGAAGCCAGATTTGAACTCAGGTCCCAGCTGACTCCAGGTCTATACTCTATCCACTGTGCCAACTAGCTGCCCCTGAGCAATTCTCTAAACTTCACCTAGCCTCAGTTGCCTCATTTTACAGTAAGGACAATAATAGCAACTACCGTATTATGTAGGTCATTACATAAAATACCTTATATTAATCACTTTGCAAAACATTCTATAAATGTAACAATGATTATTATCAAAGAAGATGATGATGATGATAAGAGAGTGCTTTAAGGGTGGCAAAATGCTTTGTATACTCTCCCTCTTTCTACTATACTATGATGCCTTCCCCTCATTCAGTCACTTATAGAATCTCAGAGTCAGGAGGGAAATCAGTGATTATCTAGTCGAGTCCAAACTGAGTAGGAGTTTCCTTAACAATATTCCTGACAACTGGTTGTCCAATTTTTGCTAGATCTCCAGTGACAGGGAGCTCACTACCTCCCCTAAAAAGTTCATTTCATTTTTGAAAAGTTCTAATTCCTAAAAAGTTTTCCCTTACCTTAAGCTGAAATTTGATTTTCTGTAGCTTCTACCCTTTGCTCCAAGTCAGTAGACAAGCATTCACTAAAATTTACCACACACTAGGTGCTATACTAAGTGCTGGGGATAAATGGAAGCTAAAAACATGGAATCCAGAACCTATGTTCTAATTGGGGAAGAAACATAAGAAACATACCTAGAACCTACATTCTAATTAGGGAAGAAACATAAAAATAATTATGTACATAAAGGATGCCTGAAGCATAACTGAAAGGTTATCTCAAAGGGAAGGCAATAGCAGGGGAAGTGGCGGGGGGAAGGAAGGGGGTTGGGAAAGCCCTCCTATAAGAGGTATGATTTGCTCTGAGTTTTAAAGAAAGCCAGGGAGGTCAGGAGGTGGATGTGAGTGGGGAAAGCATTCCAGGTATGGGGGACAGCCACTGCAAGGACAGAGTCAGTAGATGGAGTGCCCTGGTTAAGGAACAATTTGGCTGGATCATGGAATGCACTGAAGGAAGTAAAGTTTAAGAAGATAGGTAAGGTAGAAGGAGTCCAGTTGTGAAGGATGTCAAGATATTATTAGGAGACACTCTGTTTTCCAGAGCTAAGGCCCAGCAAGCAAACTGTGCCCTGAACTTGGCATAACAACAATCCTTTGAGTTCACTTTCTGGAATTGATGGTCCCTGAGCCCAGGCAAGCATCAACAGGCCCAGACATGAAGCCCACTAGACAACCTTATCTCATTGTTGCTGTTGGGTCTCACTACTGTTGCTACACTATACCGTTTGACTCTTTGTTTAATCACAAGTATATAAATCAAGGTTCAGTACCACTAGGGGTGGGGCCCTAGCACAGGTATCCAATCTCCCTTCTTGCTTGCAAGTCCTTTCCCTCACTTTGAAATTAATCTTCTGTTTGATTCCTGACTCTTCTGTCTCTATCATGCTCTGTTCAGCTCTGACCATCCACAGATTAGAGGACAGTTTGGACCAATTGAAAAGGGCATCTAATGTCAACCAAAAAATTCCTGTCATTTTAGAAAAATCATTTTGGCAGCTGACCAGAGAATGGCTTATAATGGGGGAGAGACTTGAAGCTATTGCAGTAGTCCAGGCAAGAAACAATATGGGCTTGAATTAGGGCGGTAGCTGTGTGATAGGAGGAAACGGGATATATACAAGAAATGTTGTGATGGTAGAAACAAGACCTGACAAAAAATTAGATTTGAGGATAAGTGCAAGTGAAGACTCAAGAATGACACCAAGATTTTGAGTCTGAATGTTTGGAAGGATTGAGGTACCCACAACAGTAATAGGAAAAAAGGAAAAAATGGAAAGAGTTTAGGGAAAGACATAATGAGTTCACTCAAAGAAAAGAGTGAAAAAATGATAAGGAAAAGATGCAAATAGTACCATATATCAAACTATACTACAGAGTAGCAAGCATCAAAAAGTATTCAATACTGCTTAAGAAATAGAGATGCTGGTCAGTGGAATGGAAAGGTACTTAAAACAGAGAAGCAGATCATCTTGCTAGCCTAGTATTTGATAAACCCAAAGAACTCAAATACAAAGGTAAGAACTCACCATTAAGCAAAAAATGTTGGGAAAACTGTGAAGCAATATGATAAAACCTACATATACACCAACCTCTCATACCTTATTCCAAGATAAGCTACAATTGGGAACACCACTTAACAAAAAAGGTAACCTTATAAACAAATAAAAGGAGCAAGGAAAAATTATCTTTCATAACTATGTGAAAATAAGCATAACTTAACTGTGAATTGGTCCAGTCATTCCAGAAAGTAATTTGGAACTATGCCCCCAAAGTTACTAAATTGTACTTACTCTTTCACCTACTGATACTACTAGTAGGCCTACAACCCCAAAGAGACCAAAAAAAGAAATAAAAAATATCCATATGTGCTCAAATATTTTGTGGTGGCAAAGAATTATAAACCAAGAGGGTACTTAAGAACTCTGACCCATGTGATGACCAAACACTATTCCAGAGGACCAATGATGATGCATGCTAGCCATTTCCTGAAAGAGAGGTGAGAGATTCAAGGTGCAGAATGAGATATACATTTTTGGACAGGATCAATGTGGGAATTTGTTTGGCTTGAGTAAATATATCATTACAAAGTTTATGCCCCCAATGGAAGGGGAGAAAGGAGAGAAAAGAAACACTTGTTAATTTTTTAAATATAATTCAACAAATTAATGCAAATGAATGTAATATAATACTACTGTGCTATTATGAAATTATGAAAGGGTTAGACAGTGTCAGAAAAAGTCTGGGAAGACTTGTATGAACTGATTCAGCTCTCCTAGGAGAGACCTAGGATGATAGCTAGTGGGCATTGTCAGATCACATGAGAGTTTCTTAAGGATAGGGAGACATGGGCATTATTGTAGTTAGGAGGGAAGAAGGCAGTAGATAGAAAGAGGTTGGAGATGGGGGTGATAGTAGGGATGATCTGCTAGAGAAGATAATGGGAGAAAATGTGTAAGTAGAAAAACCCTAATCTGTTTTTCTCCCCAAAATCCCTCAGATACTTGGAGGTAACTTCAAATTCAAAATCCCAAGTCTTTTCCTTTGCAGGAGTTCCATCAGTAGTTCCTCCACCAATCTTTAAACAGCATGGTCTTAAAGTCTTTCAATCATCCTGGTGACCTCTACTAGGCAGGGGCTAACTGACCTAAGCTCAACTTATCAAAATATCCCAATAACCTCTTCAAATGTTCTTTTTATGAATATCTGTAGCATCCTGGTTACCCTCCTCTTAACACTGCTCATCTTGTCAATATCCTCCCTAAAATCTGACTTAACAAAATACTCCAGGTGTGGTCTGAGGAATGCAGAATACGTCACCTATTTTCTTCAGGATAATATGTGTCTCTGAATGTAGCTTTGACAGCATTAGCTTTGGTAACTACTATGTGAATTTAATTCATTTTGAGCTTACAATCCACTAAAGTTCCCAGCTCTTTCTTTATATATACTCTTATCTAGCCATCTCTTTCATCTTGTACATAAAACTATTGTTCTGAGCCCTAGCATAAAGTTTTACTTTTTTTACTATACTTGTATTTGGGCCATTGGGATTTTCCTGTTGAGATTTTTTCAGATCTTGGCACTATTTTCTAGTGATTTAGTTATCCCTTTCAGTTTCATGTCATTTTCAAGAATTTGAGCTCTTCTAAGGACTAGAACCGATCTTGGCCCATACAAATGAAGTATGTCAGTTTCTACCTTCAGGAAGTTTACAGTACACTGTGAAGTTACTCCCTCTTCTTAGACAGCTACTTCTACTGCTAAACATAACCACAGCCTTAATTATAGCTCACCTTTCTACATTTCTGGACAGTTCAATTTTCTCACAACTCTTAGAGTACTGGCAATGCAAATATTATTATTGTTCCATTTTGCAAGTAAAGAAACTGAGTTTAAATGACTTAACTAGGGTGACGCAGTAAATGTCAGAGTCAGTTTACAAACTTAGGCATTTGGTCTATAAAATCAATGCTTTTTCCACTACGTCCCTCAGAGGCACACTTTCAGAATGATATCACTTAAATTATCTTGAGTCAGCTCACATAAACAACCACTAATAATTATTCCTACCTCCCCCCAGACACATATAAACCAACTAGTTTCCACTAAGAACCCATGTTCTCCTAGCTCCTAGCTCAAGGATGAGACATTGGACCACACACACTCAAAGAACAAAGGGAAGGTAGGGCAAACCAGTGAATACTTCAAGGGTGGAATTCTTCAGAAAAGATTATAGTTATTAATACTAGTATTATTATTAATAGCTAGCATTTATTTGGCACCTACCATATGTGAGGCATTGTGCTAAGCTCTTTACAAATATTGTCTCTTGATTCTCACAACAACCCTGGGAGGTGGGTGCTATTATTATCCCAATTTTAACGTTGAGGACACTAAG
Source organism: Notamacropus eugenii (assembly GCF_028372415.1). Taxonomy (NCBI): domain Eukaryota; kingdom Metazoa; phylum Chordata; class Mammalia; order Diprotodontia; family Macropodidae; genus Notamacropus; species Notamacropus eugenii. The sequence goes on from NC_092876.1 coordinate 125,335,725, forward strand.
GCAAACAGGTTAAGTGACTTGTCCAAGGTTACATAGCTAGTATCTGAGGCTGAAGGCTGAGGCTGAAGATGTGAAGCTCAGGCCTTCTTGACTCCATGCTCAGTGCTCTATCCACTGCACCACCTAGCTGCCAGATTAAGCTCATTGATGCTATCTTACTCTACATTAAGAGAGACAACCACTGGCCCTGGATTCAGGAGGACCTGAGTTCAAATTTGGCCTCAGACACTTGACACTTACTAGCTCTGTGGTTCTGGGCAAGTCAGTTAACCCCAACTGCTTCCTCAGGTCAAATCATATCTAAGGTATCATGTTTAATTCTGGACGTCACATTTTAGGAAGGCCATTGATAAGGTGGAGAAACCTTCAGAGGAAGGCAACTAGGAAACTGATTGGCTTTGAGTCCATATCATTAAAAAATTAGATGAAAAAACTAAGTATGTTTATCCTAGAGAAAAGAAGATACCAGGGGAACTAGAGAGCTGTCTTTCAGTACTTGAAAGGTTATCTTATGGAAGAAGGGTTATGTTCAGTTTTGTCTCAGAGATCAGAACTAGGCATAAATGCCTCAAAATTGATAGAAAGTAACTTTAGGTTCAATCTCAGGGCAATTTCCTAAAAATTAGAGATGGATTGGCTTGAAAAATATTGATTTTTCCCCCCTGGATGTCTTCAGACAAAAGCTGGATGATCACTCATCTCTAATTAAATTCTAATAAATAAGCATCTTTTAAGGATCCACTCTGTGCCAAGCCCTGTGTTTGGTGCTAAAGATACAAAGATGGAAAACAACATAATCCTTGACCTTGAATGAGTGTGCAATTAAACAGGAGGGACAAAACCATGTACACAAATGGATATGATAAAAGATAGAACATGATAGCAGCAAAAAGAGAGATCCACACAAAGTGCTGGAGGATTTAATGAACCATAAACTGAACATGATTCAGCAGGATGCTTTGACTGCCAAAAAAGTGAATGCTTTGTTAGGTTGCAAAATGAGGGGGAGGGGGCAGTAATCATCCTTCTATACTTTCATTATACCTTCTATACCTGGAGGATTGTATTCAGTGCCTAGTGCCACATTTTTTGGAAGAACACTGACATACAGTAAGACATAAACAACAAGATATCAAACCAGTATGTCAAGGGCACCAGAAATCATGGATCAGTTGAAGAAACTAGGGATGTTTAGAGTAGAGATTTAATGGGGACATAACAGTTCTCTACAAGTATTTGAAGGAATATTATATGGAAGAAGTATTTAGACTTGTTCTCCTTGGCCCCATATGGAGGAACAAGTAATGATGGGTAGCAGTTGCAGCAACAGATTTTGATTCAAAATAAGGAAAAACATTCTAACAATTAAAGGTACCCCAAAGTAGGGTAAACTACCTCAAGAAGTAGTAAGTTCCTCCTTACTTTGGTTTCTTCATACAGAGCCTGGATGACTTCTTTGTTAGGGATTTTGTTGTTATTCAGTTGTTTGAGTGTATTCAACTTTTTGTGAGCCCATTTCGGGTTTTCTTGGCAAAGATATTGGAATGGCTTGCCATTTTCTTCTCCAACTCATTTCACAGATGAGGAAACTAAGGTAAGTGTTAAGTGACTTGCTCAGGGTTACATAGTTAATAAGTACCTGTGAATGGATTTGAACTCAAGCCTTCCTGACTCCAGGTTTGGAATTCCATCCACTGTGCCACCTAGCTGGCCCTTGTCAAGGATACTGCAAAGAGAATCACTTTCTCTTTTTTACCCTTAATTTCTTATTTGAATATTGTGTCAGATTTCAAAAGATATCATTTTGATTTTTCTTCCCATATTCTCTTTAGTCCTCCAGATAACCTAGTTTTTTTTTAAGAATTCTTCCCTCAAAAGTTTTAGACTTTGCTTTTTAATGACTCCTTTACTAAGTGTAATTTGAAAGCTTCAATGAATTTATATCACTTTCTTACATCATCTTCATGTAGAATCAACCTTTACATTTTATTTGCTTTTAATTCTAGGTTACTTTGTTTCCTCTCCATCTGTATCACCCTGGGCAAGACATTTAACCTCCCTGGGTCTCAGCTTCCTTATCTATAAAATGATGGGGGTGGTTTACAATGCCTAGATGATAGCAAGGTCTTGATAATGGTTGTTGACTGATTACGTGGCCTCTGACATTCCTCTCAGCTCTAGATCTATGATCTTTTCAGATTTTATTGAAGAATCAGCTTTCATCCTGAAGAAATATGCTCAGCTTTGTTAGGTAACTTATAGTAGTATGCAGGCAAACTTCCCTTACTTTTTAATATATTACATTCCAGCCCTTTCTTTCTTTGCTTGTCTTCCCTTGAGAAGCGTTTGGGCCATTTGAATCAATGTTAGTTGACCTGAAAAGTGCTTCTCTCTGGATGTTTATGAAACTCTCTCCTTGACTATGAAGTTCTAGAAATTGGTAATTTTATTTCTGAATGAATTAAACTTCCGATCCTCCCTCTCAAAAATCATAAGAATCCAATCAATTTTCACTCTTCCCTGTTTCCAATATTTCTTATTTTTCTTATATTATTTCTTAGAAAGTTGTATTCAGTCTTTTCTTCATAATTTTCTAGGACACCAATAATATCTTTTTTATTCTCTTAGTAGTATCTTATTTTTTCTAATTATATGTAAAAATTTTTAGCATTCATTTAAAAATTTTTTGAGTTTCAAATTCTCTTCCTCCCTCTCTCCTCTCACCCCTCCCTGAGACAGCAAACAATTTGGTATAGGTTATACACGTGCAATTATGTGCAAAATATAATTCCATGTTGATCATGTTGTGAAAGAAAGCAGACAAAAATCCCTGAAAAATAAGGAAAACAAAAAATAATGTTTCAATCTTTATTCAGACTCCATCAGTTCTTTCTCTGGTTGTGGACAGAGACAAGATATCATAAGTCCTTTGGAATTGTCTTTGATTATTGTACTGCTGAGAACAGCTAAGTCATTCACAGTTGATCATAGTACAATGTTGCTGCTCCTGTGTACAATGTTTTGCTGGTTCTCCTCACTTCTGTATCAGTTCATGTAAGTCTTTCTTGGTCTTTCTGAAAGCATTGTGCTCATCATTTCTTGTAGCACAATGGTATCCCATCACAATCATACACCATAACTTGTTCAGCCATTTCCCAGTGGAGAGGCATCCCTTCAATTTTCAATTTGCCACCATTAAAAAGAAGTTGCTTAAATATTTTAGTATAAATAGGAGAGCAGTAATTCCTAAATCATCCCCCTAGAGCTTTATCCTACCCTACTATTTCCTCATTTTGCATTTGTTGCTCTGCTTGGTTTCAACTTCACAGAACAAGATCCCCCTATACCAGGTATGCTCTAGGGTCCTGTTTTAGCAACCACACCAGCACACAGGGTGGGCTGCTAGCACAGGTTCTTTGATCTGCTTTTCTAAAGGAAAGACAACTTTAAAGGGATTTACAATCTTACTTTAATTAACAGACAGATAAGTAGAAAGAAGAGAGTGTCCAAGAAAGAATTCAGTAGACAGGGCTCCAACTGTCTAAGCAGAATAATACAACCACCTACATACAGCACCAGACCAGGAGAGCACCAATATCTGAGTAGCTGGGGGGAAGGGGTTCTTAACAAATGGCTACTCAGACTCCTGACCAGGGAATCAAAAGATCCTTCTCATCAGCAAGCCTCCCCAAAGCAGAATACCAGCCTCCCAGTATATATAGCTTTCAACTAATAGGCTCAGAGCCAGACAGCATCACAACCCATGTGACTCAGCACAGCTGTGAATTACCGAGGCTATCCTTCAGATGTTTACAGTTTGGCCTGAGCCTAGGAAACTGAACTCTAGAAAAAAAAAATCCCACTTTGCTTATGCTTACAGGTCCCCCTGGCCTGTTTTCCTGCCTCCTTTTGCATGTTATGTCCCCCACCATTAGATTGTAATAAGCTCCTTCAGCGCAGGAACTGTCTTTCTTTTTATCCTCAGCACTTAGCACACTATATGGCACATAGCAGGGGCTTAATAAATATTTATTGGATTGGACTGGATTGTCCTCTAGCAATGCTGTTTTGGTTCATACCAGTCTGAGGTCTCCTTTCAGTTTTGTCATTTTAAAATTTTGCTCCATTATTTGTTCACCTCTATATTTTTTATTCTGCTTGACCTGACTATCCCTGAGTGTTCCCTGATTCACTGAGATCTTTCCACTGCATTTTCTACTTTGCCAATTATCATGTTCATTTTCTTGAATTTTTCCTTTACCAATATTACTTTTTCTCTTATAAATACTAGGTCTTTAGATCTCTTCTTGTGATGCTAAATCTCTGGATTCTTGAAATCTGTACATTATCTTTCCTAGAAATGTAGTTATTGCTGTTGCAGTCTTTTCCTCTCCTTCAGAATATTTTTCCTAGGTGGGACAATGGATAGAGCCAGGCCTGAAGTCAGGAAAACCTGAGTTCAAATCTGGATTTAGACACTTACTAGCTGTGTGACCTTGGTCAAATCTCTTAAACTTTTTTGTCTCAGTTTCTTCATTTGTAAAATGGAGATAATAATGAGCACCTACCTTGAAAAACTGTGAGAATCAAATAAAAAATAATTATGAAGCACTTAGCACAATGCCTGGCACATAGTAAGTAACATGTAAATGTTAGCTATTACTATTATTTTCTTTCATTCCATAATATTTATTGACTACTGGAACCTCTTGACTAAATTAATTTTCCTGCAATATTTTTCTTCTGAGGATTACTTTCCTTTTTCCTCTTTCCTTTGTGGATATTATTTTACTCTTTAAGGCATTTGTTAGATGTTAGATTGTTAGACTAGGCAGTCCTTGGAGTATTTTAGAAAGGGGAATGCTTATCATAAAAGCTATTACCCTAAACTCTCTGAGGATATCTTCTTTGTATTCTACACAGTGCTTCCTGCACTGCCTTGTACATGGTAGGTGCTCAGTAGAGGATTGTTGAGGGAAGGAAAGCCTGCATTAACTAGATGCAGTGGAAATATGTCAAGTACAACTTCAAGCAGTCTCATTTCTAATTTTTAATGAATGCTGGAGGAGGTACAAGAAATTACTATACAGGCCAGATCCAAATCCTAAAAGATAACAACAAAAATCTCTATGCAATGGAGGACATTGGGCAGTGACAGATTTAAAACATGTTCACTGGGCTCTGCCTAGTACCAACCCACAGGGTGGCTTAGTAAGCCTGCTTTCAGAAATAGGTGATCCTGGGGCCCTCTCCCTCACAGCATCAGATACTGCACAAGTATTCTCTCTTTCTTGTAGATTCCCTGAATTCTGTCTGAGCAGAGAGGGAGGAGTGTGTAGGTTCAAGCTGTTCATATGCCTACTCAATTCTAGCTTGGCAACCAGTAAGAAGGCTTTTCATCACCAGGTAGTTAGTATACCCAAAGGAAACATGATGTCAGAGGAGAACTGCACATGCTCTGAGCAGAGGAGAAAGGGCCCTTCCATCACCCATTTCTAGAAGCAGATTCACCAACATTTCTCACAGATTCATATTAGGCAGCATATCACACATATAATAAAAATAAGACCCTTGTTAGCCAATACCTTCCACTACATATAAAAATGATTGCTAATTTTTGTAATAGAGCCACAATTAACCACAACTGCAATAAAGTCAAGGATGGAGGCACCCAGAACAGTCCCATTGCCGGTGTAATCTTGCTGGAAAATTACTGCCTTCAACCCCAAAGGCATTATGGGTGGAAGACAGGCCGGGGAGAAGGACACGAGTAGTTGGTGGTCAAGGAACAGATGTACTTTACACTTCTAAATGAGGGGTGATAAAATGAAGGGGTGGTGGTTACTGTAGTTAGGAAGTATGTTTTTTAGGCTTCTGGTTACTAGAGTGATGAGTTACCCAGCCTGTCACAGGGGAGGCTAGGGTTTGATTCCTTGATGGGGAGATGTCAATTGCTTTAGATAGCGCACTGGGCCTGGAGTCAGAAAGACCTGAGTTCAAATCTTGCCAGAGATACTTATTAGCTGAACAACCCTGGGCAAGACATTTCATCTCTATGTGCCTCAGTTTCCTCAACTATAAAATGTGGATAATCATAGAACCTATCTTTCAGGGTTATTGTGAGGATCAAATGATGTAATATTACATTATATGTGTATATATATACATATACACACAGCAGTGGGACTGTCCTGGGTGCCTTCATCCTTGACTTTGATGCAGTTGTGGCTAAATATGGCTCTATTACAAAAATAATAAATATATAAAGCCTGGCAAGAGTGGGGGAAATAGAAACGCTTATTCCCTGGTTTCCCTGCCTTTGTCCCCAGAAATATACACAGATCACAAAGACGTATAGATGTTAACTCCCTGGGTCAGATCCCAATTTTCTAAGAGCTAGGCCTGGCTCTGGTAATAGATACCTTATAGATGAAAGTAGAATCTTTACTTTTATCTATCAATCAATTTGAATAAAATGTTCATGTCTTCTTTGGGCCTTGCAGCCCTCCTCTGTAAAACAAAAGGATTGGACTTCTAAGGTCCCTTGTACCTCAATATTTATGTTTCTGTGATTTCTAGCACTCTCTTCCTGGTTCCTATTAAACAGGAAGACTGCTGGCAGAAATCTCTTACTGGATTACTCGGTACTTCACAATGGAACATTGAACTCATGGTATGGAATGAAAGAATGAACATTTATTAAGTGCTTACTAAACGCCAAGCACTGGACTATAAGCTGGGGACACACTAGAAAAGAATAGACCAGTATCTGCTTTCATGGGTTCACACTCAAATTGAGGGAGAAACACACAAAAAAGTTCAGGGTGAATGGAAGAGCCCAGCTGTACTACAGGTTCAGCATCAGGGCAAATGAAAAGGCCCAAGAATCCTCAGGTCACATCTGTGGGTGAGATATCAATTCCGGGGACCAAAAGACATAAACACAGGGCAAATGGTAAGGCCAGGAGGACCTCAGGAGGCAGCACAGCAGGGCAAGTGGTCAGATCCTGTAGTCTTCCTTCTCACTAGAAGGAACAGAACTGCCATGTCCGCTTTTAAGCACTCTGGTTGAGTTCTGGGCAACTCCAGCCAGGACAGGGGAGAAGACATAAGAAGAGGACCAGTCTTCCCACTAACCAGACATCCCAAATCGGATCATGCATGGTGCTTTGTCAAAACCCTCAAGCTTAAATTAATTACTCCCATTTTCTTAGGGCTTTAAGATTTATAAAGATCTCTTACAAGCCAGTATGGAAGATTAGTGCAAACATGATTACCATCATTTCACAGTTGAAGAAACCAAGGCTCTCAGAGATAAATGAATTGCCCAAAATCACACAGCTAGTAAGTAATAGAAGCAGGATTCAAACACAGGTTTCCTTAATCCTAAATCTTGCACAGTCTCTGGTATACCACAAAGCACTAGGAACATAATGAGGCCAACATGCTACAGTGGAAAGATTCTTGTGTTTAAAGTCATGAGACCTGGGCTTGAATCCCGACTTGGTCATTTACTAGCAAACCTCTTCCCTGCTACAAGTCTCAGATTCCTCATGTGTGAAAGGAAGATAATAATGCTTGCATGACCCCACCTCCTTGAGTCGTTTTGAGAAAAGACTTTCAAAAACCTTTAAGCACTGGGAAATGGGAACTATTTATGAAAGTTTTAGCAGTCTGCAGCTTCAATAGAAATGCCAGCCCACCTCCTTAAAATGATGTCATATTCTAGAGCATGTTGTCCAAAGGGACTTAGAGGAAATTAGAATCTGAACTTTACATTTGCAGTGTTCCTTTGAGATCCATCCACCACACTGAAAGCAGGCCTTCTCTCCAAATACTGATAAGAAGGACTATATCTTCCCAAAGGCTGTTATCTAGGATATTTATTTCATTCATTCAAAAAAACATTATTTTTTTCTCTTCAGCTTTTTTAACAGCAAGTTTCTTAAAAACAGAGAGCATATTTTTGTGACCCCTACAGTACAGTGTTGTGTCCATAACTGACATTCAATAAATATTTATGGAGATGAATAAATGAAAATGCTGTATGTCAAGGGCATCCAAGTTTTTCTATTTGGGACTGTATGATCAGAAATTTCTTCAATTTTTTTTTAAAAAATTATTAAATTCTAGTTCTGTGTAAAGCTCTACATTAAGTGCTGAAAGAAAAACAAAATTTTAATTAAAACATGGTCTCTACCATAAAATTCATAGCCTAGGAGAGCTGTAACTAAGATAAGGTGGGGCTTTGTTGCAAGATACTGACATCTATACCAAATTATACGAGGAAGCCAGTAGAGAATTACATACTAAGAAGGGCCACTGCAGGGAAGAATGTATAATATTATAATCCCAATGTATTAAAGAGGTGCAAAAACAATGTTTTGGAAGTACAAAGGGAAGAGGCTATTACTGACACACATGATCAGAGGAAAATATATTTAGACTTCATGAATATAATTACATAATTAATTATATTCACCTTTGATTGCAATTCTTTATTCTCCTACAGGTTGCTCTTCTCACTCAGCTTCTCTTGGAACATTCCTCCACTAACAAGACTTTTTTTCCCATTGGTGAGTTCTTTGGGGGAAGGGAAGAGTCCATTTTGGGGACAGACCCAGGTTAGTCATGCTTCAGTCCTCTTCCTACTATACTTCTGATTGGTCTCTATGCACCCATGTGAGTACCTTCACCCACCTCCTTCGGCTTCCTTTTATGGGTTGTCTTCCCCTCTAGAATGTAAGCTCCTCGAAGACAGGCACGTCTTTCTTCTGATTTGTTATGGGTATCCTTAGCACTTAGCACAATGCCTGGCACTGCCTGCTCTGTTACTAACTGGCCTAATCCTTCTAAAATGATACCTAGTAACAATTCATGACATAACGACCACTTCAAGAAAGTGGTGAGACCTCCAGCTAATATGGTACTTTTGGGGACCGCTAAATGACTCAGTGAATAGAGCACTGGGCTTGGAACCAGGAAGACATCTTCCTGGGTTCTAAGGTAGCTTCAGATACTTCTAGCTGTGTGACCCTGGGGTAAGTCACTTCACCATTTGCCTCAGTTTGTCATCTGTAAAATGAGCTGGAGAAGAAAATGGAAAATTGTTGTGGTATAGGGGTGCTGGGAACTCCGAAATGCAAGGGTAAAGGATATGGGTCTGCCTTGAAAGAATTAGATCACTCAAACCTCCTTTCAGTCAGTGACAAGGTTTATTGTGTTGTCAACAGAAGCAGGCCAAACTTTCTAAATCTGAGCAATTTAATGGGGGAAAGACACTTTTATACAGAAACACTGTGGGAAGATCTAGATGGGATTAAGGGTGGGAAATAGACTGGGGTGGGGCCAGGTGCAGACAGTGAGGGTATTGACCCGAAAATTTGGTTAAAAAGGCAAACAGGCTAGGTGATATGAAATTCCATATTATTTATTCCCTTAAAACTAGCCAATAAATGATCATGGAACCAGAAGAAAACTTCTGACTGATCTTGTATCTGACTGATACAAGAATGAGAAGGTTTTAATACACTTTACCATGAGAACGGAATTTTCTTAGTTGTATAAATTGTAAACACAGTGAGACAATTGACAAGGTAGAGTCATTTGGAAATTAAGATCCCAGGATGTTTATTTTTCTCTGTTTCTGCATATCAAGACAAGAAGAATCACACCACTCTGGTTGCAGGCATCCTGTCATAAACAGGTCTTTGAAGTTGCGGACATAAGAAAGGGCAATTTTAGAGCAAAACAAAGCAGTCTGATTGATTAGTTCAGACTTGGACCCTTATTAAAGTCCAAAAATGATATTAAATGATAATCAAGGGCCTGCAATGAAAGGGCAGTTATAAGGATTATTGACTGGGATGGGTCTAGTGCCTCAGGAGAACAGAGATCTGGATTTAGGGGCTTTGGGGTCCCTTAGACATAGTCTTTTCCTTTTAGGGATCCAGCACCAATCCTTTCCCTATTGAAAACTACTTCAGTATCTGGCAAGAAAACCCTAAAATGGGGTCAAAGAAAGAGTTGACTGAAAAGACACAACAACAATAAAATATAGAACATCAAGAAAACACAGGTGCTCCATCAGCCACTGCCACACCATCCTTATGGGGAACTATCGGTTAAAACAAATGGAGAAGTTTTGAATGCTGTGGATAAGTTCACTTACCTTGGTAGTGTACCTTCCAGGGATGTACACATTGACAATGAGCTTGATGCACGCATTGCCAGAGCTAGTTCAATGTTTGGGAAGCTCCGAAGAAAAGTGTGGGAGAGAAGAGGTATTTGACTGACTACCAAACAGAAGGTCTACAGAGCCATTGTGCTTACTTCATTGTTGGATGCCTGTGAAACATGGACAGTCTACCAGCGCCATGCCAGGAAACAGCATTGCTTCTGTTTGAACTGTCTTAGGAAGATTCTGAGGATCACCTGGCAGGATAAGGCACCAACCAGACACTGAAGTCCTTGCTAGAGCTGAACTGCCAAGTATTCAAACACTTCAGAGCAACTCCAATGGGCTGGCCACGTTGTTCCAATGCAAAATGTATACTTGCCAAAAAGACTATTTTATGGAGAATTCAAGAGGGTAAGCACTCTCTTGGTGGTCAGAAGCAATACAAGGGCACTTTCAAGGTCTGTCTTAACAACTCTGGAATCGATGGTGTAACATGGGAGACACTGGCACAGGACCGCTCAGCATGGTGTGCCCACATCAGAGAAGGTGCCCAGCTCTGTGAGCAACAGAATTAAAGTAGCTCCAAGGAAACATAAGACACACAAATTTAGAGAATCTACCCCCAATGCTCACAGGGACTATCCAGACTATCCGTGCCCAACCTGTGGTAGAGCATTCAGAGCTCATGTTGGTCTGGTCAACCATAGCACAACACACTGAAACTTGACTCTAGGATAGTAATGTCATTTTGGTCCTCTTTGAGAAGGAGGGACAACAATCAACCACACTTAATGTGCATTAGCTTACTGAGTTAAAAAAAACTGTGGAAATTATAGCCAGGAGGTCAGAGAGGAACATGAGTACCCAGGCTTCACAGATGCCCATCCTCCAAATCAACCTCTTTAGGCTGAGCCTTGAATGGCCACTTTGGTGTATCTTCCTGAATTCAGATGGTCCTACATACAACCATCAGTCAGTAAACATTTAGTAAGCGCCTACTGTGTGCCAGGCCCCACGCTGAAAAGCAAGTCAGAAGACAATACCCAGTATGGTACATGGTTATCACCCTTCTACAGCTGAGGAAACCGAGGCTCTGGGAGACCCCAACCCGTTTAGGGCCAGCGGGGAGAAGGGGCCCGGTCTCGACCACCCCCCATCCCACTCCTCTGCGCACAGCTCCAGGGGCAAGGACTCTGCATCTGGGGGCACGAGCCCGGGTACAAGCGCCAGCTTCTGTTCTCGAGCTTGGTGACCCTGGGCAAGCAGCGCCTCAGAGCCTCACGGGTAAGATGACGTGGTTGGACCCGCCGGCCCCTAAATATCCTTCCAGCTCTAAGTCTACGACCTCCCCGTAAGGGTGGGGGCTCTGGGAGGAGGGAGCAGAGCGCGGCTAATGCCCTCTGAGACGAAGACTGAGAGGGCTGGGTTAATGTCAGCACTGCGCAAGCGCAGGAGGAGGCGCAGGCGCAGGGTGGCCCTTCTCTGGTGGGGCGGAGCCCAGGTGGGGGCTGGGGTTAAGAAGAAGGGAGGGGGAGGGTCAACGCGGGAAATTCGAAACAGCCCATCCCCCTCTCCGCCCACGCTCTCAAAGAACGTTTCTGCGCATGCGTCAAGGCAATCTCCCGGGCGCCTGTTCGTGTTCTTGGAAGCTGCTGATAAAGTTGATTGAAAGAGCGGGAGCGGGCCGCCATGGCGGCGTCCGGGGCAGCTGTCCGAGGCGGCGGGCGGGGTTTCTTGTCGCTGGCGCTCGGGGTGTCTCTGCTCAAATGCCTCCTCATACCCGCCTAGTAAGGGGCTCGGAGGGGGAGCGGGCCGGGGCCTGAGGGCGGGAGGGAGAGCGGCCTGGGGGGCGGCCCGGCTCCACCCTCACCCCGGCTCTTGGGCAGCGGAGGGGGAGGGACATCCGGGTAATGGGGAGGAGACCCCCCCCCCCCCATGCCCTGGGGCCGCAGTGTGTGCACCCGGGTACTCCGGCCTCACTCGCCGAGGCTTTGGGTTCGGATCGGAAGCTACCGAGTCCGGAGCCCTAGGTTTATAGGCGGGGAAACTGAGGCAGCAAGGTGAAGTAGCCATGAAACCCAGGGTCGCACAGCTAGGAAGCGCCTGAGGCCGCACTGCATCCGGGTCTTCTTGACTCCAAATCCCGCCCCACGAAGTTGCCTGTATATAATCCTGCAAGCATTAAGCCCTTACTGTATGCCAGGTGCCCTGCTTAAGCCCGGGGTATCCGACATGGCGTATTCAAAGCCCCGTCCCCGAGGACTCCCCCAGCTCCGTCTAATCCGTCTACCAGCATTCATGAAACACCTTTGTCTAACAGGGGAGGTCGGGTTGGACCCCAGAGTCTGTTAGTCTGTCTGTGTGTGTATGCGCAGATGTGCATGTATGTATACACATGTGTGTATGTATGTATACATACATATATATATATATATATGTATAGTTAGCCTCACCAGGCCCCATTTTCTTCTGTGAAGTGATCATGTTCACCTGGATCACCTTTTGCAGTCTTGGCATCACCCTTGGCATTCTCTCTTTCCATCAGCCCCCACATCTAATGAGGTGTCAGATCTTTTCAGCCTCCCTAGCTCTTGCATCTGTCTGTCTCCTTAGCTACCACCATCCCAGCATCCCTTCTCCAGAACCCTCTAGCCCTGCAGTACTGCAGAACATCCTAATGGATTCCCTGCTATTACTCTGATACTCCTAAAACCATGTCAGGCCCCTGTGGTAGAACACAAGTGTCTCACAGGGCCTTGCTTAAAGCCTTGCACCATCCATCACCCCCTGAATTTATAGCCTTATTTCATATTACTCCTCATGCCGCTGTTCCAGTCAGACTGACCTGTTAGCTAAGCCCGTGTACCGAGTTCTATGCCCTACCTTCATACCCCTGAACAAACATTTCTCCGTATGTGGCATGAACTCCTTTCCAACATCTTCCTCTTAGAATCCCTAACTTCCTTAAAAAGCACAAGTAAGGCCCTACTTCTACTCTAAACCTTATACAGCTTTCTGTCTTTAGAGATTTTTGAAGTGTGTAGGCCTGCTTGCTCCAACGTGAAGATTAACTCCAGACCACTGTGCTTTTAGCTATCTCTAATTTTGTAGTCCTTTTTTTCTATCTTTTACTTGTCACCTGACACTTCTCAGTGCAGCAGGAGTTTATTTCTAGCTTACCATATACCGAAAGAAAAATGAATAACTAGGCTCGTAAGAATTCTGTGTAAGAATAGTGTAACTAGCCTTTGAGTAAAAGCCCCTCATTTGGAGTGAATGGCATGGGATTTATGATGGTTGTTTTAACCAAAGGCCTTTTCCCTTAACTCTTTGGTTTATGATTAGGTTTTAGGAGGTTGAGATTGCCCCAAGTTTGACCTTTAGATAAGTGAGTTTTTATAATGTTACATTGTAAAACTGGCTTTACATATGTATGTGTGTGTATATGTATGTATGTACACATATATATGTGAAAATATATATATTTAATGTCTTTTTATACAATCGGTTTTGTATTAGGAAATAATACAGCCCCTTAAGAACGGGAATATGAAACCAAAGCACAATCCACGATCCTTTATCATAGATCTAATTTCTTAATGAAAGGGTTTTGTTTTGTTGTTGTTTTCTTTTTGGCAGTTATTCTACAGATTTTGAAGTACACAGGAACTGGCTTGCCATCACTCACAATTTACCAGTATCACAATGGTACTATGAGGTAAATATGTTTTGTTTTGTAATGTTAAACATATTATCTTTCTTCCAGTGGGGTATTTGATACAACCTAAATATGCATGAATGAGGAGAAAATAGTTTCCAGGAGTAACTAATTCTGTCACAGAACCTCACAGTTTCTAAGTTGGAAGAGATCTCTAGTTGATACCTAAATGAGAATACTCACAAATGACCATCTAGCCTGTACTTGAAAACTTCTAAGGAGAAAACCCTTTACTGCAAAGACAGCCCATTCCACTTTTGACAAAGTTTTGGAAAATTCTTCCTCACGTCAAGCCCAAATTTGCCTCCATGCAGCTTTTACATGTAACTCCTGGTTCTGCGCTTTGGGACTAAACAGAGCAATTCTAATTCCTTCATGCCAGCCCTTCAAATATCTGAAAACACTCATCGTAAGATCATAAATCTAGAAGTGGAAGGGGCCTTAGAATCTAGTCCAGTTGCTTCATTTTACAGATGAGGAAAATGAGGCCCAAAGAGGTTGCATGACTTGCCCAAGCGGCAAGTTAAGGTTAAGCCTCAGAGACAGAATTTGAAACCGATCCTTTGACTTTGGAGTCAGTCTGCTTTCCCTTTATTGTGCTGCTGTTTAGCGTGCTCTCATATCCCCCCAAATCTTCTCTTCTCTAGGTCAGGCAGCCCCCATAACTTAAACTAATCCTTTTTTGACGTGGATTTGGCTTTCTTCACAATTCTAGTTATCCAATCTCTCCTCTGTAAAATAACAAAATAAAGTTTAATTCGGCTTTTTTCATGATTCTCCTTATCACTCCTAATCACCTACTTCAAAATTTCTTAATTCATAAAATCGGAAGAGTGGTAACATTTTGCATTATGTCTTCCTTCTTGGATAAAGGGAACTGTCCTTGAACTTTATTGTTAAAGTATGATAACTTGTAGTGGAAAAAGCAATGGTATACACATGAGGAGGCCTGGGTTTTAGTCCAGATTCTGCTAATAACGAACTGCAGGACCATGGGCACGCTGCTTTACTCTTCTGGGCCTCAGTTCACCTTCTGTCTCCAGCCTTCACCAAGAACTCCTTCCTCACTACCCTTCTCTGTGTTCCTTTGTTTGGCATCTTTATTTTAAAGAAGCACAAGGCATTCCCAAGAAACCAGCCCCTCTTCTTAGAGGTGGCCCAGGAGACTTTACTTCTGTATATAGGGCTCTTTTTATCCTTTAAAATCAAGCAGTTGGATTAAGTATCCCCTACGTATATGTATCCAGTGGTCTTCGACTTTCCGATCTGTGCGATCATTTGTAGTATTTTTAAAAAATTTTTAACTAATAAAAATGTATTTTGTCTCTTTTTTACTTCCCCCATTGAAAAAGAAAAAAGAAACCAAAGCCCTTTAACAAATATGCAAAATCAAGTAAACCAGATTCTGTTACTACCCTTGTCCAAAAAATGTCTCATTCTGCACATTAAGCCCATTACCTGTCTTTCAGTAGGTAGATACCATGTTTTGTCATAGATCCTTTGGAATTATGGTTGGTCATTACACTTACCACATTTTTAAAGTCTTTTGAAGTTGTTTGCCTTTAAAATGTTGTTTGTTACATAAATTGTTCTCCTAATTCTGCTCACTTCAATATAAAATCCCAGTCTGCATCAGTTCCTATCACTTCACAATTATTCCAAAGGTTGTCTGAAACCATTCCCTTCATTTCTTACAGCACAATAACATTCCATTGCATTTAGCTTTATGAGGGACTTGTATTATGTTTATATCCTATTTGAAGGTAGTTTGGTTTAATTTTGCTTTCTAAAAAGTGATGTTTTAAAAAGATTTGTTTTTATTTCATCTCTGACTTTGAGTGTGTGTTTGTGTTCATGTGTGTTCTCTTTCCCTTTGACCATAGGCAACTTCAGAATGGACTTTGGATTACCCTCCATTTTTTGCATGGTTTGAATATGCACTGTCACACATTGCCAAAGTTTTTGACCCAGAGATGCTGAATGTACAGAATTTGAATTATGCCAGTCCTAGAACTGTACTTTTCCAGAGATTTTCCGTCATCTTTACAGATGTCCTCTTTATATATGCAGTCTATGAGTAAGTCTAAGAATTGTGTTCTTGTGTTGTGGAGGAAAAAATAATGTTTCATAGTTTAATTTGTTCTCATTTCTTATTTTTTAACAACAAAGTTCCTATGGCAGCAAGCGCTCCAGAAATTCTCAACTGTATTGTATTTTATGTAGAATGTGTAGCTAAAGTGAAAAAAAAATTTGGGAAGCCTTCAATGTGTATTCAGTGTAGGGTCCTGTTCTAGGCATTGGACTGAAAACCTGGATAAATCAACTGCAAGTAAAAATAGCAACCTATTGAAGAATGTGGCACAAACTCAGGTAATGATATTCAAAATAGAAAATCAAAAGGACTTAAATAGGGAGGGGAAAGTGCTGTGTAAAGACTAAGAAAGGAAAATAATTAGTGTTTGATCTCATCTTTGAGTGTAAAATGTCAGTGCTGGAAGGGACCTTAGAAAACATCTAGTATACTTTCACCACCCTCATTTTACAGAGAAGAAAACAGCGGTGCAGAAAAGAGAAATAACCCATGGTCCATCCATGGACATATAGTAAGTAACAGAAATAGAATTAGAGCCTAGGTTAGAATTCTAAACCTATTACCCTTTCCAAGTATGCCATATAGCCTTTTCCTAGAAAAGATTTTTTTTTTTAATGGAGGACTATAGTGAAAAGAACAAAGGAAAACAGGAAAAGAAAAAGTCAAGTACAGTCGATTTTGGCTAGTGGCATCATCTCCTTTTTAGAAGGAAATCTTCCTTTCGTCTTATGAAATTACCATCTCAGTATACAGTGTCTTAGTAGCTGGAAGGGAATGGGGGCTCAAACTTTGTTCTTCAGTCAAATGAAAGGTGGTACAAAGGATAGAACCCTAGGCCTGGAGTCAGGGAAGGAGTGAGTTCAAATCCAGGCTCAGATGCTTACTAGATATGTGACCTTGGGCAAGTCACTTAATCTCCCATTGCCCGTCAGATGGGAATAATAATAACAGTTATAACTTGTACCTCCCAGGGTTATTTGGGGATCAAATGAGATTTATAAAAAAGAGCTTAGCACAGGGCCTGGTATACAGTAGATGCTATATCTGTTATCATTATTATTATCATAAAGTATGTATGATACTAACACTATATAAATACAAACTATTATTTCTTTCAAACCAAAGATTTTGATTACCTTCTTGGGAAATTGTACTTCAGACGCAAATACTCTTCATTTTTATTCAACAGATATTTTTAAAGGCCTGCTATGGGTAAGGTCCTATTCTAGACACTGGGGAAGAAAACAAGATAAATATGGTATGGTCTGTGCTCTTAAGGTGCTTACAATCTAAAAGGAAGATGAGACAGATACAGCGAGAGCTATAATGCAAAATAGAATATGAGTGAGTATACTAGGGAATTTAAAAAAGGGGATGTCAAGAGTCATTTGCTATTACTAGCTAGAGGGATCTAGGGAAGGCTTTCATGGAGAAGGTAGTATTTGTACTGACCTTTATACCTTGAATAACTTTAAATGTTGTTCTACTCAACTGATAGGACAAATGAAGCAAAGGAGAAAATGGAAATAAATTAATATGTAATCCCCCTAGAATTTAATATTATTTTGTTCAAAGTGTGTTAGTTTCTAGAATGTGCAAATACAAAAATCCATTCTACCAAGTACAGGTGATTTGGATATTATTCAGATCGTGAAAAGTCGACAGTATGTCCTGTTCTTAATTTGGTCAGTATAACTAAAATAGCCCATGATAGTCTGTTTTTCTACATTTTCACTTTTAAGAAGATACAAAACATACTGTGCTCTCCAGATTCTCAGAATTTTATGGTCAGCTTAAAAATAAAAAAGATCTGAATTGAAAATATTCATTAGAAATAGCATGGCTTAGGATGTAGAGTAGAATTGTTTCTGAGGTCTTTTTCAGGCTTCATTACTGACTAATTAAGACATGTTAGATCATCTTTTCCAATCACCTTTGAGATTCCATGTGTTCAGTCAGTAGGGTAAAGGAATGGAGGGGCTGTTTTTAAAGAAGTAGTTCACTTACATCATGGGATTTATTGCTGTTAGAGACCTTAGAAGTCATCTAGTTCATTTTCCAGATCAGGAAATTGAGGTCTAATGAAAAGAACGATTTGCCACAAATCACACACGTAGAAAGTAGCAGACCTGACATTTGAACCCAGGTGCCAGAATTTACCTATCTATGTATCTTCTTGAAATCTCCCCAAATTATCACCAAAGAGCAGAGCTGTTCAAAAATTTGTGACTTAACTAAAAGATAATCATATCCTTTAAAAAATAGAGGAATCAATAAAGCCATATGTTAATATTATTTGTTTTTTTCTTATTTATTCCCTCTGCCTCCATTACCTTTTAATCTGGTAGGGGGTCACACTTGGGAGTGTTGTACATGACACGTAACCCACAGGCCACTTTTTGACATCTCTGGCCTAATATTTTGCACAAGAAGTTTACTCAAGTGTAATAGGAAGCGCTCTCAGGATTGAAATTCTGAATTCACAAGCAGAAATTATTCCATTGAAGAGAGAAAAGAATGAACTCTCTAAAGAAACCAATGTGGATATACAGGGGGTCAATCACCAAACTCAGATTTTATGTGGAAAAAATGGATGTAAAGGGAAATAACAATGAATGAATATAAGTAGTAGTACAGTCCTGTAAGACTTGTGTTATGAGTGCCAAAGCACAGAAAAAGTAGAAACTATGACAAATCCATCAAAAAGGGTTTTTTTGTTGTTTTACTTCTGTGAAAGGTAAGCGAAAAATCAAAGAAAGGACAGGATCACTGCTTTACGTGAACAGTAGATTAAAGAAAACGGTGAGAAAGGAGAAACTACTCAACTGTTATTATTTCATCTCTGGGGTTTTTTTTCCAAAGAAATTGGTCCTATACATAGTTGAGAAAGTACAGAACAAAAATGGCTAACACATAATGAAAACCCGCCAGAATTCTGCCTTCTGTGCATTAGGCCCAGACAAACTACATGCTAGATGTAGTTAGATGGGATTGGTGAGCTAGTTAGCAGTTGCTCAAAGGTTTTGAGAATGGCACATATGCTACAGGATTAAAGAAGGCCAAATGTCCCATTTCTCAAAAGAGGAACATAGGATGGACTCTACAAATTACAGACCTGTGAATTTGACTTTACAAAATTTTATTGATATCTTTTGTATTTGTATTACCTTTACTTCCAAATCTATCCCTCATCCTTTCCCCTCCCTAGAAAGCCATACCCCCTAACAAAGAATAAAAAAGAAATCAATTTGACGAAACTAACCAATCATCCATCGTTAGAGCATTGTATCATAGATAAGAGTTGGGAATGACAATCTGTTAGTACATTCAGTGTTTCATACTCATATTCCCCACAAATTGAGCAAAGAAGAGAGGGTGGCACCTTTTCTTTTTTATTCTTTGGTTTCAAAGCTTTACTTTTTCTTAGTAGAATTCCAGAATACAGTATTACAATGATTTGTAAGCACTTAGAAACTGAGCAGTCAATGGTCACTAAAAGTCAATATAGCTTTATCAAGAACTAGTCAAGCCAAACTAATCTCATTTTTTTTTTTTTGAAATAGGTAATCAAACTGGTAGGTCAATGGAACACCGTAGATATAGAATAGAATGCTTAGATCTTAGAAAGACACTTTTTATTTGCAGTCTTTTTATGCATATGGACTAAATGGAGATATATAGAGTAGATGGTAGTATAGAAAAACACTTTTTTTTTAAACTCTACTGACCAAAGGAAGAGGTCAAAGAATGGATTTGACAGCTATCCCTACTCAGAGGGGTGGGTCTTAACAGTTGATAGAGAAAAGAAGAAACTCTTCAGGTCTTATTTTGCTTCTCTTTTCTCTGCCTAAATATGAACTGAACCCCAGGGTACTGAAAGAACTGATAGTTGTAAAGGTCATCGTGGAGCTCATTGCTGAAAAATCATGGAGGATGGGAGATGTGCTACAGGACCGAAAAGGACAAACGTTCTGGGAAGAGAGTTGAATTTATAAATTTTAAACCAATATGCTTGATTTCATTTCCTGGAATTGGCTGAAAGAACTAGAGACACTTACCTTGAAGACTCAGAAGGGACATAATAGTAGCTGTCTTAGGTGTTTAAAGGAGTAATGGGTGGAATTGGAAAGAAGTAAGTTTAGGTTAAGCATAAGGAAAAATTTTCTAAAAGTTAAACCTATCCAAAATTGAAATAGACCACCTCAGATGTCAGTGAGTTTCCCTTCATTGAAAGTCTTCAAGCAAAGACTGGATAATTTCTTGTTGGTCAGGTTTAGGTTGGACTAGGTAACCCATAAAATCCCTTATTGCTCTTAGATTCTCTGATTATTTGACTCCCAATTCCAGTGACCTTTCCATTATTCCAGGCTCCTTCTTAAGCATTTTATGTTTCCATAAAGCGTTTATATAAATTAATTAAAGGTTGTTGACTCCTTGTTCAGGATTGATGATTTGGACTGAAGTTGGACTGGAAAATCTCTGAGGCTTATTGTGGTACTATGGAAAGAGCCCTAGACTTAAGAGTCAGGAGACTGAATTCCGCTCTGGATTTGGACATTTCCATGCTCTATTGCCTTGGGCAGATCACTCAATTTCCTCATCTGCAAAATAGGGATAATAATATTTGTACTATCCACACAGGATTGTTAAGAGGAAATAAACTTCTAAAGTACTTTAGAAATACAAACTGTTATAAGTTTTTCCCTCTAATTCTAAAATTCTATCATCCTATAAATTCTAAAAGAATAGTCTGTTTTTGTAATAATGAAGTCATTGATATTTCTGACTTATTCCTCCCAAATATTTTCCTGTAGGTGCTGCAAATGTATAGAGGGGAAAAAAGCTGGGAAAGAACTTACAGAGAAGCCAACATTTATTCTTTCTATCTTACTTCTGTGGAATTTTGGATTGCTAATTGTGGACCGTATCCTTTTAATTTTGCCTATGTTTTCTTCACTTATGTACACACTGGGTATAAAGTGAATACTTTCTGTTGATGACTATAGTGAAATTTGAGCTTTTTCTGTTGGATTATTGACATTTAGTAGGATTAGGTAAATTTCAGTTTTCTCTCATCACCAAAAATGTAGTGATTATTCATCATGTCTATGTCCAGAATTTTATTACTGAATCTAATCCAAATCTATAACACATTTTCCTCCTTCTACTGTGGCATAGTGAATAGGGTACTAGATTTAGAAGTGTGTGACTTCGGGCAAACTACTTTGAACCTAAGTTTTTCATCTGTAAAATGGAGATAAATAGCACCTACCTCCCAGGATTGTCATAAAGATCAGATGAGATAACATGTAAAATGCTTTGCAAACCTTAAGTACTATATTAGCTTATTTATTATTACAGTTAGCTTAGTAAGTTGTTATTATTATGGTTAGCTGTTAGCAGGAAGAGCAGTGCATTTGATCTCAATTGATCTGAGTTGAAGTTCCACTTAGTAGCTGTGTGACCATGGGCAAATTGCCTTAGATTTGCCCCCTGCACAAAGATAATGAATACTTGTACTACTCTCAGGGTTGTTGTGAGGAAAGTGTAACTATGAAGTGTTATCTCAATGTAAGCTATTAATATTACTCTCAAATTCCTATGCCTGCTGGTGTTCCCACTGCATTATCCTTCTGGGTTGAATGGTGACAGGGTAAAAGTGGAGTCATCCTGTTGTAATTCCATGTTGGAGCAGAGCTATACACAAACTTCCCTTCTCTCTCAGTCTTTAAATTTTAAGGACAAAGAGTGGTTGGACTATGAGGAAGAATATACTATAAATATTTTGCCTCTTGCAATGAGAGGAATGCAAGGTGGCATCAGGAGCATTGTGTCCTTGCTGCACTGGCCAGAGTGCTGGCCTTCAGGCAAGGAGACCTGGGATCCAAGCCCACACTTACTGGCTGGTTGGCCACTGGGGACAATAATATCTGAGCTCCCTACCTAAGGTATGAAGAAAGCTTATTGCAAACATTAAAGAGAAATAGAAATATGGGCTAAAGAATGTGTGGGGAGGCCAGAGTCTCATTCTGTAGCAAGTAAAATGTCAACATCTGCATGCAGAGCTTTAGTTGCATGATTTCCTGTGTTGACCAAAATTTGCAGTGAATGGAGCTATTTTTTCTACATTTGCCTGTGATTGAAAATAATGTGTTTTCTCCCACACTGGTTATTAGTATAAGTTGTTAGCTTTTGTCTAACCTTTGCATTAGGATCCATAGAGTCATGGCTCTGGAGCTGGAAGGGATCTAAAGATCACAGAACCCAGTGCCATCATTGTACTGAGAGGGGAACTGAGGCTCAAAGAGCTTCCTTCCTTGTAGGGAAGGCCATACAGTTGTGCACCTAGAGTATGAGTAGCAGCTTTGGGAGAGAATGCAGGTCTTTGAGTTTCAAATCCTGGGCTCTTTCCACTGTGCCATACTTTTAATAACTTCTACAGCACTTTTAAAGTTGGCAACAACCCTGTGAAGTAGGTAGTTTAAGTACTGTTATCTTCATTCAGCAGGTGAGGAAATTGAGGCAGAATAGGATTAAGTGATTTACCCACAGTTACACAGCTAGTTAGTGTTAAAGACAGGATTTAAATCATGTCCCTTCTGTCTTTACATCCAGCTCCTTTTCTACAACACCATAGGGCTTGTTAGTGTGAGTGCTATTTTAGCCTTCTTGTGAATGCAGTCATTTTGCTCTGAATTCTGCTTGCTCTTTGTGTTGGTAGAATCAGTCTATATACATCTCTTGTGTCACAGTTTGATACTTAAAAGTTCCATGATTTAATCAGTTTGGGGCCTTCCTTCCATAATGCAGTTTGCAGTTCTCTCCATTCCTTAGCAGTGGGCAGTTAGGTGACACAGTGGAGTGCCTGGGCCTGAAGTCAGGAAGACTCATCTTCCTAAGTTTAAATCTGGCCTCAAACACTAACTAGTTATATGACCCTGGGCGAATCACTAAACTCTGTTTGCCTCAGTTTCCTCATCTATAAAAGGAGCTGGAGAAGAAAATGGCAAAACTACTCCAGTATCTTTGCCAGGAAAACCCAAATAGGATCCCAGAGAGTCAGACACTACTGAAAAATGACTTAACCCTTCCTAAGCAGAAGAGGATCTTCATAAATTGCTGTGACTAACCCTTCTTTGGTTGGGAGTTTATCTGTGCTTACATAGGCTATTCCTCAGACAACAGATTAAAGCCATTCTGTTTCTGGTTCCATCTTTAAGGTTTTCCAGTCTGAGTAGAACCTGCTACAGCTTGTATTCTACTTGGCTTAGCCTCCTAGGGTAACTTCCACACCATGATCATTCATTGGAGGAGGACTTAATGGAGGCATAATTGTTAATACCATTGAAATTATTCAGTGTGTCCCTCCTTCCTCCTCTATATTTCCCAGGAGAGCAACTACTTAGACATCCTGGTCCCCATGCATTATCATTATTAGATCATCACAGGGGAAAAGGAAAAGCTAAGTGATTTACCCTAGGGAACGATCAGTTTAAGAAGAGGTTAATTGCCATTTACCAGCTGCATTACCTAGGGCAGAGGGTATCTTAAACTCAGGTCTTCCCACTTCAAATCCAGTTCTTTCTACTACACCATGGTTGATGGGCCACTCTGTAATTTCCAAACTGAATGACAAGTAGAATGATCATTCAGATCAATCAATCAAAATATGGAAGTTAGAAGGGAATAGTAAATTTGAAGATAGTGAGGCAGAGATAATGATATAAATTTATCAAATAAGCATCTGAATAGGCCATATATAAACAGAGTCAAAACCAGAATTCACTCAAACTTGTATATTAAAGGCTTATTGTTAATCAAAAAATATTATTTGACTTGAGCAAGTCAAAATCTATTGATGCTAAATTTAAGAAAGTCAGAATTGAAACTGTTTTTTCTTCTCTGAACTGAGATCTAAGGAATTTATCAGATCATTAACCATAATTCAAAATGTTTTTCAAGGAAATTCAGAAAGTAGTTAGTCTCAGTTCTCATCGATATAGTATTTGCAGTTGACAGCATTATCCTTGTTACAAACCTATGATATAGGTTATTTATTCTCATGTTGGAAAAAAAAATGGAACTGGGGTTCAAAGAGATCATAGGAATTAGAGATGTGAGGACCTTAGAAATCATCTAGCCAAGTGACCTTCCCAGGGTCACACTATTTTGGGGATTTTTCTGTCTATAAGGATCAGAGTAAGGATTTGAACTTTGGTCCAAATCCAGTACTTTTTCCTCTGCCATACATGTGATAAGACACAAACTAGTAAGCCAGGATTCCAAGTCAGGTCTTCTTGTGCTTAGTCCAATTCTAAGTAATAGTTTTGTTTTTAAGATTATCTTTAAAAGCAATTGTTATTACTGTTCATATTCCTCTTCATTATTTTGGGCATGGTGGTACAGTTCATTTTGAATTCAGGATCTTTCCATACTCTTTCCTACACCCAAAATCCAGATATTCACTTTCAGTACAACGGTTTTTTATTTGGATTAATGCTGCTTTCAATTGCCAGATTATTTCAGGTAACCACAAAATGGACATGGTAATGGATTTTTCTTTTCTTTTTTAAATACTCTTAAGTCTTTTTTAACTCTTAAAGGCTTCAGTAAAGAGGATGCTCAAAACATTTAGTCAGTGGATTCAAGCAAGTTTGCAAAGCTCTTAATGGCTGTCCTTCACACTGTTCACATTGGCACCAAATCCTCATTTTTGAGAAGAAGAATTGGAACACCAATGGGTTTTCATGCCAGGGCAGATCCTGATCATTGATATCCTAGTATTCAGATTTAGGATCCTATGCTTCTTTTGCATTCAACATTTTCAGAGGATGTTGAACAGAGGCAGAAACCAAGACCCTGGCGGTTTGCTATCCAAGTCCCCTAGAAAGCATTCTTCTTAAAAGCTATCTTTTTTAAAGTTTTTTAAGTATAGTGGTTTGGCTCTCAAACTAGGTTATGAGTCTAAATCATAAAATTGGTAAAGAGAAAATTAGAAGCTTCCCAGTTTCTTCTCTGTAGTACTTCTCCGTCTTATTTTGGTCAGATTGACAGGAGAGTGAGAGTAAATGAGAAATCTCACTGATCAAGTTACAACTCTATTGAGTTCCAGGACTATTAATTTACCTCTTTTTTTTTAGAAACTGTCAGTTTTGTTAAAAAGAAAGGAAAAAAGAATACCTTCAGCTCACTCCCAACATAGCAAGGTACCATTCTAGTCTTTGGTCTTCATATGATACAGATTATCTAGTAATGTTCTCTGCCTCTGAATCAGTGCCATGTGTTAGGAAAACATCGTGTCATCTTTGCCCTGATGGAATTTATAGCCTCAGAGAGGAGATGTGACCCCTATCCAGCTGGAATAGAAAACACAACCGGGCAAGGGCATGAACAAGTCACAGAGTGCTGTGGGAGGAATGAGGAAAAATGATTTCTATGTGAGGAAATCCAGAAAGACTCCATCGAGGACAGGGACATTTCTAAAGGAGGAAGAAAATGGAAAATCCATTCAGGAACACTCAGAGCAGAAGGCAAGGTTGGCAAGCCTAAGCATGGAGGAGCAGAGCCAGTGTCTGCTGTTGGGTCCTAGCCAGGTGGTATCTAGAACAGGAAGGATAAAAAGAAAGAATTTAATAGATCCTTAATGTGTTATGTGTGACCTTACTGTGGGCCTTTCCACCCTCCTACAGCTGAGACCTCTGTGGGCTAAGCCATTTGTATACCCCCAGCCAACAGGATAGTCTCGCTTCTCTCCGTGTGTCCCTCACAATGATATGCAGTACAGAGTAAGCTTTTCCAGGCATTTTACAGCTGTGGAAAGGGAGTGAGGGAAATGGGATTCTCTGAACTTCTGAGAGGGTATTAATCATAATCTGCACCCACTAAATTCACTATACAAAACTAGCTAAAAATCACTGCACCAACCACTACTCCACACATTCAAATGACTTCTCTTTTAAATCTCCCAGAAAAGGCATTTGGAAGGAGCATTTCTCTTCGCCATTCTCCTGCATTTTAAGCACATCTACCTTTATGTGGCCCCAGCTTATGGCATCTACTTGCTGAGATCTTACTGTTTCACTGGAAATAAACCAGGCAAGTTTCAGAGTTAGCAACTTTTTTTTTTTCACTGACTTCTTCTGGCCTAGGAATTAGGCTCTACCCACAGGTAAGACTTAATCTCCCAATCTGTAATTGAACCTACTCTTTGCCCTTTTTATCCACTCTTTTTTCCTGCTGTGGCCTCCACATCATGGAACCTGGAATGCAACTGTAAGGGAGAAATAATGGAAATTTGGAACTAGATGGCATATTAGAGATGATGTAGTCCATCTCCCTCCTCTCGTAGATGAGGAAAGTGAGGTTCTCGTAAATGGAAGTGATTTGTCCAGGTTCACATGAATGGTCATTGTTCTGTAGATTTATAAGTCTTGGGCTTGAACTGTTATTGTATGTAGGTGTATCAAACAAAGTATCATCTTCTTCATCTGTAAAATGGAGGTAACAACACTGTACTTGCCTATCCCCAGAGCTTAGAACAGTGCCTGGCATGGAGTAAGCACTTAATAAATTACTGACTGGGGAAAGTATTAAATGAGAAAAGTTGTGACTGAGCGACTATCATTATCATCATGATTGTTTTTAAGTAGTAGACCCAGGCCTGGCAATCCTCTGATTCTCTCATCAGTCGGTGTTTTTCCATTAGGCTGTGCTTCATTTTAACAACAATAAATATCAAGTACCTACTTATGAAGTGTCCTAAAAGAAGTAGAAAATTGAGGTAAATGGAATACTACTGTGCTGTGAGAAATGATGAGCAGGGTTGGTGTTTTAAAAACATGAAAAGAATTGCATGAAATAATAAAGAGTGAGGCAGCTAGGTGGCACAGTGGATAGAGCTCTGGCCCTGGAGTCAGGAGGACCTGAGTTCAAATCAGGCCTCAAACACTTGACACTTAGTAGATGTATATCCCTGGACAAGTTCTTAACCCCAATTGCCTTGCAAAAAGAAAAAAAGAATTAAAAATATAATGCATAGAACCAAGAAAATGTTGTATGTAGTAACAGCAATGTTGTTCCAAGAATAACTGAACAGCTAAGCCATCCTGAGTATTATAAATACTCAGATCGACTACAAGGGGTCCATGAAAGAAGATGCTATCTACTTCCAGAGAAAGAACTATAGTATGGTTATATATATGTATGTGTACGTGCACGCACACACGTCATTGTCAAATGGTGGCTTTCTCCAGTGTGGGGAGGGAGGAAAGGAGGTAGATGATTTAGAACTTAAAATGTAACCAGAAAATAAATTAAGAAATGAGTAAATTAAACAAATAACTACTATGTAAGTGTTGCATCAGCGAATAATGAAGATTATAATCGTTATTTTTATTAACAATAATAATTGTTGTAAAATTTGAGGCTTGCACTCATGAAATTTACTGTCTAGTAGGAGGATAAGACAGGTAGCAAAGTGATACAAAATTACACACTAGATTTGTAGGCAGAAGTCCTCAAGCAAATCCCACTAGCTTGATGGACAAGTGGACACAAAACTGTACTTGGAGGTAAGTTTAGAGTCTGCCTCAGTCATCTACTTAACCATATGACTGAGCAAGTCACTTACATCTCTCAGCCTCAGTTTCCTCATCTGTAAAATGGGAATAATAATGGTACCTACTTGACACAGTTGTTGTGAGGATCAAATACAATAACACATGCAAAACATTTTGCCAACCTCAAAATACTAAAGAAATATATCATCACCGTCATCATCCCTTCTATGTGGTTTATAACCTGTGTGACCATACACAAGTCACTTAACGTCTCTGGGCCTCACTTTCCTTATCTGTAAAATGAAGAGGTTGGACTAGATTACCTCAGAGGTCTCTTCCAGTTCTAAATTATATGATTCCATGTGGTAATTGTATTATAAAATGTAGAACATAGCTCTGCAGTGGGAAGTCCTTGGCCCTCTTCTCCTTCTGTCCTGTTTCATTTGGTGACGTCATTTGCTCCTGTGATTTCAGTTACCATCTCTTTGCTGGTAAATTTCAAATCTGCTTATCCAGTTCTGACCTCTTTACTCACCTCTAGACTTGGCATCATTCCTAGCAGCTATTGGACATTTCAAACTGAATGTCATGGGCCTCTTAAATTTAAAATGTACAAAACAGAACTCCTTATCTTGCCCCTAAACTTTCCCTTTTCCCAACTTCCCTATTACTTTCAAGGACACCATCATCCTCCCAGTCATACAAGCTTGAAATTCAGTTGCCATCCTTGACTCTTCACCATTTCTCATACCCTCATATCCAATCTGTTGCCAACCCCTATCAGTTCCACCTTTGAAGCACCTCTTGTAGATGACCTCTTCTGTCCTCTAACACTGCTAACCACCCTAGTGTAGGCCCTCATCACCTCATATCTGTATTACCACTATAGACTTTGGTCTTTTGGTTTTGCCTCAAGTCTCTCCCTGTCCCAGTCTATCCTCCCTTCAGTTGTCAAATTGATTTTCCGAAAGCTCAAGTCTGACCATGGTACCCTTCTATCACATAAATTCCAGTGGTTCCCTAAAACCTCCAAGCTCAAAAATAAAATCCTCTATTTGGCATTTAAATCCCTGCACAGCTTGGCCTTGATTATCTCCATTTTATCCTGTATATATCTATTCGTAGTTGTTTGCATGTGGTCTCCCCCATTAAACTGTCAACCCCTTGAGGGCAGGGACTGTTTGTGCCCTCCTTTGTATTCTCCAAAGTCAGTGCAATGACTGACCCACAGTAGGTATTTAAATGCTTATTAAATGACTGAGAAACATCATTATTCAAATGAGATACTGTAAAAAGCTTCATGAAAATGTTTATTAAGTGTCTGCTATGAGAAGGATGAATGAAGACACGGCCCTCACCTACAAGAAGCTTCTAGGCTAGTCGGAGAGGTAAGGTGAGCACACACCAGGTACTTTCAATACAGATTTTATCATTTTAATATATGATGTCATATGACTCTCTTTCCCTTTGTTAATGATGTTTCTTTTTTGTAGATGGATCTGTCCGATGGAGCAGTTTTAGCTTTCTCCGACTGCTTGCCCTGGGTTCCATCGTTTGTTTTGTTTCTGCCCTTTCTTTGGGTCCTTTTATAGCACTGGTAAGTAGCTTCCTTATATTGTTTTTAAACTACCCGTATATACATATACAGATAAAGCTCTAGATAAACATTTGTATATTACACATGTTAGGGTAAAGTCTTCCTAAGCCATCATTCTGTGAAACTTGTTTGCTTAGGATCATAGTGTAGATAGCTGAGAAGAGACCTTAGAGCTCAGCTGTGTGACTCAGTGCATAGAGCGCTGAGCCTGGAATCAGGAAGACCTGAGTTCAGACTTGACCTTAGACACTTCATAGCTGTGTGACCCTGAGTAAGTTGCTTACCCACTGTTTGCCTTAATTTCTTCGAATGTAAAATGGTGATCCTAACACCACACCTACCTTGCAGGGTTGTTGTGAGGATCAAATAAGACAATATTTGTAAAGTGCTTAGCACAGTGCCTGGCACATGGTAGGTGTTATATAAATGCTGATTATTCTGGGAAATATGAAACAAAATAAATAAAAATGCAATGCAACATAGCTAGTGCTCATTTGTGGTCTGCTAACTATAGTTCACACCACATGACCATGTTTCCATTTGAATTTGACACCACTGGTCTAGTCCAGTCCCTTAATTGGACAATGAGGAGCTTCAGGCTCAGAGCAGTTAATGACCCACAGGGGAGATAACAGAGCTGGGATTGAAACCTAGCTCTCTGACTCCAAATCCATCACTCTAACAGAATATTGGCATATGCACAAAAACAGATTCACAAATGGGGATCCTCCTCTGACCTCTCAACTCTCAAACTTGATGGCAAGTTTCCAGAGTTGATGTCATTTCTGCCCACTGCTACAGTGACAGTAGTATCTCACATTTTTCTTACAACCACTCTGGGCAAGTTCAAGGAAATATTTTGATTCCCATTTTATAAATGAGGAAAACTGAACTATAGAGGTGCAGTAACTTACCATAACTGGAATTCTGAACCTGGATCTCCTAACTATTGGGTCCATGTTCGTTCTTTTTATAGCAGCATGTTGAAAATAGGTCTTTGGGTTGGTTGTTTCTACTTTTTATAACTTGATATGTCTGTTTGAAGTAAAGAACATTTTATATTAACATTGAAAACAAGATTTTCTACAAACACTACATGGAAATGATATAGGAATTTCATCTAAGGCAATTACATATATATGTAATTTATTATAAATTTATAATTCAGTAGTTAAATAAATACAACAAATTGAAGTTTTTCTTAAAAGACCTTCCTCATACAGATTTCTGTAAGCTATCACTTATTTCTTCTTCTCTGTCAGCTTTCACTGTCTTTGCCCATGTCCCCCCAAATTTGTGTGTGCATTGTTCTGTTACATAGGTGAAATTTGTGTTTCTCTTAATCTTGTGTTTCTGCTTTCCTCACATCATTTGTCAGTCTGCATGTCTGCACTCTAATGCACCATTGCACCTGAGCTGAATGGCATTCTTGGGAGTACAGTATCACGTGTTTCTGGATTCCTTGTTTTTCTTCCCACAACCCTATGAGGTTGGTAGTTGAAGTCATCTTATTCCTGTTCTAGAGTCCAGAAAACTGAGCCCCAGAGTGATAGTTGACTTGCCCAACGTCAAACAGCTAGTAGGTGATGAAGTCAGGTCTTGAAACTGGTTGTTCTGACTCCTGGGGCAGAATTATTTTTTCTATATGAATCTGGCTCTTCTAAATCTTGGCTGTATTCCAAAGAATGTAGAGGTTTGGGTCAAAAGGTTTTTTTTTTTTTTTTACATAACTCTTACAGTGTGTTGTTAGGTAGCTGGCCATAAAAGGTTCTGCTTTTAGAACTAGAACCTGGAGCCTTCTGTTTCCAGTATAGTGATCTCTGTCAGGCTTTTTCCCGAGCCTGAGAGGAAGTGAATGACCCTTGATCCTGCATAACCTATCTAATAGTTCTCCTCTCTTTTACCACCTAGTAAAGGGCACGTGAGCTGTGGCTTATTCCTAGTATTAAATTGTTAGTCATCATTTGTTCAAGTATTCTGGAAAACCTGTTGATTGTAATGTTGTGTTGCTTGTTGGGAAAAATTTTTTGGTATGCTTTACACTGTGGTAGATAGATGATGCATAATAAATGATCTTTAGTAATAATGGAGATGACACGGAAGAAATTTCATTTACCATGCTTGAATTGCCTTCTAAAACTGACTCAAAACCTGCCTCCAGAAAGCCTTTTCATGGAAATTGGGTTTAGCAGAAGAAGCACTGAATTAATATTTAGGAAGTCTGGTATCTAGTCCCGTCTCTGACACTAGTTTTATAACCATGGCATATTATTTAACCTCTTTGTATCACTTTCTTCATCAAACAGAGATATGTTCCCCTATGAATGTTACAAGTTACACTGACAGTCTCTTATGCCTCATTGTAGCATTGATCATAGGATCATAGATTTAGAGCTAGAAGTGATCTTCCAGGCCATTGAGTCCAACCCCATCGTTAATTTTAACGATGTGGAAACTGAAACACAGAGAGATAAGGTAACTTACCCAGAGTCACATAGCTATAAATGTTTGAGGAAGGATTTGAACTCAGATTTTCCGAAACCCAGTGCTCTATCCACTGTGACATTTAGGAAAGGTTCTGTCAACCTGGAAAAGGCTTTGAGGACTAAGGCAGGAGCACACTTGTGTGTGTCCTCTGAGGGCCAGTCGTACAAAGTGTAGAGGAGCTCATCATGAGGATTGAAGGTTTTTTGACCAAAGCATCTTTTGAAGACAGTAATGAAACCACGGAGGGGCTTTGATCTGCATTCATGGAGGAAGCACCACACCAATGAAATCACCATCTTTCTTCACTTATTCCAGTGTTCTGGTGGGTCCAGTGCGCTAATGAATACAAGAGCTCATAGAAGGGATGCTGCATGGAAGAGGGGTTAGATTTGGCTCCAGAGGGTAGAACCAGGAGCTGTGGATAGAAGTTGCAAAGAGGCACATTTAGAGTTCATGTTGGGAACATATTCCTGACAGGGAGAGCCACCTTAAAGGGGACCAGATACCTGGGAAGCAGTGAAGCGTCTCTTCCTCACAAGGCCTTGAGCCTGGAAGACCACTGGCAGGCAGGTAGGCTATGCTGAGGATTCCAGCCATGAGGATGACTGCCTTCCAGCAAGACATTATCCTTGATGGTAGCATTTGTTGTCCTTTTTTCTGAGTTCATCATCACTTCGACTTTTGTGTGCTCATCCCATCCTGGTAGACTGCAGCATTGTGCACGTTGTTCACTGACTGTTTGTGCCCTTGGAGGTCAAGCATCTTGAGAGCACTGATGGTAATGGCAGCTTGCCTCTTTTGGCTTCTCAGTCCCCACCCTTGAAGATGGTAGACATTGCATCCTTATCTTGATGACCCTGAAGTCCAGGGGAGAGGAATGAGCCTTAACCTTTTCATAATACTTACTCCTTAGAGAATTCTCATGTGTTAACTCATTGCAGTATCCCTCTGACTCCATCTCTATAGCACTAGAAGGAATTCCTTCTCAGCAGAGTGTCGTTCTTTGTGTACAGAGAAGGAGATGAGTCAGCAGCTCCCGTAGTCACATAGTGTAGAAGTCATGATATGAACCTGGGTCTTCTAGCTCTGTGACCAGCTTTCTTCCTTATACATTCTGCTTCTGTTCAACCCAAAGAATGGGCAAGGTAAGTACTGTTATCACATTTCAAAGGAAGAGGAAACTGAGGTCCAAAGTAAAGCCAAGACAATTTCCTAGCTTCATGTCTTTTCACCTCATCATCCTGTCTACAGTCTCCACATTTTTTCCTCTGTTTTTAATCAATTTCTTATTCCTTTTCATAGAACCAACTGCCTCAAATAATTTCAAGGCTTTTCCCTTTCAAGAGGGGCCTCTGCCATGCCTACTGGGCTCCAAACTTCTGGGCTTTGTATAATGCTTTGGACAAGATGCTCTCCATTATCGGTATAGTTCACCTAAAAGTCTTGCTGCATAGCACTCATGCCTGTCCTGTGGGAGGAATGCTGTGGTCTGGGAGAGAGTGCCAGGCTTTTGTTTCCTGGCACAGTGCAGGAGCATGAAGCGAATTACAAGTGTCCAGCAAAGCTAGAGGATTATGGGGGGGAATGGCTCCTAGAACTGAGGAGAGGATTCAGTAAACAACACACTGAGAAACATCCCTGCTAAAGCTCTTGATAGAAATGAGGTTATTGGTCTCCTTGGGGGATAAAGCAATTTTTAAGATTCTTTTATAAACCAATTTTTAGTTGAAGAAACAAATATTCATACTAAGTGAACTCTGCTTCTAAGCCTTAATAAATGAAGAATCAAAAAGAGAGAATGAATGGAATTCAAATAATTTAAGTTGTGGTTCTCTGTAATTTCCCCAAACATGTGGAGAATTTAAGCATGAGACAAGAAGAAACAGGAAAGTTGAGCAATGTGTTTAAATTTGGATTTGTGAAGTAAAGGTAATTTATACTTGATAAGGATATCATTGACTAGCTGTAGCAGCTGTGTACCTGTGTACTCAGCCTTTGTATTATGATTTATAAATAAGTTCTCTAAATTTACTGCCACCAGATAACTTCTACTAGCCAAAACAATGAACAGGGACAGCAATAAACTATTGCTTGCATCAAGAAGTATTGATCCTAAAAAAAAACTCAGATGAAAGAAGTAAGATAATATAGATTTTTCAAAATGATCTACCTTGATTCAGGCAGATAGGTTATGTGTTGCATAGAACACTGGGCCTGGAGTCAAGAAGACCTGAGTTTAAATCCAGCCTCAGACACTTGCTGGCTATAGACACTTACCTGTCTGCCTCAGTTTCCTCAGCTGTAAACTGGGGATAATAATAGCACCTGCCTCCCACGATTGTTGTGGCTAGTAGGAGGTACTTAATAAATACTTGTTTGCTTCCTTCACTCACACATTTGTGTACTCATTGATGGAGCTTCTCTGCACCCTGCTCCTGATGAAGCAAAGGGAGCCCTGTCTTCAGTTAATTTCAGTGCTCCATAGTGACATTTGCTAATATCATGAAATCTGAGTTGGAAGAGACCCAAGAGGTCATCTAGTTCAATTCATGCCAGAAAAAGAATCCCCTCTGTGACATGCCACAACCAGCAAGTGATCTTAGAGCTTTAGCTTGTAGATCTTCTGTGAGGAAGGAACCTACTACCTCCCAAGGCAGCTGGATATGCTTTTGGATAGATCTAGTGGAAGGGAAAGAAGGAGAGGAAGGAAGAAAGGAGGGAAGAAGAGAAGGGAGAAAGATGGAGAAAGAGAAGGGAGGGAGGGAGGGAAGAGGCAAGTGGGGAAAGAGGGAGAGAGAAAGAGGAAAAGGAGGGAAGCAAAAAATGGAGAGAAAGAAACAAGGAAAAGGGAAGGAAGGAAGCATTTACTAAGTCCTTACTGTATTCGAAGCACTGTGTTAAGCATTGAGGGTGCAAATAGAAAAATAGTTCCTGCTCTCAAGGATCTCAAGTTCTAGTGGTGAGACAACACATATGAGAGTCAGATGGAGAGATCTCATGGTCCTTGCAGTGCATATGATAATGCATCTTTAATGTTATTTCTACTGATAAAGCCATATCATTCTTGATGTTGAACCATTTGACATTGCTCCTTCTTGAGAACTGTTGCAAACTTTCTGCCTGATACCTCCTTCTGAGTTGACATTGACCTGTTGATAATTATATTTGGATCTAATCGTTCAACAAGATTCTAGTCCATTTAACTGTACTATTAGTTCCCCCATAGTAGTCTTTCTTGTCCAGGAGGAGAACATGAGAGATTTTATCCAATGCTTTACTATATACTAGGTGTACTATGTGTACAACATTCCCCTGTTCTGAGTCTAGTTACTTAGTCAAAAAAGGAAATGAGGTTAGTCTGGCATGACTTGATCGTTGCCGCCTGGCTTACCACCCCAGTGATCAAAGCAAGTCCTAGGGTTTATCCTAGATCCTGAGCTTTGATGTATGTTCTTATTATTATTCAGTCAAGCATGATCTTGGATAACATTGTCTTCTGCCAAATTCAGTAACTTCTGCACAGCCACACATTAAAATGCTCCCCCTCATATATTTAATCATGCTTCTGTGCTGACTCCCACATTCCCCTGTGGTTTAGAATGGTCTGTTGTCATGCAGTGGATTTATACTCAGTATGCTAGGTTTCATATATTAATATTCTGCAATAATGATCTTAAATGTTAGGAGATTTATTCATGATTACTGTTAGGATCTCTACACTTTTAAGGGATCTTAGTTTTTCAAACCTATTTTATCCTGCATCTTCAATAACCTAGTGAGATGTTGCTATAAAGGAAGTCAGAGAGCCCCATGAGTATTCAGGTGACAGTTCAGGGAAAGAGTAGAGTATGGAGGACACTGAAACCAGGGGAGAGAGCGCTAAAATTAGAGGCAAGATCAGGGTACAAGAGTTATTCATCTCTCTGGACTTGAGTTTTCTCATTTATAAAACAGAGACTATGGTATATGCTTCACAGAGCTGTGGCATGCTATAAAATGTCACGTACTATAGAAATTATGCTACTGTTCTTCTTTGATTACGTGTCTAGCTTCTTCTGATTCATTATTGGTTTTCAGTTCTATAGACAGGGAGCAGAACAGATCTACAAACTATCCCAGATTCTCCTGCCTTTCGCCTTATGTTGTTAGTTTGCCTGGAATGAGGCAGAAAGAAGTTCTGAGTTATCCTAGGCTTTGGTTTTAGGTGATGGGTGTTGGAGAAGGATAGGGCAAGTAGTGGCTAGAGTAGATTGCCATTCATTCAGCCAGCTTCCTGGAGTCTACCATAGATACCTGGGCAGCACATGCTTTACATTACTCTATTCCACCTGTGTTCAACACAATGATGATATACTTAACTAGGCAATATAGCTTCAGATTCAGTTATCTATGAAATTTTGGCTGTAGAACATCATTAAGAAGCAAAATTTTTTCTTCAAGAAATAGATTATTTTCTTAGACAGTATGATGCTTGTTTTCAGAGAAATGCTTTATATCCTCCACAGGCTTAAAATATAATCTTCTTGATCCCAAGAAGATTGCCAAGGCCTCGATGACAAGTGGTTTGGTTCAGCAGTTCCAACACGTAGTCCTGCCCTCTGTGACTCCATTAGCAACTCTCATTTGCACTGTGATAGCCATGTTGGTAAGCATTGAACAGATAATACTAATTTCTTGAGTTTTCTCTGTTTCTTTTATTGATTTAATTAAACTTTAACTTTAAGACTTTTGTTTTTGTTCTCTGAAGCAAGGTATTTGCATGGTCTGTCTTGCTAGACTCTTTGTTCGTAGAGGAAAATATCTCTTAAGGATAGCACAATTCTGCTACATTTCACTCATATAATACATGCTGAAAAAGTTTCTAGTGGGTGTAGCATATGGTGCCTGGCAGTTACCAGCACTTTATAAATATTTATTAATTGATAGTAGGAAATTCCTACTCCAGCATCTTAATGTAGAAGAGAGGTGACCCTGAGATCTTGACAGCTATGCCTGTAGAAGCTCCTGTATGATCTGACAAGCTAGAAAGGTTGTGGGCATGGACCTAGTAACGCATTGTGTCTGCTGCATGAGAACCAACTTATCTATGTACAGGTGATGAACTCTTTGGCCATGACACCCATGAATCAAAGAAAAACAATTAAAATAGTCCTCAGTCCTATGGAGCATCCTTCCATTTCTACAATAACGTTAGCAGCAGGGAGCAGAGGGTTCTTAGAATTACAGTTTTTAAACTGTCTTTAAACATAAACTTAATTACTAATAGTAAAATTGTGAGATATTTGTCTAAGGACCAATTTGTTGACATATTACAGAGAGAACTGAATCATAAGTATTGTCATTGTCATTATAAATGAAACAATATAAAAGGAAGTCTCCTTAGAAAATATTTGAAAGAATTGTTTTATTTTACACCTCAATGCAACACAAAACATAATTTCATGAGATGCTCGATCATTTAGACTCACAGTCCTCAACCTAAACATAACCAGCAGACTACCATGAAGGCAGTTATACTTTATGTGCCAAAATCTAACACAGGAAAAGAAGCAATAG
Source organism: Notamacropus eugenii (assembly GCF_028372415.1). NCBI lineage: Eukaryota > Metazoa > Chordata > Mammalia > Diprotodontia > Macropodidae > Notamacropus > Notamacropus eugenii. Next base: position 125,372,913 of record NC_092876.1, read on the forward strand.
AGGAGTTCACAAAGAATACAGTAAAACCCTCAAATCATCAGAGGTGGACATAAGGAAAGATAGTGAAAAATGTTAAAAAGAGTATTTCAAGATTAATAAACCAGAGTCCAAAGGTTTATAGATTATACAAAAGCCTCATACCTATATAGCTTGAATAAACTCTTTTTTTCAGAAGAAAATCAGAAGGCACTGGACATGGTGGAAATCAAACTACACCAAAAAAATTGAAATGAGCTACCTTAACAAAAAAATTGCAGGAGTCATTTCTAAAGAAACTCTCTATGTTCAGTTAGACCACTGACCTCAAAAAAGGGACAAACCACTACTTCTCAAGGTAGCCCATTCCACTGTTAGACAACTCTAATTGTTAGAAAATTTTTTCTTTTCTCCAGCCTAAGGGCTCTTTGCAACTTCCACCTTTTGTTCTGGATTGGCCCTTTAGCGTCAAAGAGAGTAAATCTAATCCCTATTCTATATGACACCCCTTTGATTATTTGAAAGCATTTATCATATTCCCCTTTCTTCTCTCTGAGCTGAACATCCCCCGTTCCATCAATTCATGAAATGGACCCAAGACCTTTCACCATCCACTGGTTACCCTCTTCTGTACCCTTCTGATCCTTTCCTGGATCAATATTACTTTCAAAATAGCATGCCCAGAAAACAATACACTGCTTCAGATGTTGTCTGACTAGGGTAGGGTGCAGAGAGACTAGTGCCTTCTTATTCCTGAAAGCTGTACCTCTCAATGAAGCTCAGATTCACAGCTTTTTTGCCTTTCATATTGACCCATTAAGCCCATAGCCCACTAAAAAACCCATGTCATCTTGAGATGAACTTCATTCTAACCATGCCACCTCCATCCTGCACTTGTGAAGCTGATTTTTTGAACCTAAGAGTAAGGTCTTATATTTGTCTTTCTAGATTTAGCCTAATTTCTAGCCTTTCATGATCTTTTTGAATTCTGCTGTCCAGTTGGTTAAGCATTCCTCCTAGATTTGTGTCATCAGCAAATTTGATAAACTTGTCATTTATGCCTTTATCCATGCCATTGATTATATCAGATAGCACAGGGCTAAACACAGGTCCCTGGGCACTCCACTAGAGATTTTCTGCCAAATTAACATTGAATTTGAGTTCAGGCACCATTATGATTTCTAATGGAAATTAAACTAAATATAAAGCAATGGCTCTGGAAAGACCAAAAGAGGCCAGAAGCTTCCTTTGCCAGCAAACACTTGATATCTTTGCCAGGCAGAGAGACATGGCCGCCACATTCAGCCACTATTTAGAACATAAAGGCATTTTAAAACTTTACAAAGGGATTTTGTGGAAGTATCGCCCCATAAAACAATGAGAAGCCATGGAGGGAAAAGAAGAGTTTTCAGAAAACTTAATATTGGGACCAAAATGAGATCATCCCAACAGTTTTTCAAGATGTATTGGAAAGAAAACAATAAATGAAAAGTGTAATAGATCTGTCAGCATTGTCTATAGCAAACTTAATATCTTCATCGATGACAACAGGAACTCTGTATTTGAACTATAACCTCTCAGTTACTGATGGAAGTAGAAGTATGAGAAAGTGGAAATGCCCTTAAATACAAAGATAAAAGTAACAAGACAAGACCAGCTATATGCAAAGGCATTCTGTGGTGACGGTGACAAAATTTTGGTCATTAATGGATCAGTTCTCAGAAATGATTGAGAAGACAGTCATTACCTAACAATCCATATTTCTACTTTCTTATCCCTATAAAATTTGAGAGTGAAGTTATTAAAGTTAACCTTGATGAAAATATGAGGAAGGAATGGTATGACTTTTAAAGTTTTCCAGAGCTGACGATACCGTCGCAATTACACACTTCACTCAATCAGCAATTGTTTATCAAGCTCCTGTTATATGCCAGGCGCCATAACATGTCCTGGGAATACAGGTACAAAGAATGAAACAACCTCTACTCGGAAGGAGACAGCAAGGACATAGATAGAGATATAGTTAGCTGTCATAAATATAGGGGAGGGGTGACACTAGCAGTTAGATTAAAGAGAAAAAGTCTCATGCAAAAGATGATGCTTGTGCTGCATCTTAAAGGAAAAGAAGGATCCTCTGAGACAAAAGTGAGGAGGAAGTATGTGCCAGCCATGGAGGTGACAAGTGTGAAAGTATGGAGACAGGAGATGGGGTGTCATGTCAAGAACTGAGAAAAGGCCTTCTTCTTGGTCAAGGGTCAAGGGGAGGGGAGGAGAGTAACATCCAATAATGATGAGAAGGTAGATTGAGTTCAATTTCTGCAGGGTTTTAAGAACTAAGCAAAGGAGTTTCTATTTGATCTTAGAGGTAATAAGAAGCCTCAAGTTAATTGTATAGAGGAATCATGTGGTCAGATCTGAATCACTTTGGCAGTGGTGTATTGAATAGACTAAAATAGGCAGAGAATTAGAAGACCAGTTAGAAGGCTATTGCAGTAACCTAGGCCAAAGGTGATACAGACCAGAACTTATGTGGTATCTACATAAGTGATGTGCAAGTGGTATTTGAGAGATATTTTAGAGGTATAAATGGCAAGATTTGACAACTGATTGATCATATAAGGTAAGGGAGAGTAGTAAATAGTCATGGTTAATACCCACGTTATTAATCTGGAAGACTAGTGGGATGGTGGTGCTTTTGATAGACATAGTGAACTTTAAAGGAGGGGAATATTTGGGGGAAAAGATCTTTCAGTTTTGGACATGCTGAGTTTAAGATTGTCTTCAGGATTTTCATTGTGAGATGTAAGCATTTGGTGATACAAGATCGAAGGTCAAGGGAGGGACTGAGGTTCAATATCTAGATCTGGGTGGTAACTGCAAACAGATGATAATTAAACTCAAGGAGGCTGGTGAAGTACAAGGAGAGTAGACAGAGAAAAGAAGAGGTCTAGGAGGATATCACTGAACACCCACAGGTTAAGGAGCTTGAGGTGGATGATGAGCCAGCAAAGGAAACTGTAAAGGATGTAGACAGTTGGGTAGGAGAACCAGATGTCTGGATCACAAAGCAGTGTCACAGGCAGCAGATAGGTCAAGAAGAATAAAAACAGAAGAAATGATCAGATTTGTCATTTAAGAGATCTCTAGTAACTTTGGAGACATCACAATAGGAGGTCAGAAACCAGATCGCAAAGAGTTGAGGAGAAAATGAGAGGAGAGTGAAGTGGAGGCACCAAGTATAGACAGCTTTTTCATGGAGACTGCCTGGGAAAGGGGAAGAGAAGAGATATATAGGGGTTGGTAGGGTCTAATGAAGGAGTCTTCTTTTAAGGAGAGAAGAGATTTTGGCAACAGGGTCAATTGAAGATGCACTCTGATGAAGAAGATGGAGAGGATAAAATCAAGTGTACTGACAGAAGAGTTGGCTTTGGCACAAAGAAGGGCCATTTCTTTGTCAGAAACTGGGGCAAGAGGAAAGGGAGAGCAAGGGACATAATGTCAGAAGTTTTTGAGGATGAAACAAGATAATATACGAAAAGCACTTTGCAAACCTTAAAGTGCTACATAAATGCTTTCATTATTATAAGATGAACAGACTGAGAGAAGAGGGAACTTATATCCAATTTTTCTCAGTAAATAAGAGGGAAAGTGTTCAGCCTAGGAGAAGAGCAAGTGTGGGAGACTTGAGAGAAGATTTAGAAATAGCTTCTGTGGGTAGTGAGATAGCGAATCAATTAGCTGAAAGATACAAAAAACACAAGATCCCACTGGTCTATTACTTACTGATTTTTCTAGTGTTCTACCAGTATTTTACCAGTTGTACAGTAAAATGCAACCTTAATATTAATAACTGACATTTGCATAGTATCTTTAAGGTCTACAAAATACTTTACATTTACTCTGTCATTTGACTTTCACAGTATCCTCATGAGGTAGGAACTACAAATATTCACTGCATTTTACAGATGAGAAAACAGACTTAGAGAAGTTATGGTTTGTCCACAGTCATAGTAGTAAGTATCAGAGGGAGAATTCAAACCCAGGTCTGCACTGACTTCAAGGTCAGTGTTCTTTTTGCTATACCATGTTGTCTCTCCAAATTGTTACCTATACATATGTTAAGATCATTTAAGATTCTTTGATAGGTTAAATAATAAATAATTTATTCAGTGATCCTCTGATTATCATTGTCTATATCAGTGTCCAGTATCTCCATAAAAAATGGAGATATGTGCCCAGGCAAAGCTGTTTGACACTGCTATTGGAGGATGTTCAACATAAAATCCAAGTGAGGATAAGTGTCTTCCAGTTGATTTTATTTGTGGATGACATTGTAGTGATTTCATCAAGTCCCAGAATACAAGCAATATTAAGAAGATCTTTATCTGACCTCTATAACCATTTTTAGGGAGTCAGTACTAACAGTCCACATAAAAAAAAATCAAAAGAAGGCAGAGGGCTCCTAGTCTGGACTAGGAGGTACAGGTGAGTGTGCATTCTCTCAAGCTGATCCCCCACCTTAGCAAACCAGTAAGAGATCCTGATCCCCAGTGTGGTGGAGGAGGCAAACACCAACAGCAAGATCTTTCATGTGCCTTAGCATAGCCAGGGGAGCCAGTAGACTGCAGCTCAGAGAACCATCACATGCTTCAGCATAGGCCTGGGCAAACAGGCATCCTCCAAGGACCAGACTTCCATGTGCTGCAGCACAGCCCCAGGCAAACAAATAGATGCCCACCCTAAGGGTGCCTAAGCAAATAGGCAGCCACTAGCCAACACCAGCCCCACCATGCTTCAGCCTCACCCTAGGCAATAAACAGCCTCCAGAGGTCAGACCTTCATGTTCTTCAGTATAGGTACAGGGAAACACAGAAACACTCCACCGAGCCTCAGCCCATGCCAGACACCACCACTGGGACCCCTATGACCTCCAGCAGCGCCAGCTGATCCCCCCACCCCCTCAGCCCAGCACCAGACATGAGGGACCCCTGTGGGCCTCAAGGTAACATTAGTGCAGCACCAGGTAAATAGCGAGGGCCTGCAGCCACTGGCACAAGAAGCCTGAGATAGTGCCCCTTTCACCTTGGGAGCAGAGCTCAAATATAAAAGAAAGGAAAAAGGCTAAAAAAAAAAAAATGGATTAACAAAAAAACATCTGACCATAGAAAGTTATTATGGTGAGAGGGAAGACACAAACTCAGAAAAGGAAAATACAAAGCAGCTCTGAACAAAGCCCCAGAGAAAAGTAGGCCCAAGCCCAGAAAGAACTTATGGAAGAGCTCAAAAAGGAGCTTAAAAATCATATAAGAGAGGCAGAAGAAATACTGGGAAAAGAAATGAGAGTGATGCAAGAGAATTATGAAAAGAGTCCACAGGTTAGAAACTGCTTAAAAAGTAGAATTAGCCAAATGAAAAACGAGATATAAGAATCCACTGAGGAAAATTCCTTAAAAAGCATAGTTGGTCAAATGGAAAAGAAAGTTTAGGTTGTGACTTGCCCAATATCACATAACTGGTGAATAATGGGGCTGGGATTTGAATCTAGTGCTCCAAATCTAGTATTCCTATGTGATGTTTCCTCAGTAATTATTACCTAACTAGTCTTTAAATTTCTAGAGTTTCTTCCCTGCCTCCAACACTTTCTAGCTATATGACCTAGGATAAGAAGTCACTTTTCTGAACCTCTCAGTTCCCTCATTTAGAAAATGGAGTATCATAAGTGGGCATTATCTACCTTAATGTACTGTAGAAATGAGTGGTTATAATTTTTATTTCCTATATCATTGTTCTTTCAAGCTACCCAGGAACCTTTGGGCTCAGCTGGGATTTAATAAATAAATTACTGTTGGAGATGTGGCAAAGGCTTGTACTTGACTTCTCAAACATTAATGATAGTGGATTGTAATTGACTTTTGACAAGTACAGTTAGTTTTTGTAGAATAAAACATTTTTCCCTTGCACAGAGTTTTTTATTTTTATTTTTTTTGGTAACATCTTGTTGAAACTGTTATCAGTTCTCCAAGTGGATGGTGATTATCTCTGAATTGTACAGTATCACACTGATTATGCAAACATTTAACCAGCCTGAAAAATGTCTCTTAAAAGCCTATTAAAAATGATACTGAAGTCTCATTTTTGCCTATTGTTTCTAGCCCTCTATTTTCTGTCTTTGGTTTAAACCCCAAGGGCCCAGAGGCTTTCTTCGGTGTCTGATTGTTTGTGCACTAAGCTCCTTCATGTTTGGATGGCATGTTCATGAAAAAGCAATACTCCTAGCAATTCTCCCAATGAGGTAAGCAAACTTCACATCTCTTCTGCCCTCCACCCCTTTATTCATGTTGTTGCCACAATTCATAATGAAACTATTATCCTTGGTTTGATTGGCCTATTCCAAATATATATCTTAGAATATACAAAGACAGACTTCTCCCAGTAGTTAATCTGCAATTCATTAAATAATTTGTTCAGCAAATATTTATTGAGTCCTTACTCAGTCCTAGGCATTTCTGGGGGATATATGGAGCCTAATAAGATGGATAAGATAAGAATACAGCTATAAATTATAAGAAAAGTTCACATAGTGCTGCGTGGGTCAAAGAAAACCAAAAGTCTCTGAGTTGGAGGAGTACTCAAAAGACATTTAGTTTGATACCTTCCTAACCAGTATCTCCTCAAGAGCATTTCTGTCAAGTACTTAGGCAGCCACAAGTTGAAGACCTTCGGTGATAAATCTTCGAACTACTTCCTGGGAACAACTCATTATACTTTAGCTTCTTTAAGCTAACATTACCAGTTTTCTTAGCCTTCATTGATATGAAATGATTTCCTGTCCTTCCACCACTGTAGTTCTACCTTCCTTTAGGTAGACTCCAGTTTTTAACATCATTCCTGAAATCTGATCACCAGGACTAAAAACCATATTCTAGATATAGCTTAACAAGAGCATAGTACAGTGAAATTATCACCTCCCTTTTTCTGAACATTATGCTTGTCTTAATGTATTTTAAGATCACATTGATGTTTTTGACTGCTAGGTCCCACTGTTGACTCATATGAAACGGTCGGAAGGGTAAAACTGTCAGATCTTTTTCACATTAAGACTTGTCTAGCTATATGTATACCAGTTAATATTTTTTTTTGGGGGGGGGGGTCACCCGGGAGGGGAGAAACCAAGTTGTAGACTGATCTACCAGTATAGAAACCCTTGCAAAAAAGGAAATTCAGTTAGTCTGGTATGAAATGTTCTTGAATTCATGCTGATTCTTCATCTGTTTACCATTCTTTTAGAAATCAAGCTCACTAACCTATAGTTTAAAGATTTTATTCTCTTTTAAACTTTTTTGAAAATCAGGATATTTCCCCTCTTTAGGTGCTATAGTATTTCTTATATTCTCTGTGATTGGTAGAAGCCCAGGAATCATGTCTACCAGTTTTTTCAGTACCTTAAAGTGTATTTCACTTACTTCTGGTGACTTGAGCTCATTCAAAGAAGCTTATCTTAGTTTGCAACTCCTTCTTCATCTCAGACTCCTGGCCTCCCTATCTTCCTTCAAGTCTCAACAGAAATCTTACCTTCTACAAGAAACCTTTCTTGATCCTCCTTAATTTTAGTGTCTTCCCTCTGAAATTATCTCCAGCATATCTTGTCTAGGTCTTGTTTATACATGGTTGCTTGTCAGTTGTTTCTATTATACTGAACTCCTTGAGAATGAAGACTGTCTTTTGCTTTCTTTTGTATCCCCAGCACTTACCAATATGCGTGACGTAGAGTAGGTGTGCTTGTTGACCTCACAATTAACCATTTTTGTTTTATCCTTCCAAAGCTTTTTTTATCCAATTCAAAGATCATTCATCTTGTTAGATTAAAACAGAAGTATTGTTGATCTTTTACGTGCATTTGGAGTCATGGCTTTTATTTCTAGATATCTTCTTAGATATTAACTCCTATCGATTACTGATCTTCCCTGTGGATGTTCTTCCTACATAGTGCTAGTACTCTGTGTTACCTTCATTAACAGAAATGTGCAGGCCATTTTCTACTTCCTCTTCCATTTCCAGTTTATTTCTAATCCACCTTCTGCTCTTTAAGTGGGAGTGAAGATTCAGTAGCCTTTGATCTAGTTCTAGCTCTGTCACCAGCTTTCTAAGATAAGTCATTTAATCCTACACTAGTTCTAAAATTCAGGAACCAAATGAGATAATAGATATAAAAGTATTTTGAATACTGTAAAATGTTATGCCAAGGTGAGACATTATTTTTTGTGAGCGCATGTGGATAACTGAGGTAAAATTAAACACATATTCAAAATGCTATGAGGCACATAAGGAAAAATATTGGCAAGTTTCTGTGATAGAAGCTTTGAGTACAAAATTCAGACACAGTAAAGAGGTTCTATAGTGATGTATACTTTATAGATATATAATATCTATGAGAATTGAAAATTCACCTGAGTTATTGATCCTCAGCGTTCTGAAAAGTATTTGTCCTGTTTGACTATTAGTCTGCCATCTATCCCCACTTTATTCCCTAGTACAGCCCCTTTGTTTCCTTCTTGCTTTGACTATACAATAACTTCCTGAATTGTCCTCCCATCTCCACATTCTCCCTTTCAGTCTTTCAGAGGGGGGAAGGTCACATCTGTCTTGTACATGCCGAGCTGGCCGAAAACAGAACATCTCAAAAGATTGAAGGGCCTGTGTACTTTAGTGTGCCTTCCTTTCTATTCCACTAAGGTTTAAATTAGCCAATGTGACTTTTATCAATTTCAAGTTTCCCCTGAGAAGAAATAACATTGAGCTACTAGTGGGCTAGAAATGAGTTCAAATCCCACCTCTATCACTTACTGCCTATGTGACCTTTGGAATGTTGTTTAACCTTCCAGGGGCCCAGTTTTCTCATCTTTAAAATGAAAGGCTTGGACTAGATGTCCTGTAAGGGCCCCCTACGGCTCTGGAGCTATGATACTATGATAATGGGGGGCAAGGAGGGGAAGGGAAACTTTCTCTTTGTCTTATACATTATAGACAGTGGTCATGAAATTAGTTATCCTTCTGTTGGCCTGTCATCTTGTCCATCCCCAGTCCTAGGTACCCTACCCAGAAATGTCAACAACAGCAACCTTTTTCTGAATTCTTATAGCACTTAGTAATTCTCTTGTGAATCTATTACACTCTGCCTTGTATTATGTCTGTATGTGTGACTTATTTCCCTTGCTGGATGGTAGATTCATCTTTGTATCATCCTTGATTGTCCCCACCACCTAACCATGCCAATACCTAACACAAGGTTTTACAGTACAACCCATCAAGTATTTACAAAGTACCTACTGTGTACAAAGCCCCATGTTACACATGGTTGGGGGGTGATAGAGAATACGAAGCTTCAATAAAATGGCATCCCTGCTTTCTAGTAGAGGGATTGGACACAGAGGCTATAATAGACAATATTATATGATGAGTACATTAGAGAGGTTAAAAAAACAAAGATGGTTATTGGCCAAGGAGATCAGAAAAAGATTCATGGAGGAGAAAGAGCAGGAAATGGTAAACAGTTAACAATCAGTAAATGTTGAATAAATGAAAAAATTAGTATCCTGAACTTAGCACTTACATTGAAAAAAACGTTATCTGTTTGCATCACTCAACAGAAAGTAATAACAACTCACATTGATTAGAGCACTTTCAAGTTCATAAAGCACTTTCCTCACAACAACCATGTGAGGCAAGCATTATATCATTCTCATTTTACAGGTGAGGAAACTGCAGATCTGAGAAGTTTAAGTAAATTTAAGAGTTGGCTCTAATCAGTGTGAGGCCAGGATTCACGACCAGGTGACCTGACTGAGTAGAACACTCTTTATTCACATTCTTTAAAAGTGATTTTGGGGAATTGTTTATAGGACAGTTAATCAGCATGAGAATTTTTATTCCAGCCTTTTGTCTGTGGGAAAGCCACAAGATGCTGCGATTTATCTGCTTCTGACCACAACTGGCCATTATTCCCTCTTCCCATTGCTCTTTACAGCCCCAGGTAAGTAGGCTTCCTGCTTCTGGTGGTTTGACCCTCCTCCACTTTGCAGTAAGACTCATTTCTGGCTTAATATTCCATCTTCACTTAATGTAAATGGCTAGTCTCAGGACATTACAAAGAATTCTGGCTACTGTCTTCAGTGGTGAATCATTCATTCTCTATAGTGCTAGCACACTCTGTAGTTTACCTCTAACCCTTAAAACCTTGTACTCCCATAGAAATGCATAATTAAAATGATAGTCATTGCCCCCATCCAGCACTGTGAAATGTACTTTATGAAAACCCTCCTTAAAGATCATAGATCTAAAGCTGAGAGGCATCTCAGGGGCTGTTCAGTCCAACCTTCTGAGACCTTCTAGATAAATGGATTTGCCCAGGGTCACACAAGTGGTGTTAGACAGAATTTGAGCTCACTTCCTCTTGACTCAAGAGCTAGTGTTCTTTCTGCAGTCTCATATTTTAGATAAAACAGCATTCTAGAGGGTAATTAAGCCAAAAGTTCCATTTCTGGGTGATCAAAATTTAAACTAAAAAAGTTAAACTAGGAGGAGATTGGAAAAATTATGTGATTCTACCGTGCTGGAAACTCTTTTTGCATTCTCTTCCTTATAAGAGTGGAAAGAGGTAAAGTCTCTTTGCAGCATCCATTTTCTGATTGGACAGAATCCCCACTGTCTTCCATTCATCAAGTAGAGCGTTTCCTGGTGACAGCTAAAGGAGTCAGCTACCATCCAGGGCAATATCCTAGGGCAGTATCACAAAATCATGGTAAATTTTACTTAAACTGTATCTATAATTATATGTATAATGTATACTAACACAATATCTTAGGAAATTATGTTGGTAGGGATAGTGTTCTTGAAAGTGTTACTAGTAGTGTATCTATCACTGTATATCTAGAGCAGTATTTCCATCATTGTATTGTCTTATTGATTATAACAAATATCTAACCACCTCCACTAATCTTTCTGCCACTCAGAAATCTTCACTGACTTCCTGTTGTCTCCAGAATAAAGGTCAAATTTCCTTAGCATTCAGATGGAATCAGCTAGGTGGCATACGGAATAGAACTCCAGGCCTAGAGTTAGGAAGACTTGAATTCAAACCTGGCTTCAGACACTATCTTTGTGATCCTGGGCAAGTCACGCAATCTCTGAATGCCTGACAAAATGGATTCACTGGAGAAGGACATGGCAAACCACTCCAGTATCTTTGCCAAGAAAACCCCAAATGGGGTCATGAAGAGTTGGACATAGCTGAAATAACCGAACAGCAGCAAAAGCATTGAGAACTCCCATAACTTGGTAGTGCCCTGACTTTGTAGCCTTTCCTCCAGACCCACACAGTCCAGCCAAAGGTGTCTGCTCTAGCTGCCAAGCATAACCTGTGTTTTCCTGTTTCTAACTTTGCCTCGGAACCTGTATCTGAAATGCCCACTTTGCATTCCTGCCTGTTCTTTAAAGCCCAGTTTAAATGCTGCCTTCTCTGAGAAGCCTGTTCTGATTCATTCTCTCCCAGCAATTACTACAGACCTCATATAACACTCTGTTACCTTTCTAATGATCTTATAATAGTGTATTGTATATTATGCTTACATTTTTGTGTCTTATCTCTCCACTAGATTGTAAATTCCTTAAGGGTAGAGATCTTGCTTTTCTAAACTTTATCTCTTTCCAAAAGTAACAATATTTTATACACTAGGCATTTAATCAGTGTTTATTGATGAATGAGTGAATGTAATCTGTACTTTTGTTTTTTAGAATTCCCGATTAAAGTGTTACTCATGCTACTATTCACCGTTTATAGTTTTTCATCACTGAAAACTTTGTTCAGGTAATTTGAAAAAAAATTAGTTAAAGTAGCCTTTATTTTTATAAAATATGTTACTTTTTAGCTGATTAAATTTATCCTCTCCCAAAATCAGCAATGAAGTAGAGAATTTTTAAGCAGAGAGGTTGGAGGGATATGCTCCTTTAGCAAATCATAAACTCATCTGTGACCCATATCTATCCAAATCCATATTTCACTAAGTTAGGTAAGTCACTGGGAAATGAATTGATTATGACTGAGGTCGTATCTCTGATCGTTATTAACCTCCTCCATCTCCATAGTTCACAGCCAACCCCCTTATTAGCATAAACAAACTGGGCTTGGGTGATATGGGGATTAAATTGAGACTGCTGAGGAGTGTTTATGATTCACTATTGGTAATATTATTCGGTCATCCACTTTTCCATATGTGAAACCAGAGTCAGCTTGGTGTTTTCTAGAGACCAATAGACTTGAAATGAGGAAAGCCTGGTTAGAGTCTTAGCACCAGTACTTGTGTGGTGCTGGGCAAGTACCTTCACTGAGTCTCAGCTTCCTTATCTGTAAAGTGGGAATAATATTGCTTATTTTACCTACCTCATAGAGCTGTTGTGAGGAAAGTAGTTTTTAAAACATTAATGTGTTATATAAATGTATGTTGCTATTTTCACAGACCCACAGAGCTGGAAGGAAATCTTAGAGATTTAATCTTAACATTTTCATTTTATAAAAGAGGAAACTGAGACTGAAAGAAGAGAGTAATTGACTGAAGTTGGTATAGTGAGCTGAGGACAAAAGTGCCTAGAATAGAAGCCCTGGCTCTCACCTTAGTCATCTTTATGCCGCACCACATGGTTTCTCCTATTTTATTTCTCTAGACAATGGAGTTTGGAAATTTGAACTGAAAAAATATTCACTCAACTAGAAGAACAGCCCTAAGCCAGCCTTTTTTTTTTTTCCTTTAGAAAAGAAAAACTTCTTAATTGGATGGAAACCATCTACCTCATTGGCTTGGGGCCTCTGGAAATCTGCTGTGAACTTGTATTTCCTTTCACCCCCTGGAAGCTAAAGTACCCCTTCGTTCCTTTGTTCCTAACTTCAGTATATTGTGCAGCAGGCATCACATATGCTTGGTTCAGACTCTCTATTTCAATGTTGCCTGGCCCTGCTGTTGGCAAGGCGAAGCTACAATGAATAAAGGGACTGCTTGGATGACTTCCAGGCAATTACCTCATGGAAAATTAACCAGCATTCGAAAAAGGTTGCTGGTGGCAGAAGCCATTCATTTCAGTGTGTCCTGTTTTGAACATGTCTGCACTATTCTTCCAGACTACCCACTGATGTTTTTCATTCCAAGAGGCTCTATTTTCTTTGTTTCTTTTTTTTTAAATTAGAAAATACTGTTGTTACCCACCACAGCAGCCTGATTGTCACCATGGTGAGAAGTCACTTGCCCTTCTAAAGCTATGAAACAGAAACCCTGCCTCCCTTAAAATTGTCTGTTGGAGAGATGCAGATTGCTGTGCTGAATATAAATCTTGCTCAAGATAAATAATAGGTTCAATCCAAACAGCTTAGTTATTTATAGCCCACCAAATAATTGCTGTCAGGATAGAAAACATAATTACAACCACACGCTGGGGGCAGATGTAAATAAAGTACTACTTTATATTTCTGCATTAAAGTTTTTGGCTCACTGACAGCTAGGTTTCCCATTGGGATACATATAAGCAGATGGTGGCCTGGTTGCACAGGGTACCCCTTGTTCTGGGAGTCCTTTTAAATGAAATAATAGCATGATACAAATGAATGGTGTGTGTATTGGGGGTGCAGTGCATATAGCAGGCAGGGGGCTTTCTTAAATAAACCGATTAGCCAGAAGAGTGGTTTGAAATCAATCCGGTCCAGTTTGACTTTCTGCTTATGTTTGCTGTTTGGTCATGCTGCCAGCAGAGGGAGCATGCTATAGAAACTGGTGTCTTCTCAAACACATAGCCCATTGAGATAAGCATTGAATCATAGAATAGTACAGCTAAAAGGGACTTGAGAACACAGATTTTAGGGCTGGAAGGAATCTATTTAAATCCTTCATTTTATAGATGAGAGATTTGAGGGGGGAAGGGGGGGTCTGTAGAAGTTAAGTGACATCCACAAAGGGACTAAAATAGTCTTGACTGAATCAACTGTGAAACAACTAAAGTTATTCATAGCATGGGATATCGGGGGAGAGCTGTTGCCTTTTAAGTATTTGAAGAACTAGAATATTGAAGGAGGAGTTCAGTGTGTTCGTCTTGTCCCCAGAGGGCAAAGGTAAGAACAGTGGTTGGAAAGTATATAAAGGCAGATTTGGGCTTGCTGAATGAGAACACAAAGTTACCCCCAAAATGATTGCCTTGAGAGGTAGTAGGTCCCCACTATGAAACTTGGAAGACTACTTATCAGGGATGTAGTATGTATTGTTGACCTAGATCGTCCTTTCCTCAAGTTCTATGATTTTGTCTTGCCCACTCTCTTTTCTACCTTCAGATTCCTACCTCTTGAAGCTTTTGCTTGTTAGATTTTTCCTTTCTATCTGGATTTGTGATTTCACTCATGTGGGACCCTTCTAATGTAAAAACAATGCACATACCCAAAGCTCCCCTGTAAGTCATTGTCTTAGAGAATTACCTGGAACCCTGAAAGGTTAACTACTTGCCCTTGAAATACACATAACTAGTATTTCAGAGGCAGTCCTTGAACCCAGGTCTACTTGACTTCCAAGACTGGTACTCTATCCACCACACTTCTTATCATCTATCTCTGGAAGAGCATAGCCAAACTTTACCTCATTTAGTTTGTATGTGAAGAGGTCACTTGTTTCCAAGGACCCAAACCTATTAAAATATCTCAAATGAGTTTTCTTGCCTGCCAGCCACTGACAGCATAAAAAAGGGTATTTTTCCAATTGGAGAAGTTTGAACTTCAATTTGAGGAGAACCACCCAGAACACATGGCTGCCCCTTAAATGTCAACCAGTGTGAACATTGCCAGGCAAGAGCCTATCTTAGTTGGTCACATTTTTGCCAGTGAGTGTCCCGATGCCAAAACCTAACTGAAAAAGATGATTGTATCATAAACTGCATCTGGATTCATTTTTTGACAAGACCAAATTATAATTATGTTTTATAACTTACATTAGAGAAAAGTAACATGATATTGATGAGTATCTCATCCTGTCATTACTGAAAAGAACAGATGACTTTCAGCCTTCCCTTCCTCCTCCTCCCCCACTGGAAAAAAAAATAGTGAAAGTGGTTGAACTAAGATGCTTGTATCCAATTTATATTTTGAACTTTACAGAGTTCAGCAAAATCTAGAACAAGAAATCCAAACCCAGTGAAATTGGGCCATTACATTTGAGAGTATTTTTTTTGGAGGGGTGAAGCGAGTATTTTTTTTAAAAAAAACAGAAGAGTATGAAGGTTTATCTGCCACAACACCAGAAGTTTGACATCAAGCATGTCAGACAGCAGTTTCCTTGCTGATTGAGCTAGAAGGGACCTCTGAGATCATCTAGTTTAAAGCCTTTATTTCACAGAGGATATAACTGAAGCCTGTTAGTGGCATACTTGGGGCTAGAACAGTTTTTTGCCTGGGTTACATTAGTTTAGTGCTCTGTCATACTAAATTGTTCTTTCAGTTGACTGCCCCCATTCAATTAGATTTAGGTGTTCTTAATATTTTGTCTTGTCCTCAATATGACCCCTGCTTTTGGACTTCATAACTCTATCCGTTATAGTCCTTAGCTGAAAGACCTTCTCTTGACATGATGCTATTAGTTCTGTGCTGTTCCCCATTCAGTCCTATCTCCTCTCTTACCGGGTTTTCTCATGTAACCTCTAACCCCAGGCAACACAGAGATAACCCTAAAAACCAGAAACCATGGCAGTTAAGGTTCATTTCTGCCCAGTAATGACAGGCTAGACATGTTGCCTCATTTGAATTGTGTCCAATTCTTTATGGCCCCATTTGGTGTTAATGAGGAACTGAGGCAAACAGGGTTAAGTGACTTACCCAGGGTCACTCAGCTAGCAAGTGTCTGATGTCACATTTGAACTCAAGGAGATGAGTATTCCAGGCTCTGTTCACTGTGCCACCTAGCTGCTCCCAAACATGGTAATTACACTTAAATTGAAACACAGAAGACATATAGACAATTTGGATAATCCTAGTAAAAAAGTATTTAGTTTCTGATACCTGTTGTTTCCACCTGTTCTATATGTATGAAAGTACCAAATAATGTTAAATGAAATTCTATGGTTGAGACAGCACCATTAATACATGATAATAATTCCAAACCTGCAAATTATTGATTTAATTAATCTGACCCCCTACCCCAACACATTTACAACCATTGTTGTTCTCATGATTGCTGTGTGAAACAGCAAATACTCTATCACTAAAGTGTTTGTCCAAAGAATGAACATCAATCTCTAAAATGTGCAACTAGCTCTAAAATTTTCTGATTATACTTGATTTGTGGATAATTTAGGTAGAGATGCTTAACTCCTCTGTACAAGCTGATTTAAAAGTTGATAAACTCTTTGCGATTTCAGTACACTGTGGAACCTTCTTTGTATTTATGCTGACATCTTTAATGCAGTTCCCATTAATCCTGAATTTAAATATACCCCAGAAGCTAAAATTTCTCTGGTTTTTACATATGCAAACATTATTTTTTTATATCTAACTTTTTTCTTTTTGGCCAGTTTATGGTAATTCCCATCACTTTCACAGTGGTGTGTGTTCCTGCTTGTTTACAGGGTCATATTCTTTTTTCATTTCTGGTTGGATGTTGTGGATTTAAATAGTAACTACTAGATTTGGAGAATTTTTTCATATGACTGTCAATAGCTTGAATTTTTTCTGTGACAATTACCTGTTCATATCCTTTGATCATGTATAGTTGGCAAATTGCTGTTCTTATAAATTTAAATCTGTTCCTCCTTGTTCTTGTTGTTATTGTATTTCAGTCATGTCCAAGTCTTTGTTATCCCATTTGGGATTTTCTTGGCAAAGATACTGGAGTGGTTTGCCATTTCCTTCTCCAGCCCATTTTATAGATGAGGAACTGAGGCAAATAGTGTTAAGTGATTTGCCCTGGGTCACACAGCTAGTAAGTGTCTAATGCCACATTTAAATTCAGGAAGATGAGTCTTTCTGACTCAGGCCTGGTGCTGTATCCACTGTGCCATCTAGCCACCCTTGAATCTGTTTTTTACTTACATTTAAAAGAAAACTTTGTCAGTGAAACTTTATACAAAGATTTTTCCAATTATTTGTTCCACTTCTAATTTTAACTATTGGTTTTATTTGTGCAAAACCTTAAACTTTGTTATTAAAATTGTCAGTTTATCATCAGGGTTGTTGCACAGGGATCATATGAGATATTTATAAAGAGCTTAGAACAGTGCCTATCACATAGTAGATACTTAATAAATGTTTCTTCCCTTCCTCCTTCCCTCTGTCATCTGTAATCTTCTCTACCCTTTGTTTGCTCATGAATTCATCACCTATTTATAGATCTGGGAGGTGATCTTTGCTCCTCTAATATGTTTCTAATGTGACCCCATAGCTAGGGCCATATATCCATTTGGAACGTATCTTGGTAAATGGTGTGAGGTGTTGGTCTAAAACAAATTTCTGCCAGACTTCTTTCCAGCTGTCCTACCGATCTTAACATTGATTTAGAAGAGACAGAATATTACATATAGTGGAAATTTACTAGATGTGTGGCTTTGGGCAACTCACTTCTCTGGGTCTCAGGTTCCTCCTCAAAAAAAGGAAGGTGGACAACTCTGGTGATCCTTATAATTTTGAAGCTTGTTTTGGTCCATTAACTTATTTAGATTTTTTAATTTAAAGATAATAAATAGACCTACTTTCAAATCCCAGAAATATTTGTTATGGACACCAAAATATATACATATGTTTATTTATAGTAAAACTGATGTACTATCCTTGTGGTACTGAGATGCTACCAATACTACACAGCTACAGTAGGACAAGAAGTCTAGTGCCCGTGTGATGTTGAAAGAATGCTACTTATGTTGCACTGTATGGGCCATTGAGGTCTCTGTAATATGGCTCCTGCCTGTGAATTTCTGTGAAGGCATTGTGAATTCCAGCTAGTCAGCTGCAGATCTGTTAGCCTTCAAGGCCCTGGAGCTGTTTTATGGTTCTCCTGGAGGCAATGTTAGCACCAACCTTGTCCTTTCAAACAGTACCCAGTGGTTCTGGGTGTCACAGATTAATAAGGACATTCATTAACTAGAGCTCCTACTGAAGAGGACCTGGCAAAGGGGCTTGAGGCCAAATCTTATGAGGATTTATTGAAGCAACTGAAGATGTTAAGCCCAGAGAAAAGAAGACACCAGAGACATGGTCACTGTTTTCACGAATACAAAGGGCTGTCACGTAGAGGAGGAACTAGTTCTATTTGACCCCGGAGAGCACAACCATACAATGGGTAAGAGGCAAATTCAGGTTCAGGAAAAGCTTCCTAGCAGTTGTTGGTTAGTCATTTTCAGTTGTGGTCACCTCTTTGTGACCTCATTTGGGGTTTTCTTGGCAAAGACACTGGAGTGGTTTGACGTTTCCTTCTCTATTTCATTTTACAGAGGAGCAAACTGAGTTGTTTTCAGATGAAGAAATTAAAGCTATCTATAGTCATAAAAAATGCTCTAAATTTGCATTAGAGAAATGCAAATCAAAACAACTCTAAAGTATCACATTAAACCTATCAGATTGGCTAACATGACGAAACATAAAACTGATAAATGTTGGAGAAGATGTGGGAAAATTGGAGCACTAATGCATTGTTGGTGGAGTTGTGAACTGATCTAACAATTCTGGAGAGCAATTTGGAAGTATGCCCAAAGGATTATAGAATTGTATACCCTTTGATCCCGTACTACCCCTTCTAGGTCTGTATCCCAAAGAGATCATAAAAATGGGAAAAGGCTTTTTGTGGTAGCCAAGACTTGGAAATTGAGGGAATGCCCATCAGTCGTGGAATGACTGAACAAGATGTGGTATATGAATGTAATGGAGTACTATTGTGCTATAAGAAATGATGGGCAGGCAGACTTCAGAAGAACCTGGAAAGGCTTATATGAACTGATGCTGAATGAAGTGAGCAGAACCAGGAGAACAGTAACAACCACATTGTGCAATGACTGACGTTCATAGACTTGGCTCTTCCCAGCATTGTAAGGATCTAAGACAACTCCAAAGGACTCACAATGGAAAATATTGTCCACATCCAGTGAAAGAGCTTTGGAGTCTGAATGCAGATGGAAGCATACTATTTGCTCTCTTTTTTGTTATTTTGTTTCTTTCTAGTAGTTCCTCCCATTGGTCCTAATTCTTTACAATATAACTAATGTGAAAATATGTTTAATATGAATGTATATGTAGAATCCACATCAGATTGCTCAGCCATCTTGGGAAGGGAGAAGGGAGGAAGAGGGATAAAATTTTAAATTCAAAAGCTTGTGGAAGTGAATGTTGAAAACTAAAAATAAATTAATAAAAAAAGAAAACTGAGTCAAACAGGGTTAAGTGACTTTCCCAGGATCATACAACTAGTAAGTGTGTGAGGTGAAATTTGAACTTAGGAAGATGAGTCCTTATTCCAGGGTTGGTTCTTTATGTGACCTTCCTTGGGAAGTTTCCCCTTCTTGGAGGTCTTCAAGCAGAAACCTTATTAAGGCTCGGGTATTTTCTTTGTGTAAGTTGGACTAAATGGCCACTGAGGTCCTTTCCTTCTTAAAATCTATGATTCATTGGTTGACATTGTTGGAATTTGTTCAGTCTGCCTTTATGGAATATCTTTATAAGGGTAAAAGTGTTCTGTCAGCTGACCAAAATCTTTGTTAGTAGGGTCTAGCCAATCAAGTTGATGAGCAGAATGAGAAATGCATGGGTGAAATTTCCCTCATTGGATTCAATGAATATTCAAATGTTACAAACAGTATTACAACAGAATATATGTGAAGGGTGTTGTGAATATCACAGACTCAATTAATTTGTCTAATCAATATAATTCTTTAATACCAATTTCTTGTGCAATGGATTTCCACCTTGAAATCATTCTCTATGAATGATACTTCCAGATAGAACTGCACCACTATTACCTCCAAAACTTGTCTTCCATCAGTTAAAGAAAAACTCCTATCTATCAGGATGTGGCCACTATAAGAGCTCCGGAGAAGCTGGAAGAACATGTGCTTCCATTGTGGTTGGTGGTGACTGGAAAAGTATTGATCCATCCTGCTCCTGAAAGACTGCACTGGTCGCAACTTTTTTTCATTAATAGCCACAGATAACATTTAATGCTTTCTGGTTTCAGAGTGCTTTAGATACTTTGTCATTTGGTCTTCACAATAATCCAGAGAGACAGCCTGCCATGACTGGAGCGTATCCTCAGAGTCAGCAAGACTTGTAAGTCCCACCTTTGACACATACTGACTATACAAGTCACCAAAACTCTCAGTGCCACTGGCAGTTATGTAAGACTGAAAGTTATAGAACAGTCGCCAGGCTACCTTATAGAGGGAATTTTCTCACTGGGAGTTCTGCACACCAGTAAAATTATGTCTGAAAGAAAAATTAGTATGTCTAGGTAGGTGGTGCAGCAGATAGAGTGCTAGGCCTGGAGTTAGGAAAATTCGTCTTTGTGAGTTCAGATCTGGCCTCAGACACTTACCAGCTGTGTGACCCTGGGCAAGTCACTTCACCCTGTTTACCTCAGTTTCTCATCTGTAAAATGAGCTGGAGAAGGAAACAACAAACCACTTCTGTATCTTTGCTAAGAAAACTCAAAGTGGGGTCATGAAGAGTCAGACACAACTGAAACTAAACAACAACAAATATCCCTATTTTATAGAGGAGGAAACAGGGTCAATGTGGTATAATAAAAAGAACATCAGACGGTGAGTTAGGAGAAAGAGAGTTAGGGTTCTTGTTCTGGCCCTGTTCGCTAACTCAAACTGTGACCTTGAGTAAGTCATTTCTCTCTAGGTTTCAGTTTTGTCTGCACTGGGTGCCTCTATTGTGGACCCCTGTACTCATTCTCTGGAATGGTTCACTCATTCCAGACTGCCCTCACTGACAGGGCTAGATTCCCAGAGAAAGCCTGTCACCACTCAGCTTTCAACTGCATTCAGACGCTCTTAGGGTCCTAAGGGTAGCCCTATAGGAATGCACTCACCTTAGTCACTATCATAGCTCTTGGGGTCCCCATTTACAAAAACTAAACCTATCACAATGATGATACATTAGATGTTAAGCATAACCATTTTGGTTTCCTAAAACTCAGGGCCTATTATGTCATTCTTCTCACCCCTACCCAGGCTTAGTAAACTCCAGTAGTTCCCTGTTGCTTTGAAATACAAATAGGAGCAAGTACAAAACACTCTGGCACTCAAAGCCCTTCATATCCTAGCCTCTTTCCACCTTAACAGCCTTCTTACAACTTATTCCCTGACACATACTCTGATCCAGTGACAAGCCCGTAGTCTGTTCCACAAATAAAACACTCCATTTATGGGTTCTAGATATTCTCTCTGGCTGTGCCCCATGCCTAGCATAATCTCCCTCCTCTGCTCCAACTACTGACCTCCATCTCCCATTTAAGTCTCAGTTAAAATCTCACCTTCTACAGGAAGCCTTTCTCAATTCCCTCTTAATTCTAGTGCCTTCCCTGTGTTAATTATTTCATGTTTATCCTGTCCATAGTTTGCTTTGTATATATTTGTTTACATGTTGTGTTCCTCATTAGATTGTAAGCTCTTTGAGGGCAGGCACTATCTTTTGCATCTTCAGTAGTGCCAGGCACATAGTAGGTACTTAATAAATGTGTGTTAATTGATTCAGATTCTGAGTTCAATGCAAACAACTCTGTCTTATGGTTGGTAACTGAATTCTCATTTTCTGTCCATGATCAGGTAAATTACATTTGTTCTATATTTCAGAACAGTTCTGAGGTCTATATTTCCCTAATTATTAACCTAAAAGCTCTCTAATTCTTCATATGCAAATCACTGAAGGATAATATGAATAAGCATTCACTCTGATGTTCTACAGCTTGTCACATTCAATTGGGCAATTGCTGCCTCAGAACTCTGAATAAATAACTTCAGGAACTGCTTTTCTTAGAACTCTGTGCAGATCTATATTCCAGATAAATCAACTGTCAAGGCAGACAGCTCAGTAACTGCTTTTTTTCTCAAGGCCAACCTATGTCCCAGACATAGTGAATTGTCAAGGGTCATTCCCTTACATTAAGGGAATGGGAGTAGGGTTGGACTAAATTTCTAAAGCTCCTTCTATCTCTAACATTCTATGATATTTCAATGAGTCATTTCCCAGAGGCATACTGGTCTTCTAGGTTAATAATCTAATTTTCAACAGAAATCTTAAGCAAAGAAAACAGTATGTTCTGAGAGGCCCAACACTACTGACTTCATCAAAGTGGCTGACTTTGGCTGCAAAGGCTAAATATCTAAGAAACTCCTAACTTGCCGTATCCAATTCAACACACATTTTTTAAGCACCCACTTTTCATGCACTACACGTACAAGAACTGAAAACAATATAGTCCCTATCCTCAAGGAATTTATGATTTATTAAGGAAAATAAGATATATACAAAAGCAATGCAAGGGGCAGAGCCAAGATGGAGGAGTAGAAAGACAAAAAAATGCAGGCTCTCCCCACACAGCCCATAAAACACCTGCAGAGAGGGGCTCTCAACAAATTTTGGAGCAGCAGAAGTGGAGAAGGAGATTTACAGCCCAGGGTGACCTGAAAGGCCCACGGGAAAGGTCAGTTGCATGGGACACAGAGCTGAGCATGGAGCCCAGCCCAGCCTTAGCCATGCCGTGTGAGGAGACTGGGAGAAGAACACCTTGGGGTGGAATCTCCAATCACAGCAGCGGGTCCTCAGATACCTCAATCCACAGGTGCCAAAGGTCAGTGACGGGGTTTTTTTTCAGCTGGCTGGGGAGAAGGGCCTTCCCATAGCTCCAGCCTCAGGCAGCAGCCCACAGAGGCCACATCGGGCAGGCAGCAAGAGTTCTCATGGCAGTGCCTACAACTGCCCGAGACCATTGCTGGATCGTAAAAACCCCTGGGGGCACTGAGGGAGCTGGTCTTTGTCTCACACTGAATGGTGGCCCTGCCCCCACAGCTTGACTGAATCCCACCCCCCTAGTACTAACTTGGCAGAACTTGAGGTCAGGTGCCTGTGGAGAGGAAACTCTGCTAAGATTCTAAGCACAAAAATCCTTCCCTGAGCCCAGACCAGTACACACTTGATTGTGACACCTTGGAGGAACTGATATTAGGTCCCCAGAGTATACCCTACTCTTGACAAAGGACCCAAAAGCCAAGTAACTGGTTGGGAAGATGCCCAAAAAAGGGAAAAAAAATAAGATCATAGAAGGTTACTTTCTTGGTGAACAAATATCTCCTCCCATCCTTTCAGAGGAGGAAGAACAATGCTTACCATCAGGGAAAGACGTAAAAGTCAAGGCTTCTGTATCCCAAACATCCAAAATAAATATTCAATGGTCTCAGACCATGGAAGAGCTCAAAAAGGATTTTGAAAATCAAGTAAGAGAGGTGGAGGAAAAACTGGAAGAGAAATGAGAGAGATGCAAGAAAATCATGAAAAGCAGATCAACACCTTGCTAAAGGAGACCCAAAAAAATGCTGAAGAAAATAATAGGCTAACTCAATTGGCAAAAGAGGTTCAAAAAGCCAATGAGGAGAAGAATGCTTTCAAAAGCAGAATTAGGCAAATGGAAAAGGAGGTTCAAAAGCTCACTGAAGAAAATAGTTCTTTAAAAATTAGAATGGAACAGATGGAGGCTAATGACTTTATGAGAAACCAAGAAATCACGAAACAAAACTAAAAGAATGAAAAAATGGAAGATCATGTGAAATACCTCATTGGAAAAACAACTGACCTGGAAAATAGATCCAGGAGAGACAACTTAAAAATTAGTGGACTACCTGAAAGCCATGATCAAGAAAAGAGCCTAGACATCATCTTTCATGAAATTATCAAGGAAAACTGCCCTGATATTCTAGAACCAGGGGGCAAAATAAATATTGAAGGAATCCACTGACCCCCTCCTGAAAGCGATGTAAAAAGAGAAACTCCTAGGAACATTGTGGCCAAATTCCAGAGTTCCCAGGTCAAGGAGAAAAACATTGCAAGTAGCTAGAAAGAAACAATTCAAGTATTGCAGAGATACAATCAGGGTAACACAAGATCTAGCAGCTTCTACATTAAAGGATCAAAGGGTGTGGAATATGATATTCCAGAGGTCAAAGGAACTAGGACTAACCAAGAATCACCTACCCAGCAAAACTGAGTATAATACTTCAGGGGAAAAAATAGTCTTTCAATGAAATAGAGGACTTTCAAGCATTCTTGATGAGAAGACCAGAGCTGAAAAGAAAATTTGACTTTCAAACACAAGAATCAAGAGAATCATGAAAAGGTAAACAGCAAAGAGAAATCATAAAGGACTTACTGAAGTTGAACTATTTACATTCCTACATGGAAAGACAATATTTGTAACTCTTGAAACTTTTTTCAGTATCTGGGTAGTTGGTGGGATTACACACACACACACACACACACACACACACACACACAGAGGGTGAATTGAATAGGATGGGATCATATCTTTAAAAAAATGAAATTAAGTGGTGAGACAAATACATTGGGAAGAGAAAGGGAGAAATGGAATGGAGCAAATTATCTCATAAAAGAGGCAAGTAAAAGACTTCAGTGGAGGGAAAAAGAAGGGAGGTGAGAGAAAAAACATGAAGCTTACTCTCATCACATTCGACTAAAGGAAGGAATAAAATGCACACTCATTTTGGTATGAAAACCTATCTTACAATACAGGAAAGTGGGGGAAAGGGGGATTTAGCAGGGTGGGGGGGATGATGGAAAGGAGGGCAGTGGGAGGAGGGAGCAATTTGAAGTCAACAATCTTGGGGAGGGACAGGATCAAAAGAGAGAACAGAAGCAATGGGGGGCAGGATAGGATGGAAGGAATTATAGTTAGTCTTACACAACACGACTATTATGGAAGTCATTTGCAAAACTACACAGATATGGCCTATATTGAATTGCCTGCCTTCTCAAAGGGAATGGGTGGGGAGGGAGGGATGGGGAGAAGTTGGAACTCAAAGTTTTAGGAACAACCGTTGAGTATTGTTCTTGCAACTAGGAAATAGAAATACATGTAATGAGGTATAGAAAGTTATATTGCCCTATCGGACAAAAGAGAAGATGGGGATAGGGGAAGGGAGGGATGTTAGAAGAGAGGGCAGATTGGTGATAGGGGCAATTAGAATGCTTGGCGTTTTGGGGTGGGGGGAGGGGAGAAACGGGGAGAAAATTTGAAACCCAAAATTTTGTGGAAATGAATGTTGAAAAGTTAAATAAATTAATTTTAAAAAAAAAGCAATGCAAGGTAGAATGTGGTATAGTAAAAGCTGGGTTATTTGCCCCCTCTCTTGCCATAATCACTTTCCCATTTGAGTAAGTAGAAAAAATAAATATATCTGCCACAAGGAATATACATGGTGAACCCTGAGGCTGGTAACCGAGAAAACAAGTTTGGGAGGAGGGGGAAGAGGCTTGCAAAAGAGAGTGATGGGAACCTAAAGAGAATTCTTAAAGGCATTTTCTGCCATCATCTTGCACTGAGTTGGTATCAAAGGACTAGAGAACTCTATATGGAAACTAAATAGCACTGGCCTGAAAAATCAAGTGATTATGCTATAGTGCCACAAGGGATATGGAAGGGGGTGGAAGAGTGAAACGTCTCCTTCACTTTCCACCCCTCTGAACAAAAGGGAACAAAAAGGGAGGAGTGGGCTAAGACAGAACTTGTGAAGAAGAGACTCTGTCAAAGAAATCCCTACTCAGTACTGTGGATAACTGAGGCTTTACATACATTGTCAGAACTAATATTCTAGGATTTCTATTCCCCCTTTTTATTTTTTTAAATGTTTATTAATTTTTAGTTTTTAACATTTATTTCCACAAAATTTTGAGTTCCAATTTTTCTCCCTATCTCTCCCCTCCTTCACCCCATAACATCTTGCATTCTGATTACCCCTTCCCTCAATATGCCCTTCCTTCTGTCACACCCCTCCCTTCCCTTATCCCCATCTTCTCTCTTTTCTTGTAGGGCAAGATAGATTTCTGTACCCCATCTGCTGTATTATTTCCCAGTTGTATGCAAAAACATTTCTCAACATTTATTCCTAATACTTTGAACTCCAACTTCTCTCCCTTCCTCCCTCCCCATGCATCTCCACTGAGAAGGCAAGCAATTCGATATAGGCTACATATGTGTAGTTTTGCAGAAGACTTCCATAACAGTCATGTTGTGTAAGACTAGCTATATTTCCCTCCATCCTATCCTGTCCCCACTTCATTCTATTCTCTCTTTTGACCTTGTCCCTCCCCATAAGTGTTTACTTCTAATTACTCCCTTCTCCCATTTGCCCTCCCTTCTATCATCCTCCTCACCCCACTTGTCCCCTTCTCCCCTACTTTCCTGTAAGATAGATTTTCATACCAAATTGAGTGAGCATGTTATTCCCCCCTTAAGCCAAATATGGAGTAAGCTTCACTTTTCCCCTCATCTCCTCCCTTTTCTCCTCCATTAAGCTTATTCGTGTGTGTGTGTGTGTGTGTGTGTGTGTGTGTGTGTGTGTGTGTGTGTAATCCTTCCAACTACCCAAATACTGAGAAAAGTCTCAAGGGTTACAAATATTGTCTTTCCATGTAGGAATGTAAATAGTTCAACTTTAGAAAGTCCTTTATGATTTCTCTTTGTTGTTTACCTTTTCATGCTTCTCTTGATTCTTGTGTTTGAAAGTCAAATTTTCTTTTCAGATCTGGTTTTTTCATCAAGAATGCTTGAAAGTCCTCTATATCATTGAATGACCATTTTTCCCCTGAAATATTATACTCAGTTTTGCTGGGTAGGTGATTCTTGGTTTTAATTCTAGCTCCTTTGATTTCTGGAATATCATATTCTGAGCCCTTTGATCCCTTAATGTAGAAACTGCCAGATTCTGTGTTATCTTGATTTTATTTGCACAATACTCAAATTGTTTCTTTCCAGCTGCTTGCAATATTTTCTCCTTGATATGGGAACTCTGGAATTTGGCTACAATATTCCTAAGAGTTTCTCTTTTTGGATCTCTTTCAGGAGGGGATCAGTGTATTCTTTCAACATTTATTTTACCCTCTGGTTCTAGAATATCAGGGCAGTTTTCCTTGATAATTTCATGAAAGATGATGTCTAAGCTCTTTTCTTGATCATGGCTTTCAGGCAGTCCCCTAATTTTTAAATTGTCTCTCCTGGATCTATTTTCCAGGTCAGTTGTTTTTCCAATGAAATATTTCACATCGTCTTCTACCTTTTCATTCTTTTGGTTTTGTTTTGTAATTTCTTGATTTCTCATAAAGTCATTAGCTTCCATCTGTTCCATTCTAATTTTTAAAGAACTATTTTCTTCAGTGAGCTTTTGAATCTCTTTTTCCATTTGGCTAATTCTGCTCTTTAAAGCATTCTTCTCCTTATTGGCTTTTTGGGCCTCTTTTGGCCTTTGAGTTAGTCTATTTTTTAAGGTGTTAATTTCTTCAGCATTTTTGGGGGGGACTCCTTTAGCAAGTTGTTGACTTGCTTTTCATAATTTTCTTATATCGCTCTCAATTCTCTTCCCAATTTTTCCTCCATCTCTCTTACTTGATTTTCAAAATCCTTTTTGAACTCTTTCATGACCTGAGACCATTGCATATTTATTTTGGATGTTTTGGATGCAGAAGCTGTGCATTTTATGTCTTCCTCTGATGGTATGCATTGTTCATCTTCATCCAAAAGGATGGAAGGAAATACCTACTCACCAAGAAAGTACCCTTCTATTGTCTTATTCTTTTTCCCTTTTGGAGGCATTTTCCCAATCAGTTACTTGACTTTTGAGTTCTTTGTCAGGGCTCAGATTCAGATCAGCTGCTCAATTCCCCCAGGGACTCTAGGCAGAGGGCTTCAAAAATGGAAGCTGCCACTGCTGGGGGTCCAGGCTGAGCTCCCGTCTCCTGAGTGAAGGGGCCCTCTTACTGACTTTTGAAGCTGTCTGTGGGTTAAGCAATCTGACACCTCGCGCTGCCAGTGGCTCCCTGAAGTCTGTTCAGGGTACTGTCCCTGCCACATCAGGCTGCGCTCCGCCCTTCCTGGGCTACGCTGAGTGTGCTCTGTGCTTCCTGGGCTCTCTTCCCCCTTTTTACGAAACTTTCCTCTGCATTTTACATTATTGGTCTTCTGGACTCATTGTATTGATCATTACATGGATAACCTCTAGGTCATTGTATTGATCCCTCCTCACAGAGAAGTAATGGACTCAAGATGTAGAGGGAGGCATACACTTTTACACATTCAATGTGGGAGTTCATTTTGCTGGACTGTGCTTATTTCTTATGAAGGTTTTGCTTTTCTTTTTCTAGTGGAGAAGGGGAAAGTGGGAAGGAGAGAAAACAAATGTTTGTTTATTCAAAAAAATTACCTAACAAAATCCAGGGAAGAAAACCTTTTCTCTGCATTACTCTGCACCTGGTTCCTCAGGTTTCCTATCTAGCAATTATGTGCCAATACAATGAGGAAATGCCCCCAAATATTATTGAGCCCTTTATGTCTCTGACACAAGTTTTCTGGGGTTGCTCATTTGAATGTTTATCATTTGCATTTGTGAAAGGTGAATTTCAGTAGTACTCTTTGAAAACATTTGAACAGGTTATAAGCCTCATAGACAATGCATGGTAGGGAGAGGATGAACCTAGGAGATGCTTTATTGTACATCAGATCTGTATATTAGGATGGATTCTGAGCTACACAAAGTATACCATTCAAAGGACCCTGAAGATTATTTTAGGTTCTCTAGGTAGATGGAGAGTACTGAGTAAGAGGTTCAAGAGAAGATCATTACTGTTCTATGTGCATTTCCTGAGGCAATAAACAGCTTTCAAAATCGCTTGGAGATGTATCTAGGGGTAGTAGGATGGCACATGGAATCATAAAGCTTCTTACCTCAGACTCTCACTTCTAAAAGAAACTGGCTTCTTTCCTGGGGAAGAAAGAATGATGACAAATAGGCAAGATTATTAGAGAGGGAAGATTGACCCACCAGCACTGAAGATGACTTTGCCAAATTTGGAATTATGTGAGAAAAGTTGCTAAACTCTTCGTAAACAGAATAGCACTACTGAGCATATTCCCCCAAGGTTAAAGACAAAGAAAGGTTGATATAAATCAAGGCATTCATAGCAACACTTTATATGGCAACACAAAATTGGAAACAAGGGAGTGCCTATCAACTGAGGAATAGTTGATCAAACTGTTTTATGTGAATGTAATGGGATATTATTAGATTGTAATAAATGATACTTAGGGAATTCAGAGAAATATAATAAGATTTGTATTAACTAATACAGAAGAAAGAAGAACCAGTAGAGTATTACATACATAATGACTATAATATAAGTGAAAGTGATATTTAAAAGCCACAGAACTCTGATTAATTGCAATGACCCATCCTACTCCCTGAGAACATATGATGAAACATACCTCTTTCCTCTCTATTTAGAGACAGAGGACCATGGTTATGAAATGTTATATATACTATCAGAGTTGTTTTGACATTTGACTTTGTTTTACTATTTTCTTTATTACAAGATTGGGCTTTATGGGAGTGGAGGTGTATTGGAAAATAATCATGGTGTAAAAAAACAAAAGATGTGGATAAATTTTTTTTAAAGCCCATGTCACCCATTGTTATAAATCTTTATCCAAGAACTGAAATGGATGTTATAACTCACTCTGAGTGAATCTGGAGGAAGTTGTCATTATTCCCAGAATATGTTGTTGTACCCTAGAAGAAAATGAGAAATTTGGACCCTAGCTGATGTTATGTTATTGAGATGCAATAGAAGTGACAAGTGTCTAGAGAGATTGCATT
Source organism: Notamacropus eugenii (assembly GCF_028372415.1). Taxonomy (NCBI): domain Eukaryota; kingdom Metazoa; phylum Chordata; class Mammalia; order Diprotodontia; family Macropodidae; genus Notamacropus; species Notamacropus eugenii. The sequence goes on from NC_092876.1 coordinate 125,402,826, forward strand.
TCATATGTGAATCTTTATTTCAAGTGTATTTCTTACAAACAACATATTGTTGAATTCTGCTTTCTAATCCTTTCTGTTAACCGCTTCCATTTTGTGGAATTTGTAGGATTTTATGGAATTATCTTATGGAATTTTCTATTTGTCATTCCATTTTATGGAATTTATTCCAATTTATGGAATTCATCTTGTTGACATTCACACCTATGATGGCCAGTGTGTATCTCTCTACATCCTATTCTTTTATGCTTTTTCCTTGTTCACTACATGCTTTACAAAGGAAAAAAAAAAGACTGGTGAGAAAGAAGTGTGCTCCTTGCTTGATACAATCTGTTTCTGCTCTACTACCCCTCTTCTCTTTCCTTTATGTAGATTCTTATCCTTTCTTTCCTTTTAAAACTTTCTTGGCAACTCACCTATCTGATGTTACAGTTTGTTTTGCTTATATTTTGAAGCTTCTACTAAGTTCTAGTCTTTTCATCATAAAAGCTTGGAAGTCGTCTATTCAGTAAAGGTCAATTTCATCCATTAATATTATACTCAGTTATGTATATGTAGAACTTATATCAGACTGAATGCCTTCTTGGGGAGGGAGGAGGGAAAGGAGGGAAAGAAAATTTAGAACTCAAAAGTTTGTGGAACTGAATGTTGTCAACTAAAAATACATATTTTTAAAAAGAAAAAATATTATACTCAGTTTTCCTAGGTAAAATTATTCTTTATTATAACTTTACATTTTGGAAAATCATATTCCAAGTGCTATAATTGTGACTATGACTCCTTGGTATCTGAATTCTTTTTCTTTCTGGCTGTTTGCCATATTTTTTTTTCTTTGATCTGGAATCTCTGGGTTTTGGCCATGATGTTCATCTGGGCCTTTTTCTTTCATGATTTCTTGAAATATGATGTCCAAGACCCTTTTTTTTGGTCATTGCTTTCAGGTAGTCCCATGATTCTTAAATTGTCTCCTTTTGATCTATTTTCCATGTCAGTTATCTTTTATGTAACATCTCATATTTTCTTCTATTTTTTTCAGTCTTTTTACTTTGCTTTGATGTTTCTTGTCGTCTCATGGAATCATTAGCATCTATTTGATCCATTCTAATTTTCAAGCAGTCTCTTAGTAGGGAAAGGTTTTATATATCTTCTACTAAAATATTACTTCTTTATTCAATTATTAATTCATCTAAACCTTTCTAAGCTCTCATTTCTTTTCCAGTTTTTTCCTCTAGGATTCATTTATGATTTTTTTTTACTCCTTTTCTTTCTGAAATTCTTATTGGTTTTGTGGTCAAGCTATTTTTATTTTATGGCTTTGCTTGTATATGTTTTGCAGTGCATCTGTTCTGGATTTATATCTTGGGAGTTCCTGGCACCATAAAAGTTATTTATCGTGGAAGTCTCTTTTGTTTAATCATTCTTCTTTCTATCTTTACTTCTTGAATTAGGACTTTGTGTTAGAGTCTGGACTCTGTGCTCTTCTGGAAAAAATGTCAGGGCCTTATTTGATTCTATTTTGTATTATCAGGAGTCCTGTTACTGGTTTCTCCAGACATTACGTTCAAGGATCTCAGGGACAGCTTATGCTAGAGATATGCAAACTTTCAGTATGCCTTAAGTTGTCTGATCTAAGGCAAAATCTGGTTGCTGCTCTTAGTGTGGGCTTTGTGATCCTGATTCCAGTTTGAGTTTGGGTGATACAATTGTAAGCCTGAACCTGGTTGGAGCCCTAGTAAACTGATGCTGGCTCTAGCCCCTTTGGTCTGAATATCCTTTCTTGGTCACTTAGCTAGGGCCTTCAGGATAGAGTGGGAACTGAAACTGAGACCTCACTTTAGGGTCAGTACCCCATAGCTGCCACGCATTTCTTCTGTTCCTGCTCTTTCTGTACTATATAGCCTCAGACCAAATCTGAGCTAGATTCACTAAATATGTTATGGTGGCACCTCACTGCAGGTCCCCTCGTAAATCCACTCTGGGTCAGTAACCCAGCAAGGATCCAGAGAGACCCAGCTACATGTTGGCTAAAATTCTCACTTCCTGGACAGTCATGCCCTGTCCCTGTTGGATTTGACATTGCTCCTGTTGACCTGAAAACTTGGTTTAAAAAAAAGGCAACAAGCTAAATGCATACATTTTATGATTTAATTAATTAATTAATCAATTCCCTATTAAAGAAAACGGTAACATAATGCATTATGGAGCCAGAAATGTTCTGGCTACCCAGTACAGAAATATTCTGGCTTATATACATTTTGCCGTGAGAAAGGAGTTCTCTTAGATAAACACACTGAAAACAAAGTATCATCAGTTGGGTTTTATGATCCCAAGCTACGGGCATCTTCTTTCCGTAGCATGTCTGTGTGATTTAAGATAAGGAAAAAGTCCCATCACCCGGATAACAGATATCCTCTCCTAAACAGACCTTTGAAGTTGTGGTATCTTAACAGAGTTTGACAAAGCTGAAGCTACAACCCAGGCCTTATCACTAAGATGCCAGAAGAAGGGTCTGGTAAGGAAGTCCCATTTGCTTGACATCAAAAGGCATCCTCTAAGTTAAACAAAGGGGACTATTAGGTTCAGGCTCTTCTTAATTCAAACTTTGGCCCTTATTAAAGTCTAAAATTTATATTAAATATTATCACTCCTCATCCAGGAACATAGCCACAGGTCAGCTCCAACCTAGCTGCAGATTGTCTTCTAAAACCAAATGCTGTTCCTGCTCCATGGACTAGAAAATGACTGTGTTTTCTCTTTGGATTTCCTGGTGAATACTCCATCTGGTGCTCATCCCACTTACTCAAATCGGAAAGGGAGGGGAAAGAACAGATATCCCATAATTTTCAACAGTAATGAAGACAGGAGAAGTCTAGATCAGGTCTTATAAGAAAATTGAAGGAGAAGTCACTTTCAGCTGGGGAGATCAGGGAAGGTTTCTTGGAGAATGTTACCCTTGTGTTAGAGCTTGAAGGAAGAAATTAATTTCAATAAGCAAGGTAGTGGTGGGATATGGGGGACTAGGAGCAGAGGTAGGGGAATGCTCAACTAAGAGAGGGTAATACAAGATGGGGGAAGGCTACTAGTTCTGCTAATTAGATAGAATGTACAGTAAAAGGAAATAAGGCAGGAAAGTTAAGCTGGAGCCAGATTATGGAGAACTGAATCAGATAATAAATGTTATTATATTTTTCTATTGCACATTGTCTAAGTCTGTCTTTCGTCTCCATCTCACTCCATTTTGCATTATATTTATGTAACAGTGACTAGGGTTGGAATTGTTTGGAGAAGAGATCTTTGTATTTCCTCTCTAGTCCCCTTTCTCCCTTGAATAGAGCCCCTCTTTCTCAACTTTTCTCTTCAGATATGTTTCTCTTCTCTCTCTCTCTTTCTCTGTCTCCCTTCCTCCCTCCCTCTGTCTCTCTCTCTCTTTCTCTCCTATTTCCTTCAACACAAAGGGAGAAGTAAGTGTTCCTTAAACCTGCAATGGAAAATGATTCTCATTTTTGTAAGTTAATATAAAATGTGTCTGAAATAATTCTTTCAGGAATTGGGAAAGATCTCTTGTAAGAAGTGCCATTTGAGATTTAGGCAAGGAGTGTGTGATGGAGGAAGAAAGGGAATAAGCATTTATATAGCACCTACTATGTGCCAGGCACTGTGCTGAGTCCTTTATAAATATTATCTGTTTTGATGCTCACAGAAACCCTGGGAGGTAGGTTATCCCCATTTTATAATTGAGGAAACTGAGGCAATCAGAGGCAAAGTGACTTGCTCTGATTCACACAGCTAATAAGTATCACAGGTTTAATTGGCACTTAGGTCTTCCTGACTCAACCCAGTGTTCTAGTTTGCACCACTAACCCTAACCCTAACTGAGGAGATGGAGAGATGTAAAGGGAACAGGACATAGTCCAGTCTGGCTGGATCACAGAGTGTGTGAGTAGTGATGTGTAATCAGACTGGTTATTATAATAATAATGAAAGTATTATCATCATATAGTGAAAAGAGCCCTAGTTGGTCAATAAAGACACTAAAATTCTAGTCTCAACTCTCCATTGAGTAGGAATACCTCAAGGCTCATGGACCTGCTTTTGTTTTCCCTCTCTATCATCTTACTTAGTGATTTAGCTCCCAGAGGAGCAATGATCATCTCTATGTAGATGATTCCCACATCTTTATGTCCAAACCTAGTCTCTCCTGAGTTCTAGTCCCACATCACCGACATCTCCACCCGGATGTCCCATGGGCATCGCAGACTTCCCAACTCCTCTTCTCAACTTCCCTATTTCTGTCGAAATATTATTCATTCAATTACTCAGGTTCCCAATCTTGTCATCATTCTTTCCTCTTGGGTCTGCCTCATCTCATGTGTCCAATTAGCTGTCAAGTCTTGTTGATCTCACCTCCATAACATCTCTCATAGCCATCTCCTCTCCGTTGATATGACCACCAGCCTAGTTCAAGCTCTTATTACCTCTGGCCTAGACTATTGTAAATCTCCTAATTGGTTGGTCTCTCTGCCTCATGTATCTCCTCTCACCCATTTATCTACCACATTGCAGCCAGAGTGATATTCCTAAAGCCCTGTATCTAACCATGTTACTCTCCTGCTCAATAAACTTCAGTGGCTCCCTATTTCCCCTAAGATTGAATACAAATTACTTTGTTTAGCATTTAAAACCCAAATCCAACCTACCTTCTGCCCTTATTGTATACTATTCTTCACACATGCTTCATTTAAATCCAATTAACCTTCTATCTGTTGCTGTTCCACAACTTTCCATCTCCAGTCTCTGTACCTTACAACAAGTTGTCCTCCCTGCCATACCTTGAATGCATGAATGAATGCAGTTCCTCTCATCTCCCCTCTTAAAATCTCTAGTTTTCTTCAAAGCTCAACTCATATCCTGTGAGCTCTTTCCTAATTCCCTCCCCATCCCTATCCTGCTAGCTGCTAGTACCTCCATCAAATTACCTTGTATTTATTTGTTTACTTATCTCTGTCAGACAAACTTAGACCTGGGAAAGACCTTACCTTAAAAAGGCCCAAGTCCACCACTGCATCTGGGACCATCTCCAGTTGTCCTGACTGTCTTGCTTGCGGGTCTCCAATGACTCTGGAGGAAAGAGTGAGGCTGATGACCTTGCACAGCTCGGCCTCATTTAAAACCGATTCACTTGAAAACTAAGACATCTCTGTTGTGAAGTCATTGGTCCTCTGAGAATGAGAATGAAGGACAAACAAGACCTCTCTCTGAAGGCAGCCTCTGACACACGCTGGCTGTGTGACCTGGGGCATGTTACTTAACTTCCTGGTGCTCTAAACAGGTCTTGGAGACCCTAACTTGCAGGGAAGGGTGGTGACCTGCACTGGTAGAGGGAGTTTCCTCACCCAAGAGCAGCCTATAGCCATAAAATCACTGTTGTAGTCAACCCTATTCTTTCTCTGTATGTGGTATTTCCTTCTTGTAAACCAGATCCCTCCGCATCTACTGCCCTGCTTGGAACAAGATTCCCCTCCCAGGATAAACTCATCGCCTCCAATCCCCTCTAATCCCTACCTCCTCAAATGGAGGAGGAGGGGAAAGAGGAATTGAACTGGATAATCTCTAATTATAGACTCATAAGACATCTGAACTGGAAGGGACCTCAGAGGCCATATAAATGGACACCCCTCCCATTTAAATGTTTTTAGTAGGAACTTAATCAACATTTGAAGAATATGAAGAAAAAAGCAGGATAGTGTACAAACTAATAAACTTGTAATACATATAGCTTATGTTTTAAAGTATTTATTTTAACAAAATAATAGCAAACTTGCCCTCCTTTGTCACCTTCTAAATATCTTTGTTTTCTGTATTTTTAAATTTTAATTATTTTTACATTTTGTTTATTTTAATTATTCTATTAATGCTCTTTGGGGGGGGGGGGATCTTTGTCACTAGCCATTAACTCACATTCCCTCCATGGAAGCCCATTTGTAAAAAATGAAAATAATCAAGTTAAATAAGTCATCCAGTCAAACAAAACTGGCCACGTCTGAATTTGCAGGGTGTCCCAAAAGTCTTGGTGCAGCATGGGTTCTGTACAAAGTATTCCAAAAGTTTTCGTGTAGAATGAGTTTCATCCAGGTGTCCCAAAAGTGCATTTAGGACTTTTGGGGGGGAAAGAGCCCGAGCTCGTTGGGTGTGTCCGCAGAGGCGTTAGGCAGGGTTCAGCGGGAGGGACTTCCCTGGGAGCTGTCCAGCAGCGCAGCGGAGAGGAGCGGCCCCCGCGGGAAGGTCTCCCAACGCAGGCAGCAGGCCGGGCGGGGGCGGGGCACTCCTGCTCGGCCCGGCCTGGACCACGTGCCCCCGTGGAGCGAGGGGCTGGGGAAGCCGGCGTGCCCGTCACGGTCCGGCCCGCGTACCGTTCGTCTTTCTTTTTCCGCCCGTCCCCGTGTGCTGAAACGTTCATGTTTGTCAGTCATTGAGTTCTTGTTAAAGTGTTTTTTTAATTTCGTGTTTCTGATTGACGTGTAAACCTTCGCGTGGCCCCACTTTGACGTGCCCTTGAGGGGCTCCCCCAGGGAGAGGCGAAGGACGCATAAGGAGCTACCACGCCAAGCAGAATGTGATCTTTTTTAGGAGTCCCGACGTCGGAGTCAGCACGCTGGGCCTGAGTCCAGCTACGCTGCGGGCTCCCGTCCTGCTCCGCCCGCCTTCTTTTCCCTCCGACTCTCCGAGGGAAAGGGGCGGACCTTTAGGCCGGCGGAACCTGGGCGCGGCGGCCCCGGACGTTGCGTGGCCGGGGGGACGCCTTTGCTCGGCGCACGGCGCGGTGCCCTTCACCTCAGCCTAAGGAGGCGGCGGCGCTGGCGGTCCCCGCGGTGCCGGCGAGATGAGCGTGAGGCCCGATTCCAGCCCGCTGCGGTTCCTGCCCGATGAGGCCCGGAGCCTACCGCCGCCGAAGCTGACGGACCCGCGGGTCCTTTACACGGGCTTCATGGGGTACTGCGCCGGGCTCTTGGATAACCTGCTCAATCGCCGGCCGGTGGCTACTGCGGGTGAGGACGCTGCCGGGGCGCGCGTGCGCGAGACGGGGGCCTGGGGCGCGTGCGCGAGACGGGGCATGGGGCGCGGGGGGGGGGGGGGGGGGGGGCTGGGACCGAGAGGCGCGCATGCGCAGTTCTGGGTGAATGGGGTGGGGAGGAGGTGAGGGAATGCTTTGAAAGCCTGCACCTGGGCGGACCGGCCCCCTGCATTTGGACTCCGAGGCCCTGCACACCAGGGGCCTCCCTCTTGGTTTGGGCCTTGTGGTGAGTCCCTTCCCTCTGACTTGTGCACTGTGAATGGGAGGGGGCATTGGAAGGGGCGCTGAGACTCCCCAGGTTGTGGCTCGGACACTACCGTGAGCTGTGACACCAGGAAGGTTGCTTCCCCTCTCTGGGCTTCTTGTCTTGGTCTTGTTCAGTTGTGCACTGTTCTTGGGGACCCCGGTGGTGTTTTCCTGGCACAGATACTGGAGTGGTTTGCCATCTTCTTCTGCAGCTCACTTTACAGATGAGGAAACCAACTTGACCAGGGTCACTAGGGAGTGTCAGAGGCTGGGTTTTGACGTGGGTCTTCCTGACACCAGGTCTGGCATTCTACCCACCAGCCAGCTGCCCTTAAGCTGGCTGACCCCTCTTATCTTTCTAGTCCTCCACACTTTACTCTCCTCTAGGACCTCTATGATCCAGCTACATGAACAGCTTGCTCTTATTCAGGTGTGACATTCCCTCTCCTGTCCCGTGCCTTACTCCATATATTCTCACTCCTTACCTCCTCCTTTGGTCTCCCAGGTTATGAAGAGCTTTAAATGCTCAGTGTGCTTTATATTTGGTCCTAGAGGTGGTAGTCAGCTGGCATTTATTAAGCTCCTCTAGTTTCAGGAACCTGGATAAGCAGTGAGTTTGTTGAGTGGGGGCTTACAACATGGTCAGACCTAAGCTTTAGGAAAATTATCTTGTCAGGTGAGTGGAGGATGAATTGGAGTAAGGAAGGAGTTGAAGCAGGAAGGAGACTACAATAGTCTAGAAATAGTCTGGAGAAGGGGCAAATGAGAAGTCTTAGTGCCTGGGAATAGCCCTAGAATAGAAAAGTTGGAAAGAGGTGAAGGTTGGAGGGAAAGATAATGAGTTCTGTTTTGGACATACTGAGTCTGAAATGCCTATGGAACATTTGGTTTAAGATGTGAGTAATGTAGGGCTCAGGAGAGTGACTAGGGCTGGATATATAAGTGTGGGAATCATCACTATAGGGATGATCATTGATTCCATGGGAGCTGATGAGACAACTCAATGAAATAACATAGAGGGAAAATAGAAGAGAGAAAAATAAAACGGTGCCTTGAGGGACCCCCATTGTCACATGATGTGGATGAAGATCCAGTGAACAGTCAGACAGATAGGAGGAAAATCAGGAGAGAACATTGTCACTCATGCCTAGAGAGGGGTGAATATCTAAGAGAAGAGGATTAGATCCTGCAGAGAGGTCAGGAAGGATTTGGATTGAGAAAAGGCCATTAGAATTGGCCAAAAAATGTTTTGGAACTTGGGAAAAGGCAATTTCCTTTGAATGATAAGGTTGGAAGCCAGACTGCATGGGGTTTAGAAGAGTTAGAGAAGAGGAAGTAGAGGTACCTAGTGAAGACAACTTTCTCAAGAACTTTGGTCAGAAAGGGAAAGAAACAAATGGGGCAATGGTTACTAGGGGAGGTGCGTTCAAGTAAGGGTTTTTAAGGGTGTGGGAGACATGAGTGTGTTTTTAGGCATTGCAGAAGGACATTTCTCTTGAAGATAAGAGATTGAAGATGATACTGGAAGCAGTCTGCTGGAAAAGATGAGAGGAGAAGAGATTGAAAGTGCCTGAAAAGGAATCTTCTTTGGCAAGGAAAAGGGCCTCTTCATCTGACATCTAAGTGAAGGAGAGAATGAGGGAAAGCATCTGAGTGATGTATGAGAAGGATAGGAGACTGGGAGCTCTCAAAGAATGACCTGATTAAGTGTGAGCACAGGGTGTGGGGGGAAGCTATGGGACTGTTGGAAAGAATAATCACCGTGGGGAGTGAAGTAATCCAGTGCCATCCCGTCTCCAGCAGATTGTCCCTTCTATCATCCTCACTCTCTCACTTATCTTCAATCTCTCCCTCTCTCTTGAATCCTTTCCTGCTGCCTACAACAGCCCATGTCTGCCCTAGTCTCAAAAAATAAACCCTCACTTGATCCTTCCACCCCCACTTCCATTTTGTGGCTAATGAGAAGGCCATCTAAAATAGGTGCTTCCATTTCCTCTCCTCTCATGCACCTAACTCCCTACAATCTGACTTCTCACCTCATCATTCAGTCACAACTGCTCTCTTCAAGGTTACCAGTGATCTCTTAATTTCTAGAACCATTGGCTTTTTCTCAGTCCTTATATTTCTTGACCTCTCTGCAGTCTTTGATATTATTTATCACCCTCTTTTCTCTAGGTTTTCGGATCTCCCTCTCTCCTGGTTCTCCTTCTCTCTCTCAGCTCCTTCTCTGTCTCTTTTGCTGGATCCTCATCCAGATCACACCCCCTAACCACAGGTGTCACACAGGGTTCTATCTTGGATCCTCTTCTCTTATTCTTTAATATTATGTCATTTGGTGATTTCATCAGCTACCATGGTTTTATACTGATGATTCACAAATCTTCTTATCCAGCCCTAATTTCTCTACTGATATCTCCAACTACCTATTAGCCATCTTGAACAGGATGTCCCTAGAACATCTTAAACTCATCACATCTAAAAGTGGACTTAATCATCTTTCCCCCAGATCTTCCTCTCTTCCAGACTTCCCTATTACTAACCCTAAATTCATTTTTAACCCAAACCTTAAATGTGCACTGCCTTCCCAGTCTCTCAGGTTTATAACTTATATGTCATTCTCAACTCCTTGCTATATCTCTCATGCACATCTTTCTCTTCACCCCCACCCACTATCCAGTTTGTTGCCCCAGCCTGTTGATTTCACCTTTGCAAAATCTCTCAAATATGCCCCCTTCTCTTTTCTGATACTATCACCACCCCAGTACAGGTCCTCATCGCTGCATGTCTAGAATACTACAATAGCCTGCTGGTGGTTCTGTAGAAATCTTACTTAACATGTCAAACACTGAACTCATTATCTTTCCCCCGACCCTCCCCTCTTCTTAATTTTCCTGTTACTGTCAAGGGCACCACCATCCTCAGCCTCATAACCAAGATGGCATCCTCAAACTGAAGGCTGAAACTCCTAACTCTCAACACTTTCTCTCCCCCAACTCCCTATCCCCAATATCTAATGCATTGCCAAGTTCTATAAAGTCTGCCTTTTGGAACATCTCTAGTATATACCTTTTCTCCTCTGACACTACCACCAAGACAAGCCCTCATCACCTTAACCTTGGACTGTTAACAGCAGCCTTCTGATTAACCTCTCTGCCCTAGTCTCTCCCAACTCCAGCTCATCCCTCACTCAGCTATCAAAGTGAACTTCCCATTCAGTCATCTCTAGTGCAGAATGACAAACACATGACCCACAACACTCCGGAGTACAGCCCAAACGAGATTAAAATGCAATTGGAAAATAGTAAAACATTTAACAAAATAAAATACAATAAAATATAATTTTTTTATTTCATTATAACTTTATTTATGGACCTTTTATAGAGACAATACTCTCTTCATATATCTTTTTTTAAAATGATGTTTTTTTCTCCACAATTACATGTAAAAACCATTTTTAACATTCATTTAAAAAACATTTTGAGTTCCAAATTCTCTCCCTTCCCTCCCCCTTTTCTAAGCAATTTGATATAGGTTAGACATCTGCAATCATGCAAAACATTTCCATATTAGTCGTGTTGCAAAAGAAAACAAACCAAAAGAAAAACATGAAAAAAGAATAAAATGAAAGCTACTATGGTTCAGTCTGCATTCAGACTCCCATCAGTTCTTTCTTCACATGTGGATAGCATTGTTCAATGTAAGTCCTTCAGAATTGTCTTGGATCATTGTATTGTTGAGAATAGCTAAGTCATTCACAATTGATCATTGTACAACATTGCTGTTATGTACAAAAACTTAGATAATATTTAGTTTTCTAAGTCAATATGCAGCCGTAGAGATTGTTGTATACAGTTGAGTTGCCCCTGTTTCTAGTAGAGTTTGACACCACAACTGTAGTGAGTTCCCTATTTCCTCCAAGATCAAAGATGAAATCCTCTCTTTGGCCTTTAAAGTCCTTCATAACCTGGCCCCTTCCTGCCTTTCCACTTCCTCCCCTCCATGGACTCTTCAGTCCAGTGACCTTGACCCCCTTGCTATTCCTTGAACAAGACATTGCATTTCCAAACTCAGTGTGTTTTCACTGTCTCCCATGGCTGAAAGTCCTGCCCTCTCACCTCTGCCTGCTGGCTTCCCTGACTTCGTTAAAGTTTCAGCTACAATCTCAGTGTCCACAAGGGAGCTTTCCTAATCTTCTTGATGTTAGTGTCTTCTGTCAGAGGTTATTACACACACACACACACACACACACACACACACACACACACACACACACACACACACACACACACACACTCTTCCTTTGTATCCCCAGGCTCTGGCACCTAGTAGGTGCTTAAGAAATTCTTCACGTGCAGACAAATTTTGGTTCATTTCAAAGGAACTCTTGAATTTGGTGTTGTGACAAGCAGATTCTTCTTCTTTCCCCAGGGATTTAAAAGTGACTTTAGAGATCATTTTAACCAGTCTTTCTCATTTGAAGATGAGGAAACTGAGGCCTCCTAGTGAAAAGTTATTTGCCCAACCTAGGTTATGTAGATAAATATTAGAGCAGGCCCTGAAACCAGGCCTGCTCTTGTGTTCTTTTTTCTGTGCCAGTCATCTTTGTATCTCCCACAGTGCCTTGTCCAGCAAATGAATGAATTGGGAAGTTTTTATTCAAATGCATTTAGAGTGATGGGGAAAAAATGACTGCCATTTGTGTGATAATTAAATGCAATTCTTTCTTCATCACAAAACCTGATTTCCATTTATTTATCTTTTGGTTTTCCATTCATTTCAGGTTTGCATCGCCAGCTCCTGTATGTCACTTCATTCTTTTTTGTGGGCTATTACCTTATTAAACGTCAAGACTTTAAATATGCTGAAAGGGACCGTGATATGTTTAAGTATATGAAATTGCATCCAGGAGATTTTGAAGAAAAAGGTATTTCAATTTTCAGGAAATGCTGAAGCTACACATATTATTTAATATATAATGTGTAATTATGTATGAGACTGTGTAATATGAAGTATATAAGTCACCATAAGGTCATAGAAATAAAGTCCTTTAGTTCTGTCCTGGTTTATCTGAGCAAACAGTTTTCAAAAGAATTACATCGTCTTTAAAAAAAAGGATTATATAATCTAAAAATTCATGTGAAGGATTGTTCCAAATCACTACTAATAAAAATGCAAATTAAAAAAATTCATAGATTGCATTTCATACCCAATAAATTGAAAAATAGGACCAAAAAAAAAGCAAGAATGAATAATATTGGGGCCAAGCATTAGCCCCCTGGATTGACCAGTCAGGTCTTAGGGACAGCTTCCCTGCCTTTTAAGGAAAAACTAACCTACCTATGTGTCAGACCTTATCTTACATATTACTTCTACCAAAGCAAAAAGGGGAATGAGACTGGATTCCCTAGGAATGTGAGTTTTATTTGCATTCTGTTGGTTTACTATTCATTTTTGTCCTGAGTAAATATTTTATTGTTCTAATGTCTTTTCTAGCCTGGGCTTGCCAGTGTGCTTATAAAATGATTTAGGTCCCAGTTAACACCAGAAGTTTCCAGAATTATATCAATCTCTGTGAGCCCAGAGTCATTTTGGAACACGGGCTACATTTAATTTAATTATCACAACAGCCTTGTGAGTGTGGGCAATGCAAGTAATAGTATTCTTATTTTGTATATGGGGAGACTGAGGTTCAGGTTAAGTTTCTTGCCTCACGTCACACAGCTGGTAAGTGATAAAACAAGATTATAACCCACATCTTATAAATATACAGTCCCAAGTATTAAGTTTGTTTTCAAACAAATACATACTGTTTTTTTGTTTGGGCAGAAAATGCTAGTCTTTTTTTAAAAAATTATTTCTAAGCCTAATGTAGTAAACAAACCAATATAAAACACCATTCAGTATGTAATTCTCTTTATATTTCTATGCCTTCATGTGTATAAAGTTCTTTTGCTTTCACTTTCTTTTCATTATTTTCTATGTCCTTTCACATTCATCATATTTAGTGCCCTGTAGTTATCCATTACATTGATGGTCCCTAATTTGCTTCATCATTCCCCATTCTTGGATATTTAGGTTTCCAGTTTTTCATTCATACCACTGTTAGCAACCATGATTACAGGCAGTTAGACAGTTTTAGAGCTGGAAGAGATTTCAATTGTCATCTAGTTTGGCCTTCTCATTTTTTTTTACTGCTACTTTTTATTTTTATATCCCATTCGTTTCCAAATCTATTCCTCTCACCCAATGAGCCTTTCATTATAAAAAGATTAAAAAAAGAAAAAAGGGGGCAGGAAAAGCCGCACAAAAGCACCCAAACATCACTGTGTGACAGTGTATAGACTATTTAACACACAGAGTCCCCCCAAACCATGTGAAAGGAGTGAATATTGCCTTTTCTTAACTCTTTTCTGGAGCCAGAATTAGAATTACACAGCATTCAGTGTTGTTCTTTCCATTTGCATTATTGTAGTGATTGTTTATGTTATTTTCCTGATTCTGCTTTAATTCTTAAGTTACCCAAGGTGTCACTAAATTCTTCATGTTTATCCATCGTCCTGATGCAATAACATCCCATCTTATTCATGTGCCACAATTTGTGTGGCTATTAGTCACATGTAGCCCCTCGTTTTTCAAATAAAGGGGCTCAGGTCCCACAAAGCTAAGATCCCGTCCCTACATGGTATTGCAGCCAGGCTTGGATTTACAGGAATAGGAGTGTGGGATTAGCAGGTTTCATTAGTCTGAGAAAGCTAAAAGATCAATTTACGATCTGGTGTAAATATTATGTCTTACTGTAGTTCTCAGCAGCTGATGGCTCTGAGCCATTTATTTTGGAAACCAGAGCTCAAAGACATTTGAATGTGCCTGGCTGCTTGCTCTCCTGGCTGATGAAGTCAGTGCTTCTCTTTCCCTTCCTCTGTCTTCCACACAGCAGCACTGCAGTCATTCTAGTAACCTGACCTCACCCCCAGCCCAGTACTCTAACAGGAAGCAACAGCAAAGTGTTTCTGGCGATTCTGAAAAATTTCTGAATGACATCTTTAAATATGTGTATTCCTGTCAGCAGTAAATATGTTCAGGGAAAATTTAAACTAGACTTTCTAATGAAAATATTTAAAGTACTCATCTTATAATATCATTTTCTTTTGTAGAAAAGAAAACTTATGGCGAAGTTTTTGAAGAATTTTATCCAGTTCGCTGAAACTTCTCACCCTGCCTGCTTTTATTTCTTTCCCAAGAGCTTTTGTTGATGAACTCAATGGGATGTATTTCTAATATATCTCAAATGCATGTGTAAAGAAAAAATTAAGATCTTATAATTAAACAAGTGACATGAATGCACAACTATTTCAGTCATCTACCCTCTTACATTTGTTATGCCTTAATACCTATGAGCAAAGTATGGGAGTAAGATGTTGGGTGTGATGCTGTTCAGGTTACAGAAGGTACCTTATTGGACTCCAGGTTCTGGGGGTCTGATCTTGAAGGACCTGCTTCAGAGGTACTTAGAAGACACTTCCCCTGTGTTGTGGAAAGGACATGCTCTACACTCTAACTCATGCACTGACGTGAGATGAGATTCGCCAGGGCCATCTCTAAGACACTTAGAATTAGTCAGTCAGCTTTTATGAAATACTTAACTACATGCCAGACACTTTGCTAAGTCCTGGGAATAAAAAGAAAAGCAAAAACACAGTCCTTGCCCTCAGGGAGCTCACATTCTAACGGAGGAGTTTGTTGTTCATTCGTTTCAGTCATGTTTGACTCTCTTGTGATCACTTATGTGATCTAATATCACTTATTTGGGGTTTTCTTGGCAGAGATACTGGAGTGGTTTGCCATTTCCTTCTCCAAATCATTTTTACAGATGAGGAAACTGAAGCAAACAGGATTAAGTGACTTGTGTAGGGTCACACAGCTGGTAAGCGTCTGAGATGGATTTGAACTCAGGTACTCCTGACTCCAGGGCTGGCACTGTATCTACTGCACCACTTAGCTGCCCCAGTAGGGGAGACAATGCAAATAACTGGAAGGTAATCTTGGAGCGAATGTACTAGCAGGGAGCAGTATGGAACTGGGAATGACCTAAAGGAGGCAGGGTTTGAACTGAGTCATAAAGGAAACAAAGAAGACCAGAGGTGGAAGAAAGGAGGAAGGCATGCCAGGCATAGCAGGCAAACAGTGAAAAAGCGTCAAGATGGGAATGGAGTGTCATGGATAGAAGAGTGAGTAGAGCAGTGTAGCTGTTTAATTTACTATGTGGATAAGGGAGTGTATTTTAAGAAGACAGCAAAAGAAGAAAGAGGCTAGTTTGTGAAAGACTTTAAATGCCAAAGAGCTTTCGCAGAGCATTTCATCATGGAGGTAATAGGTAATATTTATTGAGGGGAATCCAGGGAGACTTATGCTTTTGGAAAATCACTTTGTCAACTGAGGGGAGAATGGATTGGAATGGGGAGACTTGGCAAAGAGATCAACTGAAAGGCTGTTGCAACAGTCCAGGTATAGATAGCGAGAGCCTTCACCATGGTGGTTACTGTGTGAATGGAGAAAAATGTCTATAAAAGGGGTTGTGAAGATAGAAATGACAAGACTTAACATGTGGGGTGAATGCAAGTGAGGAATCAATTGATTCAAGGTTGCAAGCACTGGTGACTAGAAGGATGATGGGGAAAAGGTTTGAAATGGCCTATGGGGTGAGTGGGACAGCAAATCAATTAAGATTGGCTTACTGCATTGAGGATCCATTTAAGGTTCTGTAACAGATTTGTAATGGGCCAAGTCAACATGGTTCTGTGATTCTTTCCAGCTTCATTAAGTAGCATATGACTAAGAATGAAGGGAGTCCTGGATGCAAGTAATCCAGGGTTGGGCCTGGTGTGATCAGGGGTAGGACAAGAGCAAGGAATTTGAATGTAAAGCATAGTATCAGACTGATACACCAAGAGGTCAAGATAGGAAAGGCAGGATGATCTAGCGCAGGGATGGGGAACCTGCAGCCTCGAGGCCACATGTGGCTTCCTAAATCCTAGGGTGCAGCCTTTTGACTGAGTCCCAAATTTTACAGAACAAATCCTTTTATTAAGAGGAATTTGTTCTGTGAAGTTTGGATTCTGTCAAAGGGCCACATTTGTGACCTTGAGACTACATGTTCCCTACTCCTGGTCTATCCAGTTCAAGGATATGACTCAAGAAAGAACTGAGGATTGGAGACACTAGAGATCACAGTGAGGCTGCAGAGCAGGATTAGGGCCATAAGGCATGGGGAGAAGTGAAATGACAAAAGATTATGATCTGATGAAGGAATTTCAAGTTCATAAACATGGAGGCAGAACTCATGGGTGATGGCGGGATCAAGGAAATGAGGGTCTGACTGTGCAGGTTAGGTGGAACAGAGGAGAACTGTGAAGTTAGTGTATTTAAAGGAGCCTTTGTATGTATGTTGAAGTCCTCTATGCCAAGCCTAGAGGCCTGTGGGCTACCCGAGTCTTCCCTTACCTCTATCGGAGGTCTTCGGTTGGCCAAACCGGATGCTCGTATGAGAGAAAGGACGTTCCAGAGTCGAACAAGGGTTGAGCTTTATTTCAGGGTCTAGTTACAAGTGCAGGGGAATTCTTCCTTAGGAGGGAGCAAAGAATCTCCCAAGGAGGCAAAGATCTTACAATAAGAGATTGGAAGTAGAAGTATAAGCGGGGAGAGAGGGGGAGGGGAGAGAAGAGAGAGGAAAAGCGGAGCCTTCTGTCCTGTCCGCTCCGCGCCCCTCCCGCCAAGAGAACTTTCAGGCTTTCCTGATCCTACTTAAACTCTCCAGCAGCATAGTTTGCATCTGAATACCGTGCTGTTAGATAACAATAGTGTGCCCAGATCCGGGACAATCTCGAGGGCGGGGAGAGCTCTCTCCCATCACGTTTCTCACGGGAAGAGGCGGAAATACACGAGATAGCTCGGTTCACCTTGATTCCCAGTCGTTTCCTGGGGGGTCTCGTGAGAACTCTAAGATTTAGAAGTTCCCACCTTTACCCACCCGAGACTGTCCACCTGGAATTGAGCTTCCATCCCCAGCACCTCTAGTGGGAGTGTAGGAGTTATGGTGGAAAGATTAGATCAGGCATTGAACTCAAGGGAAAAGGAAGGAAAATATCCTGGAGACTGGAGAAATAAAAGCAACTCAGATCTAGCTTGACCAGATGCCATCTGAATCCTCATCGTGGATTCAGGGATACATAATGAGAACAAACCTCATGAGGTTGGTCAGAGGACATCCCTGCCAGAGGGAACATTGCTGTACCCGTCCTGAACTGTTCAGTTCATGCTGAAAGTCACAGAGTAACCTTTAATAGGTGTGTGGGAGCAGAGCTTCCTCAGCTGATTCTGGGCAGCCATCAGGGATTTTTATGTAGCAATTGATTTATGCATCATTACTTCACAGTACTCAAGGGCTTGTGGTTTGAAAGGTAGGAAACCTGTTCAAAGAAGAGATAAATAATGAGAACTGTGTCAAGGGGATCTCATGACTGCCTTCATGAGAACATCAGCCTGACCTTCCCAATCTCCATCCACATGGAATTGGTTTAATTATGAATTTGCTCTGCAGTTCCCACTTGGCAGCTGTTGGCATTTTGTCTTTGCAGGATGATTTACTGATTTGTCTACGTAAACACTTACCAAGATCATAAGCAATAAATTATTGCTAGGGATTAGCCTACAGATTCCACCTCATAAGAACGTTTCAGTTCTTTCCATTAAAATGAGGCACAATTGTCTATAAGTTAACATCTGTACCAGCAGATACTGGGATTTGTTTGCAGCACTGTAGATGACAAAAGATTAGCATTCACTCAGTAGGGTTCAGTTTCCAGGAAACAGATACCCAAATTTGCAATATAAGCATCCATTAGTTTTGGTTACGTTCCATATAGTCATACTACTTGTGAACTGCAAGGTCTTCAAACTATGCTCTTTATGTTCTTAAAGTGGATTCTGTGTACTCATTATTGTAGAGGGGGAAAAAGCTGTTAGAAAATCTAAATGAACTCATTACCAAACAGATTCTAATAAACTGCTATAGAGCTCCATCTTCCCATCTGATTGGAAAAGAGGGGTGGAACTTAGATAACTTGATAATTTGTACAGACATTCATGTCTAGTTGTATGAACTTTATAAATCCATGAAGCCTTCTTATCATAATCTGAAGTTTTAAAACATAAACCCAATTTTCTAATTACCATGTCCAGAGGACTACTTGATAGCATTTCTGGTTTCAGGTTATTTTTAGGCTTAACATTTATGAAGATGTACCAGCCACCTGAATTCATTAGCTGTGAATACACTTGTCCTTCATTCTGTTGGAAGCAACTCTTTTGGGATCATGATTAGTTAATGACTGCTTCCCTCCTAAATATACTTAAAATTTTTTCTATTTCTTACATTTTTATCAGTGTACAGACAACCTCTATGCAATTCTTATTGTCTTTTAACTTTGTCCAACCAAAAGAACTCTTGATATACCAACCTGTATACATTTAAATATGTAATCATTAACCAGAGATCACCATGTCTCCTAGACAAATGTTTCTGCAATATGAAGACTCGTACTCATAAAGCTATCATAGTCCTCAGATAAAAGAGTATTCTCATTCCCTTAATAATAACATTATAGAAGCATCACACACTAGGTATCATTCCCAAATATTAACAGCATAGTTTATAATACTTAACAAAACTATAATACTTGAAACTTAAAAGCAGCATCAATGTAAACCAATCTTATGAACATTTGAAATAAAAACATGAAACAACGTAATCCCATCAAATGCCAGTTCAATTGAATACATTTCCAAATTTTCTATATTATTTTTGAAAAAGTACTTGTTTCTGGATTTTGACTTTCTATTGCATTAAAAAACAAAACAAAACAGTATAGCATGCATAGTTTATACTGAATTGCTTGCCATCTTCAGGAGGGAAAGGAAGAAAGGAGAAAAAATTCAGAACTCAATCTTTCAGAAAATGAATGTTGAAAAATGTCATTACATGTAGTTGGAAAAAAATAAAATTCTATCATAAGAAGAAAAAAAGGAAAAACAGCATGACCTATCAATGTCACCAATACCAAAATATATTAGTATTGTCCCTCAGTTACTATCCACAGTCCAGATGAACTATAACATGGCTGATAATTGTCCCCAACTAATCTATCAGACCCAATATAAATCTGAACTTTAATTGCCCAAGTCTAAGATTGCTCCATGATTCCAGCTTGCTTTTCCAAGTCCACATAAACGTACCAGCTTTTGTGAAATTAGGGTGGAAAATCATTAGGATTCTTCCCAAAACCCTGGGACGCAATTGTTCGTCTTTCAAAATAATAAACTTAACAAATATGGGCTATTTAAAATACAAATGACAAAAAAAGATTGCATATGAAATCATGAGCTCTATTATGTAGTTTTTAAAGTATATATTAAATTTAGCATGATATTAACAAAACTGCCCGCACTTATCTGTGTTCCCATCGAAACTGAGAGAATTGTTTTCAGAAAGCCTCCTGCTCAGTTGGCAACAAGTAGAAGCTTTTCTCTGTCTCTCTCTTTTTGCTCCAACTTTGATCTTACTTGCAGTTTTATGAATAACTAATAATTTGCAAATGTCTTGCAACTCAGCCAACTATGTTGCAAATAACTGGATTTCTTTTTACCCGTAATATTTCATTTTTCTATTATTAAACTTAATTTCTTAAAGTTTTCTGCTTCCAAATCATGTCGTGTGTTTCATTATATCATTAGGTTTAGTTTCTTCTTTTCCCACTGTTTCTGTTTGTCTTGCAATTTAGTATATAATTACATATATGTATATAATATATGTATACATAAATATAATACAAATTGCACAAGTGTGATGGACCCCATTTTAAAGGTTTGTTGTTTTAATTTTTTTTATTTTCAATGTTCTACAATCACTACCATATAACTTAGATTTTTTCCCTCCCTCCCCCTTCCTCCCCTCCACCTTCCCCCTCCCTCCCTGAGATGCCATACAATATTATATAGGTTCTACACATACATTCCTATTAAATACATTTTCACCACAGTCATGTTGCATAGAAGAATTAAAATGAATGAGAAATTATATAACAAACCAAAACATAATACAAAAGAAAATGTTCTGCTACATTCTACGATTGAATTCCATAGATCTTTCTCTGGATGTGGAAGGCATTTTGCCTTAAAAGACGTTGGGAATTTAAGTCCTTGCATTGCAATGAAGTTCTAAGTCTAACAAAAAATCCTCACACACTGTGGTTGTTGCTGTGTACAAAGTTCTCCTGGTTCTGCTCCTTTCACTCAGCATCAGATCATATAATCTTTCCAGGCCTCTCTGAAGTCTTTGTGTTCATCATTTCTTATAGCACAATAGCATTCCATTACATTCATATATCACAATTTATTCAGCCATTCCCCAATTGATGGACATCCCCTTGATTTCCAGTTTTTGGCCCCCACAAAGAGTGCTGCTATAAATATTTTTGTGGGATCCTTTCCCAATTGATTGCCATCAAATTGTTTACTTAAATTTGCTCTTTCCCCAAAAAATTTACTTTCTAATTTTGGAGAAAAAATTAAAAGACAGGAGCTAGTAAAAGGAATGTTGATGTGGGAAAACAGCTCTTCTCCACCAAGCTTGGCTCATCGTACCCTGAGATCAATTATATCTGTCAAAGTAACAGCTCCAAAATTGTTGAAGAATTAATTTACCACTCTGCATTCTCTGGTTTTACCAAGCCATTTTTATCACTTGTGGCCAAAAGGAAAAAGGTCAGATCATGGACACACTAACCCAATGTCTTAGCCAAATGACCTGAGCTAAGTATAGATGAATAACTTTTAATCTTTTGAGAACACAGAAAAATTAAATGAGGGTGGTACAAAGTTGGGAGACTAATGAAGGTATACAAAATAGTCAGTGAAGCTCAGCAGCTAAGTGGGAGTTTGGGGAATACAACTTTGTGAATAATTGATCCACGGCAATTTGAGTAGGTATTTTTCATTGTTCTAGTAAACAGCAGAAAGAGTTCTCACGGAAATGAAAATTTCTCACAACAGTCCCTTAGGGTAGCAAGATCTAGCCTACCCATAGTCCTCTGGAGTAACATCAACCTTTCTAGATAGTAACAACAAACTAAGGACAAGTGACTAGCTGCAGTTCTACCAATGCTTGATGATATACCCATCTTCAGTACTTGTCTGTGGTCAATAAACATTTATTATACATGTGAATGCTAGAATAGACCTGTCCCACTGTTGGACATTTAATCCTAGAAGTCCCCTTTTTTAGAGCTATCCAATATCTTGTCTCTTCCCAATGAGAGTTCTAAGACTTTCTATTTCAGTTAATGTAAATGTGTTGTTCAGTCGTGTCCAACTCTCCATGACCTCATTTTAGGATTTTCTTGGCAGATACTGGAGTGGTCTGCCATTTCCTTCTCCAGCTCGTTTTACAGATGAGGAACTGAGGCAAATTTAAGTAATTTGCCCAGAGTCACACAGCTAGCAAATATCTGAGGCCTGATTTGAACTTCCAATCCCAGAGCTCTCTCTGCTATGCCACCTAGCTGCCCCTAATATAAATGTAATCAGACTTTATCTGGTTCTTACTGTCAATGGAAAATCCCAAAGACTGGTACACTTACTGATGAGACAGACCTCCACCCAATGTGATTTAAATAACATTAAATGACTGGGGTATTTAAATCACATTTGGTGGAGATCTATCTCCATTAAGTGACAAGTTGGGGGCAGGGAGGAGGCAGAAGGTGGGGACAGCTAAGTGACTTAATGGATGGAGTGCTGGACCTGGAGTCAGAAAGACTCATCTTTGTGAGTTGAAATATGGCCTCAGACACTTACTAGCTATGTGACCTTGGACAAGTCACTTAATCCTTTTTGCCTCAGTTTCTTCATATGTAAAATGAACGGGAGAAGAAAATGGCAAAAATCTCTGTCAGGAAAACCCCAAATGGAATCATGAAGAGTCAAAAATGACTGAAACAACACAACAACAACAAGTGAGTGAAGATAGTGGATTGGAGAAGAATTGAGGCATCTTAGCCCCTAGACCAGTAGCAAGAGTCACCCAACCTTAATGTTGGAAAACAATAAAGAATATTATAGTTAGGGAGAGATTTCAGAGTCTGTGTTGGATACTGTCGTGGAACTGATGGGACCGAGTTTTAGTCCTGATGCATGAGTCTCTCTGGATGCGGGCAGGGTGGCCACAACCAAGAGAGAATCCCAGTGCTCAAACCTCATGGCTAGATCTATGAACTCTGCAGAGGAGACATAACTAAACCGAGCAAAAGCGATCTTATCTTTCCCCCTTTCTTCCAAACTTCCATCTCTGTCAAAGGCACCATCCGTTCTTTGAGGTTCATAACCTAAGGACAATCTTTGACTCCTTAGTCTCCTTTGCCCCCCCGCCCCTGCCATGTATCCAGTCATTTGCCAAAACTTGCCATTTCTACCTTCACAGTAATCTCTTGTTTCTAAGCCCTTCCCTCTACTCACACAGCTACCATCCTGGTTCTGGCCCTCATCATCTCTCATCTAGATCATTACAACAACATCTTAATTAGTCTCCTTGCCTCTCACCACTCTATCCATCCTACACACTGCTGCCAGAGTGATTTGCCTTATGTCCAAATCTGACCATGTCACTCCCCTACTCAACCAGCTCCACTGGCTCCTTGTTGCCTCTGGTCGGTTGGTTATTATTCATTCTCTAAGAGGACCAAAATGACATCACTGCGCTGGGATCAAGGTACAGTGTGTCTGACCTGTGGCTGATCAGATAAATACCAGATCAGAAGGCTCAAGGACACAATATAACTCCTCTTTTTAGACTGTAAAGTCCTTTACAACTCAGCCCTAGTCTTTCTAACCTACCTGAAGATTATTCCCCCTCCCACAATCTGGGATGCAACCCAACTGGTCTTCTCTCTTTTCCTCACACAGGGTACTCCATCTTCCATCTCCTTGCCTTTGCACTAACCCTTCCACATGCCTGGAATGTACTCCCTTCTCACCTCTTCCTCATAAAGTCCCTTTCTTCCCTTGAGATGCAACTGAAGCACTAATGTCTACACTAGCCTTGGCTGATATTCTCTAAAACTACCTCCTTCCTTTAACTACCTTGTATTTATTTTCTTCATATTTATCCTTTACATATGTATATATGTACTGACTATCTCCATTAAAATGTAAGCTCTTTGAGGACAAGGACTGTTTCATTTTTGTCTTTGTATTCCCAACTCCTACCACAGTGCCTGGTGCATAGTAAGTGTGTAATAATTGATTGTAACCTTGCCTCAACAAGAAGAGGAACACAAGCTTTTAAAAAATATATATATTTTATTTCCAGATCTACATTTTCCCTCTCCCATATATCCCCTTCTCCCCCATTGAGAAAACAAGGAAAACAAAACCCTTGTTATAAATATGTATAATCAAGCAAAAAATAAGCATTGGACATGCCCCCTCAAAATGTGCCTCTTTCTGTTCTCTGAGTTTATCTCCTCTCTATAAGGAGGAGGTTTTCATGTTTCATCTTTAATGCTCTGGAATTGTGGTAGATCATTGTGTTGTTTGGCATTTCTAAGTCTTTCCAAGTTGTTTGTCATTACAATATTGCTGTTGTTTTATAAATTGTTCTCCTAGTTCTGCCCTCCTCACTTCATTAATTCATGCAAAACTGTTCTCATTTTTCTGAAACCATCCCCTTCATTATCTCTTACAGCATAATAATTGACACTAATGTACCTTGGGGGACACTGAATATGGGAGCTTGTGAGATGTGGGGATACTATAATTTAGTTATTGCTTCTTCTCTCCTTTTAATAAAACTGTCTTTTAATAGATTATGGACAGTGTGCTTTCAAGTCGGAAATTGTGCTCATCTCCTGAGTTGTCTAGCAAATAGATCTTTTTTTTTCCAGCCACAGACCACATCAACAATATCCTCTCATCCACTGTTATCACTACTAGGTCTACACCCCCAAAGAGATGAAAGAATGAGGACAAAGTCCCATTTGTACAAAAGTATTTATAGTGGCTCTTTTTGTGATAGCAAATACTTAGATATCAAGGGGATGCCCATCAACCGTAGAAGGGTATGAGTATAATGGAATATGCTTGTGATATAAGAAACAATGAATGGGATGTTTTCAGAAGTTTGGTAAGACTCCTATGAACTTCTATGAAGTGAAGTAAGTGGAACCGAGTAATAATTTATACAATAACAATATTATAAAGGTAATTAACTCTGAAAGACTTAACTGATCAACATAATGACCAACCACAGTTCCAAAGGATACTCTATCCATTGCTATCCATTTCCAGATAGAGAGCTGGTGGACTCAGAGTGCAGATTAAAACATATTTTCTTTTCATTTTTCCTATCTCTTTCTGTTATTGGACATAGCTAATACCGAAATACGTTTCGCATGATTATACATATTTGTAATGGATTTTGTTTTTCTTGCCTTCTCAATGGGTGGGAAATGGGGAAGGGAGAGGGAAAGAATTTGGAACTGAAAATAAAATAGAATTTAAAAAAAAAGATCACATCTTTTTTTGCTTTTTACAAAGGTTTTATTTTTTAACTTTTTTGGGTTTTTTTTTACATCACTGTCACTTTCTAGTAGTCTCACCTAACAGAACTCTCGCTTGTAACATTTCCTCCCTTCCTCCATCCCCCCTCCTAAAAAAACCCAACACTTAAGCAAAACAAACTTCTATTAACCATGGCTCACTGTATACAGCATTCCATATCTGTAGTCCACCTTCTGAGAGGAGGGAAATATATTTTGTCTAGCAGGTAGGGTGTCCCCAAATTTCTAAATGAAAATTCAAGCCAAGAAAAGTATAACTTTCCTCCAAATCAACCCAGACATGTTGCTCTGCTGGAGGGTCTCCAACACAAAAGTAAGAAGGTGTGCTTCATAAACCCTTTATACAGAAAATCAGTGGTTCTGGGAGGGGGAGCTGGTGGGCCTTCCTGACTCTTTACCTTAAGGGAATCCTGCCACTTTTAATCTCAAAGAAGTCACCATCAGGAAGTAGATGAGAGGCAAAACCTGGAGAACATAAGTAGGATGGGAGAAAAAGCAGCTTCAGACAAAATAAAGATAAGCGGGTCTCTTCCTGTCCTCTGCAAACCACCCACCAACCCCTGCTAACTTGACCTAGGGGAGGCAGAATTGGAATCTGTTTTCAAAGGTGTTGGCAAGGATCTTCTGGTTCCTGGCAGATAAGTCTGTGAGGAATGTCCCAGATGGGTAGCCAGGGAAGCAGCACGCTGGACCAAGCTGTCCTCTCTGGAGCCCTCAGCAAATGTCCTGGCACAAAACATTACAATGCCCATGAGCCTTTCATTGTTCATGCCTGGAGCTGCAGTCTTCAGCCAAACAAGTTGTGGAGCATTCTATGGGATTGGATGAAAAAGAAAACACAGGTCAATATTTTCTTCCATGTTTTGAGATCAAACACTGATTAATGTCCAACTTCAACTCACACATATGCACTGTTGCCAAGAGTTTGGTTTGATCCAATTCAAGCAGATCATGATGAAACAGAAAGAGCACTGATCATTGAGTCAAAAAGTCTGAGCTCCAGTTCTGGCTTTGTTATTTATTGGAGGTAGGATGATGGACAAGTTATATCCTCTCTCTCAGCTTCAATGTCTTCATTTACAAGGATGGTGCTATATACACTTATCCTACCTGTCTTGAAGTTAGGAAACCACCTTCCACCAAAAGGTGGTACATATGATCAGTTATTAGGAAAGCCACTTGTGGAACATGCTTTGAGCCATCATAGCCTGCATGAGTAAGTGTGTACTACAGGATGAAGTTGGTGATAACCCCTATATATGTAGATTTATCTGTAGAAAAGCCCAAAGAGATCACATGATCCAATTGATCATTTACAGATGAAGATGATAGCTTCATATAGGACACTTGGTATGAAGTGGTGGAAGCATTGTTATCTTCACTTTCTCTCTCTTTTTCCTCCCCTCCTACATTCTGCCCAATCCTTACTGTCCATTACTTTCTCTGCCAAAATTTCTCCTGTTTCCTGAATTTTCAGTCGTACTGCTAATAAATGGCAAAGCCAGAATTTAACAGGCCTTCTGACTCTATAGTCAGGAATCTATCCATCTCATCATGCCTGAATTGAATCTTGATCAGATCACATCAATCACTCACAACAATAAGTGATCAAGTAGTCATGTATTAGGGGCCAGGAACTGCTAAGCACCAGGAATGCAAACAAAGGCAAAAAAACACAAAAATAATCCCTACCCTCAAGGAGCTTAGGGAGAAATGATATAGAAGAGAAGGCTCAAGGGGCTGGGAGAACTGGGAAGGTCTCCTGCAGAAGGTGGCAATTGAGCTGAGTGTTGGGAAAAGGCAGGAATGTCAAGAGGCGAAGGTGAAGAGAGTGAGCCATGCAAAGCCCTGGAGATGGGAAATGAATGTCAGGGGGAAGAAGACTGAAAATGGCTGGACCCCCAAATTTAAGAAGACTAGAAAGGGAAGAAGAGACCACGCTGTGAATAACATTAATTGCCCCAAAGGGGCAATTAATGTTCTTTCCATTTGGTCCTGTAGGTAATCAGGATCCCCTGGGATGCCATATGAACAAGGCATTGATAAGAGGAGAGTTAGCTAGCGATGTAAGGAGACTCAAAAACACAGTCATCTGGGCATCGGTTGAGAAGATGGGATGTTTGCACCTGGTGAACAGGAGACTTGGGGGAAGACGAATGACTCACTTCCAATATTTGAAGCGTTATTCATTATGGAGAAATTGTACTGATTTCAGTCCAAGATCAAGAATTTTCTGACAATCAGAGTCCACATAGGATAGCAGAAAGAACACGGAGTCAGGAGAGAAATGGTTTTGAATTCTAGATATAATCCTTGTTAGCTGTTTGTGACCATTAGACTATCCTCTTAATTTCTCTGAGTCTCAGTTTCCTCATCTGTCAAATGAGAAAATGATTTCTTAATGACATGATGTAGATAATGATAATGATATACTCCTACTTCAAAGGGATGTCAATCAATCAATAAGCATTTATTAAGTGCCTACTATGTGACAGGACTGGGCTAAGCACCAGAGGTCATGAGGAAGGCACTTTTCAAATCTTACAGCACCAGAAATATTATTCTAACAGCCATGGGCTGCCTCATAAGGTAATGATTTCACTGTCATTAGAGGTCTTCAGGGAGATTCTGCATGATCACTTTTCAGGGCTGTTACTGAATGGATTCCTGCTCACATACAAATTAAACTGAAAGACCCAGCAATAAAACGTGGTGGGTTTTTTTAAACCATCTCTTTGGGAACGTAGGCATAGTATTTACAAACAACCTAGGATCATGAATTAGGGCAGCTAGCTGGTACAGTGGATAGTTCTTTCTAAGTTCAAATCTGACCTCAGATATTTATTAGCTATGTGACTTCAGGCAAGTCATTGAGAGAAATGATTGTTAATAACCAATGACTTGGGGAAATTCAGATTTCTCCCTTTTTCTTTTATCCTCATTTTAGGACCTCAGTCTCTGAAGGTTAAACTAACCTTCTCTATCCAGACCCACCTCAGATGCAGAAGCCATTGTGCTCTATTCATGTTTATGTGTGGATAAATTCTTTGAATAGATTGTGGAAGGCTGGAGGTAACTTATAAGTAAATGACACAATTGTAGTTCAGGTCCAGCCTTTCATTGTAATGTTCATTCTGTCATTAATTGTTAATCAATCAGTTAATTTCCACCCTCAGAATTATCCCTCTTCTAATGGGCATATAAGACATGAGCCCTGTGCCATGATTGTCTTTGATCTAGAGAGAGATGGATAAATGACCATTCTTTTATTAAAATGCTGACATTATTAATAAAATTATTAAATTACCCAAAAATTATATCTCTTGAACCTTTTTAAATACTACATCACTTAACACTGTTTGGTTCATTTTCCTCATCTGTAGAATGAGCTAGAGAAGAAAACAGCAAACCAGTCCAGTATCTTTGCAAGAAAATCGAAAATGGAGTCATGAAAAGTTGGACATGAATGAAATGAATGATAACAAAGATCCTGTATCCCCACCCCCCTCACAAGGCATCCTACCTCCCACCCCTTGCCCTGCCTATCCTGGTGCAATGTTCTTGGCCCAACACATGAGCCTTGTTGCCCTCCAGGAGTCAGGGCAGAGTAGTGGAAACAGCATTCTTCTTAGAGTCAAGACTCAATTTTCAGTAAGGTCCCTTACTAGTTGTGTGACTTGGAACATGTCATTGAACCACTCTGAACTTCAGTCTCCTCACCAGTAAAAGAGGGGTAAAAATATACACCCAGGTAATATCACAAGCTGTTGTAAGGATCCAATTCAATACTTATTATTTACATTTCTGTTGTGTTTCACAATTGAGAGAATGCTTTCCTGGCAGGCAGCATATTTTACTGGCGGAAATTGATTGACTGAATGGAACTAGGACTTAAACCTAGGTACCTTTACTCCAGTGTTTTCCCACTACACAGCCAATAGATGTAAAGCACTTTGTAAACTGTAAAATATCATATTGCTGTTCAGCAATTTTAGTCATGTCTGACTCTCTGTGACACCATTTGGGATTTTCTTGGCAGAGATGATGGAATGGTTTGCCATTTCCTTCTTTAACCCCTTTTACAGATGAGGAAAATGAGGGAAACAGAGTTAAGCGACATGCTCAGTCACTTAGTCTCTGAGTGTCTGAGTGTCTGAGGCCAGATGAGTCTTCCTGACTCCAGGCCCTATCTATCCACTGTGCCATCCAGCTACCACCTAAATATTATACAAATATGTTAATATTGTTGTAACTCCATACAAGAAGTCCAACTCTTCAGACCACAAGACCATAGCCTCATGGCGGTAGTTAAGCAAATTGCTAAATAAATGCCCCAGGAAGAAATGAACAGGTCTGTGCCCACAGGAAGCATAATTCTGTGAACCTTTGTGTATAAAGAGACATAAAAACCACCATGTGAGTGCTCACAGAAGAGGTCTACTGACTCAACTCCTGATTGTGTGTGTGAATGTGTGTGCATGCGTGCATGTGTGTGATCTTGTGCACACATGTGGCCATGTATCTACTTACAAGGGACCTGCTGGAGACAATGATTCCTTCTGTATTGTCCAATTCAGTGGCCCAAACTCCAGTTGCTTATTGGTTTTAAGTGCCTATCTTTGTACTTCTGATACTAAATTCTTTGTTTCTTTACACAGATTTGTTAGTCCAATGATACGTGATCCCGCCTAATATAAATTGAGGGTCAGCAGTAGCCCCATTTGGCTCTAAACCACTCATTTCCCAAGGTGGGAATGAGGGCAATATCTTATAGGTGGATTTAGCCTTCAAACCTATCTTATAGGCTACCTGAGAGTTAGGGCCAGTGTTAAGGAGCAGTCAAGAGGCTGGAGGACCCTAGCTAAGGGAACAAATAGCAAAAAAGGTCAGTGGAGGTGATCTGGAGAAAAGTAGAAATGCCTAAAGGTCCAGGGGCCAGAGGAGGTAGCTGAAACCCTGGGCCTAACTTAGGAAGGCTTGCTGTCACACAACCCACCTCTAGGAGTGCTGGAGGCTTGAAGATAAGCAAAGGCACCTTTGGAACTGCCAGGAAAAGTCAAAATGAGAGCTAAGACCTTGGATGAGTCAGTGTTGCCTTGAAAAATACTGTCATTAGTCATAGCAATAGTACATAAAATGTTAAGAGGCCTAGGAGCTCTGAAAGTATAAGACAGTGAAAGTAAAGACTTCCTGTTGTTACAGGGGGTAAAATGGAACTAGGGATAAAGGCACCAGAGAGACAGACAGACAGACAGACAGACAGACAGACAGAGAGGAGAAAGACACACAGAGACAGATAGAGGAGAGGGATTGTAGAGTGTTAGAGGTGGAAGGAACCTCAGAAGCCATCAACCCCTCATTTTACAGATGAGGAAACTGAGACCTGGAGATGCCAAATGATCTGCCCAAGGTCATGCAGGTCTTAGCTAAACCTAAGTGTCCTAATTCCAAAATCAGGGTTCTTTCTACAACATCACTTCTATGACCATGGACAAACCTCTCAGGGTTTCAGTTTGTTCATCTATTAAATGAGGGTTATATTTGCCCTACCTATCTCATAAAGGGATTGTAAAGAAAGTGCTTTGTAAGAAACTGTTTGTAAGGGCTATTTACTTGTAATTCTATTATCCACACTCCCCTTCTACCACTTTTATTTTCTTTGAGACAAGGGTCTCCATCCAGACCCCCCTTGAGTTGGGCTCAGTGACTCACCTACCAGACAGCACAACGCTGGGGTCTACATTGTCAGCCCAGTGATTTCTTGGTATTTCTTTGTCACTTCATTGGCCTTCAGGGTCAAATGGGTGAGGATGTGATGGAGACTGGAGAAATGAAGATGAAACTGAGCTTCAAGGTCTAGCTCCCCTCTCTTCTCTTCTTCATCTTCCTCATCTTCCTCGTCTGAGTTGATAACCTTGTCCTTCCATTTGTCCTTGGGCAGCAGCCCATTGTCCACATCCACTCGGATGGACTTGAGCATGGTATAGTAGCTGTAGAAGTCGTGAACACCTGCCTCATCTGTGGGGGTGTCACAGTCTGGGTCTTCCAGGGCCACATCCCTCAGGAGGCTGGGGATCATGACCACCTGCTCCATGTTCCTCACAGTGGCTGAATACCTGTCCATAACGGTGAGCAGGCAGTTTTTGGGGTAGGATTTATTCAGGACCTGCATTGCTGGTTCTTCCAGTGACTGCTCAGGGAGATGCTTGAGGATTTGCAAATATCCTGGTTATTTATAGACTGTTCCCCAAGGTTCAGGGTGATCTGGGGCAGGGGGGGAAAGTCTGACAAAGTCCGCTGGAGAATGGAATGGGTTACATCTCAGCCAGTGGATAAACACATTGCTATCTCCAGCCAATCTCAAGAACCCCAGAGTGGAGTCAGGTGACTGAACCATTCTGGTCTTGATAAAGCAGATGGCTATGTTCTCTCTGGAAATCTTCTGCTTGTAAACAGAAGGCTGGGGCTTCTGGCCAGCATGGACTACATTCTGAGGCTATGTTGCAATATGGTGATGGAAGATTTTCAGTTTCACAATACATACAACAAACACACTAGCCTGGGGTCAGAAAACCTTCTTTCCTGATCGAATCTGATAATACTCTCCCCCACTCTGTTACCATTTCTTTGGGCAAATCATCTCTTCTTGGTGTTTTTATCTGTAAAATTAGGGGATTGAATTAATCAGAAATTCTGAACCTTTTTTCTGTCATTGGCCCTTTTGACAGTTTGATGAAGCCAACCCATCCCTTATCAGCATCATGGTCTTAAATGAGTAAAATAAAATACATGAGATTACAAAATAAAACTATCATAGTAAAATAGAGTAATAAAATGAAAAAACTAAACCCAAATTAACAGACACCAGGTTAAGACCCCCTGAACCAAATGATTTTTAAGGTCCCTCTAGTTCTAATGAACTATAATTCTGGAAGCAGAGGAACATTGGGTATTTTGAGGCAGCCAGGCTGGGAATTGGGAAGAGATGGCATCAAGAAGTAGTTAGAACGACAGAACTGGAGTCAGGAGGGCTGCCTCTGGCATTTACTACCTTGGTGGCCTTACATGAGTCACTTCCCCTCCCCAGTCCTCAGTTTCCTCACCTGTAAAATGAGTGTTATTAAATCATATCTAACATTTCTTTCAGCTTTAAATCCTCTGATGGTATTTTCTATTCCAGAATGAGCATTTTATCCTCTTGGCCCCAAAGCAACGCTAACACACCGCATCCTAATGGTCTTTTAAGCTTATCTGCCAACAGTCTATCTATCTCTGTTCCTCTCGATGTGTCTCTATATCTACCTTTCTATCAATAATCTAGCCATCTTTCTGTCTGTCTCTCTCTCTGTCTATGTGTATGTCTGTATCAGAGTCTCTGTCTCTCTTTGTATGTGTGTATGTGTGTAGTCTGTCTGTCTGTCTGTCTCTCTCTCTCCTCCCTAAGGCCCTGTCTAGCTAACTTTTTACGTACCTAAAACTTTCACAGTTCTGACAGTCCATGACATACATGGCTATCAACATAAAGGCTAAAGAAATGGAAAATACTACTCAATATTCTAAAATTTTCAGTTATTATTATTCTTATCTAGGCAATAATGATCTTCTTTGGGAAGGCAACCACTCACAAATGGTCTAGAGCAGAGGGCATCACATGCACAGTCCAAAAGCCATGTGCAGCCTAGAACGCTGGGGGTATAACTCAACCAGATTAAAACAGAATTGGGACGTATCTAACAAATAATCACAAATATAATACCGTATAGATTTGTTATTGTTGTTCAGTCGTTTCAGTCATGTCCAACTCTTTATGGCCTCAGCTGGGGTTTTCTTGGCCAAGATACTGGAGTGGTTTGCCATTTCCTTCTCCAATTTATTTTACAGATGAGAAAACTGAGGCAAACAAGGTCAAGTGACTTGCCCAGTATCACATAGCTAGTGTCTGAATCCAGATTTGAAATCAGAAAGATGAATCTTCCTGACTTTAAGCCTGGCATTCTATCCACTGTGCCAGTTAGCTTCCCAACTAATATTACATTTTAAACCTAAGTCAATATGTGGGCCAAAGAGATATTTATGTATGCAGTATGGTCCCCATTTCTAGTCAAGTTTGACACCAGTGGGCCAGCAGTCCATGGGAGGCGTCCATTACCCCTCAAGTTTCTCCCTGCAGGGGGCCCTGATCACTGAAATGGCCTTATATAGGTATATCCTTCTTAATGTCATTGACACTTTTCATTCTGCTCTCCTTCTATCCTCATGATAACCCTGAGAAGTAGACTATTATCCTGATTATCCAGACAAGGAAATGGAAGCTTAGAGGGGTTAAAGGTTTTGCCCAGGGTCACCCAGCCAGTAACTGTGTCCGCATCAAGATTCCTATGTGAACAGATATGTGGGTGGTATCAATGTGAGTGATTACGATGATGACTATTGTCCGTGGCTTTCCTAGGATTTGGCACCCAGCACTGGGCGTGGGATTCTTCTGGGGCTCTGAGCAGGGCAGACTCTTGTTTCTTTAGGCTTTTACTCATCTTCTGAGGGTACATCATATAAAGGTAGATGTGTGAACACATCTGGATCAGCTGGATTCTTCTTCTCCTGAGTCAGGTATATCTTTTCACTTCTGGGCTGTGAACTCCAGCCTCAAACCTCAGGACCACCAGACATCCAACCTGGCTTTTGAAGGAGTGCTTCAAAATGTGGAGTGCTGGATTGGACTCAGGAGATCTAGGTTCTAGCACTGCCCCGCCCCCCAAGAACTAGGCCCCTGTTAAATCTCTTTATTTTTCTATATCACGTCAAAAATCAGCTGATGATACTGATCCTGCCTATAATCCTGGAGTTGTTGAAATAATTGAAATTAATGTAAGCAGAAATTTTGTAAAAGTTGTAAAAATCACTGTGCAAATAAATATAAAGAGTTATTTTGTTCTCACCTACAGGAATATTTGAAGTAACTGTGGATGTTTCTTTTAAAGCAGAGAAGATTTAAGGGGATGTGATCTCGTCTTAAAATATCTGAAAGGCTTTTCGTCTGTGTTTTCTTTCACAGCATGACTTACATGGGAATGTGTTTCGCATAACTACATATGTATAACTTATGTCAAATTGCTTGCCTTCTCAATGAGGGAGAGAGAAGAGGGAGGGAGAGAATTTGGAACTCAGAATTTGAAAAAAAAAGTTAAAATTGTTTTACATGTAATTGAAAAAAATATTAAATTGAAAAACAGATACCTGAAAGGTTGTCATGGGGAATAGGTGGCAGACTTTTTCTGGGTGGTTTCAGAAGGGAGAATAGGAACCAGATGAAGTGGGGAGGGGGAGAAGTTACAGGAACGTAGATATAAGGATAATAGGAAAAACTTCCTTATAATAAGAAGTTTTCCAAAGTAAAATGGGCTGAGGTATTCAAGGAGAGACTGAATGAATACATGTTAAGAATGCTGTACAAGTGTTTAATAAGAATGTATTTTTAGAACCCATATGGGATTGCATGCCATCTCAGGGAGAGAGTGGTAAAGGAGGGGAAGAAAATCTAAGACTTATGGAAGTGACTGTGGAAAACTGAAAATAAATGAATTAATAGTAATTTTAAAAAAGAAAACAAAAAAAAAAAGAATGCTGTACAAGTGGGAGATGGAACAAGGACATAGGATTACAGATTTAGAGCTGTAGGAAACCTCAGGTGGCTGTGAAGTCCAATTCCTTTATTTTGCAGATGAGGAAACTAAGGCATAGAGAGGTTCAATGACTTGACCAGAATCCCATAACTAATAAACGTCTTAGGTGACATTAGAATCCAGGTCTTTCTGCAGATAAATCTAGGTGCCCTATTCATTACACTGAAAAGCTTCTAATATAATCCTCTAAACCAGGGGTGGGGAACCTGCTCTAAGCTCTAAGGCTGCAAATTACCCCATGGAGGATTAATGGGAGAGCCTCACAGGATGAGAAGGTTGAGAGGGGTGGCTATATGCACTGTTGAAGGGACTGGCCACATCTGTGACATCGAGGATGCCCTGAAGTAGGAAAGCTTGAATTTTATGATTCCAACATTTCCTAACCACAGGACATGATGCACCTGGGCAGACCATTGAAATAGATGACCTAGAATTACCTAGAAATGAGTCTCGTGGGCAGATGTAACTCTAGGTTATCCAACAGATCTTCAGCCAACTCAAACAAAGGGCCTGAGTAGGCAGCCAAAACCCGAGGCTCAGTCTCCCCTGTGGACACTTCCTAGCAATCATTTTTGATCCTTAGTATAGCTTAGTCTCCATCTTTGCATTTGAATCCTTCTTTAGGAGTGCCCCCCACCCATTCTCCCTCTCTGGGAAGCCCAACAATTAGGTAAAGGGAACTGACCTACAGCCCAGAATGGGGGGAAATCTGTAAGAGTGAACAGGCCTGCTTACCTCCTACCATGGGGATCTTTAAAAAAATATTTATTGAAATATACAAAAAATACTTATTAAAATATTCATTTGAATTTTATTAAAACATATTTACCTAAAATATGCAAAATATGTTTGTTTAGTAAATATTTATTAACAAAACCTTTATTTTGAAAAATAAACAAATTTTATTAAATTTTTTAAACAAAATAAAATTTAAATATATTTATTTAA
This sequence comes from Notamacropus eugenii, assembly GCF_028372415.1. Classification (NCBI taxonomy): domain Eukaryota; kingdom Metazoa; phylum Chordata; class Mammalia; order Diprotodontia; family Macropodidae; genus Notamacropus; species Notamacropus eugenii. Next base: position 125,438,438 of record NC_092876.1, read on the forward strand.
ATTTATTTTTTAAGTAAATTGTAAAAAATAAATATTGAAATATATTGAAACATCTAAATATTTTTACTAGAGTTTTGTTTTTATGTTTAATGTTTATACCTACATGATGCTTTATGTAGGTATAAGAGCCCATTTCTGCATGAAAACAAAATTCTGCTCTAGCTAATAAAAGACTCCTAAGAGATTTCATTCCTACAATATGGTCCCTGTTTGCCTATCAACAGTCAAGTTATCTAGCACTCACTATGTGGCAGTTACTGTGCTAAGCACTGGGCATAAAATTCAAGCAAAAAGAAAAACAGCCCTTAACTTTAAGGAGCTTACATTCTAATGAGTGAAGACTTGTAAAGGGAACCCCAGAAAGTGGGTCTGGGGGTGGGAAGGAAAGGTAGCAGAGGCACAGTGTAAAAGTGCAGAGTCAGAAGCAAAGCCAGGAAAAGAAGGAAGCATGGCTGTCCTCAGCCTTGCCTCAAAATGAAGGTTACACCAATGGGAAAAAGGGTCCAAGGGGGAGAAGGGATCTTCCAGAGTGAGAAGGCAGCTTGAGCATGGTAAAGTCCACATAGTTAGAGGAGCAATAAGGAACCCACTTTCCAAGAACAAGGATATTTTCACTGCCTATATCACCCTGAGACTGTAGGGGCAGTGGAATGACAAAATAGAATGCAGAGAAAATAATGAAAATCTGTGCAGAAATGGAATTTAAATGGTTAGTTAATGATCATTTTTTAAGTGTCTACTATGTGTCAGGCACAATGCTAAGTTCTGGGTATACAAAAAACGGCAAAAGACAGTACTTGCCCTCAAGGAGCTGATTACAGTCTAATGGGGGAGATGATATGCTAACAAATAGATAGGAACATATATATAGAGGAAAAGATGAAATAAGAGAGAGGGAAGGCACTAGAATTAAGAGGGGTTGGGAAAGGCTTCCAATAGAAGCTTGGATTTTCATTGGGACCTACAGGAAGCCAGGGAAGCCAGGAGGCAGAGATAAGGAGGGAGGTAATTCTAGGTACGATGAACAGTCAGAGAAAATGCTCAGCTTAGATGCATGGAGTGTCTTGTTGGTGGAATAACAAGGAGGCCACTGTCACTGAATGGAAAGCTGCATGTGAGAGACATAAGGTGTAATAAGACTGGAAATGTAGGAAGGGACCAGTTTTTGAAGGGTTTTGGTCGCCAGACAGCAGATTTTGTATTTGATCCTAGAGATGATGGGGAATTGCTGAAGTTTACTGAGTAGAAGGGGTGACATAATCAGGCCCAGTCATTAGGAGGATCACTTTGGTGGCTGAATGGAGGATGGGCTGGAGCAGACAGAAAGACTTGGGGCAGGCAGACCAAACAGCAGGCTAATGCAATAGTTCAGGTGTGAGGTGATGAGGACTTGTACCAGATTGGTGGCAGTGTCAGAGGAGAGGAGGGGGGAGGATTTGAGAGATATTGCAAAAGTAAAGTTGACAGACCTAAGCATCCAGTTGGATATGAGAGATAGCAAGAGATCAAAGATGAGACCTAGGCTGCAAACCTGGGTAACTGGGAAGATACCCCATAAGGAAATTTGGAAGGGAGGAGGGTTTGGGGGAAAAGATAACGAGTTCAGTTACCACCATGTTGAATTTAAAGTGTCTATCTATTGGACATCCAGTTCAAAATGTCTTAAAGACAATTAGAGATAAGAGATAAGATCAGTAGAAAAGTTAGAGCTGGATAAAATTTGAGAATGATCAGCATAGATATGGTAAATAAATTCACGAGAACTGATGAGATAACCAAGTGAAGTAGTGTAGATGGAGAAGGGAAGAGGGCTCAGGACAGAGTCCTTAGGACACTAGTGATTGGGGGGATGATTGAAGATCCAGCAACAGAAAGTGAGGAGGAGCTGTCAGGTAGAAGAATTGGGTATTTTATTCACAGTCTTCATGAGTCTACCTTATGGTCTTCCTCCAGCAAGAAAATGCAAAGTATTTAATTTAATTTGTAAACTACTTAGCACAGTTCCTGGCACATAGTAGGTATTATATAAATTCTTGTTCTCCCCTCCCCTAACTCCACTTTTTTTCCCACTCCAGAGTTCCCAGTTCTCCCAAAGATTTCAAAGTCCCATGTTACAGATCACATTGGTACTAGATGAATTGGGGTCAAAGCCCTAGAGGTTTAGAGTGGGGGTAGTAGTCAGTACCTGCACTTTCTGGGCCCTTGATGTCCTGGCTGTGGACCTTGTGCAAACCTAGCTGGGAGACATGAAAGCTAAACATGTGAGGCCTCTCGGGCTTTCAGCCTGGAATGTGTGGAGAGGGAGAGGTCACTGAAGAAAACTCTTCCAATGATATGATCCAACTAAAAAAAAAACACAACAAAAAACCCAAACACTAATTAAGATGTTAAGTGGAATTACTTTTAATGTAATTACTTAGCATACATTCATACAGTCCTAAAATGTCAGAACAAGAAGGGGCCTTGGAGCACACAATAGAGTTGGAAAGGTCCTTGCTTAACATATAGAATGTCAGGGACTTGAAAACACAGAATGTCAGGGCTAGAAGAGTCCTAGAATGTAAATGTAAAATGTTAAAGGTGGAACGACCTATTATAGATAGATTGTCTAACCCATTCTCCTCATTTTACAAAAGAGTAAAATGTGGCCCAAAGAGGGAAGCTACTTGACCCAATTAGTGACAGAGTCCAGATGGGAATTCAGTTTTTCTGAGCCTCACTTCTTAGGATCTTACACTTTTACAGGACATACACTGATAGGTGGTATTTCCACAGTGATTTACCATTACCAGGCACTTCTCTCTACGCACAATCTCATCTGATCTTCACGGTGGTGAGGTTGGAGGCATATTATTAGCAGTATTTTACTGATGAGGTAACTGAGACCCAGGGAGAGACAGCAACATGCTTAAGGCCACAGACAGGCTACTGGCAGATTCAAGGCTAGATAAGACTTAGTGCTGTCCCAGTGATATTGAGTTACCTCTTCCACAGTACTGAGTTACTTCTCATCTACTTAGTGCAAGGTCCCTCTGAGGCTTTGTTTGGGGAGTAGCCATTTAGTCGAGCTTTCTTGAAGCACAGAACTGAAATTCTGTGGCCAGGGGTCAGAGAAGGGAAGTGGCCACCCCTCGGGTCGCACAACCTATTCGGCCAACACAAGGTCTGGCCCTGTGCTCAAACGGGAATAGGAATGGAACTGATTTTCCAGGAATTCCCTGAAGAACCTAAAACAAAAGCTCAGTGTAAAGACCCAACTCAGGAGGAGCTGGGAGGAAGGACAGTTTCCTCATTCTACCCGTTTCTTCACCCTAGCTTCTTAAATGATATTCTAGGAATTTACACCTCTCTCAAGCTAATGCAAGGCATGATCTTTCTCAGAATCGACTAGAACAACTTCATGGATTTCTCTACACATACCAGTCACAGCTGGGAAACACAATGAATTAAAAAAAGACAGTGCACGTGGAATTAGTAGTCCTGGATTTGAGTCTTGGCTGTTTGACTTTGAGCATGTCCTTTCTCTCTGAACTTCATTTCCCTCACCCAGATGTAGCTTCATCCAAATGGGCCCAGAGAGTCCATTTCCTGAAAAGGGGACTCCTGTTCTGGACTCACAAACAACCAGAATCATGCTGGGATGGTCTGACTCCTAAGATTAGAGCCAGATTTTTCTCACATTCAGTTGATCCTGAAATGGAACTCCAGGGGAAATATCTAAAATACAACTTAGGTGTGGCTCTTGTCTAAGGTCTCCCCAAAAGGCATTAACAGAGTCCCTTCTAGGAAAAGTTCTCAAAGAACAAAATAGGTATCAGGCATTGAACAGTTATTTCTTTTCTCCACTATAAAAGAAAGTCTTCAAACACTAAAGACTCATAAGCAATTCCTTTAAAAATATACCTAAAAGCATAAAATCCTATGGACTCTTTCTCAAAATTGTTTTTGAATGCATAAAATAAAATACAAAGGAAACCAATGATATTGGAATAAAAATTTTTTTTGCTCTATCCAAGTTCATGGATCCCCTCCCTGAGACAGTAAGTAATTTGATATAGGTTATGCACATGCAATCATGTAAAACATATTTCCGTAGAAGTCATGTTGTGAAAGAAGACACAAAAGAAAAAACACAAAAATAATAAAGACAATGAAGATCTGCATTAAGACTCCATCAGTTATTTTTCTGGAGGTAGATACCATTTTTCATCAAGATCTTTGGAATTATCTTGGATCATTGTAGTGTTAAGAATAGCTGTCATTCACAGTTGATCATTGAACAATGTTGCTGTTGCTGTATACAATGTTTTCCTGGTTCTGCTCACTTCACTTTGCATCAGTTCATGTAAGTCTTGGAAGTTTTTCTAAAATTAGCTTGCTTGTCATTTCTTATAACATAATACTATTTCATCCACCATACTATTTCATACCCCCACTTGTTCAGTCATTCCCTAAATGATGGGAATCCCTCAATTTCCAATTCTTTGCCACCACAAAAAGGGCTGCTATAAATATTTTGTACAAATAGGTCCTCCCCTCCCCTTTTTAAAATATCTATGGGATACAGACATAGTAGTAGTAAATTCCTAGTTTTGTCAGGTGATTCTCACATGTCTTGATCTCAAGTCACCTCACCATTCCAGTCACCCTTCTCTGAATACTTTCCAGATTGTCACTCTCTCTATGAGGGAAGGGAGAGGTTGCAAATTATAATCACATGAGTGACTGTTAAATTAGTGGAGTCCTCCATGTGTACAAAAAATATTTATAGTAGCTCTTTTTGTGGTGGCCAAGAACTGGAAATTGAAGGAATTCCCATCAATTGGGGAATGGCTGAACAAGTTGTAGTATATGAATGTAATGGAATACTATTGTGCTATAACAAATGACAAAGAGACAGACTTCAGAAAATCCTGGAAAGACTTTTATGAAATGAGGCTGAGCAAAGTGAGCAGAACCAGGAGAACATTGTTCACAGAAACAGTCACAGTGTGCAATGACTGATTTTGACAGATTTCTCAACAATAGAAGGACCTAAAACAACTCCAAAGGACTCTAGATGGAAAATGTCATCCACATCCAGAGAAAGAAATATGGAATTGGAATGCAGAGCAAAGCAGACTATTTTTTTATTTCATTTTATTTTTTTCTTTCTCATGGTTTCTCCCATTCGTTATAATTCTTCTATGCAACATGACTAATGTGAAAATGCATTTAATAGGAATGTATACATAGAGTCCATATCAGATTGCACGTTGTCTTGGGGAGGGAGGGGGAATTAGAAGGAAGAGAGGGAGAGAAAATTTAAAACTTACGGAAGTGAATGTTGAAAATTGAAAATAAATTGAAACCTGTAAAAAAAAAATTAGCTCAGTCCTGTCCCAACCTCCCCACTCCATGGGGTGAAATCACAATCCCTTTCACACCTTTTACTGAACTAAGTTCTATTTCCTGATTTTATCTTGACCTCTCCCACCTCCATGCATTTGCACAGTTCATCCTCTATGCCTAGAAATTGCCTCATCTTCATTTCCACAGATCAGATTTCTTCCCATCAAGTCCAACTTCAAGCAGCAAATAGGATGAGAGTATGACTTCTTCCCTGATCTCCCTAGCTGAATGGTCTCCCTATGTCTAAATTCCCCATAACACTCCACCTATATCCTCATCCCACTCCAAGGTTGGCCTTATCACTTCCTGCCTGTATCACATTTATCTATGTACATATTGTATTTCCCCTATTAGCATGTGATTATAAACTTTTCATTTTTTACATGCCCGATTCATAGCAGCTTGCTTTGCCGGTGGCCCCACAGCCACTACATGGCAAAGCCAAGCTATAAGTTTAAGTCTTCTGACCCCTTGTCCAGAACTCTTCCTACCATTGGCGAGATGAGCTGGGATATTGGCCAGTTCCTCCATTCTGGTCCCAGCCTTCCAAGTTTTTCAAGGCAGCCCCATTATGTTCTGGGAATTAACAAAGTGATGCAAGTTTTCCTGAAGTCATTCTCTGAAGAAGCCCACAGTCTTTTCTGAAGGAAGATTTATTTGCTCCTTGAACTACCTGGTTATAGTCAACTCTTAATAGTCTCCCAGCCTATCATGGGAAATCTCAGAGTGATAGAATTGAAGACTTCAGAGCATAAAATATGAGAGAACAGAAAATGTCAGAGCTGGAAGAAACTTTGGAACATAGAGGTTAAAGTTGAAAGGATCTTTGAAATGGAAAGTGTAGGATCTCTCTAAGGTGGAGGTTCTTAACTTGGGAGAGTTTCAGGGGATCCATGAACTTGGATAGAGCAAAAATATATTTTTATTCCAATATCATTGGTTTCCTTTCTGAGAAGGGATCCATCAGATATTATGCTTTTAGGTATATTTTAAAGGAGTGCTTATGAGTCTTTAGTGTTTGAAGAATTTCTTTATAGTGGAGGAAAGAAATAGCTATCCAATGCCTGATACCTATTTTGTTGTCTGAGAACTTTTTCTAGAAGGGACTCTGTTAATGCCTTTTGGGGAAACCTTAGACAGCAGCCTTACCTAAGTTGTTTCTAGACATTTCCCCTGGAGTTCCATTCCAGGATAATGAGCCAGTGAATGTGAGAAAAATCTGGCTCTAATTTTTGGAGTCAGACCATCCCAGCATGATTCTGGCTCTCTGTGAGTCCAGAGCAGGAGTCCCCTTTTCAGGAAATGGACTCTCTGGGGCCATTTGGATGAAACCACATCTGGGTAAGGGAAATGAAGTTCAGAGAGAAAGAACATGCTCAAAGTCAAACAGCCAAGACTCAAATCCAGGACTACTGACTCTATGTCTACTGTCTTAATATAATTCATTCTGTTTTCCAACTGTGAATGCTATGTGTATAGAACTCAGATTTTTTTATAAATGAATGTTAAAAATTGTCCTTACATGTAATTAGGAAAAAATAAAATATTATTTTAAAAAGGAAGAAAGAAAGAACTTGGCATGTTGAACCTTCAGGAAGGAAGACAATTAGAGCTATCCCACTGGGCTGACTCCTTCTTAGAGGGTTTCAGGTGAAGAAAGGATGACCACTTTTTAAGGGTCTTGTAGACGTGATTCCTCCTAGCCGACCTCAGAGGTCCCTTCTGAGTTAAAGATTCTGTGGAAGGGAGAAACTGACATCAGCATTGAAAGAGTTTGACCAATGAGTGTTGTATCATGCACTCCAGTTTGTGAAATATTCTGTATTTTTATACTAGTGCCTTCCCACTAGTGAATGTCTCTGATTTATCTTGCATGTGACTTGTTTGTATGTAGTTGTTTGCATGCTGTCTCCTCCATAAGATTTTTGAGTTGCTTGAAAACAAGGACTCTCATTTACCTTTATTTTTTTGGTATCCCCAGCTCTTAGCCTAGTGCCTGGCACATAGCAGGTACTTAATAAATGCTTACTGATTGATTGGTGTTGGTGGGTGTTGGGGATGAGGAAAAAGGAAGAGTCAAAGGCAACTGAAGTTTGGCACTTGGATGATGAAGATGATGATAGCGCCATCAATAGAATTAGGGAATTCAAGAGGAAAACAAGGAAGTTGGATGAACGCATTAATTGATGAAAGAGATGTGGCATCGTGAGCACAGATGTGAGGGTGGCAGATCAGGCTATTGGTACTACCTGTCAATCACGCTGGCATTGTTTAGTTTGACCAATTCATAACTGTCACCTTGACCTTGGATATGAAACTTGCTCCCCACTGTGTGGTTGATCAATATTTATCACTAACAGATGTGTTAATAAGTAAATGTTACATAATATGTGCAGGACTCTGCAAGGCATGCTCATGTCTGGTGTAAGAGAAAGTATTTAGGACACAGCCAAGGGCCATCAAGATAATGGACACCAGAGTTCAGAGAGCTTAAGCAATCTTTCTAAAGATACTGAACCTTGGCTGAACACTGAGGTTCTAGCTTCCTAGTGCCATCCTCTAGTTATGATGATTTTTCCATCTGAATCAGTCAGCTCTAGTCACATGGGAAAAAGAAGTATAATTCAGGAGAACAGAATACTGGGACAGACTGGGAATCCAGAGGCCTGGCTTTCTATTTAGAAATAAGAGGAAAGTTACTCTGGTTTAGATTCTAGACCAGGCTTTTGCTCCTACCAGGGGTAAGTTTGAGGGCACATGTGGCCCTCTAGGTCCTCAAGTCCACCCCTGTTATGGTTCTACTGTTTCATGCCTCTGTTGTCAATCATGCTAGATTACTCCCATCAGTCCAACTATTCCCCCACTTCCCTGCCCCTCCTCGTAATTTCCCCATCATCCTCCTAGACACCTTATCTAGAAATCTCAGTCATTTTTGATTCTTCAGTCACCCTCATCCCATACATTCAAGTAGCTGCCAGTTCCTATGCATTCTACTTCCCCAATATCTGTCATATCCATTCTATTATCTCCCCTCCCACTTGTACTATCCTGAGAGATTTTCTTTTCCCCAACTATTGGAATAGCCTCTAACTAATCTCCCTGCCTACAGTCTCTCCCACTACAAATCCATTCCTTTTTTTAATTGTTTTTTATTCAACATAAACACCAAATAAAACAAGCATTTCCATATGTAAAGTAGAACAGAAAGAACATTGTAAATAAAGCCACAAATCTCTATCATGTACAGCTTGATTTTTCTTTTAAGTATATAACAAATCCAACATGAAAATTTCAAAGCTGTCCTGCTTGTGTTTCCTTCTGATTTCTTTTGTGTTTCTAAAAATTTCTCTTTTCTTTGACTTTTTTTTAAAGCCTTTCTCCTTCCAGCTGTCCTTTCTTTCTCCTTCCAACTGTCCCATCCCCCAAAAAAACTGAAAAAAAAAGGAAAAACAAAACCCTTGTAAAAATATGGATAGTTAAGCAAAACAAGTTTCTGCGTTGGCCATATCTAAAAATATGTTTTAATGTGGATCTCGAGTTTATCATTTCCCTGTCAAGAGGTGGGTAGTTTGCTTAGTCATGGGGCCTCAGGAACTGTGGCTGCATTGAACATATTTAACTATTTCAAAGTTGTTTTTCTTTACAAATATTATTGCTATTGTATGAATTTTTTCTCCTGGTCCTATTCACTTCACTCTGCATCAATTTATACAAATCTTCCCAGGTTTCTCTGAAATATTCTCTTTTGTTATTTCTTTGGAGAAGGAAATAACAAACCACTCTTTGCCAAGAAATCACCAAGCAGGGTCAAGAAGAGTTGGACATGACTAAACAACTGCAGAGAACTTTGTTCAATCAATGGGCACTCCTTAGTTCCATTTCTTTGCTATAAAAAGAGTTATTGCAAGTATTGTACACATGAGCCCCTTTTCTTTCTCTTTGATCCCTGAGACAAAGCTTATACCACATGGGAAAAGTACTATTACAGGATATTCTTAAACCTTTGGTCCCATCCTTCTCTCTTTGATCTCTTTGGAAATTAGGCTTAGAAGTGGTATCATTGAGTCCAAGGGTATGTACCATTTGACATTTTTGGGCTTAGTTTCAATTTGCTTTCCAGAATGGCTGGATGAATTTGTAGTTTCACTAACAGTGAATTGGCATAATTTTCTAACAACTGCAATCCTCTCTCCTTTTTTTTTTGTTTTTTTGCACCTTTGACAATCTGATGAGTATGAAGTAGAACCCCACTGTTATTTTCATTTACAGCTTTCTGATTTTTAGTGATGTAGAGCTTTTTTGATATGTTAATCTAGTCTTCAAAAGTAATTTTCCCAATACACAGTTCTAACATATTATTCCCCAGCTCAAGAATGTTGGATGACTTTATTGCTTCTAGGATGAAATATAAATTTCTTAGCATGGCACTCAAAGCCCTTGCCAATCTAATTCCAAACTATTTTCCATATTAGTTCATTTCATTCCACTTCACATATACTGACCTGTTCAGAAACATTCTAGGGATGAGGCAAAGGTTCAAACTCATACTCAGTTCATAGTCTACTAAGATTTTCAAGTCTTTTTCACACAGAGCATATCCTGGCCATGCTTCTTGCATTAGTAGAATTGATTTTTCTAGAATTGATTTTTCTGGGCCAATTTATCAGGGACCTCTGGGAGATAATGTCTAAAATCAAATAAGTGGCTATAATAATCTTGGCCCAAATAACATGCAGTATGGTTCTATGACAGACACAATGATAATAAGTATCTGACTTTAAGATTTATGAAGCACCCTGAATATATACAAAACTCTGTGAAGTAGATACTACAGATATTGTTATTCCCATTTTACAGAGAGGAGAGTAAGGATAAAATGGGATCGATGACTTGACTATGGTCACATTCCTAAGTAGTACAGTCAGAATTTGAATCCAGGTCTCAGCTTACTCCAAGTCCAGTGCATTTTTTACCACCATATGCAGAGAGAGGCTCAGCTAGCATCCCAGTTTCCTTATAGGAAGGCTAATATTTTGCAGTCAGGTGTAATAGCTAATAATCCTTCCTCACTTCTGAATAAGCAGCCAAAAGGTGAGCCCTGGTGAACTGAGATCCCCATGAAAGGGCACTGTAATGATCAATAGTCATAGTTTATATTTCTACAGCATGTTTAGGTTCAAGAAGTGTGGCTATGATTCCACTCAACCCCACCTCCCTCGTTTGATTAGCCAGCGAACTATCATCTTGGTGATTGCCAGGGTCCCAGAGCTAAAATGTGAGACAGAGCCCTCCCTTAAAATCATGTCTCCTGACTCAAGGACCAGCATTCACAGAGACCACAGGATTTAGAACTGGAAAAGATGTTAGAAGTTATTAGGTCCAAATCCTCATTTTACCATGTATATATTGCAGCAGTCAGTTTAGAACCACTTGTAGCATTTCAAAAAGAGCATTCCAGTTGCAATGAATCCAGCTGTGGTCAAAGAAATTGGAGGGGTGAGGTGGGAGGGATGGTTGAGTTCTCTGTCTTCTCCTTCCTCATTGGCTAGAGGACAACCCTTGAAAGTCATGAAGATGCAGATTTCCCATTGGTGTCAGTACCACTGTCCCCAGAAGGAGAAGAGGAAGAAAGGAGAGCAGTCATTGATGACATCAGAAGCTGAGAGATACATAGAGATTAAATTTTTAAAATATTTTTTTCAGATTATATTGATTTCAGATTATATTGATTATATTCAAATTAAAATTTGAGTTCCAAATTCCCTCTCTCCTTCCCTCTTCTCCCACCTCCCTGAGAAAGGCAAGCAATTTGATATAGATTATACATGTACAGTCATGAAAAACATATTTCATTTTAGTCATGTTGTGAAAGAAAACACAGATACCCCCCCCAAAAAAACCACAAAGCATGAAAAAAGTAAAAAATAGCATGCTTTGATCTGCATTCACACTCCATCAATTCTTTCTCTGGAAATGGATAACTTTTTTTGTCATAGGAACTGTCTTGAATCATTATATTGTTGAGAATTGCTAAGTCATTCATAGTTGATCATTATACAATATTGCTGTTACTGTGTATAATGTTCCGGTTCTGCTAACTTCACTTTGCATCAGTTCATGTAAGTCCAGGTTTTTTTTGAAAGCATTTTGCTCCTCATCTCTTATAGCACAATAGCATTCCATCACAATCATATGCTATAACTTGTTCACCCATTCCCCAATTGTTAAGTATTCCTTCAATTTCTAATTCTTTGCCACTACAAAGAGAGCTACTATAAATATTTTTGTACATATAGGTCTTTTTTTTTCTCTTTAGGATACAAACCTAGTAGTAGTATTGCTGGGTCAAAGGGTAGGCAGTTTTATAGGTCTTTGGGAGCTATATGGAGTATATGCTGTATAGAGGTTAAATTGAACAAGAGATCCTTAATCCTTTTTGTGTCTTGGACCCATGGGTATGCTGGTAAATGTTTAACAACGGGCTCTTTTGGGAAAAAAACATCTAGGCAGGACATACTTTTAAGTTTAATCAGCATTATTAACATTTTCTCCATCAATTTCTTAAGTCTAGACAATCAACAAAACAATAAATCAAGTTTTGATTTTTCTGGTTTCCAAATTATATCACACTGAAAATTTAACAATCAGGACTGAGGGGCTGTATCACCAACAAGATGGAAGATTAGACATTTTCTCTGATTCCCAGTACCTTTCAAATCTCTCCAAAACAGAAGTTATGTACCATAAAGCAACTTCAGCCATCTCCATGGTCTAGGACACTTGAAAGCCAAAAGAAGATTAAAAAACAAACAAACCATGAACTGGTGCCTGCCTTGGGCTCACTTAGCACCTCTTCCTCCACACATCACCACTCTACCAGCCCCAAGGCTATATTAGGTCACCCAAGGACCTGACCCATGGGTTTAAAAAATGAAACCCAACCTCATACTCTGGTCTCTGTTCTTTCCAGGGAAGCAGAGATCTGGGCTCCAGTGCTATAAAAGAATTCTGTACTACATAAGATTTCTGCAGGAGAATAGAGGAACAAAGGAAATGGGGTAGGACATACATCTGGGCTTAAAATAAAACTCAGCCCCACACATCACACCCCCTGCTCCCAGAACTATCGAGACCTAAACTCAAAACTATAAAAATCTTCTTAGGTTGTAATAGCACCAGTGCAGCTATGCTCTAAACTCCAAGGTCAGAAAACTGAGTATCAGAGGGAGCAGGACAGGATACCAGGACAGGACATTGTCTATGGAGGTGGTGTTAGGGCCAATTTTGGTCCCTCAAAAGTCACTTGGGGCAGAGAAGTAGGCTGGTAAACCATGAATATTCCAGCTTGAGAGGAGGCTGAGAAACTTTGAAATCCAGCCCCCAGGGAAACTACCACCAAAGGGAAAGGAGTCAGAAAGTAAAGAACAAAGGAAAATAAGAGGGGAAAAGGCTGAAATTACCAAAGATCTCAAGAAGAAGAAAACCCCAAATCCTTAAGCATGAAACAGGGAAAATATTCAACAGGGAAAATATTAACATCAGAAGGGAATATGACCTTCAGATCTAGAAAATGAGTTCAGGCATCTATCATATTGCAAAACAAAGGGAAATGATCCAACACTTGATGAAACAGAGCAACCCATGGAATTTGAGAACATTGAACCGTAACACAGTGGTCCTGAGTGGTTTCAAAGAGAATTAAGAATTATGAGGGCAGAATTTATGGCCTAAACAACAAAATAATGGACAGAATAGAAAAACCTGAATCTGAAATGGCATGACCAATGAAGCAAAGAGAGAACAACCACTTGAGAATTCAAATATGTTTGTTCCCGAAGAAGACCATGCCATCAGAGAAGTAATGATGTGACTTGCACTTGACTTTGTTTTGAGTGAGGGAGGGCTGTGCAGGTCACCAGCCTCACTTCTCCTCCAGAGCCATCTGAATCCAGTGACCAGATATTCATCAGGATGACTGGAGATGACCCAGGGTGAGGCAATTGGGGTTAAGTGACTTGCCCAAGGTCACACAGATAGTGAGTGTCAAGTGTCTGAGGTGAGGTTTGAACTCAGGTCCTCCTGACTCCTGCACTGGTGCTCTATCCACTGCACCACCTAGCTGCCCCAAGGATTTCAAATAGACAGAAATGAAAAATAATCTAGAAGAAGAGAAGCAAAAAAACAAAACAAAACCTTAGCAACGTTAAAATAAAAAATGTTCTCTAATCTTGAAGACAGGATGTAGAGAGACAGACTAAAGATTATAGGTCTCCCAGAAGAACATGACAAGCCAAAAAACCCAAACACTATAATGTAATAAAAAGTAAAAGAAAAATGCTCAGAACTTCTGAACACAGAAAATTAAAGAACAATTAAAGAATTCATTGACTGTGTCCAAAAAAAAAACAAGCAAAACTTCAAGGCTACAAACTCCAAGACATATAGTGGTTAAATTTAACAATTCAATTCAGAAACAACAGGTTCTGCAAGTGACAGAAAGACCTTCAAATACAGAGAAAGTCAAACTTCTCTTGAATCAACCAGTCCATGAAAAGTATAAATTGGATACGAACAAGTCCTTGAATGAGTGAAGTATTTTGGTTATTGAAATAATGACATCAGGCAGGAATTATATTGGAATTGGTTAAGGAAACTGGACACACATCTGGAAATGAAATTTGAATAACATGAGACTATTCTGCATCCACCAAAAATATAGAAGGGAATGGAACAATATATTTTGCAGAGCACTGGAGCTCAGAATGCAGCACAGGGTGATCTACCCTGTAAATCTGAGCTTAACCATACATGAAAAAGGATGTACATTCTTAGAAAGAAAACCAACCCTCTTCCCTAAGTGACTTTTTTTGCTTCTCAAACACCCCAGACAACAGAAATGCAGGAGAGATGAATTAATGCAGCAGCCAAGGACAGCAAAACCAACAAGGTGATAACAAAGAGACCAACAAGAAAATTCTTTCTAAATGTACACAAAGAGATGGGGGTGGGGGCAGAATTTAGGTGGAGGTCACAGTAGAGATGAGGCAATTCTGTGGCTCAATGGATAGAGCACTGGACCTGGAGTCAGGAAAACCTTGAGTTCAAATCCAATCTCAAACACTTACTATGTGATCCTGGGCGAGTCACCTCACCTCTGTTTGTCTTAATCCGTTGCAAACCATTCCTGTATCTTTGAAAAGAAGACCCCATATGGGGTCATGAAGAGTCAGATGGAACTGAATGACAGAACAACGGTATAGAGACCGAAGTGGGACATTATGGATAGAACCTTGCAGTCCCCTGCCTACAGGTGAATCAATGTTTTTTGCTTGTTTGTTTGTTTTTTAATGAATTTACATTACAAAATGTAGGAGAGGGAAGTGTGGGATACAAGGAAGTATGTGAAGTGATCTGATCAAGTCTAGAGCTTGTCAGTGAAGGGAAGGGGAACCCTGTGGTCTCTCAGAAAGAGAAGAACCTGTGTAGAAATGTGTGAGGAGGACGGAAGCAATGAAAGCGTGGAGCAAGACACGGGAGGCTTTGTTTTGGAGATGGGAGGGGGTTCCCACTAATGAATGCTCCTATAGGTGGAGAGAGACAGAGACCTTGTGATGGGTGTTATCTGGGGGATGTGAGCTTTGTCCTCTCTCTACAGAGGAGGAATTTGGAATTCCTAGAGACAACTGGATCCTGAGGTAATATGAAGGTATGGACTCAAGGAGGAGATAATGGGAAAAGAAGGTAGCCAGGGAGAGGGTTTTCAGAGAGAGAGATAGAGAGAGAGAGAGAGATCAATCAATCTGAGGGGGAAGAGTCAAGATGTCAGAGTGAGAGCTTGTACTCGCCTAAGCTCTAAGACAAACTCCTTCAGATACCTCTAAAGAGACCTTGAACATATATATATATATATGTATGTGTGTATGTATACATACATACACACATATGTATACATACATATACACACACATATATATACACACAGATAGATATCTTTTTTTATTCACATTATCTTTTTTTCTTCCATACTAGCAAAAGCTCCTAGGGAGCTCAATGTTTTGTAAATATTTTAACTATCCTTCATCCTCACTCTTCTATGAATTTACAAAGCAAAAGACATCAGGAGTCCAGTTTTGGACGTTTCTTTGTCTCACCAGTCTACTAGATCCAAAAACCTTATATATAAATATTTATAGCTTATATATATACACATTTGCAGCAGTCTCTGTATGTAGTTAACTATACATGTTCAGAAGGGATAAGAGAGGCTAGTGTTCCAAAGAATAAAAATAAAATAAACCAATAAATAAAATAATTAAAATCCAAGTTGCTCTCAGAGCAATGGAAGCCTTCTTCTTCAGGCAATGATGGCAGAGAAGAGAGGAAGAGAGAAGGTCCCAGAAACTGCAGCACTTCTCCCACAGGTGCCCTCTGACCTTCCAAACTATGGGAGGAGAACAGAGAGGTCAGCAAGTAGGTGCATTTGGTAATATTAGGGGGAGGGGGTTCTACCATGGGAGCAATGTCCTGTCTGTCACAGAAGGAATTGGCACTATCCTGGGCATGAGGTACAGTGGAAAATGGGAATTTGTGGGGCAGTGACAGGAACTACCTAAAAGCGACAGCCCAGGCTGCATACCTCGGAAATTTTGATCCCATGAAGAATACAGAGAATGCAGAATGAGACTATGTAATTTCAGGAGTCATGAATCAGAGAATGAGGGTCTAGAGTAGATAGAAAGAGAGCATGAATGATGAAGAAAGTGAGATAAATACTTTCTGTAAAGGGGAACAAAATAGAAATTTAAAAACTAATGAACAGAACTAGTTGAAGGGAAAGAGAAAATGGGGGAAAACTTGATTTAGTCTTTGATAGAGAGGAAAAAAATGGAAAGAATTAAATAACCAAAAAGCAAAAAGCAAAGGAAGGAAACAAGGAAACTATATTACGCAGAAAGAACCATGGACCAGTCAATATCAATAATTAACTTATATACAACAAAATTGAATTAGTTCTAGGAGCTGGCTCCAGCACACTGCCACATGTACTACTTTGCCTATCTGGTGAAGTTTATGGGCTCCCTCAGTTTCCTCAGAATAATGTTTTTAAGTGCGTAAAATATAATACATAGATTAGGAAAAAAATATACTTAAATGCAGTTGTTGAAATATATTTTTTTAAAAGTTCACATACCCCAGGTTAAGGACCGATAAAGTAGACAAAGTATTATTTTAACTTTAATTTTTTTAAATTTAATTTTTCCATTAGCAAAAATCTACCTTCTTCCTCTCTCACTTTTACCCCTGTACACACACACACACACACACACACACACACACACACACACACACACACACACCAATTAAGAAAGGAAAACAAAAGCACTGTTACAAATATGTGTACTCAAGCAAAACAAATTTCTCAATTGGCCATGTCCAAAAAAAAATTATGCCTATTTTGCACTCTGAGACCATCAGCTCTCTTTCAGGCAAGTGGGTGCTATGTTCCACTATGGAAACAAGGTTAGTCATTACATAGATCCGGTCTTTCAGAGTTCTTTGTCCTTACAATATTGTATTTACAATAAGACAACAAAATTGTTTTATACAACAATTGTATAAATTGTTCTCCTGGTTCTACTTCCTTCACTCTATATTAGTTTATACATGTCTTTCCATGTTTCTCCTAAACTATCTTCATCATCTTACAGAACAAAATTAGGTCACTACATTTGTATGCCATGAGCTGTTTAGCCTTTCATCTATTGATGGACACTCCCATTTTTGCAGAATACGGTTTTTAAGTGCATAAAATACAATATATAAGATTAGAAAAAATATTAAAATGTATTTATGAAAAACATATTTTCCAAAAAATTCTCAGTTCCCAAGCTAAAGACCCCTAAACTAGATACACTGAGGAAAGGAAGCTTCAGGGCTAGTTAAGCCTGCTGATTTGTCACCCAGAAGAGAGAGAGCACCACCTAAGGAGAAATTCACGAAGTCTTCAACAAAGAGTTAAAAAGGCTTCTCTGTACTGTCTCTGTACTGACCATCTGTACTGTCTAAGTTTGAAGCCTTTTTCCTTTGGAATCTGTATGGGCTTGTGCCAGATTCTGGAGGGGATTGATTTTATACCATCTTAATAAATATCCCTTTCTAAAAGCTACTTAATTCTGGCTGGTTAATTTATCATCCATGGAGAGAACACTGGTTAGGTGCTCATGAAACTAGGAAACCCCAATCCTTCAGGGTTACCCCTAAAACGCTGAGAAGAAGTAGTCAGTGACCCTCTGGGACCTCGGACAAAAGAACACAGACATGAGTGGGAATTTAGGGAGTGCTATACATAGAACATCCTTGGCTATAAAGTCAACTATAAAGTACATTTAAATGCCAGCCTGTGAGTCAGCAGAATGGATTTATAGCCTCAGCTTTGGCAATAACTTATCCTATGCTTTGTTTCCTTCTTTTTTGGATAAAGCGACTGGAAGCAGTGGGAAGATCTGGGTCCAGGTGTTACTTCTGAGACACACTAGTTGTAAGACCCAGGCCACTCTAGCACCAGATGTTACAAGGAAGGAAATCTATATTGGTAGAGGAAGATCCTCCATGGAAGTTCCTTACAGGAAGCAGAAAGAGCATCTGATAGAAACTTGAGGATCATCCTCAGGCTTATGTAGACTGACTCCTATATGTGCAGTAACCATTACTGTGGGGGAGGGGAGTGAGATCATCCTCCCTGCCCTCTCAAATGAGTCTGAGAAAGAACCTGAAGTGCCTTGTCATGCTTGACAATGGTGGGTGGTGTCTCTCTTCAAGTCTACTAAATTGGGGGCTCTTCCTGCTCAACGGGCAATCGGCTTTGGCACAGCTTCTCATCACAGGGACCAAGGAACCAACCAGGAATCTCTCTTTTTACATGCTTTTCAGCAAGAGGCCAAGGAGCGAGCATTTCACTTTAAAAGTGGCCCAATGTTGGAGACATCAAAAGGGACCAGGGTTCATGACTGTCCATGTAGGGTGAAAGAATGAGTTGAATATAACACCAAGATTACAAATCTAGGAGACAGGAAGGATGGTGTTGCCTTCCACAGAAGTAGGGGAGATAGCCCTACCGTACATGCTCAGGCTCAACAGAATGAAGCTTTTTCTTGTTTGGTTTTTGTTGTTGTTTTTCTTAGAAGGAAGGTTTTTTAAGATGAATTAGACACATGGGGAAATATACCATTTCTATTAGCTCAGATCTCTTTGTACACACAATTCTTTGGATTCTTGTCTGACCTTAGTCCCTATTTACCTGTTTTGTCCTTTAGAATCTGATTCTCTAGCCATGTTGGACATGAGTTCTGCTTCTCTCCCCACCCTGCTCAGCACCTGGTGATAATTCATCCTCCGCTTGCTTAGCCCTGGCCCAGATCAGAATCTTGCTCCATGGAGAGTTCTTGGGGTCAGCCTGTGGCTGGACTTTTGGTTGGGCCGTACCAGGGTGCACTTACAAAGGCTCTGCCTAGCATAACCCTTTGACAGCCACAATGACTTGACTCACTGTCTGGCCTGCCCACAAGAGGAAAAGGAATTGTTTGCACTGTATCATGGGAACACACAGGGGTGGGCCAATTCAGGGAAATAAACAAGAAAAAAATTGATGTGACTGGTGACTGCCTTCTTCATTGTGCCAGTGTGGCAGTACGTACATGGGTGGAGGACCTGAGATAACTTGCTGCAAAGCCACAAGATAATCAGAAATATTTGCACCAAAGTTTCTGCTTAAGTTTGTACTCAAATGATTCACACTAAACCTCAGCTGAGTAACTGATGCCAATCAGCACTTTCTCACTCAACAAACATTTACTGATCTCCTATGTGCTCAACGCTGAACCAGGTGGTGTGTGTGTGTGTGTGTGTGTGTGTGTGTGTGTGTGTGTGTGTGTGTGTGTGTGTGTGTGTGTGTGTAATGAGGATAATCAGTAGAAACTTCTGATATGCTCTGGCTGGGGCCCTTTGCACAGAGCCAGCCATGAGCCCTGGTTCCTTCTGCAGTCCCCAATATTAGGATACTTTTAATGTTACATGTGTCCTGGCCTCTTGCTAAAGAACATGTAAGAATAGAGAGGTTCCTGGTTGGTCGCTTGGTCTCTGGGATGAGATGTTGTGCCAAAGAGATTTGGCTACTGAGCAGGAAGAGCTCCCCATTTAGTAGATTCTAAGAAAGATAATGTCTGCAATTATTTTCTCTATGTCAGGTGTGACAAGGCACTTCAAGCTCTCCCACAGTCTCACTTGAGAGGGGAGGGAAAGGGATCTCAATTCCCTCCCTGCAGCAATAGTTACTGCACTGTGTCAGTCTACACAAACCTGACTTTGGTCATCGAGTCTCTAGATGCCGCTTCTGATTTATTTTTCTTTCTCTGAAAATAGGTGACTGGTGATCCTGAGATGGGTGCTTCTGGTCTTGGTAGTAACTTTGTTGTTGGGTTTTCTTTTGTTTGTTTTCTCAATACAATTTTATTTTCAGTTCTGAATTTTCTCCCTCCTAGTTCCCTCTCCCCTACTCATTGAGAAGCAAAATAAAATAAAACCATTCCAAATATATAAAGTCATGCAAACAAATTCTTGCATTAGCCATGTGCCAAAAAAAATGAAAGCAAAAAAGGAAATATGGTAAGTCTGCACTTTGAGTCCATTAGTTCTCCATGTGGAGATAGATAACATGTTTCATCCTGAGTCCTTTGGAATCATGATTGGTCATTGCGTTGATCAGAGTGACTAAGTCTTTCAGAGTAGATGATCTTTGCTATATTGCTGATACTGTATAAATTCTTCTCCTTTCTCTGCTTGCTTCACTTTGCATCAGTTCATACAAGTCTTTTCAAGTTTTTCTAGGCAAGAAAAATCATCTCCTTCATCATTTCTTACAGCATAATGCTATTCCATCACATTCATATACCATAACTTGTTCAGCCATTCCCCAATTGATCTTTGTGGTTTGCAATTCTTTGGTACTACACAAAGAGCTACTATAAATATTTTGTACATATAGGTCCTTTTCTTCTTTGATCTCATTAGATACAGACCTAGTTACTCTGTGTGTGTGTGTGTGTGTGTGTGTTCATCCTTCATTGCCGAAGAAGACCATGTCATCAGACATGACCTGACTTCTTGCACTTGACTTTGTTTTGAGTGAGCGAGGGCTGTGCAGGTCACCAGCCTCACTTCTCCTCCAGAACCATCTGAATCCAATGACCTGATATTCCTCAAGATGACTGGAGATGACTCAGGATGAGGCAATTGGCATTAAGTGACTTGCCCAAGGTCACATAGCTAGTGAGTGTCAAGTGTCTCACTAGGTCATAGTTTAATAGTTTGGAGGCATAATTCCAAATTAATTTCGGGAATGAATGGACTAGTTCACAGTTCTACCAACAGTGCATTCCTACAGCCCCTCCAACATTTGTCTTTTTCCATTTTTGTCATCATGGCCAATCTGATGGGTGTGAGGGAGTAACTCAGAATTCTTTTCATTTGCATTTATCTAATTATTAGTTATTTAGAGCAGTTTTTATTTGTCTATTCATAGCTTTGATATATTCCTCTGAAAACTACTTCATATCCTTTGACCATTTATCAATTGGGGAATACTTTTTATTCTTATAAATTTGACTCAGTTCTATAGATATCTTGGAAATGAAACCTTTATCAGAGAAACTTGCTGCATATATTTTTTCCCAATTTCCTTTAGCAGTGACTTTGTAAGTTGGAGAGTTTGGGAGCACCTGGGTTCAGGTCCACCTCCATTTGGAAGTAACTTCTTGGAGATAATTATTTCCATAGGGTAAGCATCACAGTCAGATCCTCCCCTGATTACTCCTTTAATATAGTCTAACCCCCTTATTTTAAAGAAGAGTAAACCAAGGCCCAGAGAGGTCAAATGACTTGCCTCAGGTCTCACAGTATTAAGTGGCACAGCTGGGATTCACCCAAAAACTCTCCAGGGAGAGGAAACTTACTACCTGCCAAGGCAGCCCATTCTTTTTTTATTTTTATACCTCTCCTTGCTAGACCTACTCATCTGGCTCTCTGCCCTGCAGCACTGCCTATAGCCACATCCTTCCTCCCCCACCTCTTTTCCTTACTCTGCTAACAGCAAGTAAATCAATGATACCTTTGCGACTAGAGTATGATAATTTATTGCCCTGTGTTTCTAGTCACACTCTATAACTGTTCATATCAAAACTTCCTTTCTTGGTCCCATTGCCTATATGTCTTGCATCTCCTTAATAAAATATAAAATCCTTTAAGGTAGAAATTGGATCACTTTTGTATTTGCATCTCCAAATACCAGGTATATATTAGTTATGTCCTCTTCGAGAACGAAGGACAAACACAACCTGTGAGTGAGTAGCAGCCATCCTCCTCTTCCCTCTCCTCCTCCTCCTCCCCTTTCTCCCCCTTTTTCTCTTCTGCGCCAAAAAACTGCCTATTTTTTCCTCTGGGTTTACTGGCTACATCTCTTGCTTAAACTCAATTCACTCAGGAGCTCATAGACTGGACAACAGGTACCCACCCACCTAGCACAGAGTGAATGTAATAACTAAATAGTAATTGTTTCTCTTTCACCCAGGACCCTGAGGGTCTTCCCCTCCCAGTTTGATTTTTTTTTTTTTTATCATTAAAGGGGCCACCCCTTGAGCAACTACTTAAAGAAGCCTATTCATTGAATGAGTGTATCTCACTCAAAGTGAGAATGTGATAAGACCTTAACCTGAAAGGACAAGGGTCTCACATTGCATCCTGGGCAACCTCTAGTCATCCTGATGAATATCAGGCTACTAGACCCAGATGGCTCAGGAGAGGACAGTGAGGTTGGTGACCTTGCACAGCCCTCCCTCACTCAAATCAAAGTCAACTGCAAGTCATGTCATCATCTTGATGTCATGGTCCTCTTCAGAACGAAGGACAAACACAACAACAACAACTTAATAAATGTTTGTTCACTTATCAATTAAGATGTTTTTCCTTACACCAAGCTTAAATTTGTCTTGTTGCAACTTCGACTTAATTTCTTCCTTTTGGGCTATGCAAAATAAGTCTAACCCTTCTCCCATATGTCTCCCTAACACATTAAGAGGTGGTCTGTATGGTTTTGCATGATTGAACATGTAGTTCCTATATTAAACTGCTTACTGTCTCAGTTGGAACTCAAAAACTTTTCAAATGAATGCTTAAACTTGTTCTTACATATAGCTGGGGAAAAAATAAAATATCTTTTTTTTTTTAAAAAGAGGTGGTCTAGGCCCTGGGATAAGATCAGGAGGGAGGTGGAACTGTAGTAAAATGTCTGTCTCCTGGAGAAATATTCTGGCATCTCCAATAAGCGGAAACCCACCGACTACATCCTGAGACAGCTCATTTTATTTTCAGATACTTTTGAAGTGATAGTTTTTCCTAACATTAAGTCTAAATCTTCCCCTCTGAAACTTGCCATTCTTTGCTTAGTTCTGCCTATTGAGGCAAAGCAGAACAAGTCATGTCTTTTCTTCTCTAAGCTCAATATCCCTAGTTCTTTCTTATTTTTATTTTTTTTAATTCAGTTTTTTTTTCAGTTCCTGATTCTACACACACACACACACACACACACACACACACACACACACACACACACACATTGGGAATCCCTACTTCTTTCAACTGATCCTCATATGGCATAATCTTAAGGTCTTTCCCCATCTCTGTTGCCTTCCTCTAGGTACTCTCCAACTTAGCAACACCCTCCCCACTTGTGTGACTTTGGGCAAGTTATTAAGCCCATCTAGGCCTTAGTTCAGTCCTCTCTAAAATCAGAATATTAGGCTACATGACCCCTGAGGTCCCTCCCAGTTCTAAAGCTATGATTCTATGATCTGAGGAGAAAAAGCCAACACAAGTGAAGTGATTAAGGAGCTTCTATGTATGGGACAGTATATAGCTAAGAGCTAAGTTGTATGGTACAGAATTTAAGTTGTAAGAGTTCAGAGAAAAGCAAGATAGAAGAAGTAAGAGAGGTCTCTGGAGGAAGTGGGATTTGAGTTGAGCATTAAAGGATGATCAGGACTTAGACATTTGGAAGGAAGAAGGGAGAGTTTTTTATTGGTCTACTTTCCTTCCTTTCTTCTCTCCTCCTTCCTTCTTTCCTTTCCTTTCCTTTCCTTTCTTTCATTCTCTTCCTTCCATCTTTACTTCTTTTCTTCCTTTCTTTTCTTTCTTTCTCTCTTTCTTTCTTTCTCCCATGAGGAGAGACCAGACTTGTGAATTTAGTAGAGGGAATTTTCCCCACGAGTGAAATTCCCTCTACCAACAGAGGTAAACATTTCTTCCACAAGTTATGGCCTTGGACAGCTGCCTGGGGTACTGAGAGATTAAGTAACTTTCCCCTGGAAACAGAGGAGGTGTGTTTTAGAGGCGGGGCTTGAACTTAGTCATTTCTGACTTTGAGGTCAATTCACTATCCATTATCCCATCCAGCCTCCCATTTTTCTAAGTGCTTTTACTGCTGTCTTCTCACATGATTGACATGAGCTCAGGTGACTAAGAGGAAAAGAAATGGGAAGGGTGTGTCCACCTTTTGACAGAAGTCTGATATCACAACCTTAGGGGGAACTCCCATTTTCATAAGAGGAGAGGGGAACCTGGATTCCTACTCCAGGAGGGACTATGAGAAAAGCTTTGTATGAGGAAGCCCTTCTATCCCAGGTTTGGCAAGATTTAGAAGAGATGAGACTAGAAAGTTACATAACTGGTTTTTTAACAAACAGATCAGAACTTATATTCAAAGTGGAATGGCTGGAGGAGAGTTTAGGGCTCATCTAGTCTAAAGGTTCTTAACATGGATTTCAGGGGATCCTTGAACTTACTGGAGGAAAAATCATGCTTTTTTTTTATTATCACTAACCTACGGTTTCCTTAGAAATCCTATGTATTTTACTTTATGAATTTAAAACAGTATTCTGATTAGTTCATGACACACAAAAATGGGTGGGACCCTATGGTTTAGTTCAGGGATATGGAGCCTTCTGTGGCCTCAAGGCCAAGATTCAGCACCCTAGTCTAGTTCAGTCCTTTCATTTGGCACAGGAACGTAAAGAAGGCCAATGGCCTGCCTGAGGCCCCAGAGCTGGTAGATGGTGTTAGGACTAACACCTAGGCCACTGTGGAAGGTAATAATAATCTTTCCACTATATCACACTGCCTCCAGATGAGTGGTTTCCCCTTCAAACTATTTCCTTTGGGATGAAGCATACTGATTTCAGTAAAGTATGCCATTACTCAAAACATTTTTTGGCATTCCTCTTTGGGATTTTCTTTTTCCAAAATGTTCCTCCCATGTGTCCCTGCTTTCCACCCTCAGGCCACCACTCTGGTTCCCAATTCAAGTTCCCCCTTGCCCAGGCTACTGCAAGTCTTCTCCCTAGTCTCCTAGTCTCAAGTCTTTCTTCTCTCTATTCTGCTCTCCAAACACCCGGAGTCATTTTCCAAATACACAGTCCCAAGGAGGAAGAGTATTCAGCTTAGATCTAGGAGACAGGTTCAAGGCCTGACTCTAACACTTGCCATCTGTGCAATTTTGGACTTCTCTAAGCCTCGGTTTCTTCTTCTATGATAGGGGAATAATAGTGCTTGTTTTACCTATTTCCCAAGATTGTTAATCAGAAAAGCAAATGAGGAAGGGTGATAGAGTAGATAGAGCACTGGACTTGGAGTCAGACAGAATGGGTTTGAATTCTACTTCTGACATTGACTGGTTATGTGACCTTAGGTAAGTCTTGTAGCCTCAGTTTCCCCATCTATAAAATGGGATTAATACTGTAGTACCTATGTCAGAGCATTTTTCTGGGGCTCAAATTACTAGTAGAGTTACATTTTTTTTTTTAATTTTGGGTTGTTTTCTAGGCTTTTTATTGTCAAAAAGTTCCATGCCTAGAACAAAAACTATAATCAAACTAGTGGCACTTTTTGAGATTTTTTAAAAAAGGAAATGTGACCATAAAGCAAGGATATTGGTAGTCCCACATGGATCATGATGTGACCATGCTCAAAGAGAAGTTATCAAAATATTTTGAGCAACAGTAGTCTCATTGAACTAAGTATATGTGTCTCCCAAAGCACTTACTTTGAAAGAGAAAACACATTTGTAGGCATGAAGCCTGGCCTCCAATATTCTCCTCTCGTCACATCTCATATTCCAAATTACACTCGTCACAAAACATTAGATCTGGCAAAGGACCTTAGGATATAAAATATTGGAGATAGAAGGAATCTTAAAATATATAATATGAATATCAAATGAAAGGAGCTTTAGAGATCATTTAATCATCTCTCTCTCCACCACCACCATCTTACAGATGAGGAAACAGTCTCAGAAACATAACGCAATTACTGGAAAATCAGGACTGGACATTAGGTCTTTTGACTCCAAATATGCTGCACTAACCATTAGGTCCATGGGAAGAATGGAGCTCTCTATATCAAAACTTGAATAACGTTTCTTCCATTCAGGGCTTACAAAAGTATCTGAAAATGTTGTAGCAAGAAAGCATCCAGCAAAATGGTGCAGAGATTGTGTCAATAGCTTGTTCCCTCTTACCATGTCAAAAAGGAAAGAAATGCCTTAAACGAGAAGAAGGAAATAAGTTTCTATAAAACAATTTCTACAGAAAAAAAAAGTCTGTTATATGTTGACCACTCCTAGATGAATTCAGCACTCTTCCTTCTCAATGCTATAACTTATGTTTGGCTGAGGGAACCACTTGGCTGAGGAAACATTTGGCATTGTTTCTTGAATTCTGCCCTTGTCAGATCCCATTATTCCTTAAAGGATGGAGGTTCATGAATTGGACTAGCCCTTATGGACTAAACAATGAAGGACAAGGATAAGGAAGGGTTCCAGAATTGCCAAGCCTTCATCAAAGTTATCTTGTATAGAAGAGAAGAGACTTCCATCCAGAAAGTCAAGTGAA
This sequence comes from Notamacropus eugenii, assembly GCF_028372415.1. Lineage (NCBI taxonomy): Eukaryota > Metazoa > Chordata > Mammalia > Diprotodontia > Macropodidae > Notamacropus > Notamacropus eugenii. The sequence goes on from NC_092876.1 coordinate 125,464,822, forward strand.
AGGGAACACACAAAAGATCTTTTTAATATCTAAAAGACTACTATTATGTGGAGAGAAACAGACTTGCTCTGCTTGGACCAAGAAGACAGAATTAGGAGCAATGAATGGATGTTGCGAAGAAAAAGCTTTAGGAAGCTTTCATAGAAAAAAAAAAACTTCTTAACAATTAGTGTCTCCAAAAGTGGAATGGGCTGCCCCAGGAGAACCCCAGGGGTTCTCCTATACTAATAGTCTTTGAGCAGAGCCTGAATGACCAGGTATGTGGTAGAGGGGATCCTTGTTGAACTATGAGTTGGAATATCTGGCCCCTGAAAATCCCTTCCAACTGTGATATTCAGTATTTTTTCCTTTTCTACTTTTACTTAGGGTTAGAGGCAGAGTTGAAGAAAGGGAAGCTTTGTTGACTGTTGTGGGAAAACCCAATGGCCAGGATCACAAAGATTCCTTGTGTCTGAGCTGGCCAGACCAGTCAGTAAGATTAGCTTGTTGATAGGATGCTGGAGAGCTGAGTTTGCATTATCTGGATTATGGCGGAAGGTTGCCACAGGCAACCTGTTAACAGAAAGCCAGCCTCAACAAAAGATTCTTTCTTTATGGACCCCAAGATGTGGTCTCTTGGCAGTGGCCCACCACCCTGGCTAAGAGGAGGGTGAATAATTTCCATATGAGAAAAATATAGATCCTATTTCTATCATATTTTAAGGTTTACAAAAATGCTTTTTTCTCAACAGCCTTATAGAGTAAATAATACAAGAGTTATCCTTATTTTACACATGAGGAAATTGTGGCTCAGAGAAGATCAATTATTTTTATATTACTCTAGACTGCAATTTTTCAAGGAGCCATGTTTAATCAGTGTGCCTTCCCTCTATCATGTCAGTTCACAGCCCCTGCAATTCAGGTCAATTCTGCAAGCATTTAGTAGGCAGTGAGGTGGTGCAGTGGATAGGACAATGCTGGACTTCCAGTCAGGAATAGCTGAGTTGAAAACCTCCCTCCAACATTCACTTAGCTGTGTGACCCAGGGCAAGTCACCCTCTGTTAGCCTCAATGTCCTGTATGGAAAATGAGAATAAATAGCAACTACTTCATAGGACTGCAACAAGTCTAAAATGAAATCATATTTGCAAAATGCATTGCAAAACTTAAAGAATTACACAAATACTACTATTATCATTATTATCATATACTAAGTGCTCAGTGGGGATACACAGAAAAGAAAAAACCGTCCCTATCTTCAGGAAGCTCACATTTTATTCAAGAGTACAACATATAAACAAATAAGCAAAGACAAGATAATTTAGGGAGGATCATGTTATTCATTCATCCTTTGTTTTTTGAAGAGGAACAGTGATATCATGGGGTAATATCTTGACTTGCACATGAACTGGATTTAAGTGAGATAGAGATGCACAGAGTTGTCAACCTTACTCTTTCTTCCAGAGTCATTGAAGTCCAAAGGCAGGACAAAAGTTAAGACTACTAGTGATGGCCTGGAATGTAGTGGATGACCTTGGTGTCTTGGATGTCTAACCAAGTGCCTGCTTCAACCACCTTCATGGCAATTGGAACAAATTATTCTCATCTGCCCATTCCACCAAGGCAGAAAGCTTTAATATAGTATCTAGCAATTCATTTTGCTGACTGGTTAGGAAGCTAAAACAAAAGATGAATTTTCCATTCTTCAGCAAAACAACTTGTACAATTTTCCCATTTTCCATCTCAAATGTGTGAGCATTTTCAAGGCTAGAAGGAACCTTAGGGATCACTTAGTCAAACCCCTTCATTTTATAGATGAGGAAACTGAGGTAGCAAGTGGCAGCACCAGGATTTGAATAGAGATCATAATGTCAGATCAGAGCTGGAAGGGGTCTCTGAGATTGTTAGTCAAGCTCTCTCATTTTGCAGATGAGGAAACAACACCAGCAAAGTTCAAGTAGCTTACCACAGACCAGTTTGTATATCATCCATATCTTAGAGTGGAACTCTGTCTCTTTTCCTTGAAATTCCAGACAGGGCAAGCAGACTTTCTCCAATGGAAAATGTTCTCAACCTGGAATTAAGAGACCTGGCTCCAGTGCTAACCATCTGTGTGACCCTGAACAAGCTCCTTAACTTTTCTGAAGCTCAGTTTATCCATCTGTAAAATTGTATTAAGTTCTACAAACACTTCTTCAGCCTGGTGCTCAATGTTGGGGATGCCAAGGTGAAAAGTAACATGTACTAATGCAATCATGCCAGAAATTAAGAGAAGCCTCCCATCCAAAAGAAGGGAGTTGATAGCTCTACAGTCCTCTGCTGGGTTCAGGCCACATCCTGAGTACTGTGTTCAGTTCTGGATGCCACATTTTAGGAAGGACCTTGATAGGCTACAATATGATCAGGATGGTGACAGGACAGTCAACCATAGCTTACAAGATTGGTTAAAAGACCTGAGGATGATTGGTTATGAGGAGAAAAGACTTGAGGAACAAAATGGAAGTCTTCAAGACTTAGAGAATCATAGGCCCTGTAACTAGAGGGCACTATAACTGAAAGGCCTGGCATGGGGAAGAATTTGAATTGCTCCGTTTGGCTTGGCTCTAGGTGGTAGAACTCAAACCTAAGGATGGGAGTTTCAGAAAGACAATTTCAGCTTGACCTAAGGCAAAGTCTCTAACTGATTTATCCACAAGTTAAGTGGGTTCTATTGAGAATCCACCTCTTGGGAAGTCTTTAAGTGGAGCCTTGACCATTTGTAGAGGACTTTTGAAAAGAAATTCCTTTTTACGTATAGGATAGACTAAACCTCTAAAATCCCTAGATCTGAGATTCTGTGATTCTAATAAAAAGTTACAACTGATGAGAATTCCAACACATACACAAATTAAATTCAGATATTTAAATAACAACTGTGTTCAAAGCGCTGTTCTTTGCTATGAAATAAGATGTTTCCTTCCGTACTGGTGTTCAGTCTGATTAGGGAATAAGATACATATTTGGATATCAATTGTGCATAATAGTATATGTTAGGCAGAATGGGCTCTGTAAATGAAAGGTTTGTGATTGACCAGGGAATTAGGAAAAGCTTTATGGAAAAGGCAGCATCTGAGTGGGGCTTTAATGGATGCACTGCTTCCTTTAATAAGTATTCAATGCTAGAAAGTAGCAAGTGATGAGTACAAAGGATTGGTCCAGATAAATTGCTATAAGAAAATCCAAGGAAGGAAAAATCACTTTCAGCTTAGGACACTGTGAAAGACGACATGGAGAAGGGAGTACTTCAGCTGAGTATTAAAGGAAGAGAACTTCAACAGATGGAGCTGAGTAGAGATTGACCTTCAAAAGGGTTGCTGTGAAGAAAGTTGATTCATTCATATACCATCAAAGCCTTAGTAAATGTTCAACACATTTACTGGAAAAATGCTGACCTCTACTCAAATCCCAACTCTGATAAATGAGCTAGCTGTGTGGCCTTGTGCAAAGTCACTTAACCTCAGTAAGTCAGAAGCTCAGTTTCCACATTTGGAATATCAGAGTAATACTGTCACCAGTACCAACCCCATCCCCCACTCAATAAACTTCAGTATTTCCCTATCATCTCCAGGCTTAAATGCAAAACCCTCTGTTTGGCAGAGAAAGCCCTTCACAACCAGCTCCTTCTGCCTTTCTCGTTTGCTTGCTTCTCACTCCTCACCACATACCCTTCCATCCTGTGACTCTGGCTTCCTGCTCTCTTCTGTTCCAAGAATAAGACACTCCATCTCTGGACTCTCAGCATTTTCTCCTCTCTCATGCCTGGAATGCTCTCCCTCCTCATCTCATCCTCATTTCCATCTCCTGGCTTCCCTGAAGTCCCAGATGAAGTTCCACCTTCTTCAGGAATCTCCCTTACTTCTAATGCCTTCCCTCTTTTAATTATTTCCTATGTTTTCTAGACATAGTTGGATCGTAAATAGCTGTTTGCATGTTCTTTCCCTCATTAGACTGTGAGTTCTTCAAAGGCTGATCCTGTGTTACTTTTCCCCAGGGCTTAGCAGAGTGCTGAGCAGATGATAGGGGTTAAATAAATGTTAATTGATTGATTGAAGGCAATCTATCTGGGCTCCAACACCTCAAATCGCAGGATTATAGATTTAGAGCTGGGATCACAGATTTAAACAGGTGCAATTCGAGAGAGATCATGAGATTTGCCGTAGGTCACACAGGGAGTAAATGGCCAAGCTCAGATTCAAACTCGGCCTCTGTCTTCATGTTCAGCCCAATTTTCCAGGGCATGGAACTATTTATTAAAGTCCTCATCTGCAAAATTGGGTAATCATCCGTGTACTCTTTACCTCACAGAGCTGCTGTGAGGTAGCATTTTCGGAAAGGCCTGTGTGCTCTACTTTTGGGAGGCAACAAGGTACCCAAGGAGTGCTGGGCCTGTAGCTGGGGTGCGTGGGCTGGAATCGGGGCGCTGACTGGGGCCATGGCTAACTTAAAAAGGTTTATTCAGAGAACCAAGTGTTTGAGAGGGAGAGCTTTATGAACGTGAAAGGACAACGGCATCCACATTCAAAGCGCAACGCCAGCCACAAGGTTTAGCGCAGGAGGGAACCTTGGAATCTCGTCTACCCCTCTTTTTACAGGCGAGGATGCCAGACGAGGACTGGCATTGGCTCAAGGTCACAGAGCCAGGCCCTGGACGCAGATCCTCCTGCTTCAGCGATGCTGGCCCTGGGCCCTGCGCCCCTACACCCCTTACCCTGCCCGCTGTGCCCTAGGAGCAGCTTACTCCCAGATGCTGCTGGCACTGAGGAGGGGCGGGCAGAACTGCTTCCGCCTTCAGTCCTCCCCAAGGTTGCACCCCGCCCCACCTGGCCGGGCTGGGCCCCACCCTTCTCACCTGGCCGGGCTGGGCTGCCGCGGCCGCAGCAGCTGGTAGAGCTCGGCCGCGCAGGACAGGTGCCAGCCAGTCCAGTCCAGCCCGTGCCCAGACCGGGGCCCTTCCAGGGAAGAGGGAGGAGTTTTATAGCCGAGCCTCGACCCCCGGGGAAGCGTGCGGCGCTGCAGACGGTGAGCTCAGCTGGGGACCGGGGGGCCGCGCCCGTCCTCCCTGTAGCCGGTGCCCACGTCTCCCCTCGGCCCGGGCTGCGGGATGTTCGCTGACACTTGGCTTTGGGCCACCCCTCTGCCCACCTCTCTCTCTCCCCCGCACCTGCACTCTCGTATTCGCGCAGGCACAAGCGCTCTACGCCCCCTCCCGCTCCTGAAATCTCTTCTTACCTGCGAGGTCAGAGGAGAGACAAGCTAAGACTGCTGCCATCTCCAGAAGACTCCCCATGCCCCTCCGGCCCGGCCCGGAGAGCGCCCACTTAGCTGTGGCCCTTCCGAATTCTCCAGGCTCTCTGGCTAGGAATTCACCACGAGAGTAAGGAAGTGGTTACAGGCACCTTGGTAATCCTGTAACTCTAAATACAGTAGACATTGTCTCAATGGAATGCCAGTTTCCTAGTAATGGGGAACAGGTTTTCACTCTTTTGAAAAGGAGAAGTAATGGCCTGAGACTTGCACAGTGCACTTGATGTCCTACCACAGTGTTCCTTCTATTTCGCAGTCTGAATTTTATCAGGATATCTAGTCAGTCCTGAGCAGCGTTCCCTCCTTTCTTACTTTGGCTGTGGGAAATTTTTAAATGATGTTGATCATATTTCTCTTGCTAATCTTGTGGGAGAGGCTGGATTAAATCCCAGTATTGTGAGGTGTATTTGGCAGTGATTTATGGTGGGACCCAAAAAAAAAGTCAATAGAGTATTACTGCTGACTTGGAAGGTCTCCAGTGGAGTGTTCCAAGACTCTGTGCTTGGTTGTGCTTTTACATTATTATTGTTTGGATAAAGGCATAGATAATATCACCATCAAATTCTCCAATGACCCAAAGCTAGATAGGATGACTAATGCACTGAATGACAATGTTCAAAAAGATCTCAATAGGCTACAACGTTGGGCCACATCCAACAAAATGAAATTCAATGGGGATAAACATAAAGTCTTGCACATGAGTTAAAAAAAAAAATCACCTCCACAAATACAAGACAGGGGTGGCATGGTTCAACAACAGATTATCTGAAAAATACTGGGACTTACTGTGAAAGCTCACTGTGAGTCAACAGTGCAGTCTAATAGAGAGATGTTGCACCCAGAAACAGAAGTGATCATCCTGCTGTACTGTGCCCTGATCAGGCCACATAGGAAGTATTGCATTTAGATCTGGGCACCACATTTTAGAGAGGACATCAATAAACTAGAGAGTACCCAGAGGTGGACGATCATGAAAATGAAAGACTGATTAAAGGAAATAGGAATGTTTGTTCTAGGGAAGAGAAGACCCAGGGAATCATGACTGATGACTATATCTGAGGACTTGAAGGACTCTCATGTAGAAGATAGTAGCTAATAATAATAATACCAGCTAGCATTTTTAAGTGCCTACTAAGTACTAGGCACTGTGCTAAAGTGCTTTACAATTGATCCTTACAACAACCTAGGAAGGTAGGTGTTATTATTATCCCCATTTTACTGTTGAAGAAACTGAGGCAAACAGAGGTTACATTACTTGCCCAAGGTCACACGACTGGTAAGTGTCTGAGGTCCTATTTGAACTCATGTCTCCCTGCCCACTGCTTCATCTACTGCCCCATATCGATGCCTTATAAGGAAGAGGAATTAGACTTTTTCTGATTGGCTAGAGAAAAGGCTAAGAGTTGTGAGTAGAAGCTGTAAAAGGACAGATTTAGGCTGGATGTCAGGGAAATCTTTATAACAAATAGAGCTATACAAAAATGGAATAGACTGCTTTAGGAAGAATGGGTTTGAAAACCATTTGTCAGTGGGAATCCTTTTTCAACATGTGTTGGATCAGACATTTTGAGTCCCTTCTAACACTGAAATTCTGTGATTCAGAATCAAGGATGTGTGTCTTGAGTTAGAGAAGTCAGGGGAGAACCCATTTCATATAGGTGATATAAAAACAAGGTTGGGTCCTTGGTAAGTTGTTACCAAATCTTCTAGGGAGGATCCTTCCTCTCCCCCTCCTATCTGAAAACATTTCATAGATTCCCCCTTGTTCCTGTTCTCCTTACAGTAATAAGCATAGGGTTTTCTAATAATAATGATTCAAATCATTCACATGGTTCTTTATGGTTATAGAATAATAGGATTTAGAGCACTTATAACTGTAAAAATTTAGATTTGAGCCCAGGTCTTCAGAGTTCAAATCTAATGTTCTTCTATACCATGCTGTTCACAAAGCACTTTTCCCACAACATCTCTGTGATTTTATAACTGTGAGGAATTCTCTGGTGTTCATTCTTCCAAAAGTCATAGTCTTACAAAGTTGCCTGGGAGCACTGGGAGGTTAAGGGATTTGCCTCGAGTCACATACCAAGCATGTGTCTGAGGCAAGATTTGAATCCAGACTTACCTGACTCCAAGGTCAGATTCCACTGATTATGCTGTGCTGACTATGCCTTTTAAGAGGTGTATGGGGTGCTCAGGAAGAACTAGCACCTCTGGTATGAGTGCTTGCTGAGCCCTTTTCAGGGCTGCTCATTCACCTTTGGTGTTCACCTTCACCCAACTTTTGCCTGTGACTCCAAGAAGTGGCATGCTCAGTGGCCACACCCTGGTAAAACTGTCTCAGAAGATGGGTTAACCAGGTTGAGCATAATTGACAGGCCTCAGACCCATTGGTGAGTTAGGAGTTGTCTATCCCAAGCACGTGAAGACTTCCCCTGGTGGAATGGGTGGATGAGAACAATTTGTTCCAATGGCCATGAAGGTGGATATGAATCACTTAGAGCTTGGTCAGATATCAAAGATACAAAGGTTATCCACCGTATCCTTGGTTATCACCAGTCATCTTGACTTTTGTCTTCCTACTGGACTTAAATGACTCTGGAAGAGAGAGTGAGGCTCACGACTTTGTGCAATTTTGCCTCATTTAAATCCAATTCACAAACAAATCAAGATATCACCTTGTGATGTCATTGGTCTTCCTCAAAATGAAGGACAAACAAGTGTGGACAGTGTTAAACCTGGAATCAGAAAGACCTGGGTTTGAATCTTGCCTCAGTCACTATTGTTGTGTCTTGAGGCAAGTCATTTAACTTCTCTGGGTCTTAGTTTCTTCATCTGCACAATGAAGGAGTTGGACTGAATGATCTCTAAGTTTTTTTCCCATTCAAACATTCTATGATTCTAAAATGTGACTTTAGTGTGTATTCTACCTTTTACCTGTCTACTTCACATAGGCTATGTAATGAATAATAAAAATAACCCCACTGTAGTGCTTTGAACTTTGTAGTTCAAAGCTATATATGGGTAGCAGTGCTCTGTAATTCTTTTTCTTATTGGTGTATTATTGTTCAGGTGTGTGGCTTGGGAGCTATACTGCCCAATGAACTCCAGAAAGGCCACTCATAGACAGCTACCTGTCCTTTTCCTTCCCTAGGCCCTGTGCTGGTTAGGGTTGCCCATGGCAACATAGTTCTCCTGAGCAGTTAGGTTGCATCTGATTTTTTTTTTTTAATCCAAAATGCTTTGAAGCATTCTTGACAGCAGCACACTGAAGCACTCTTACACACCCTCCATATGTCCATTGGTTACCTGTAATTTTGAATCTTTTTGGATGGTGAATAATATCAACTGTTATGGAGATAACAACTGATGTTTATAAAGTGCTTTAAGGAATTATATATATACCCGCCACTGAGATCATCCAAGCATCTAAGTAAAATACCATCATCAAATATCATCATCATCACCAAGAAAATAGGATGTAAGAACAGGGCAATGTCTGAGACTGTAGCAGAAATATATTCCTCTGCCTTCTTTCCTTGCCACTTAGCCCAAGGACGAAACTACAAGAGCTCTTCGTAAAGCAAGTTTACAAGATTGATTATTGCTGCATTAAGTACAGCACAGTGATTTTTTTTTTGTGGTAGTGAAATATCTTGTTAGCCAGGTACCAATACTGTTAAGTAGATCGACTTTATGATCTAACCCATTCTTTTAAATTAAAACAGCCCTCTACCAGGCATATGGTCCTCAAACAGTGGGTAGGCTGTAACTTAATATATGTTTCAAGGATCTATAATTTCATTGGGGTAGGCCCTCCTACTTTTGGTACAGACCTTAAGTAGAAAACATGGAAGATCTATGACCAAAATGAACCCCAAACTTCTGATGATAATCCTCTCTGCACTTAGCTAGGCTAATCTTTGGATGATAGGTTCACAGTCTATCAGTGGACCAGCTATAATAATTCACATTTATATAGTACTAAATTTTATCAAGGATTTACAATGTTATTATCTATGGGAAGCTTTCCCAACCCCTCTTAATTCCAGGGTCTTCACTCTGTTGATTATTTCCAGTTTATCCTGTCTGGAGCCCATTTGTATATATTTGCATGGTGTCTCCTCCATTAGCTTGTAAGCTCTTTGAGGGTGGGGCTGTCTTTGGCTACCTTTTATATCTCCAGCACTTAGTACAGTGCCTGGCTATAGTAGGATCTTAATAAATGTTTATTGATTGATTGAAAGAAAACATTCAACATTTACTAAGGGCCTACAAAGTATCCTACAAGTCTTCTTGTAGAAAGTGGAATTTTAGTTGGGATTTAAAGGAACCATGGGGGTCAGTAGTCAGAGAAGAGGAGGGAGGTTGTTCCAGGCAAGGGAGGTGGGTAGCTAGAGAAGATGCCTGAAGCTGAGAAATGGAGTGTCTGGTTTTTTGAACCGCCTGGAGGCCAGTGTCACTGGATCAGAGGGGGAGAAAGGAGTAAGCAGACTGGAAAGGTAGGAGGGGGTTAAGTTATAAAGGGCTCAGCATGTCAAAAAGCATTTTGTATATTCTCCTGGTGGCCATAAGGAGCCACTGGAGTTTGTTGACTAGGGAGGAGACCTGATCAGACCCGAGTTTTAGGAAAATCACTTTAGTGGCTGACTAAAGGATGGACTCCACGGGAAAGAGACTTGAGGCAGGCTATTGCAATAATCAAGGCAGAGGGAATGAAGGCCTGCACCAAAGTGGTGGTCCTGTCAGAAAAGAGAAGGGGGCAGATGTTGCAAAGGTGAAATCAATAGACCTTGGCAACAGCTTGGATATGGGAAATGAGAGATAATGAGGAGTCCAGGATGACTCCTAGGCTGTGAGCTTGAGAGACTGGAAGGATGGTGAGGCCCTCTGGTGTGTGTGTTCATCCTTCGTTTTTGAAGAAGACCATGACATCAGAGAAATGATAACATGACTTGCACTTGACTTTGTTTTGAGTGAGGAAGAGCTGTGCAAGGTCACCAGCCTTACTTTCTCCTCCTACAATAAGAGGGAAGGTTGGAGGGAGGGAGGGTTTAGTTCTGTTTTAGATATATTGAGTTAAAAATGTCTACTGGACATCCAGTTCAAGATGCCTGAAAGGCTACTGGAGATGTGAGATTGGAGATCAGCGGAGATATTGGGGCAAGAAAGTTACATTTGAGAATCATCAGCATAGAGATGGTAATTAAATTCATGGGAGCTGATGCAATCACCAAGTGAAGTAGTATGGAGGGAGAAGAGGACTCAGGACAGAACCCTGAGGGACACCTATGGTTAGAGGGCATGCTCTGGAGAAGGATTCAGTAATCTAGAGAAGGAGCAGTCAGATAGATAAGAGGAAAACCAGGACAGAGTAGGGTCCTGAACACCTAGAGAGAAGAGAACATCAAGGAGGAGAGAGTGATTAACAGTGTCCAAGGCTGCAGAAAGGCCAAGAAGAATGAAGACTGAGAAAAAGTCATTGGATTTGGCAACTAAAAGTCATTAGTACTTTTGGTGAGAGCAGTTTCAGTGTATTGATATGGTCAAAAGCCAGACTGTAAAGGGTTAAGAAGAGGAAAGAGAGAAACTGGAGACACATATTTTAACAGCCTTTTCGAGATATTTAACTACAGAGGGCAGAAGACATATAGGATAATAATTAGTGGGGATAGAAGGATCAAGTGAGGGTTTTTTCCGGATAGGGGAGATGTGAGCATGTTTGTAGGCAGTAGGAAGTGAGCCAGTATAGAGGGAGAGATTGAAAATAAGTGAAAGAGTGGGGATGAAAGAGGGGGCAATCTGTTGGAGGAGACAATTGGAATGAGGTTGTTTTAGCGGTAGAGAGGTTAGCCTTGGTAAGGAATAAGGCTATTTCATCATGTGAAACATGAGTGAAGGAGAAAGTGTCAGAAGGTACCTGAGTGATAGATGAGGAAGAGGGGAAAAGAGGGAGTTCATAGTGAATGACCTCATTGTTTTCCATAAAATTTGAGGCAAAGTTCTCAGTTGAGAGGGAAAGGGGAAAGGGGAACCCTGGGGGGTTTGAGGAGGGGTGGAGAGGTTTGGAAGAGCTACTGTAGAGAGTGGAATAGTGAGTGATAAGGCAGGTTTAGAAGGATTACCTGGCATCAGTGAAGGTCCGATTGAGGGAGTATAACATTAATTTGTAAAGGATCCAGTAGTGTGATTTTCTCCACCGTGGTTCAGCAGTATTTTGTGTGTAACTGATACAGAATGGAAGAGTGACTCATGGGAGGGAATTACATTGAGGAATAATGGCTAGGCTGTTTGAAGGAGAATCAATGGTTTGTTGAAGTCTCCTAGCACGAGGGCAAAAGTTGGGGAGGAGAGAAAGATGACAGGCCAGATATCAAATGCATTGAAGAAGGACCTGACCTGGGCCGGGGCTGGGAGTGGGGAGATGGGGAGGGTCTGTAGACAACAGCTACCAGAATTTGATTGGATAGTAAATATGAATAACATGAACCTCAGAAGAAGAGAGGTCACTGATTAATGGAGGAAGGAGGAGAACCTGGAAGTGGTAATAGAGAGCAAGGAGTATTCCAACTCCCCTACCTAGACCAGGGAGCCAAGGAGAATGAGTGAAGGTGCAGCCAGTACTGGAAAGGGTGGCCAGGGAGGCTGTATCATCATGGGGCAGCCAGGGTTCAATAAGAGATAGTAGATAGAAGAACTGGAAGTGGAATAGATTTAATAGGAAGGGAAGTTTGTTGCCTATGGAACAGGCATTCCACAGGGCACAAATTTTTATCTCCATTTTATATGAAGATAATCAGTTTTGAAGAAGTTAAATGACTTGTTCCTGATTACCCAGCTAATAATATACTATTGGAGCCAGGATATGAACTCAGGTCTCTTCAGACGCTAGATATAATTCTCTCTTTACTATCCTACACTGTCTCCTAAATACAAAGGACCTTTGACACTTGGTAGTACCTGCTGAGGTTTGTGTTCTTTTTTTCTCCTCAAGGCAGTTAGGGTTAAGTGACTTGTCTAGGATCATACAGCTAGTATGTATCAAGTGTCTGAGGCCATATTTGAACTCAGGACCTCCTGACTCCAGGGCTGGCACTCTATCCACTCTGCCACCTAGCTGCCCTGAAGCTTGTATTCTTTTGATAGTGTACGAGTTGAACTATCCAGGAGGGAACTCAAAATTGCTAGCGAGTCCAACAACCCTATCCTTTGTGAGTCCCATCCTCCTTGGAACCTACAGAGTGAAGGGATATCAGTTGAATGGTTTCTCAGAATTATGGTTCCTGTTGTACTTATCTTTTTTTCACTTTACACTTCCATCTAGTAAGGGATTCCTCATCTCCTTCTATGTCATTGCTTAGCAATAGTTCCTTCTCTTTGGGCAATGTTCCTCCTCTCCTGGGGTGGGGCTACATGGGTGCACTAATTTCCATCTGGGTTCTTGTCTCTGATCCTGTGCTGGATTGTATCTCCACACTAGTCTGTACCTCCCTATGGCACTGGTTCCTTCTTTCCTGAGGTGCCCTGTCCTTTAAAGGCTTTTATCAGATATGATTTTCATCATTAGTATCATATCAACCAGCTCAGAACCTGAGAACTTGAGTTAAGACCAGAAAAAAGTCCTTGCTAATGGACAACACAGATGGAAGGAACATGCATTTATTAAGCACCTACCATGTGCCAGGCACTGTGCTGAGGATCCTCTGATCCTCACAACAACCCTGGTAGGTAGGTGCTGTTATTACCTCTATTTTACATTTGAGGAAACTGAGACAAACAGTGGTTAAATGATTTATTTAGGATCATACACTAACTAGTAAGTGTCTGAAACCAAATTTGAACTCAAGTTTTCTTGATTTCAAGCCTACTACTCTATCTACCTGGCTGTCTGGGACTCAAACATCTTGTTAAGGAGGCAGAAAGGGAACAATGGACTTACCCACCTCCTCCTGAAGCATCCATGGGATACCTCCTATATTCCTATTAGAAGGACACCCTTGCTGGGATCATTCATACAAGTCCATTTATGATTCTTTTCCTAAATTTTGGATGCTTGCTTTTTCAAGTTAATATTAACTCTGAATTCTAACTTTTCCTTCTCAAAGAAAATATTCATTAGCCTTAAGTTGAGAGCACAAGTTTAAAAAAACAAAAAATCAAGCCTCAGTCATTCCTGTTATTCTAATTTCATGTGAGCATAGTAAACACTTGTTTAGCAATGGCTTTAAGTTTTGTCTGGTGTTGGAACATCTTAAATCCTAGACATTTCTTCTGCTTGATCTCTTTGGTATGTGGTATGCTGCTCACCTCCTTTATGAAAATTCCTCCTCTTTTGGTTTCCCCCGATACAACACTTCCCTGGTTTTTCTTCTCTCTCTTACTACTTCTTGCATCTTGGTTTGCTGGCTCATTTGTCTCCTTCTGGCCCCAGATTTTGAACATTCCACAAAGCTTGGTTCTTAACTCTACACCAAGAGAAGGCATTCTAAATAAAGTCCTATAACTGCTTCTAAAAGTTCCCTTTCACTTGATAATGATTCCCAGTGATAGAGGGACTCTGTTTTTGACCAGGAATATGAATGGAGGCACCCTCAGGATGAGATCTCAGTAACTAGATCCTGGTCCTGATTTCACAGCTGTCTTGCTGTGAGAGCCTCAGTGATTCAGTTTGCCTCTGGGCATCTTTTTCTCATTCTAATGAGCATAATGCCTGTTTCCTACTTAACCATTACCTAGGTTTATAGCTTCTATGACCCATTTTTATAGTACTTTAAGGGTGATAATGGTCCTTACCTCATCATATCCCTGTGAAGTAGGTAGTATAATTATCTCAGGATAAAAATGGGAAAGGATCTCTGAGGTTTTCTATTACAATCCATATACCACACTCTCTCTAAATATTTTCCATACCATACATACCTCTTCCAGTCTTTGATTTTAGACTTCCAGTAAGGAGGAACCCATGAATTGTGTAATAGTGGAAAGGGTTTCTGGCATCCAAAGGACCTAAGTTCAAACCCTGCTTTTGAAACTGCCTGTGTTCTTAAGCAAGTCATTTAACCTCATTTTCCTCATCTGTACAAGATTACACTAGATGGTCTCTGAGGTCCCCTTTAGCTCCAGATATATGATCCTATGATCTCCTGGGGTAATCAATCCAGCTTTTTGATAGCCCTAATTGGTAGGAAGTTTTCTCTTATGCTAAATCTAAATTTCTCTCTTTGCTACTTCCATCCATTACTCACAGTTCTGCCTTCTACGGCCAAGCAGAAAAAGTCTATTCCCTCTTTCATTCCACAGTCCTTGAAATACTTGAAGATAGCTATGAGTTCTCCTCTGAGTTTATTCTCCAAGTTAAATACCCCTAATTCTTTTAACTGATCCTTGTAAGACATTATAAACATCCTGATCACCCTTCTATGTTCACACATCAGTTTGTCAAGGTATGTTCTAAAATGTGGTACCCAGAACTGAACATAATACTCCAGATGTAATCTGACTAGGGCAGATTGTATAAAGCAGGACTACATAAACTACCTAGTTTAGGACACTATGCTTCTCTTAGTGTAGCCTCAGATTGCATTAATTTCCTTGCTGCCAAATCCCACTGCTGACTTTTTTTGAGCTTCCAGTCTACTAAAACCCCAAGATCTTTTTCACATTATTTCTAGCTAGCTATACCTCCTTCATCCTAACACTTGTGAACTTTATTTCTTGGTAATCAAAGTGTAAGACTTTATATCAATCCCTATTGAATTTCATTTTATTATTCCTCCTAGTTCCTTTTTAAAAAATCCAACAAATTATGGAACTGAGAATCAGGGAGATAGGGTGATTTCCTCAGGATATTTATACTTTATGTATTCCCAGCTAGAACTTTATATTTGGACTCAATGATTAGTGCTAATTCTGTCACATTATAGATTATATTTTGTAAATAAAAGAGAAAGTGTTGTGAAATTGTTGGTTGAAATCAAGAAGCTAATAATCCTCTCTGATTATCTACAGATGTCACTTGTTGTTGAACTGAATGTGGGGGGTGAGCTGTACACTACCACTGTGGGCACCCTGAAAAAATTCCCAGGCTCCAAACTGGCAGAAATGTTCAATGCAGCCAAGCTTCCTCGGCCTGATTCCCAAGGCAGAATCTTCATTGATCGACCAGGCACCCATTTTCGACCCATCCTAGAATATCTCCGCAGTGGGCAGCTGCCTACAGAGAACATCCCAGAGGTATATAAAGAAGCTCAGTTCTATGAGATCCAACCCCTGGTCAAACTTCTAGAGGAGACACCCCAGATCTTTGGTGAGCAGGTAGCCAGGAAGCAGTTCTTGCTCCGAGTACCAGGATACAATGAGAACCTTGAGCTCATGATCCGGATTGCCAGAGCAGAGGCTGTGGCAGCTCGATGTTCTGGTGTAGTGGTATGTGTAGTGCGGACTGAGGAGGATGCTGCTCGCTGTCTTGATGCCTTACAGACTCTGGAGACAGACAAGAGATCAGTAGTCAAGTTTGGGCCCTGGAAAGCATCACCAACCATCACTGACCTGTTGGATTGTGTCAAAATGGACATTGAAGCTAAGGGCTACGATGTTTCTTACCAGCCCTATGCAGCTGAGAAGGGATTCCGAATCAAATCCTCTGATTACTTTTATAAATTCACTTTCACCTGGTGGTAACCCTCTCAGTGGTCTAAGGATTGACACTTTTGGCTAGGGATGGGTGCTTATAGAAAAAGAAATTGTTAAATCACTTAAGTGAAATAAATAAAGTAAAAAATATAGCATAAACATTCTGAATATTTTCATGACAAAACAGAGATAATATGGTTGGTAGTCAGCACTGGACAAGTAGGAAAAGTAGATAAGAAGGTCTGGGCCTTCTTTCTGATTTTGTCTGTAATGTTGGGCATATTCCTTTGATTCTTGGTACTCTTTTTTCTCTATAAAAATGAGTATGTATACATGGATATATACACACATACATATATCCATGTATACATACAACCCAATTGTATATGTATATACATACACACAATATATATGTGGTGAGAAAGAATTGGAATAGATTGCCCCTAAGATCTTTTCCAATTCTGATGTTCTGTGTTCTGCTTTCTAATATTATGTGATCTAACATCTCTTATATCTCCGACATACTATGATTCTAATATTTTTAAGTATTTGTAGTTCCCCAGAGAAAGGACTTATGTGAATGATAAATGCAAAACACCAAAATCCTCCTTATATTGCTAGTCTTTTTGAAATGGACAGTTAAAAAGAGGATTTCTTTCTTCATTTAGCTTTATTTTATTTTGTTCTCTGTAAAATGACTGCTGAAAGCTTCTTAATTGTCCTCCCCTTTTCCCTGGAGTAAAAAACATGTCTTACTTTGCCAGTAGTATGGAATCAATACTACCTCTAAGAGTGACCAGGCAGGTTCCAGGTCAGAAATACTGTCTTTGATCTTGCTCTAAGAAACAGAAAGGCTGCAAGTACTTTAGACCCACAGGCAATGAGAACAATGGCCCATTTCCTAAACCATTTTTTTGATCTAGGAGCCATATCACAAAAGGATTCCTTGAAAGATCATTTTCTGACTATCAGTTGCCAAGTCTTCTTGATTTTTATCTACATATCTCTTACATATCACCTCGGTTCACATTGCCACTTTCCTAGTTCAGGTCCCTTCCCATGCCTGAACTACTACAAGAGCATTACAGTTGTTCTATCTGCCTTATTTCTCCTTTCTCCAATCCATCCTCCATATAGGTGTTAAATTGATATTTCTAAAGCATAAGTCTGACCATGTCAGTCTCTTACTCAAGTTTTGATGGCTCCCTATTGCTTCTAGGACAAAATACAAACTCCCCTATTTGGTATTTAAGACCTTATGTAAATCTGGTTCCAGCCTACCTTTTAAAAATTATTACATATTACCCTTCATAAACTCTATATCTTAGACAAATTGGCCTATGTGCTCTTTCTCACACAGTGCTTTGCACAAAGCAAGAACTTAATAAGTGTCTTTTCAGTTCATTTTCATACAAGACATTACATTTTCTCTCTCCATTAACTGATAGATTAATCGGTCAACATTTATTAAGTGCTTACTATGGGCCAGTTACTTTGTTAAGTATTGGAGATAAAAAGAAAGGCAAAAACAGTCTCGGTCCCTAGAAGAGCTCCTAGAAAGCTTACACTCTTAGGAAGATAATAGGCAAATAAATAGGTGTATACAAGATACATAAGGAGTAGATAGATGGAAACTTTAAAGGGGAGAATTCTAGTAGTAGGGGAGACAAGTAAAGGCCCTCAGCTGAAAGTGACATTTGAATTTGGTCTTTAAGGAAATGAAGGATTTTCATAGTCAAGGCAAATGCAGGAGATAAGTACTGTAATTATTGTGTATGTGGAACGTTAAGTTAACCAGTATAGCTAGATTATAGAGTAAATAGAGGGGAGTAAAGTCTTAAAAGGAATGAAAAGGTAGGAAAGAGCCAGGATGTAGAGACCTTTAAATGCTAAACAATGGATTTCATATTTCAGGTGGGTAACACAGAACCACTGGAGTTTCAATGGAGTAAGTTATTAAGACCTATGCTTTAGGAAAATCCCTTTGGTAACTGTCGAAGCTGGATTAGAGTGGGGAAACCAATTAGAAGATTATCACAATAGTCTAGGTGAGAGGTAATTGCCTAAACTAGGATTGTAACTGTATACGTGAAAAGGTTGTGAAGGTAAAAATGACAAAATTTGACAAGTGATTGAATATGTGGGGTGAGGGTGAGGAGTTGAAGATGAAACTGAGGTTATGGGTATGGGTAACTGGGGTGGTGGTATCCTCAAGAGCAACAGGGAATTTGTGAAAAAGAGTGTGAGATGAGAAGGATGATGAGTTATTTTGGACATGTTTAAGAGATTTATAGGATATCCAGTTTGAAATGGACAGTAAGCAATGTGAGCCTGGAGCTCAGAATAGGGATTGGGACTAGATCTATAAATCTGGTAATCATCTGCATAAATAATTGGATCCGTGGAAGATGATGAGATCATTGAGATAGTATAGCGAGCAAAGAGAGCCCAGGACAGAGCCTCCAGTTGCAAGTTTTGTTTAATTGGCAAATAAAGGTGTATCTCTCCAGATATACAAAGTTATATTGTTAGAATCTTTATCACTGATGAAAAATTTGACTGGATCTCGACTCTTGTCTGATTTTTCCCTGTATTATAATTGTGTATTTGTTCTCCCTATTATGCAGTAAGTTGCTTGAAAACAGAATCTATACCCTATCTATTTTTGTAGACCTTTCACCTAGCACATTACTCTTCACGTAGAAGGCATCCTGTGCTTGATGAATGACTGAAATCAACAAGCATCTATTAATTGCTTATTGTGTGCAATGGAACTGTGGATACAAAATAAAATATTGAAAGTGTCCCAATCTTCAGCTCCTGTGTCCAGTAGGAAGAAGTAGTAAATGGCATCTTTCTTAATCCAAGGGTCCATGAGTCCAAACTGGAGATGAGTCAGGAACATCCAGTACTAGTTGTTCTACTGTTCCCTCAAACTAGCATGATGAAAATATAGAAAACTAGGATGAAAATGTAGCAAAGACTGAAAAAAAGTTATGATACAGAAAGCAAGAGAACCCTGGCTTTGTACAAGTGGTTTCTTGTGCATGGAATGTATTCCTTTTTCACCTCTGCCTCTTAGAATCCCTATCTTCCTTCAAGGCTCATCTCAAACATCGCCTCCTACAAGAGGCCTATATTAATATTCCAAATTAAGTTCCCAGTGCCCTCTACTCTGGAAATTGCATTATCACACACACACACACACACACACATACATACATATCTTTGTATATGTTGTTTCTTCTGGTAGATTATAAGTTCCTTTAGGCTAGAGACTATTAATTTTTGTATTGTATCCCCTGTACCTAGTAGAGTGCTCGGCACGTTTTAAGTGCTTAATAACAAATGTTTGTTGAATAATGTATGTAAAATACCTTTCAAATTATAAAATGCTATATAATTCTTTTATCTCTTTTTCTCATCATCGTGACTGTGTCAGCAACCTATATCAAGAATAATAAAAGAGAAAATTTTCAGAAGGTCAAGAAAAGCCAACTTTCAGGGAACCCAGAATAGAAACTTTAACTTCAGGTACCAGAAAACATTGTTTTATCTTAACACGGTCAAACCTGACAGTCCTGGGCCTCCTAGTAATAGACTGACTGTTTCACCAAGGGTTGCAGGTCTATTTCTTCTAAAATGAGAGGATCAAACTATATGTTTCTAAGATCTTGTTCAACACCAACATTCTCTGATGTAAATTTTTATTTTGCAGCTCTAACCAGGATCTTGTTTTGTACACCTACATTAGAATAGAAAAAAAATTTATTAAGGGCTTACTATGTGTTGAGCACTGTGTTAAGAGCTGAGAACAGAAACAGAAAAATCAAACTATATCCTCTCAAAGAGCTCACATTTGAATAGGGTAAGACAACACATGGTCAGTATTTAGTTTCTGGTAGGCAATAATATGCCCTTTGTGGGGAAGAATTCCAATGGAGATTCTTGTAGTGATGGTGCCCCTTTGCAAGGTAGAACCTATGAGTAAATGTAATATACTACTCTCCCCCCAAATTTTCCCCCTATAAATACTAACTCAACTTTCTGCAGAAAAACAGATCTAGGTCTTTGATGTTTTGTGTATGACCACTGGATGCATAACCAGACTCATGAGGACTAATGCTCTTGTACTGTATGAGAAACTAGTTTAGGGGAACAATAGTACCAGATGTTCCTGACTATCTCCAGTTTGGACTTATGGCCCCTTGATTTGGATTAATGTAGATGCCGTTTACTCCTCCTTCCTACTGGACACAGGAACTGAAGATTGGGGAGAAGGGTGCTCTCTCCTACTCCACCCCAGCCCCCAAGTTGTTGCTCTTTGCCATCGTGGAGACATGTCTGCTTCTTTCACAGAATGCAAGATCCTTAAGGGTAGGGACACTTTCATATTTTATTTTGTATCCACAGTTCCACTGCACACAATAAACAAAGCATGTTGATTTCAGTCATTCATCAAGCACGAAATGTCTTCAACATAAACAATAATGTGTTCGGTGAAAGGGCTACAAAATTAGCATGTGAATTCTGTTTTCAAGCAGCTTATGGCATAATAGGGAGAACAAATACACAAATAATTATTATACAGGGAAAAATCAGCTACAAGTAGAGGTCCAGGCAAATTGTTCATCAATGATGAAGATTCTGGCAACATAACTGTACATCTGGAGAAATACATCTTTATTTGCCAATTAAACAAAACTTTTCTAGGAATGCACCTATAATTTAAAACAATGTGCCACAATTATCTTTCTTATGCTGGAAACAGTAGATAGTACCTACAGCTGTTTCCCATTTCTATAATGCTCTGAGACTTAGAGTATACTTCCAACAACTCTGCAATGATTAAAAGATTGTTTGCATTTCATAGATAAGGAAACTGAGGTTTAGAAGTGAAATGACTTGCTAAGGATCACAGAAGAAGGAGAGTTGATACTTAGACCTAGATCACCCAACTCCAAATTCAGGGTTCTTCCCAAGATAGTCTTAAACTTAAGATAAACTTACACTACTGAGGCACAAGCCAATGCTGTGGCTATTCTGATGGTCAACTGAGGCATCAGTAGATGGAGTCTTTGAGTACCAGTGATGACTCTGCCAGGAACAGACCCTGTCCTTAGAGAAATATCTGACATTGACAAAAATCTTAGCTTTCTAGGAATTGGCCAAGTAGTCCTAATAAGTCTCATAAAGAAGGTAGAAATAGAAATTTAAGGGCAGGGTGTACAAAATTTAGCAACCATGTTCACATCCAAGAGTCATTAATATCTTTTGCTCATACTGAGAAATTGTGACAGTTCAGAAAAATGTGAATGCTAGCCAATTTGTTGTTCAATGGTTAACTCAAATGTGATTTTAAAAGAGAGACTATGTTTGCAATGGAAAGAGCACTAGACTTTGGTTCAACTCTGTACTATTGACATTTACTAGCTATGACTCTGGGCAAGTCACTTCCCCTCTCGGAGTCTGTTTCCTTATTAGTAAAATTGGGATAATACTTTCAACACTTATCTCAGCATTGTGAGGAAAGTCCTTTGTAAACCTTAAAGTACTATAGAAATGTCAACCATCATTACCATTACATGTCCACCCTACACATGAGACTCAACTTGCCCCTCTGAAGTAGGTAGATGAAGAAACTACTGTTAGAAAAAAGGATGTGCCCCAGTGATCAACACAAATGTGGCAAGCAGGTTCTTGGGAAGTGGTATTTGGGACCCTAGCTTAGTGATGATGTCATATCCCATGACTTAAAATGGTTCCTTATGACACCAAGTTTTTCCTCAAAGAAACAAACATTTATTTGAATAAACACATTTTTATTTATAAAAAGAAAATCTTTACAGGTGCGGACATCTGTAGGGTGGAGAGGCCTTCTATATCTTTGTAGGGGTCTTTGGGGGTCCAAATTACTGAGAAAAATCCTGCCAGGGATCATCAAGGTGGGTAGAGAAACGTGCTGTTTTTGACACCTACCTACTCTATAAGCTTCATTCGACTGTTAGAAAGCACAAGACCCTGCATGGCAAATCAATTTTGCATGTTTAAAAATCAGTGTTAAATTATCTATATGTATTCTTTTCTTTTAAAAATTATAAACTCAACAATCTCAGCAAATGCAAACAAAAATTTAAAACTAAATGAAAGCCATGTAATCAAAACTATTTAATTTTTTTAAAGAACACATTTTAACAAACTGACAACAATAAGTCCGAGTCCTTTTCTATCTTTGAAGTTTTGTAGTGATTGTCATCTCCTCATGGTATGGTCACCCTGAGTTCTTGAGGATATGCTAGGAAGTACGAGTTCTGGAAAAGCTTTAATATGGGTCTGGAAATTGACTACATTTATTATTCAAGGATCAGCCTAGCTAAGTTCAGAAAGGTTCATCAATTAGGAGGTTGATCACAAAGTAATGAATTTTTTAGTCACAGCAAATCATGAAACTTTCTATTACGGCATAGAGGGTCTTGTGGTGACAGGTGTCAATGAAGAGTATACATTATACATTCACCAATGAAAGCATGGATCCTTGAAGAAAGTAGTCAAAATATGTGTTGCTGTTCTACATCTACTTTCTTCACAATGCTGTATTTTGAATATCTTTATATTCCTCATATTTTCCATTTTAATAGTACCATTATAAATAGTTCTAGGGAACTTTTTTGATAGGCAACCCGATAATTTTGCTTTTCAATGTGTTTTGGGATGCTAATAATTCTGAGGTTCCCTTTCCTTAATCAGTTCTCTCAATCTATAACATTATTCTGCAATGCTTACATATTTTTCACAAATGTGTTATTATTTTTATCTTCAACATTTTTATTTAAAGTTTTGAGTTCCAAATTCTTTCCCTCCCCTTCTCCCTCCCTTAGATGGTAAGCAATAAGATACAGGTTATACATGTGCAATTGTGTAAAACATTTCCATATTAGTCATTCTGTAAGACTTGAATAAAAGGGAAAAATAAAGTGAAAAATAGCATGCTTTAGTCTGTATTCAGTCAATATCAGTTCTTTCCCTGGATGCAGAAAGCATGTTTTATCATTAGTCCTTTGGAACTGTCTTAGATCATTGTACTGCTGAGAATAGCTAAGTCATTCACAGTTCTTCATTGAACAATATTGCTGTTGCTGTGTACAACGTTCTCCTGATTCTGTTCACTTCAACATGCATCAGTTAATGTAAGTATTTCCAGGTTTTTCTGAAATCACCCTGCTTGTCATTTCTTATAGTGCAATAATAGTCCTTTACAATCATACCACAGCTTGTTTAGCTATTCCCCAATTGAGGGGCACCCCCTAGGTTTCTATCTGCTATAAACTGCTATAAATATTCTTGCACAAACAGGTCCTTTTTCCTTTTGGGGGATCTCTTTGAGATA
Source organism: Notamacropus eugenii (assembly GCF_028372415.1). Lineage (NCBI taxonomy): Eukaryota > Metazoa > Chordata > Mammalia > Diprotodontia > Macropodidae > Notamacropus > Notamacropus eugenii. The sequence goes on from NC_092876.1 coordinate 125,488,160, forward strand.
CAGACCTAGCAGTGGTATTGCTGGATCAAAGGGTATGCACAGTTTTATAGCCCTTTGGGCATAGTTCCAAATTGCTCTCCAGAATGGATCAGTTCACAAGGTGAATTATTTTTTGAATTGGCTTTTCTCCTTCAATTGCATTATCTTGCTGCTCTTTGCTCCACTGCATTAATTCTGCTTTTAGCTATATCCAGTGAAATTTTCAAGTCCTCTAAGCTATTTTCTAGTTTTATCTGGCTTTGTTTGCTTGTTATGTTCTCCTGGGATTTCTTAGCTGCATTCATTTCTTCTTTTATTTCCTCTAGGACTCTTTTTTCTAAGTTTGATTCTTCTTTAATTCCTTGTATGTGCCTTTGATCTGTGTCAGCGCATCTCCAAAGATTCTTTGTGTTGTTTTAGATGTAACTTCTGACACTGTCTCAGGGTGCCTTCTTTCTGGCATTTCCCCCTTCTTTCAGTAATTTAAAAAAAAATTAATATTAGAATTTGTTGCCTTTTTGGTCAGTTCCAGGTTTCTTTCTGATATTTCTATTGCTCTTCATTAGGAGGATCATGAGGACCCTCGATCCTTGTTAACTCACACCAACAGCGTTCCTTTAAATATATTTTGAAAGTTTAGTTCTGATGTAAATTGAACTTTTTCTAACCCCAGTCTTTCACAAGTCAGTCTAAATGGAAGCAGTTTATATAGGATTCTATGAATTAGAACAGATTGTTAATAACAGTCCTAGGTAACAGTTAAAATGCAAGTTTCATTTTTCATACAATTACCTGCTAAAGTTCTGATTACAAAGTGGGAAGCTTAAGAGAATTAGCACAGCTGTTGGGAATTCTTATGAATAAGAGACAATCAGGGACTTTATTCCCCATGACATTCTCAAGGCTAGACACATTGGCCTACTGCCTAACTGCTCTCTTATTGCTTTTCCAGATGTCTTATGGGATAAGGATGGCAAGGATTCTCCTCCTTGAAATTCTTGGCTTCCATATGTCTTTGGCCTATTCTCTCATCCTTCTCTACCATTTTCTCTTGCTCCCTAATTGAATCACTAAAATTCAATCATTACACCCCTTTTCTTCTCTCAGTACATTTCTTCAGAAAGCACATGCATATATTCTCACAGCTTCAACCACTGCTTCTATGCAGATGACTCCCAAGACTTTTTCTTCCCTCCGCTCAAAGCTCCAAATCCCCTTTCAACTTAACATATCCTGAATTCACAACCTTCTCCCAACCTATTGACCCTCTTGGTTTTTCTCTTTTAATGGCATTTTAAAATCTCTCATTCACACCAACTCAAAACCTTAGAGTCAAGTCTGAATTCAAATCTGAAATTACTATCTTTTTTTATCTTAGTCAAGTCATGTAACCACTACATTCTGTTTCTTCATCTGTAAAATAAGGCAGTTGGACTGGACGGTCTCTGATGTACTTTCCAGCTCTAGATTCATGACCTTTTAAGTCTTGTTAATCTCTCTCTCTTCTTTAAATTCCTGCAACACTGAACTCCTGCTACTTTGAAATGCTAGCAAATTAATAAATCTAGAGCTGGAAGGGATTTCAGAAGTCATATAATCCCACTCCCTCATTTTACAGATGAAGAAATTAAGACTACTGAAATCAAGAGACTTGGCTAAGGTTATACTAGTAATAAGCATCAGAGGTGGCATTTGAACCCTAAACTAGTGTTTTTACTACCATGCCAAGCTGCACTACAGTCTCTTGCTATCACTCTAAGTTAGCGTCCTCTTCCTTCTCTCTTGTCATAGCATCTAACTAGATTCCTTTCTTTCTGTCTCTCTTCTGACCAGAAAAGACTGATCTCATCATGTGGGCACCCCACTGCCAGTGATGGGGCCAATTTGGGTTCTCAAAGAATAACATTCATTGATAGGTCACTCCTACAAACCCCTGCCAGAGCTTGTAGTTGTTCTGTTTGTCCTCTGTCCTCGTGGCATGGAGAAGATAATAGGTGATGCTGCCACTTGCAAGTAAAGTGACTGAAGTGAAGGAGGGCTGTGCAAAGTCAACAGCCTCTTTCTCTCCTTTGGAGTCATCTGAGTCTCTTTCCCCTCACACAGATCCTCCCCAACTCCCCTTCCAACTCACAGACCCCTCACCCCCATTTCCTTCACACATACTCCCACTCCCTCTTACCATAACCCCACATTCACTCCCTTTTTCTCTATGCCTTGACGCCTAACATATCCTTTCTTCTACCATGTCCCCTGGCTTAAAAGACGCCAAGGTCTCTCATTGCATCCTGAGCTGTTGCCAGTCATTCTGATGAATCTGGTCATTGGATCCATATGGCTCTAGAGGAGAAAATGAGGTTGGTGACCTTGTACAGCCCTCCCTTAGTCAAATGAAAGTCAACTGGAAGTCATGTCATCATCTTGATGTCACAGGTCCTCTTCAGAACGAAGGACAAACACAACAACAACCTCCCCGTACAAATCCCTATCCCCTCACCCTTCCTCCCTACTCTTCACATAGGTCTTTTTCTCTCCTGTCCCCCACTTTCCCATCAGATATCCCCCACGCTTTCTCTCCACCACACTCACTCTTTTTATCTCCCACCATCTACACTCGTATCCTCCTCTTCTCTCTTCTTTCTCCTTTCCTCCATTTCTTCCCTTCACATTCCCTCCTTCTTTCCTCCCAGCCCCCATCTTCACCCCATCCTCTGCCTACCCTCCCATCCCCCGCATCCCCTACTCCCTTTCATCCCTCACTCCCTCCCCCTTCTCTCCTCCTCCCGCCTCCCTACACGCCCCTTCCCACCCCCCCACTTTCTACCATCCCTCACTCCCCCCTCACACAAGCTTCCCCTCCCCCTCTCCCCCAGACATTCTTTCTTTTCATACATTCGCCCATAGCTCTCCCCGTCCTTCCCCTTCACAAAAACTCTGCCCTAGTTAGTGGGCATCCTCTCCTCAGTCACCCCGGGCCCAGCCCCCACCCAGCGCCTCCCTCACTCAACCACACTTCTCTCCTGCTCCAGGGACAAACCCGGCTCCGCGTTTTTCCGCTCGCTCCACCTTCAGTTCCGCCCCTCCACGAGCTCCACCCAATTACCACGCGCCGCGGCCGGCCGCCCTCGTTCACTGGCTACCTGCCCACCCAAGCCCCGCCCCCTCTCCCTGCTACCTCTCCACCTCTTCTCCTGTCTCTTTCCTCCTCTTGTTTTCATTCCCGAAGTCGCACGAGGCTCATCTGTTGCAGGGGGAGTGGGGGCGGGGGCGGGCGCGGGAGATCGAGCGCCTTGAGGGGGAAGGGAAGCTCACATTATCCACGCCACTCCTCCTTCCCCGCTGCATTGTGGGATACTGGAGTCCCAGTCCTAGCTCCGACCTCCACTTCCCTTCCCCTCCCGCGCTCAGCGGGACTCTCCACGGCTGCGGGGGGGGGGGGGTGGGGGGAGGCCCGGTCGAGGCTACGGCGGCCGGGAAGGGCCGGCCCGGAAGAGAAAGGCGGCGCTGGAGGTGCTGTTTGCCCCAGCCGCCGCCATGGCCGCGCATCTAAAGAAGCGGGTGTATGAAGAGTTCACCAAAGTCGTGCAGGTAAACGGCCCTCGGCCTGGCGGACTGCGGCAGCAGCTGGGGAGCAGGACCGTGGGTCCCGGGGCGCCACCTCCGAGGGCTCCTCTCGAGGCCCGGCCGGCTCCTAGTTCCGCATCGGTCTCGCCGATCCCTTGTTCTCCAGACCTCAGTTTCCTCCTCTGTACAATGGGCACAGTCATCTCGTAGCGTTCTTGCTAGGGCTGTAAGCAGTGAGGGTCAGCTGAGTTGGGGGGGACTTGAGAGGCCGCCCAGCCCAGCCCCCAGAGCTCTGTTGGGAAGTTCAAGCTCCTTCCAGCCTAACTTTACCTTTTGGCTTTTGTGCTGGGCCCAGCCTATTTGTGTGATCACCAAACGTGCTCCTCCCGAGATAGCTCAGTCCTAGGAGATAACGGGAACCCAGGTCCCATCCCTCCCTCTGTAGCGGAGGAATGTGGAAGTCACACAAACTACTCTTTGGGGCTCGGCCAGCTCATCTCTGCAATGGGCTGCACAGCCAGGTAGTTCTAGAAGCAGCTTGTAGCTCAGGCAGATACTAAGGGAAGTTTTGTGGTATTGGGTGGAAAAGAACAGTAGGCAGAATTGTGGATACAAAGTATCTAAAATGAATAAAAAGTTACATCTCCCAGGTTGTGGTCTAGAGGAAGCCACTGTAGAAAGTGGCTCTGGATGGCAGGTGTAGAAGTGTCCAAGTGAGGAACTCTAGAGCTTCCCAGGCCTAGGGGGACAAGCCGTGGAAAAATAGGGAGAGGAAGTGGAACAGGGTGTATCACATATAATCAGCCTTAAAGGTAGGGTACTGCCAAATTGTTAAGGCCTTTAAATGCCAAGTAGAGGTGTTTGTATTGTATCCAGGAAGGAATAAGGAGCCACCGAAGCTTCTTGAATGAAAGCATGAGGTTAAAAATGGGTGAGTGAGCTGGACGAGAATACAACAGAGGTAAAATCTGCCCATTCCGTTAAAGAGTTCATAGTCTATTCAGAGAGATGAAGTTTAAAAACTATGTACCAACAAGATATCCTAAAGACTGCTTTAGGAATATGAATTTGGCAGTTGTTTGGGATATGAATTTGGAGAACAGAGTTTGAATGTAGGAAGACCAGTTTAGAAGATTTACCTTTTTTTTTTTTTTGATTACAGATCATTTTGATCATACCTTGAGTAACTTAAAGAAGCTGTTCATTGAATAGGTGTATCTCACTCAAAGTGAGAGTGTGACCTTAGCCTGAAAGGGCCAGGGTTCCACATTACATCCTGGGCCATCTCCAGTCATCCTGATGAATATCTGGTCACTGGATTCAGATGGCTCTGGAGGAGAAAGTGAGGCTGGTGACCTTGCACAGCCCTCCCTCACTCAAATCAAAGTCAACTGCAAGTCATGTCATCATCTTGATGCCATGGTCTTCTTCGAGAACAAAGGACAAACACAACAACAGTAGTATAGACCAGAGCATATGAAGGTCTATGAACAAGTTGTGTGAGTAGAGAAAGCAGGACAAATGGTAGAGATGTGGAGGTAGAGGTTTGTCAGCTGAATGGATAATGTCAGGGTGAAAGAAAGGGAGAAGTTAAGAATGATTCCACTTACTTGTTGTGTTCTAAGTTTTAAGCAGTACCTAAGTGTATTTTTTTTTGTCGTGCCAACTCTGTGACCCATTTGAGATTTCCTTGGCAGAAATATTGGAATGGTTTGCCATTTCCTTCTCTAGCTCATTTTTACAGATGAAGAAACTGAGGCAAACAGAGTTAAGTGATTTACCCAGGGTCATACTACTAGTAAGTGTGTGAGGATGTGAACTTGGGTCTTCTTGGCTGCAGCTCTATATTCTTCACCTAGCTGCCAAATATGTCTATTAGAGAAATGTAAAACAAAGCGCCGTGTAACATCTGAGGTGGGGAGGTCAGTCTCATGGAATCAATCAGTTAACAAGCCTTTATTGGGTGATGCTTCCTGATGTGCCTGCACTGCTACTCACTGGAGAGAACACAGAATCCATAGAACTTCGCAACTCATCTGTAATTTAGTCTTAGAGAGTTGACTGGAGGGATTTTTATTTTCTTATTTTCCTTCACCAAGGTAATCTGCTTTAATCCATTGCAGCAACAACATGAAGAAATTGCAACCAAGAAGCTCCGGCTGACAAAACCAAGTAAGTCAGCAGCACTCCACATAGATCTTTGCAAAGCCACTTCCCCAGCAGATGCCTTGCAGTATCTCCTTCAATTTGCTCGAAAACCAGTGGAGGCCGAGAGTGTGGAGGGAGTTGTCAGAATTCTCTTGGAACATTATTACAAGGTAAGGAGACTACCCCTGAATTCCTCCTGAGATGCCTCTTTGTGGGGCATTCTGGGTTCTCAAAGTCTGGGTCAGAAGAGTGATAAACCTTGGGAAGAACCTGCCAAGTTAGACTGGCTTGAGACATTTGGCTAAATTGTACATTGGATGGAGGAGAGAACCAGAGGAAATGATGGTGTGAAAGTAAAGGTCTTACCAGATGCTGCATTTCACAGATATTGCAGGTTTTTGGTTTTTTTTACAAACTGAAGGTTTGTGGCAACCATGCAATTGAGCAGGTCTATCTGTGTCATTTTTCCAGCAGCACATGCTCACATCATGTCTCTGTGTCACATTTTGGTAATTCTTGCAACATTTCAAACTTTTCCATTATTATCATATCTGTTAATGGTGAGATGTGATTAGTAATTTTTGATGTTACTATTATAATTGCTCGGGGGGGCGGGGTGCACTGGGGAGAAACTGTGCCAATAGAATACAATGAACTTAATAAATGTTTTGTGTGTGTGTGTGTGTGTGTGTGTGTGTGTGTGTGTGTGTATGTGTGTGTGTGTGTGTTCTGACTGCTCCACCAACCAGCAGTCTCTCCTTCTTGAGCCTCCCTATTCCCTGAGACACAATAATATTGAAATTATTAACCTTGCAATGGGCTCTAAGTGTTCAAGAAAGGAAGAGTCAATCAGTGTGGCAAATTGCCACAGCTACCCCAGCCTTCAACAACCATCACCTTGATCGGTGAGCAGCCAGCAATATCAAGGCAAGACCCTCCACCAGCAAAAAAGATTATTACTCACTGAAGGCTTGGATGATAGCATGTTTTCTCAGTCAAATATTTTTAAATTAAGATATGTGCATTGTTTTTTGAGACATAGTACTGTTAGACACTTAATAGACTACAGTGTAGTATAAACATAACTTTTATATATGCACTGGGGAAATCAAAGAATTCATGTGACCTCACTTCATTGTGATACTTGCTTTATTGCAGTGGTCTGGAATTGAGCACTCAGTATCTCTAAGATATTCTTGTAGTAGGGAAGACAGGACAGATGAATATCCAGAATACAAGGTTGATTGTACAAGTACAATAATTCAGTCTGAGTGGTGTTATGGGAGTTCGGATGAGGAAGAGATTGCTTTTGACTGGTGTATGTATGTGAGAATCAGCAGCTCTACAAAATGAGTTAAAATAGGCTAAGTAAGTTGATGAAAGGTTAAAACTGTTTATGCAGTATAGACAGCACTGCAGAGTCCTTTGGAGCATTTGTAGAGTTTACTTGTTCATTCTATGAGTATGCGTTGAGTGCTTCTGTATTCATAGCCCTCTACCAGGTACCCTGGGAAGATTTTTAATGTACATGAGAAATGACGCATAATGTCTGTGACGTACCAGAAGATATGAACAAATTCATGATGTAAATTGTATGTGTAATTGTGAAATGTCTTCTTTTGGTCTTCCTACTGAAGACCTATGCAGTCTTATGTCTCTCACAGCTAGATGGTACAGCAGTTAGAGCACTGGGTTCAAATCCTACCTCAGACACTTAATAGCTGTATAACTATGGGCAAGTCAATGAGCCTGTTTGCTCCATTCAGTTGCAAAATGGGGGTGATAACAGCACCTGCCTCCCCAGGGTTGTTGTAAGGATCAAATGAAATAGTAATTGTAATGATGATTGCTCAGTTGTTTTCAATCATGACTGACTTTTTGTGATACTCTTTGGGGTTTTCTTGACAAAGATACTGAAGTCATTTGCCATTTCCTTCTCCAGCCCAGAGGAAACTGAGGCAAACAGGGATAAGTAACTTGCCCAGCTAATAAGTGTCTGAGATTAGATTTGAACTTGGGAAGATATGTATTCCTGATTCCAAGCTCCACACTCTGTCCACTGCACCACCTAGCTACCCTGTGGCACATTAGTAGTCAATTAATAAATACTTGTTTCCTCTTTCCCCCACCCTAATTTATCTAGCAGGAGGTGAGTGGTATGTTTCATATTCAGTCTTCTGGACTTTTCCCCATCATACAGATGAGAAAACTGAAGCTGAGAGGTTGTCAATTCATTTATTAAGTACATACTATGGTAGGTACTTACTTTTATTAAGCATTTGTTAAGTACCTACTACGTCCCAGGCACTGTGATTTAATGACTTGTCCAGGGTCACATAGCTAGTTAGCAACTGAGGCCGGATTTGAATTTAGGTCTTCCTGACTTCAAGTCAAGTACTCTATCCAATATGCTACCTTGTCTTAATAAACATTAAGTGCTGGCTATGTGTCAGGCACAGTTAGGCCAAATAAAATAGAGAGCTAGTCTGTGCCCTCAACAAGCTTACATTTTATTAGTATAAGGAGGGCTGAGAATTGTTGCCTGTGAAATGATGAATGATTCATCCATAGCAGCTCTTTAAGATGATGTGCGAACTTAGAGGGCTATTGTGATTTTTGGAGTACCCATGTTAACAAAGTTCCAGATCCTGAAGTACTGACAAATTGGATATAGCATTGTGTAGCCCAAGGCTCTGACCTTGTCTTTTTGGCTGTATGCCGTCTCACTGGGCAACTAGATGGGGGAGTGGGTGGAAAACCTCTGTTCTCCCTTCTCCCAGAATAGCAAAGGCAGTGGTTCTGAATTGAAGACCTGGACTAGACAGTCCACTGAATGTCTTCTAATATTTTGCTTCCTTTAGTCTGCTGGTTTATGATTAATTGAAAAAAGAATGTAAAGGTAACAATCACTTCTTTTGTTCTAGGAAAATGATGCATCTGTAAGGCTGAAAATAGCTTCATTGCTGGGTTTGCTATCAAAGACAGCAGGATTTTCTCCAGACTGTATCATGGATGATGCCATTAACACTCTTCAGAATGAAAGTAAGTTATAGTGTTTAAAAACAGTACACAGAGCAGAGACCTTGGATTCCTTTTATGCAAAGTTTCAGGTGGTGACAGAATGGCCAGGAGAAACTATTGATAAGAGGAATGCATTTTCCTTCATTGAAATTTGGTCCCAGTTATAGGAGCTGCCATGGTAGCAAGTATCAGTTTTAATTGTGGTTCCATTTAATGACATCTGTCCTCATGTAAGATTTATTTCCCTCTTACTCTTTTTGCTTCTGCCTGCTGAAAATTCTCTGTTCTGGAGGAGAGTGGGCAACAGTTTGGTGTGTTGCTTGCTTGTCTGTCATGTATATAAGGCTAGTTCTAAACAAGATATTTCATATATATAATCTGTTAGTGAAATGAGTACCTTACTATTAAGTTTTAGATTTTTTCTATTTCTAATAACGTTTTTTGAAAAGCGTAAACTTTTATTTAATTGACATACTTAAGGTCTATTATAGTTGAGTAGAGTAGCTTATTTCTAGTAATCCAAGAATGTTTAGGTATCATTTAAAGAGTGAGAAAGAGAAGGTGGTCAAATCAACTCTAAAGGAATATGCAAATTTATCCATTATAATGACTTCTTGTATGAAGTGTCATCTGGAAAAGTGAGCCCTTCTGTCAGTAAACAAGCATTTCTTATGCTCTTTTCATGTGCCAGATACTGTGATAAGCCTAGGGATTCAGAAATGCAAAAGCAGTCTCTGTACTCCAGATTCTTATATTCTGTTGGGGGAGACCTAGGTACATAGAGGATATATTTTCAGAGTTGCTATAAGATGGTTTTAGTGGGAAGGGTCTTTCGGCTGAAGGGAATAGGGAAAAGCCCCTTTCAGAAGGTGGGATATGAGCTGAGTCTTGAAGGAATCCAGGGAACACAGGAAGTAGGAGTGAGGGGAGAAAGCATCTCAGGCATGGGAGACTGTAAGAGAGGGAGTGACATGTCTGAAAAATTGATGGTAGGTCAGGGTACCACATTGTTGACTGCGGAAGGATATAAAGTCTAAAGAATGGAAAAGTAGGAAGGGCCGCCTGGTGGTTAAGATGCAGAATTAATAGTGAACTACTCAAGTTCATTCCCTGGAGCAGGGATGGGTCCAGGTATAGGAGGGATCTCTGCTTTAGGAAAATCACTTTGGTAGCTCTGTGGAGGTGGGATTGGCCAGGGAAGAGACTTGGGGGCTGGGGGGAAAGGGGGAATCAGACTATTTCAATAATCCAGGCAAGTGGTGGTAAAGGCCCGGAATAGGGTGGTGACTGTGTGATTGGTGAGAGGGGAACATAGATGAGAGGTGAAGTCCAGTAGATTACATAGGTGGAGTGAGGGTAAGTGAAGGTGGTTATATAAGGGCCTAGTCCAATTAGAGGATGGTAGTGTCTTCAGTTGTAAGAGAGAAGTCAGTCCCAACAAAAAGTCTTTATTAAGTGCTGTAATGTAAACAACCGAGGGCAAGGAGAGTTAAAGATCTTCCCCACCACCCTTTAATTGGCCTCAGGTGGAGCCCATTAAGGGAAGCTTGATTAGGGGAGGCTTGTTTTGTAGGAAGACCCACACCTTTTGTTAGTTGCTAATGAGGCACTGGATCAAAACCCTCCTCCTCTAAAAAGTGTATATATACTTTGAGGTGAGGTCTTGTTTTGGGGGCTTACTCTTTGGAAGAAGGTTCCTGTGGCAGATGAGCCTCTGGGTAGCTGTTAAGAGAAACCCCCTATTCCCCAATTGATAAATGGTCAAAGGATATGAACAGGCAATTTTCAGAGGAAGAAATTAAAGCTATCTATAATCATATGAAAAAATGCTCTAAATCACTATTGGTTAGAGAGATGCAAATCAAAACAACTCTGAGGTACCACATCACACCTATAAGATTGGCAAACATGACAGAACAAGAAAATGATAAATGCTGGAGAGGATGTGGGAAAGTTGGAACACTAATTCATTGTTGGTGGAGCTGCGAGCGCATCCAACCATTCTGGAGAGCAATTTGGAACTATGCCCAAAGGGCTACAAAAATGTGCATACCCTTTGACCCAGCAATATCGCTACTAGGACTATATCCCCAAGAGATCATAAAAATGGGAAAGGGTCTCACATGTACAAAAATATTTATAGCAGCACTCTGTGTAGTTGCCAAAAACTGGAAGTCAAGGGGATGTCCATCAATTGGGGAATGGCTGAATAAATTATGGTATATGAATGTAATGGAGTACTATTGTGCCATAAGAAATGATGAACAAGAAGACTTCAGAGAGGCCTGGAAGGACTTATATGACCTGATGCTGAGTGAAAGGAGCAGAACCAAGAGAACTTTATGCACAGCAACAACCACAGTGTGTGAGTTTTTTCTGGTAGACTTAGATTTTTGTAATAACACAAGAACTTCTTACCAAAAAAAAAAAAAAAATCCCAATGGAGGATCTCAAGGCAAAATGCCTGCCACACTCAGAGAGAGAAATATGGAAGTCACTCACATATTGTAGCAGATCATGTTTGTGTATGTGTATGTGTTTGTGTATCATGTTCTGATTTGTTATACGATTTCTTTCATTTATCTTAGTCTGACTACATAGCATGACTATAGTGAAAATATACTCAATAGGAAAGTATATGTAGAATCTATACAGAATTGTATGCAGTCGTGGGGAGGGAGGGGGGTAGTGGGGAGTAGGTGGGGAGGGATAAAATCGCAATTGTATGGCAGTGATTGTTAAACATTACAAAATAAAAAAAAAAAAAGAGAAACCCCCCTGCCCCTTGAAAACCCATTTGTTGATGCTTCTCACTTTGGTAACTGTATGTGTATGTAATGGTCAGACCATTGGATCTGTTGTTGATCTGTAATGTATGTATTATGCATGGTCAGACAGTTAGAAGCCTGTCTGTTGGTCTTTATTTCTGTTTGTATTTTCTCTGTTGGTATATGTGATTAAAGAAGATTGTTGACTCCTCAAAAGTTGCTTTCCTTTTAGAAAAGAGATCTAAGAACCTGTGCTGGCAGGTCATCCTGGATGTGTTATGGTGCTTGCTGCTACGCGTGCTTATTGGAATATTTTTCTTATCTAAAATTACGCTGTAATGACATTTGTACTCAGGTGTGATTTATAGCTTCTGTGGAATTTCTTATTAAAGACTGACGAAATGTTTTTTTAAATAATGAAAGTTATTTATTGTCTAGATACAGGAAATGTCTTTTTCCTATAGAAAAATATGGTTGACAATGAGTGAATTTCACATATGGCTGTTGAAAAGAACAAGATTGTAATAAGGTTTTCATAGTTATAGGAAGTGATCTCAGCTCACCTAATCTAACCTTTTCAAATGAGGAAACTGAAGGCTAAAAGATGTAGTAGCTGATCTGTGACTAGAACCTAATCAAGGATTCTTTCCACTTACTGTGTTTTAAATGAAATATTTTTTCAAGGAAATATATTCAAAAAGAAAAAAAAGTTAATGTGGTTGAGGCCCCATCATTTCTCTTAAACAGAAAAAGAATTTTATATTATTTGTAGCAGGAAAAGCTGATTCTCCTTGAATTATTTAGTATTTCTATTCTAGTGCTCCACTTAATGGTCTCATTTCTTTCCTGCTAATATTGTCCCTGCATTGGATTCATGAAGTGATAGAATTTGAGTGGGAAAGGGAGTCAACAGTGGGCTCATGAAGCTGGAAGGAAACAGACATCATGTAATCCAGTCTGGAGAAGTTTTCTTACATGTATAATGAGGGATCCATGTGCAGTGGTACTAGTAAGTTTATGGTAAAGCTAGGGTAGCAACCAGTGTCTCCTGAATCTAAATTCACTGTGCTTTCTGCACTCAGCATGTTTAACATCCTGCTGAGGTGTGATTTTGGCATCCAGAGAATCTGGGCTTAATAGCTATGTTCTTAGTTGTTGGATGGGGACTGAACCTGTGATTTCATTGGCTTAGGGAGGAGAGGAAATTCCATTTACCAATTCAGACCATCCTGTTTTCTGCAGGTGAGGCTCATAAAGAGCAGTCCAGAGAACTGAGAGGACAGGTGATTTGGCCAGAGTTTCAGAGCCAGTGTGTGTCAGAGGGGAAGACTTTAGAGTCCCTGGTCTTTCTGGCTTTGAGGCTAAGTTCTATATACTAAACAGGTTGCCTCTCCCAGAAGGCTTCATTTGTTTACTCAATTAATTTAGAAGTATTTGTGGAGTTCCTGCTGTATATTTAGCATAGATAGGTGCAAGGAAGACTATAGGATAATTTGACTTAGTTTCTACCCACATGATGTTTACAGTTTATTTAGAGAGACACGACTTAAACTCCCAAATTCTCATGACCAAGTAGATACCTGCTGTTGTCTTGTTTTCATATTCTGTAATTCCATTTTGCTTCTAGAATCTCATCAAGTCCTTGCTCAGCTTCTGGACACACTGTTAGCAATTGGTACTAAACTTCCGGAGAATCCAGCTGTTCAAGCACGGCTCATTGATGTTGCCTGCAAGGTAAGAGAGTAAAAGTGGTAAAAACTTATCCTTTAATATATTACTTTGCATTATTTCATATGGTGGTGTATTCCATAGCTCTGATTCAAATAAAGTTGGTCTCTCATATTTTCAAGCATGAAGTTACCAAATCCATTTTTTTTATAACCTCTAAAAGAGTACTCCATTTTTATTTTGTATTCAGTTGAGGAACATGCTGATTAACTTTTTTCATAGGGAAATAACTAGAACTCTGCAGAAAAACAAAATATTTAGAAAACTTTGATTTGGAAAATCAGATCCCAGGATTATAGACATTCTCTGATCAGCTCACATTTATAATGCGTTTTAAAGTTGAAGTTCCTCACAACAACCTTATGGAGTAGATAGTGCTTGTATTATCCCCATTTTACATATGAGGAAACTGAGGCTCAGAGAGGTACCTGGCATCACATAATTAAGTATCAGAGTAAGGATTCTTGGATTTTTCACAAATGTTTTCTCTAGTGCCTTTTTTTCCTTTGAAACTGTAGTTCATAATTAATAGTTATCTCAGTAATGAAATAATTAAACTAACTTTGAAAGGAAAAACAGGTCATATACATTCTTGGAATTATCATAAGAGTATTAGTCAAGGAATCAGGAGACTTGATTTCCCTTCTGTGTGGTACCCTTTAGTTTCCTCACAGCATCCCTGTGAGTTTTGTAGTGTGAGTATTACCATTAGGTGAGTTACCTAAGATCATATGGCCAGGATGGAATAGAGTGAGGGCTGGACCCTAGATCGTGTGATTTAATTCGAACCCCACTTCCTCACCTTGGAAAGGTGGCATGGCATCTGTGTTCACCTACTCTATAGGGCCAGTGTAAAGAGAGTGTTTGGGAAAACCATAAGATGTTTCATAAATAGGAACTCTTAATCTTTTAGTTTAATCTTGGTTCCTAATCAATATTCTTTTATGCATAGCATTTACATAGCACTTTATGCACAAAGTGCTTTGTAAATACCTTTTCAAAAGATTGTTTTGAGATTTTGAGGAAAAAGAATCAAAATAGTTGTGAAATTAGGTAGCTAGTTTTGATTTCTGGGACCTGATTTATTCATTCCTTTTTAAATACTTTTGAGGATAGGCACAGTAATAAAGTGACTTCATTCTTAAAAAAAAAAAAAAGTATTTCAAAGCTAGGGATTTGGTCCTTTCCAGCTGTGATTTCATTTCTCTTGGAGTTCCGCAGGTGTGTTCAGATGGTGCTGGTCAGTAGGGGCGGGAACTCAGTATGTGAGCATTGTTGAAAAGATGTCTTCTATCCCATGTACATGTATTCTTTAGATTGTAGCTTCCCCTTAATTTGGATTTTGGATTTGCTTCTCTGTTGTATAGAAGACTCAAGATCTTTGCTTCTAAAGTGACTTTTTTATATTACAAGGTGATCCTTTCGTTTGTTGTAGTTGACAAGACTGTTGGGGTTTCAGCAATTGTTACTGATTAGTGATAATTTCCTTAATCACATTAAGTGAAATACTCTTTCTTGGTGTTATAGTGCATCTGTGAACTCTTAGAAACCTTGTTTCAAAGAAAATTAGTCCAGTAGCACAAACCTTTAAGTATAGGAAAAGTGGTAAGGAATTCTGGGTATTAACTCAGTCATTTGTTCAGGTCATTTATTAAGTGCTTGCTGTGTACAGATGACCATTCTGGGCACTGAGAGGCAGGCAAATATGACATCCTTTGTGACCACAGAGTAATGAACTATAGAAAGGGACATAAAGCACAGGCGTAGATAACTATCATGAATCATGTTTTTCAATTTTTAGGATTTGGTTTAAGTACTTATTTTTCAGATTGATATTTTGAACTTTTTAAATGAAGAACATCGAAATCAAGGTTTAGACAAATGTTTTACACAAACATTGAAGCAAATGCTTAATAAACGTTCAAAGAATGAATGACTTATGCAGCTTATAGAGAGAAGTTTATGTGAATTTGAAGAATTTAGCTGCCTAGAAAATTCAAATACTACTTCTTTTTGTTGTTTCTCTGGCATGATGGTGATTAAAATAATTCACACTCTAAGTTTCTAAAGTGCTTTCCTCATAACATGGTGAGGTAGGTAAATAATTAATAACTAATGTTTATGTAGGACATTAAGGTTTGCAAAGTGCTTTATATCAAGAGTATCAGACTCAGAGAAATAGATCCCTGCAATGCATATTGACTTAAAAAATCATAAATTAGCTTTATCTATATCATATTGTATCTTAATTTATTTTTCAAACATATTCCAGTTATATTTTAATCTGGTTCTTGCAGTTTTGCTCTACTGTTTGACATCCTGTTTTACATATATTATTTCATTTGATCTTTATGATACCAGTGAGTTGTAGACATTAAATGTGTTATCCCTAATTTACAAACGGGAAACTGAGACTTAGTACATCTTAACAGTATTACACTGAAGTGTGTTTCTTACAAACAACATGTTAGATTTTGCCTTCTCCTCCATTTTGCCAACCTCTTCCATGTTATGAGTTCTTCTCATTCATATTCAGAATTATGATAGTTAATTCTTTATTCCCTTCATTTGATCTCTTTAAGCTCCGCTGTCCCTGTTTATTTCTAGTGATTACCTCCAGGGTTGTTGAGTGGCATATGAGGAGAACTTGGCGTACAGCGTATAGTTGTTTTTTATTTGCTGTGTGTTTTACTCTTTTTTTTTTTTCCCCTAAATTGGAATTCAGTAGATTAACTCTGTTTAGAAATTCCTTTCAATGGGGCAGGTTTACAATTCACCTGTAACTAACTTACAGTCATAAAAGATTGGCTGTAATTGAGAGGTTAAATGCCCTGCTGGTGGCTATTCAGCTACTTACTGTGTCAGAGGTAATGTTTGAGTTCAGATTTTACTGTGAAATACACTCTTTCTATTCATTGACAAAACTTTGTCAATGGAAACATTGGGTTTTTGGGTTCCACTTTTTTTATTAACATTTCATATATCTTCACATATGTCTTGGTATTCATCAAATTCATCATTCTTTTTAGTGCAATAATATTTCATTAAATTCACGCATCACAATTTACTTAGCCATTGTCTAGTCATTAGACAGTTTATTTTCAGTTTTTTCTTATTTGAAAAAGTGCTGTAATATTTTTATACAGAAGTGCATTTTCATTTTAACAGCTTCCTTAGGGTATAAATTTGTAAAAATGAAATTGCTTCCTCAAGGGGTATGGATGTTTTTTGCAACTTTTATTGTATGATTTCAAATTGCTTTCCCAGATAGTTGAAGCAATTCATAGCCCCACCAACAGTGGATTAGCATACCTATTTTCCCATATCCCTATCAATATTGAATGTTTTTGTCTTTTACCATTTTTGTCAGTTTAGATACATTATGATAACTTAGTTGTTTTAATTTTATTAGTGATTTTTGGATGCATTTTCAAGTAGCTGTCAATAGTTTGCATTTCTGCTTTTGAGAACAATTTTTTAAAATATACTTTGACCACTTAACTATTAGAAAATTATTCTTAGTCATTACAATCAGCAAGCAGCCTACTATGTGACAGACACTGTGCTAGGTGCTGAGGATACAAATACAAAGAAAGAAATAATCCCTATTCTCCAGGGACTTTACAATCTTGTATAAATTTCATATACATTTGAAATATCAGATTTTGATCAGAAATACATAATGCAAAGATTTTTTTCCCAGTTCATATCTTTACTTCTTATTTTGGTTACATTGTTATTAATTTTTTTATCATTGAAATCATGTTTTTTCTTTTTATAACTTTCTTCAAAATTGTGACCTAAGATTTCCCCCTCTTATCCAGTTGTAGAAACTTTTTCTTTAATTTTTGATATAGCTTTTTTTTTAAGTTTTAGGTATTTGAGCCTTTTGAAATTTTTTATGGTATATTATATAAAGATAATGTATAATTCTATTTTCTGCCATATTTGTATCAAATTTTTGTCATATTCCAGTTTGAAAAATTTGATATTTATTCCTTTCCTGCTAAGTTGTTGGAAAAAAAATGTTAAATGACACAAGGCCCAGCACAGATCTGGGGGATAGAGGAATGTCATTAGATACCCATTCTAGGTTAACTTTGATGATTCATTATTGCCTACTCACAGACTCCTCAGACTTGGAAGGGACCTGACAGGCCACCCATTTTAATCTGTACAGGAATAAGGTTTCACTCCCATAGCATATCCAACAAATGATCATTGGGCTTTTGCTCATTGTCTCTGGTAAAGGGAAACCTGCTGTCTCCAGCTGCAGACCATCTAGTTTTGGGTGACTAATTGTTTTTCTTTTCATCGTGTGTAAATCTGCCTTCCCCCAACTTCTACCCATTGCTCATACCTGTACTCCCAGCTTTGTTTTTCTCCACAAATTTGATAAGAATTCAGTCAGTATCTTTATCTAAGTCATTGGTAAGTACTGGATTTTGACTCAAAGGACCTGGTTTCAAATCCTGGCTCTGGCGCTTACTTTATCTGTGTGACCTTAGGCAAGTCCTTAATTTCCCTGGACCTTAGTTCCCTCATCTATAAAGTGAAGACTTTGGGCTAGATGAGCTTTAGCTCTAAATATGTGGTCCTATTTTAATTATCACAGGGCCAAGGATAAATCCTTGGAGTATTCCACTAGAAACCTCCTTCTAATTTGACATCAAACCAAGAATGGCTGCTCTTAACTTCCTATTGTTGAGCCTTGTAATTTCTAAACCTTGTTGAGTAAAATTAAAAAATTTTCGAGCATGAAATCCCAATGATGTATATTTATGATAACTACTATACGGATATGTACATTATAAAACATTCACAAAATAAAAATTAGAAAAGATGAGATGAAATTAAATGAACTTTAAAAAAAATTATTTTTCACTCTATTAATAGTACAAAAAGGCTTTTTGCTTGAGTCAGAGGCCTCAGAACGTTTGTGTCTTTTCAATAAGGGCAGAAGAAAGCAACAAGGGGTGCACTAGGGCCGGGGGCCAGGTGGGGAATAACTAACTGCCTTTCTGAGAAGCACATGATTAGGAGGCTGTGGAAGGGGAGGGCAGCAGAGTGAGGCTGTAAGGCTGCCGTTCAGTTGTGCTACTTCCTCAGTCCTAATTCCTTTAACCCACCAGTTGATTTTCGTGTGCATCCACTTGTCTGACATGGTCACATGGACAGATCATTTAAATTGTCAGAGGTGGGACTGAAAGCCAGACCTTCCTGACTCCCAGAAACTGCACTCTCCTCTTTACAGCGCTGCTGCCTTTCATCTGCTTGTCTACTAACCATGCCAGCTAAGGGAATGAGATCAGCTTGTCCTGACCTGTTTTTTCCACTTTTTGTTTAATTTCTATTTTCAGTTCCAAATTATCTTCTTCTTTCTACCCTCTTCTCCACTTACTGAGAAGTTAAAAAATATGATACCCATTATACAGTACAAAACATGTTTCCATGTTAGCCATGTTCTGGGGGGAAAAACTAAGAAAAATGCTTTGGGCTGCCCTCTGAGTTCATCATTTCCCTCTGGAGGTATGGATGGCATTTTTCATCATGAGTTCTTTGGAATAATCAAGGATCATTGTATTGAGGAGATGAGCTGAGTCTGTCACAGTTGATCATTGTTATAATGTTGCTTTTACTGTGTACAATGTTCTCCATGTTCTGCTCACTCCACTTTGCATCAGTTCATATAAGTCTTTCCAGGTACTTCTGAAACCATCCACTTCGTTATTTCTTACGGTACAATAGTATTCCATCACTTTCATATACCAAAACTTGTTTAACCATTCCCCAGCTGATGGACATTGCCTCAGTTTCCAATTGTTTGCCACTACGGAAAGAGCTGATATAAATATTTTTGTACATATGGATCCTTTTTCTTTGATCTCTTTGGCATACAGACTTGGATCGATATCAGAGGAAATGCAGTTATGTAGCCCTTTGAGTATAGTTCCAAATTATTTTCCAGAATGGTTGAACCGTTTGGTTGCACAAATAAGTGCATTTTTATACCCATTATTTCACATTCCCCTCCAGCATTTGTCATTTTCCTTTTCTGTCATGTTAGCTAATCTGAGAGGTGTGAAGTGATACCTCAGAATTGTTTTAATTTGTATTTCTCTAATTATTAATGATTTAGAGCATCTTTTTGTCTGGTTATTGATAGCTTTGATTTCTTCTTCTGAAGACTTCATGTCCATGTCCTTTGAACTTTTATCAATTGGGAAATGGCTCTTTTTATAAATTTGGCTTAGTTCCCTATGTATGGGATATGCAAGACTCTCTACTCAAATTGACTACTCAGAGGCATCTCAAAGTGGTAACAGAAAGTTCCTTTATTCAATTCTCGAGGAGCAGGGCAATCCCTTCACCAGGTAGTCTGGAGCAGGGAAAGCCCAAGACAAAGGCAAAGCAGTGATATATATAGACCCTAATGCAAAAATCCCCTCCCACCACTGACCATTATTCTCATTGGCTGAGAATATGATCTTACATTCTAGGCGCGAAATCTAGCCAATCCCTTTGAAATCTAGTCTAAACTTCCCTCCCCCTTGTCCTTTAAAAAGCCCGCAAAAATACACAAATGAAGCATTGAGAGTACATGGAAATGAGGCGCATGCAAATAAAGGCATCGAACAGTTATGTAAATGAGGCGGACCTGTTTGAGGACCCTCGATTACTCAGACACATGCAAATGAAGGAATTGAAAAGTTAGCAAGTTTTATCCATTCATTGAGATCCTAATGCACTACATAGTCTGTGTCCTCATATGGGAATTACTCTACTCTGAAGGCATTGTAACCTGAGCCTTTCGGTCTCTTTTACCCCCTTGGAGAAGAATTCACAATCTGAGAAGTCTTCACTGAATCTATTCCACTCACCTATATAGATGAGAAATGAGACATTTAGCAGAGAAATTTGCTGTAAAGACTTTTCCCCCCAGTTTCCTGCTTTTCTTCTTAATTTTGGCTGCATTGGTTTTGTTTGTGCAAAACTTTTAATTTTATCAAAATTATCTATTTTGCCACCCCTGATCTTCTGTATCTATTATTTTGTCTTGTCATGATCTTTTCTTCAAGAAATATGCTAGCTTTTGGTGATCACTAATGTTTGCCTTAAAAGTTCACCTTTAAAGTTATCCCTTTAATATAGTACATTTTACAATTTTACCAGGAACTGTAGTCAGACTTATTGGGCTGTAGTTTGTACATTAGGATGTCTTCCTTTTTTTTTTTTTTTGAAAATTAGAACATTATTCTCTTACAAAATACCAATACCTTTGCATAGTCTTTAGAGATCAGTCCTAATGGCTCATTAATCAGCCCTACAAGAGTTTTCATTACCCAGGTGTCTAGTTGTTGGGTTCTGGTGACTTGAAATCATCGAAGACAAATAGGTACCACTTCTTCCACTGACAGAGGAGATGGGATTATTCTTTCTTCACCACTCACCTTCTCTTTGGGGTTGGGGGGATGCCTCTACGCTCACTCACTATCATTCTATCTAACTTGACTCTCTATTCCTATCAATCTAGTTCTTTCCTTTCAGAGACAATGATTCTTCTTGGTAGAGAAAACAGAAGCTAGGTAAGAGAGCTGACAAGTGCTTCCATCACTCCACCGTCCCTTGTCCCAGCTCCTTCAGGCTGTGCTACTATGGTTTATTTGGTCCCTTTTTTTCCCTCTAATAGAGCTTAAAAGGTAAAAGAAAACTTTTTTTTTTTTTTGTTCTCAGCCTAAGCATTGGTAATCTGAATGAGGTTATTACAAACCTTGCCATGCATTTGTATTCATACTCTTAGAAGGGATCTCTTGGTTCTTTGTAACATATTTTTTAAAAAATCTATGTTGGTCAGGGCATTCTCTGGGCCTTGATTGATCTCCTTAGACAGTTTCCTCTTTTCATTCTTTTAGAAATTGTTTCCTTTGTCCATTCAGAATTTAATTTTTAAGAGCTTCCCATCCAAGCTGGGCTAACTTCTGTAAAATTTTAGGCCGTGATATTCTCACCAATCTCTTTGAAACCTGTTCTCACAAAATCTCTGGCACTTGTCATGCTGTAGTTAGCTCTACTCTCCTTATTCTTTGGCTTTAGCCGTCAATCACCAAATTACCTAATAGAAGACTTCTAGCCTATTTTTCTCCTCATTGTCTGTATGAGTAACATGAGAGACTTTGTTGAATACTTTGCTGAATTTCAGTTCTACGTCAGGCCTCTGATTTACCCCAGTCTAACCTTATCAGAAAAGGAAATTAAGTCAGTCTGGCTGACTGACTGACAGTCCATTCTTTTATTCATTTTAAAAATGTTATTTTATTCTACACCCAACAAACATCAAAAGAAAAAAATTATCATTTCCATATACATGGAACAGGGGGAAAATCGATCACATGGATCCATGAATTTCTGTTATGTATAATTTGGCCTTTTTTAAAGGTATATAATAAATTCATTACTTTCAGAGCTATCTTGTTTATCTGTCTTTGCTTGTGAACCTCTGCTCTCCTCTGTGCATTTTCTTTTAAATGCTTAGTGTGTCTCTTTTTCATGTCCTCCACATTGGAAAAAGAGAAAAAAATTTCGTAACAAAAAAGCAGTCACAAAACCAATCCACACACTAGCTATTGTCCAAAAGTGTTTTTCTTCTCCTACATCTTGAATCTGCCCCCTCCCTCTCAGGAAGGGAATAGATCACTTTAGAATTGGGCCGTGACTCATTCTTAATGAAGCCATGCTGGCTCTTGTGTTGCTTGTGAGATCTGGATAATTTTAATTTCAGTTTGACCCATGTCATATTATAGTATTGAGGATAATGGGCTTAGAAAGTTAGAAGATATGGGTTTAAGTTCTGGCCTTGCTGTTTAATAATTCAATACATGCAGGCATGATTCTCCTTCATCCCTTAGAGCTTCAGTGTCATTATCTGTAACAAGGATGATAACGTTTGCAATATATGCCTTACAGAAGACTTAGGAAAGTACTTTGTTAACCATGCAGCATTATAGCAATGTGAGCTACTATTGTTACTTTCATGTTAAATTTAAAACGTTTATTTTTAGAAGTTTTATACCTTTTCTACCTTGATTTCTTTAGAGTTAGATGAGGTATGTAAAGGGAAGAAGTTAGGTAATTTGTTTAAATGAGATTAATGAATTTCTCGTATGGTTTTGAATATAATTTCAGATAAAATATGAAATTCTAGCATTTGAAATTCATATTAGGTTGACATAGTTTTCATTGTTAACTATTGAATTATCAAACCAATTTGGCAGGTTAAGAAATAGGGATTGATCTGGTGGCACATATTAGGTACAAAGCAACAGGCACAGTAGGAAGCTCATTTTTTGTGTGATAAACTCCAAAGTTTATCAAAACTAGTATTTGACAAACTAAGAAATCCCAGCTACTGAAGCAAGAACTCACTCTCACAAAAACTGTTGGGAAAATTGGAAAGCAGCCTGGCAGAAACTGGGTATAAACCAGTGTCTCGTACCACATTCCAAAAATAAGCACCAAATGGATACATGACATAAACAGATTAGTGGAACAAGGACAAATGACCTGTGAAATCTATGGCAAATGGAAGAGTTTATGACCAAATGAGAGAGAGTGTGAATTACAGAAGGTAAAATAGACAGTTTTGATTCCATAAAATTGAAAAGTCTTTGCATAAACAAAACCAACATGACTAAAAATGGAAGGGAAACAGATAAATGAGAAAAATCTTTGTAAGCAATTTTCTCTGATAAAGGTCTGATTTCGAAGATGTATAGGGAACGGATTCAGATTCATAGGAATATAAGCCATTTCCCAATTAATAATTGGTCAAAGCATATTGGTTTTCAGAGGAAGAAATCCAAACTATCCATATAGCCTTATAAAAAAATGCTCTAAATCACTAATAATTAGAGAAATACAAATTAAAACAACCCTGAGATACCACCTCATACTTAAAAGGTATTTGAGGGGTTGTGGGAAAACGGGTACATTAATGTACTGCTGGTGGAGCTGTAAATTGGTTCAGCCATTTTGGAAAGCCAAATTTGGAATTTCATCCATTTTTATTTTTAAAAAGTTATTAAACTGCCTTTGCCCCTTTGACCTATTGATATTACTACTAGATCTATACGCCAAAGAGATTTAAAAAAGAGGAAAAGGACCCATATGTACAAAAATATTTCTAGAAGCTCTTTTTGTGGTGGCAAAGAATTGGAAACTGAGAGGATGATCATAAATTGGAGAATGAATGGTTTATGCAATAGGAACAGTTTGTAAAGACAACTTTGAAAGACAAACTATGATAGTCAACACAATGATCAATAATAGTTCAAAGTTGTAACCGCACTCCTCCCTGCCCCCCATCAAGGAGTAATGAACTCAAGGTGCTGACTGAAACGTTTTCTTGGACATTGCCAATGTGAGAATTGGTTTTGCTCAACTGTACATTTGTAATGGAGGTTTGTTTTGTTTTTCTGATTTTCTCATTGGGTGGAAAGAGGGAGGGAAAGAATGCTGAACTGAATATAATATAAAATTTCATTAAAACATTTTTTAAAAAATTAAATGACTTCAGGAACATCTTTTGATTTCTCTTCCTGTTGTAGCATCTCACTGACACCTCCCATGGTGTAAGAAACAAGTGCCTGCAGCTACTTGGCAATCTGGGCTCTTTGGAGAAAAGTGTTGCTAAAGATGCTGAAGGCCAGGCTACCAAAGATGTCCAGAAGATCATAGGGGATTATTTCGTGGATCAGGACCCTCGTGTCCGCACAGCAGCTATCAAAGCAATGGTAAATAAAATTATCAAAATGAATTAGGGATAGTTTTGATATGTTTTGTTTTGGTTTTGGGTCACACTATTGTTAATGCATCATGTGCTTTTGTATATATCTTTTTCCTGGCAGGAACTTCAGATTTAGTTTCAGAGTTTAAGATTTTCTAGAAATGAAAAACATGGATTCTTATATAATGTGATTAGACTTTATGGTCCCTTATGAGCCTAGATTCCTTGAGGTCAAGACCTGTGGGGTTTTTTTGTCTTTTTTTTTTTTTTTTTAAATTTTTTGTGCCCCTTACAATGCCTACTCATAATTCATAATGAGTATTTGGTAAATATTTATTGAATGCATGGTGTCTTATGGTATGTTTCAAGATGTGTGTTTGTGTGTGTGTGTGTGTGTGTGTGTTTACAGTGTTTCTGTCATATATACTTTACATGTAAGTATTAAGTGTGTGTCAAAGTGCATCTTCATACGTGTGATAAATGTGTCTTCATCTGTGCACCTCTGAGTAAGTCTTGAGTGTGAACAATCTGATATGTGTCTTATGTACGTACTTGTATAAGGATCTATGTGTGTGTGTCCAGGTGAGTGTGATTAGAAAAAGAAATCCTCACTAAAAGTTAGCCCATCTTACAGACCAGGTCGTATCATATTAACCTCATGTCCTCTTTGACAGGATAATCAGACTGACGGATAACGAGTTGCCATTCTGATTATAAATTTGGGTTTCTTTATTGTGGCGGATTCACTTACGTTCCCTTATAAATAGGATGGAGAAAGAAAGTTGAGTCTTGGTGAGCCACAATTAGCAAAATGAGAAGGGAATAAGGGACTTGAGAAGAGAACAGTGTAGAGCTGGCCTGGTTCATTCACCAAGGGGTCAGTATGGGGAAAGGAGGAGAGAGGGGTCAGTCCAGGCTAGACGGCCTGGGAGAGCACTGATTGGGGTCATAGTGTGGATGACACACAGAATTTGGTAAGGGAAAACAGGGAGAGGTCAAAAGCCTATTGGCTTTCTAATTTTTTCATAATCTATTGATTATGACAGGATAGGGGGGTTTCAGAATACTTCAGAGGCCAGGACTCAACAGTCTCTGATGCATTTACCACCTGTATGATCTTGGGCAGGTCACTTCACTTAGCTGGGCCTTTCATTTTCTCCTCTATAAAATGAGAGGATTGGAATTGATGACCTCTGGGGTCCCTTCATGCTCTAGCTCTATGACCCTGTGATGGACTATTTGAAGGGCTGCCATTTGGAAAGAGGATTAGACTTGTTCTGCTTGGCCACAGTGGGAGGAAGTTGTATAAAGACATATTGAAGTTTCATTAAGGAAAACCTTCCTAAACATTAGAGCTAGCTCCAGTGCAGTGGGCTGCCTCAGAACCTAGAGTTCCCTTCATTGGAGGTGTTGGAGAAAAGGCTGGACTTATGGCTTGTTGGGGAAAGAATTTTTGTTCATTTAAAGTTGGAACTGATGCCCCTTCTGTGCTCAGGTCATTATTCTTTCAGATTTGGCATGTATCTGTGTGTGAGCATGATTGAGCATCTGTGATGGAATGTGTCTGTTTTTGTGCTTTGTTATGCCTCAATGAAAGTTCCCCTGGGTTTGTATGTAGCACCTAGGACTGATTAAAGAATTAACTGGCTTTTAATGCTGTGGAGGTTGAAGGTCTAACACTTGATAGATGGTGTTTAGAGTTTTTTTCCCCCTGCTTTTGAAATATAGGTGAAATAATTTTTTTTTTTTAGCTCTTCCTTTCTCAGATAACCTTTTTATTAGTTTTATTGCTGCCTTTCTGACTTGTATCCCATTCATTTCTGAGTACACCCCTCTTACTTCTCTTTCCTTTTAACAAAGACTAAAAACGGAAAAAAGGATCAGTAAGATTAGCCTGCACAGGGCCCACTCTCTAACAGCATGTGTACCAATCCACACTTTCACCTCTCCAAGGGAAGTACAGAGATGCAATTTTTTATTTCTCCTCTAATGCTAAGTACTGTTTTTATAATAGTACAAGGTTCAATTTTATTTTTCCTGACAGTTTTGTTCGTTGCTCATGTAGACTTTTTCACTCTGCATCAGTTTATGTGAGTCTTCTCATGTTTCCCCTCAGGCCATTTCTTAATATAACCAAATTAACTGTGAGAACTAAATCTCACAGTCATGTCTGAGCGCTGCGGATTTGATGCCTGGGTCGTTGCCTCAGTTTGCCTTATTCGTTTGACATCTTCAGTGAGAGGTTCTCATGAAGTATTTGGTCAAGTTCTTTTACTGTGTAGCTCTGATACTGAGGAAAGAGCACTTTGATATGTGTCACGGCTCTGTCCTTGTGGCCTTGTCCATGTTAGTTCACCTTTCACCTTTATTTTTCTCATCCATTCAGTGCCTGCTCCCCAGAGTTGTTGGGAGGAGAGCGCTGTGCAGACTGTGAGGTTTGGAAGTGTTAGTCGGGTGATGTTAATATCAGATACACGTGTCCAGATATTGACGTTATCATTTCTGTCTTCTCTAGTTGCAGCTGCACGAAAGAGGGCTGAAACTGCATCAAACAATTTATAACCAGGTAACTCAATGACTTTCGTCATGGGGGTCAGGGAGGCTTTTTATTTCTGAGGCCAAACAAGTGAAAATTGTTGACTTCGGATGATGGGAGGTTTTATGTCCTTTGGGGTTTCACAGAGCAGGGGGGTTTTGGGAGAAAAATAAAACAACCAGCCACTCCAGCTCTTTATGACTGGAAGCATGAAAGTAATCTCCCTTGCTTAGAGTTGTAGAATTTTTCCATTTACTATCAGAATCAGAAAGCTGTGCTTTGTTGTCACAGGGTTAATGTGAAAATAAAAGACATGTTTATTGTAAGATCAATACCCTGAGCCCTCACCAGTACATATCTAGGATACGTACTAGACATAATTTTTGTGTGCTACCTCTGGCACACTGTGCCTGTAGCCCCTCAAGGTCTTACCTCGTGTTCTAGCCACACTATTATTGTCTGTCCCCATTTATATCCTGTGCTCTTCTTGACTTATTACTTCTGCTTAAAATGTTCCCAGTCATGGAATCCTCCTTCCCTGATCTGCTCCCTCTGCCCAGTGGCATCCTTCCTTCTTTCAAGGGCTACCTCAAATGCCACTTCCTAGAAGAAAGCCCTTCTTGATCTCATCACACAGAGGTGATTTCTCCCAATCTGACCTCATAGCACATTGTCTTTCCCTGCACACTGATTATGTTCTGAGCTCCTTGAAGATAGTGACACAGTTTATCCAGTTTTGTTATCTTCCTCAGCGTGTTTGTTGATGGATTTGTGATCTTATCATTTTGAGGACTCCCTCCACTGATGCAAATTGCAGTCTACCCATATTCCTTGTTCTAGGAAACTTTTTGTCCATATTTTCTAAGAAATCCTATGTTTTCTAATACATCCAGAGATCTACTCAGTGGACTTGGGAGGACTTACTCTTATTCTCTTAGGGTCTTCGGAGTGCTGGTCCATCTGTTGATATTCGTTCTCTTTGGCCCGCTTCCTGTTGTGGTTGTACATGTTCATTGTTTCTTTGTTTGTATGATTAGTTATACTAATTGTTTTTTCTAATGTTGAACTATCCTTGAATCCCTGGTATGGATCCAACTTGGTTACAGTAAGTTGTTTTCAAATTATGTACACACTTGCATGAATACATATAAGTTTCCTCATGAGGATTTTATTTAAAATTTTTTCATCAATATATATTAGTGAGATTGATCTAGATTTCTCTTTCTTTACCTTGACTTTTCCTGATTTGGCTATCAGGATTGATGATATTTGTTTCATAAAACGAGTTTCATAGGATGCTTTTTGTCTTGATATTTCAGAATTACTTTCAGCATAGGTATTAATTGCTCTTTAGATGTTTGATAGAATTCACTCATAAATCTGCTTGAACCAGGTGTCTTTTCTTTGGCTTTTCATTGTGACATTCTTGATTTCTTTTTTTCTGAGTGGGTTAGGGTCTGTATTTCTTGTTTGTTTTAGTTGGAGTATTTTATATTTTTCCAGATATTCATAAATTTGAATTCTCAGTTTTGTTGGGTTTATGATTATGTATGGTAATTTTTGATAATTCTTTTCCTTTATATTATGAATTTACCTTGTTCATTTTCTTTTTCTTGATTATGTTGGCTATGTTTTGATTTTTGTTAGTCTCTTTAAAAAAAACCAACAGCTCTTTGTTTATCTGTTCTATGGGATTTTTTTGCTTTTGAATTTATTTTTCCTCTGAAGTTTAAGATTTCTCCTTTTATACTTGTTTCAGGGTTCCTGATTTGTTTTTTAGTCTGTTTAATTGCATACTCAGTTCATTGTCTACTCTGTCATTTTTACTGCTCTTCTATCCCAACTCATTGCTGGTAGCATTCTGCAGCCCCTTATGTCCACCCTTTATATTCAGTTTTTCTTTTGAGGCATTGGCAGTTAACTTTTGTGGTGAGGATGTTCCATGATTCATAGTCATATCACATCTTTAGCCCAATGTGTGATATTACAGAGATTGAGTTTTTATAGACTTGTGATCATTGAAAGTATTACAAAATTTCCCAGATTCATCGTTGGCTAATCATTTCCTCTTCAATTTTGGCCCCAGCTCATTATCTGTCTTTCTGATTTGAATAGGAGCATCTAGGTGGCACAGGACTTGGAGTCCAGAAAGATCTGGGTTTGATCTGCTTCAGACCCTTACTAGATATGTGACTCATAGGTCACAGATGAGTTTCCTTGTCTTTAAAATGGGGATGATAATAACAGTACCTACTTTATGGGATGATTGTTGGATTAAATGATATAGTATGTAAAGAGCTTTGTAAATCTTAAAATGCTATGTAAATCATCATTATTGAAATTATGCTCATTAGTAGACTAACAGGATGTCTTTTCTGGCTGTATAGTGTAATGTGGGCAATAGGTTTTTTCATCTAAGGTCCCTCCACTCCACCATCACCACAATCCCCAGTGTGGATGATAATAATCTTTCATATTGCTGTGGGTTTCTCTGAGGAGCTCTTATAGAGTTTTTGATATTAAAACAATTTTTTGCCATATGCAAATAGTAATGTGGTGCAGTGGATGAAGTGGACCAGGAGTCCAGAAGACTTGAATTCAAGTCTAGCCTCAGATACTTAGTAGTTGTATGACCCTGGGCAAATCACTTAGCCTTTGTTGGCCTTGTTCCTTTATCGTTAAAATGGGGGCAGTAACAGTACCTACCTTCCAGAGTTGTTTGTAAAGCACTTAGCACAGTGCCTGGCACACAGTAGGTGCTTAATAAAGATTTGCTTTGTTCCTTCCTCACTGTTACAGTGATAGTCTTTGACTCGCTTTTGGTAGGCATTTTTAGTAGCCAAAGGCCTGTGAAAACACTGATTTGCCACAGGGCTTTTGTGTAGTGTGACACCCACTTAAAATACTGGAACAATGTTCCTGAAGTTTGTGTGATTGTATTAGTACAACTACAGTTGCTTTGGTAATAAGGGGAAAGCAGTGCTGCAGTTGTTAGATGAAATGCTAGAAAAGCTAGTCATTTTACTTAATTGTAAGTCTCTGTTTACCGTCTTATCCAAATCCCATCCCCAAGTGTGCAAGAAGGCTGCCCCTAAGGGTCACTGAACGCCAAAGATTCCACACCTAAAATCTATAACAACAAATGTTTATTAAGTGAGCACTATGCACAGTGTGAGGGAAATAAAAGTTTTAGATTACAAATGGAACTTATAATTTGTTAGAGGTTAAGATGATAATGTTACAATTTAACTAGATTAAAGAATTATAAAATAAAGTTATTTATTCTAATGGCCCAGGTATATTTTAATTGGCCTAACCTAGCTGTCTTATCTTCCTTTCAAAAATAGTTTGAAAATCACTTTGGGGAATGAAAGAGGAATGTATAATTAAAGTATTATTGGAAATTTTGATTACAGGCCTGTAAACTGCTCTCTGATGATTATGAACAAGTACGCAGTGCTGCTGTCCAGTTGATTTGGGTTCTTAGTCAACTCTATCCTGAAAGGTGAGTATGGGAGTGAAAAGAAACTTCTGTTCATCATCGAACAAATTTTTCCCTTCCCACTCATAAAACCCCAGAACTCACTGGAAATGTACAAGGTTCACATAGTAGAAGGATGTGAAAGTGCTATGTTATTGTTACTGAACTCAATAATTATAAATGACTGCCTGTTTCAGAACACTAAGATCAAAACACCATTGCCATAACTAAATTGATTTTAAGTAGTTTCATATTCCAAAAGTGAAAGTATTTGCTCTGATCATCTTGCTGTAGGGGTAGGCTTATTTTTAATGTTCTCATCTACATTATAGCTATTTTTTTACGTTGATCCCAAACCTAAGAACTCATGTTTTGGAATGTGCTTTTTTTTTTTCTTTTAAGCATTGTCCCCATTCCTTCTTCTAATGAGGAAATTCGCTTAGTTGATGATGCTTTTGGAAAAATTTGTCACATGGTCAGTGATGGGTCTTGGGTGGTTCGAGTCCAAGCAGCAAAGCTTTTGGTAAGTCATATTTTTTTCTCCCTGCTAATATTAGAAATAGGGTTTGATTTTGGGGGGGAAATTTTTTAATCAAAAACATTGAACATGTGCATTGAAGAGGTAATTAATGTAATGATAGAATTTACCCTTTAATAGTGAGCTCCCCTCATTCATTTTGGTATGGTTTAATTTGTATACAACTTTTCAGGAATTCATACCTCCTACTAACCAAGGCATTGAATAAAAGCATTCTAGTCCTAGCTCTCTCAATGACTGATAATGTGGCCTTGAGAAAAATCACCTAACCCTTCTTGTGTGAGATACCTTGTATAGTGACATAAGTAACGATATAAAGCTATAGGTGGGAGAAGCAGAGCAACATTCACTTAAGTCCCCTGAGCCTGGCTCCTCATCTATCAAAAAAGATGATGTAATGATACCAAGCTATATTTAGAGGCCAGTATCTGCATGATTGATTGATAAGTGCTCCTGCCCTGTGAATTGAACTTTGAATCAAGATCTCAGTGAAGATATAGTTTCTTTACTAATGCAGATTGGCTACTGGTCTACAACTAAATGACTTACCCAAGGTAACACAGCCAGTATGTGTCAGAAGTAGGACCTGAATCCAGGATTCCATCTTGGAAGTAAGCCCTTTATCCAGGGTGCCATATTGCCTCATAGCTACTTTGGAAAACCCAAAATAGTTGTCATATTTGATCAGCTCCCTTAATGAGGACATTGCAGTCCTGATCCTACTGTTGCCCTACCAAACCAGGGTAGATTTTATGGAACAGATCTTTTCTTACAATCTCTATAGAGACCATTATAAGACTGTAACTGTTTTTAATATAGAAACAGCTCTAGCGATAGAACAGGTGTCTTTGGGTCTCTTGTTGAGGCCTATACTTTTGGCCTCATTATCATTGTCATTGTATAGTAGTGATGATGATGATGACAAGGATGAAGACAATACTTTACATTTTAAAGGACTTTTCAGTTTGTGTACTGTATAGGTAGTGTATTAGTCCCATTTTACGAAACTGATGATACTGAGACATGATGAGATTAGGTCTTGCCATGTTTTTCTACTTTATTTGCTATGCTATAACAAAATGCAAATCACTTTTCAAAATTTAATATATATATTAGTCTAGAAAATAACACACCATGTATGGTTGCTTCACTTGGCCAGGGTATGTTAAAAAAGATGGCCTTTGAAGCCATCTAGCCCTGAAATGTAGTAGCAGAAACTCTTTTGACTCTGATTAGGTAGGCATAGGCCCTTCCTAGAATGTTGGAAATTATGTCAAAAGTAAAACAGAGCTAAAAGGGAATGTACAAGGTTCACGTGATGGAAGGATGTGAGAGTACAATGTTGTTGTTATTACCCAACCAAAGATGCTAGGATCATCCATTGCATCCTGGGCCATCTCCAGTTGTTTTTACTGTTGTCCTGCCACTGGACTTCCATGACTCTGAAAGAGAAAGTGAGGCCACAACTTTGTGCAATTCTGTCTCATTTAAATCTGAGTCAAGACATCATCCTGTGGTATCATTGGTCCCCTTTGAAAATGAAGGGTAAACAACACCCAGTTATCCTTGGAAGGCCCCTTTTTGTATCTCCAGCCCTTAACATAGTGCCTGGCACATAGTAGGCATTAACTAAATGTTTAATGATTGATTAATTGATCTTGCCCCTCTTTCTCTCTTTTTCCTCTCTTAACTGCCAACATCCCTTAGCTGTCACAAGGGCACTCCAGAGAATCAAGTCAGCACAGTGACATTTAATGTGGTCTTCCTTCAACTTTTGCTGTAACTGAAACATAACCATCGTTGTATTTACTAATTTAAACATTTTAAGGTCTTTTTGAAGTCCAATTACTTCTATTTGCTTTTTTGAGTTCTATTACTTTTCTGCAAAAGGACTTAAAAATATGTTTGTAAATTTCCTAAGATTTCAACATGAAAATGTTACTATCAGATGGCAGAAAAAAGCATTTTCTTAGGACTCAGGTGACTGTAGTTGTAGCCCTGACTCTGGTGCTTTCTATCCATGTGACATTGGGCAAGGCTTATAAACTCTTAAGGCCTCAGTTTCCTCCTTGGTATTAATGGTAATAATTCTCATTTTGTAGTGTTTTACCATTTTCATATGCCACTATGAGGTAGATAGACTATGCATTAGTCTCAGTCTCTCTCTATCTCTGTCTCTCTATTTCTCTTTTTAAAGTATCTCTTTGACAGATGAAGAACCAGGCTCAGGGGGCTTAAATGAATGTTGCTCTGCTTCTCTCATCTACAAAATGAAGGAGCTAGACTAAGTTATCTTTAAGATAACTTGCAGCTCTGACCTTTGCTTCTGTGGAACTTGTCAGACAAGCAGCACACCTTTTTTAAGAACCTGCTATGGTGGGCCAAGCACTGGGCACTGTGTTGGGTCAGAAAGACAGAAATGAAAGCCCCTTAAGAAGCTTTTGTTTGTTGAGAGAAACCATGTGTATGTCAGTAAGTGGGTGCAAAATTTTGCCAAGGTCGGGGTGGGGAGGATGTGGGGTGTAAGTCAAGAGAGGCTTCCTCCTCTCTCTCCCAGGGGTTAGTTTTCCTGGATGAAGATTTTTGTTTGCATGTTCTCTAGCACTAAAGATGTATAAGAATTCTAGATTTATAAATGGGCTTTTTATTTAATATTTACCAAATAAGTGGTACCTAAAAGCTTAAAATCAGTGTGAAAAATCGCTCTTTGACTTCTAGATTTATTAAAAGTTCCTTTCACATATTTATAAAGTAACTTCTTTGTGTCAAAATCCTGGCTCTGGTGCTTGCAGAGAGAAAAAGCTGGCCTCAGACATGCTCTGTGATTCATGGAGCTCCCTCTGTGCTTGCGAATGTGTAACGTGCACATATTCCCTATTCAGAATCAGATCAGGTGTGACTTAGTACATTTAACCTTTCCTAATTTCCCACCCCCCTCCTCGCTGAGAGTCGATGGTGTTTTCACTCTTCTCAAATATTTCTAGAAGAATCAGAATTAGTTAACATACATTAAGCACTTTCTGTGTGCCAGGTGGTAGGCTAAATGCTGGGGATAGAAAGGCAAACAACAGCCTCTGCTTCAAGGAGTTCACTGTATAATGGGGGAGATAACATTGCAAATAGCTATGTACAAACAGGATCTATACAGGATAAATTGGGAGTAATCTCAGAGAGAAGGTAAGATAAAGGAGGACTGGGAAAGACTTCTTGCAGAAGGTGGGACTTTAGCGGGCATTTGATGGAAGTCAAGACAAGTAGGAGGCAGAGGAGAGATTGTGTTCCAGACATGGGAGGTAGCCAGGGAGAATTCACTGAGTCAGGATGGGGAGGATCCTTGCCTGAACTGTGGATCACTGACTGCATGGAGGGGAGACAACTGGAAAGGTAGGAATGGACCAGATGATGAAGGACTTCAAAAGCCATTGAAAAGGAGATGATGTGATCAGACCTGTACTTTTGGAAGATCAGTTTTGACAGCTGAGTGGAGGTTGGATTGGAGTGATGAGAAGAAACAGCTGACTCTCACGATAATCTGAGCAAGAGAGGGTGAAGGCTTGCAAGAGAGTGATTGCAGTGTCCTCGAAGAGAGGGAGGCACATATGTGAGAGATGTTATGAAGGTAGAAAAACAGGACTTGGTATGAGATACTGGATATGAGAAGTGAGAAAGAGACTTTTCTGGCATCTGAATTGTGAGCCTGGGTGACTGGGAGATGGTAGAGAAAGGATAAAGAGTTCAGTTTTGGACATGTCAAGTTCAAGATGTCAGTGGAACAGCCAATCTGAGGTGTCTATTAGGCAACTGAGGCTATGAGACTGCAGGTTAAAAGAGATGTTAGAGCTGGCCAGGTAAAATTGAGATTTATCTGCAGGGAGATAGTCACTGAAGCCTTGAGAGCTGATGAGTCCACCAAGTGAAATAGTACAGAAAAAAAGAGAGTCTAGGAGAGAGCTTGGGAAGGACCCCTTCAGTTAACAGGTATGATGTGGATAAAAATCCCCAAGTGAAACAAAGCAGGAGTCATCAAGCAGGTGAAGGGAGAACCCAGAGAGAGCATTGTGAGAAAAATTTAGAAAAGAGTATCAAGGAGAAGAAAGTATTGACACTGTCAAAGTGAGGACTGAGAAAAGGCCATTAGATATGTCAACTAAGAGATTCCTGGTTACTTTGGAATAACTTTATGAGCCTTCTCTTTAAGACACCTCGTTCCCTGCCCCATATTAAGCTTATCTGCGTATAGTATGTTGACCCTTCCACTCAATAGACTATGAACTTCCTGAGGACACGTGTTATTTTTGTTATAGTCACTGTTGTCTTGAGAAAGAAATCAGTTTTGCATGTAGTAATATCAGTATTTTTGCCCAAACTAATAAATGTCCGCTAAACTTAATCAACCATACGATTAGTCCCTTATATAGTTACAAAACAAAGGGATATGTAAAGTGCAAGGGGAGGGAGCTGTTATCCTGACCGAATAGGGAAGGCTGCCATAGGAGTAGTTGGATTTGATTGGGCTTTAATGGATTGAAAAGAATCAAGTAAGTGAAGAGAGAGAAAGGATATTCCAGACATTAATGGAGAGACAGGGCAGGTGGCAAGCATATTCTTCATTCTGACATCAAGAAAGACGTACTTTTCAAAGAAAAGACTTTACAGAATTACAAAAGTGTGTCTGTGTCTATGTGTGGACTGTCCCATGAAATACTTTTTTTAGTGCTGGTTAAATGTAGTCATTCTAAAATGTGATAAATAATGGTGATACTGCAGAGTGTGTGTGTGTGTGTGTGTGTGTGTGTGTGTGTGTGTGTGTGTGTGTGTGTGTGTGTGGTTTTTAGGGACTTTACCTACATAAAGTAGTTGTTGCTTTTTGTGATATGGTGGGAAGAGCACACAATATCAGGATACGTAGAATCTTTTCTGGATTACCCTGTTTGAATTTCATTTTCATCTGTAAGATAGGGATAAGCTGGACTACATCTATCTCTAGATTAGTCAGTCAGGATAGTGAGGGGACTAGAAACCATGCCATAGAAAGATCCATCAAAGACAGTATTTCACATGTAATCTTACAGTTTTCTGCCCTGATGAGAACACATCTGGAGTATTGTGTGTATTTCTAGGTTCTATTTAGTTCTTCTTTAGCAAACTGCTGACTCGCTTTTCAAGCTCTTCTGTGGCCTGAGCCCATTTCATATTCATTTTGGAGGTACTGGAGGCAGAAGCCTTGACTTCCTCTGACAGTATGCATTGTTCTTCTTCATCTGAAAGGATGGGAGGAGACACCTGTTCACCAAGAAAGTAACCTTCTATGGTCTTATTTTTTTTTCCCTTTTTTGGGCATTTTCCCAGCCAGTTACTTGACTTCTGCATCCTTTGTCAAGAGGAGGGTCCTAGTGTTCTTCCTTCCCCCAGGATTGTGTTCAGGGCTGAGGTTCAGATCAGCTGCTCAGTTCCCACAGTGGCTTTAAGCTGAGCTGCTCAAACAACGAACCCAGGCTGCCTCCACGGCCACTGTAGCTGCCCACTGCCTGCTGC
The DNA here is from genome assembly GCF_028372415.1 of Notamacropus eugenii. Classification (NCBI taxonomy): domain Eukaryota; kingdom Metazoa; phylum Chordata; class Mammalia; order Diprotodontia; family Macropodidae; genus Notamacropus; species Notamacropus eugenii. The sequence continues at coordinate 125,524,238 of NC_092876.1, forward strand.
TGCTGCCTCTGGCAGCACCTAGGGCCAGTGCTGGGGGGGACTCTGCTCCCCTCTTGCTCAGTTGGGAAAGCCCTCCCACACTGACCTTTGAAACTTTCTTGGTCACTTATGGGTTCAGGGGTCTGGGACCCTCCCTGCTGGGGATTCTGCCCCAGAGGCTTGTTCTGGTCCTGTTCTTCCCTTTGCCTTGTGGCCAGGGCTGGGCTCTGCTCCACTCAGCATCCTGTGGGATAGACCTTTCCTGTCCACCCTCCAGGTTACCTTTGGCTGGAAACCTCTTTTGCTCTGTTGTTCTGTGGCTTCTGCTACTCTAGAATTTGTTGAGAGTCATTTTTTACAGGTACTTTGTGGGCTGTGGGGGAAATGCTAGAGTATATGTGTCTTTCTACTCTGCCTTCTTGGCTCTGCCCCCTTAGGTATCACATTTTAGAACGGATATTGATAAACTGGGGGGGGAAGGGGGGGCGTGCGCGCATCCTTCGTTGCCAAAGAAGACCATACCATCAGAGAAATAGTGACATGACTTACACTTGACTTTGTTTTGAATGAGGGAGGGTTGTGCAGGTCACCAGCCTCACTTCTCCAGAGCCATCTGAAGCCAGTGACCAGATATTCATCAGGATGACTGGTGATGACCCAGGATGAGGCAATTGGGGTTAAGTGACTTGCCCAAGGTCACACAGCTAGTGAGTGTCAAGTATCTGAGGTGAGATTTGAACTCAGGTCCTCCTGAGTCCTGCACTAGTGCTCTATCTGCTGCACCACCTAGCTGCCCCATATTGATAAACTAGAACAGGTCTAGAGGAGGGCAGCTGGGATGGGGAAGGGATTGGAGACCTTGTAATAAGGAGGGTTGACTGAAGGAACTGGAGAAGTTTCATTTGGAGAAGACTTAGGTGGGCATGATAGTGGTGCAGTCTTTTTTTTTTTTTTTCTTCTCCTTAGCCCTAGGGGGCAGAATGGTTAGTAGTGAGTAAAAATGGCAAAAGAGCAGATTTAGTCTCTGCCTAAGAAAACACTTATTAAGAATTAGATCAGTTCTTATGTAGGATAGAATGTCTCAGGAGGGAGCAGCTTCCCCATCACTAGGAGTTTTCTAACACACTGATACACACCTGATACTTGTCAGAAATGTTGAAGAGGAGATTCCTATTCAGGCATTGTTTATCATGTTTTAGACAGATAAGGTTAGGAAGGTTGGAAGTTTGTCCAGTTCTAAGATTCAATATTTACCCTCCATTTTTTATCATAGGACTATTTCAGTGATTCTTGTCAGGGGAGAGGCTTTTAAATGATAAAGAACCCTAGGTATTTGAGCTCCTATAGTATTTGTTAATAAACTACAGTATGTGAATTACAAGACAGTGTTCAAAGCATACAAGCTGTTTTATATGCTTAATTGAGTCATCATTTTACAGGGTTCCATGGGGCAAGTAAGTTCCCATTTTTTGGAGCAGACCCTTGATAAGAAACTCATGTCGGATCTCAGGGTAAGCTGGTATTTCTTCACATAATTTAAACTTTTTAACAAATGTTCCTTGGTTCAGTATATACTGAGTATAAACTTTTCAGGTTTATCCCTCTCTTGAGACATCTTGTGAGTGGTTAGCTGATTAACATTTTGCAACTGAAAAACTAAATAACAAATTACTTCATTAGTGTGCAGTATAATACGTAGGAGGAGGAAGAGGAATCCCCCCAAAAATTAGTGTGGATAATGAGTTTCACTTTTAAAAGAGGAAGATTTAACATGGAAATCTCCTGGCTTTACTAGGTGTCACTTGATTGAGGTAGAATGATTCAGTTCTGATTTTTGACATACTGTTCTTTATAATACCTTGCAGCCCATTTTCAGCAGTAGTTCCTACTTGATAGCCATGGAAGCTCTACTTTCTTTAAAATTTTTCACATAATTTTTTTTGATAGAATTGAACTATAACTAGAAAAATCTCCTGACACCTCTATTACTTGGGTGGGAACTAGGGGAAAAATAATTTTTAATTGTATTATAAATAGACTTTGTGAATGTTTTCTATGAATATTAATTTTAATGTTGATCTTGGCAGAGGAAGCGCACAGCACATGAGCGTGCCAAAGAACTGTACAGCTCAGGAGAGTTTTCCAGTGGCAGAAAATGGGGTGATGATGCCCCCAAAGAGGAAATAGATACAGGCGCTGTGAATTTGATTGAATCCGGAGCCTGTGGAGCCTTTGTCCATGGGTTGGAAGATGAAATGTATGGTAAGTACTACCCTAAAGCCTTCTTGGACAGAGAGAGGAGAAAGCTGGTCCTAGAAACAACCTTAATAACAGTGCCTCAATGAGGACAATGATAAAAACTCACACATAGGGCTTTTAAGGATTCCAAAATGCCATCCTACAAGCTGGGTGGAATTCCTATTAATATCCCCATCACTGAAAGGCATTGTACTGCAGTGGAAAGTACTACATTTGGCGTTGGAAGATCTTGGGTGAGTTGTTTAACTTCACTGAACCTCAGTTTCTATAACTATAAAATGAGGATTATAATATTTGTATATCTACCTCATGCCGAGTATACAGAGTAATAAAAAACATGATCTGTACCTGTTCTTAATGTCTGTACAGTTGATTCAGGGCATAAGTTGGCTCACAGTATGCTGAGGGCCAGATGAGTTTTTCCAACAGAGTTATGGTAATGATCATTTGAGGCGATGAACATGATGCCTGTGAACCATCTTCTAAATATAAGTTATTATTAATATATAATTATGTGACCTTTATTACAAGCCCTGATGGCACTATTTCCCACTGAATCAGGACTTGGCTTAATTAGGAGAATGTATGAGGACAGCCTGGCTGAGGTTCACTTAAACTAAGATCAGAAAATTCTATTCCAGTACATTATAAGCACTAGGTAGAGAATATAATACTCTAGTTTCTTTCCTTCTCTTGCTGTCTAATTGAGACTTTGAGGTGCTGGAATTGTCAAATTAATGAAGTTTTCAGGGCTCATAGAAAAGCATTGCAGGCTTGACATAGGTGGGAAAATTAGCCAGCTGTTTGTATGTGTGGGACATGACTCCATTCCTGAATTTTTTTGGTAATATTTGACAAGTTCATTAATGTGTTCATTGTCTTATGTTTAATCTCACTGGCTTGTAATTCAAGAAAGTCCTTTATCTTTTAGACAGTGGGAAGAATTACCAAAAAAATCGTGTGTTGTAGTAGAAAGAATGGACCTTGAGTCCGAAGACTTAGGTTAGAATCCTAGCTCTGATGCTTCCTAGCTATGTGACCATTGGTAAGTCACTTAACCTTCCTGAGCTCCCAGCTTCCTCATCTGTTACATGGAGGTAATGATGCTTGAGAAAAAGGTGTTTTGTAAGGCTTAAAGTGCCATATAAATGGAAGCTATTATTAAGTTATCTAAATTCTTTAATGACAAGGATTGGTTCATAAACTATGTCTCCAGGGCCTTGCTCTGGAGACAAATTACTGCTACTACTTGCTATTGCTCATGTATCTTTGGGCAAGTCCCTTTCTTTCCCTGAGCCTCAACTTCTATAATGGGAGATGGGACTTTTTTACAGTATGTGCACTAAGTGTTGAGGAAGATCCACCCCAATTCCATGACCTCCCCTTAGTCATAAGAGAGAGATGCACACCTGTTTACATCTCCACACCACACCCTGACTCACCTATTAACCAGAGAAATAACTGGTAGTTAGAGGGGTGGGTGTTCTGTTCCCAGCCACTAGGCCTGACTTCTAACTCAAAAGTTGCTTTGGCTCACCTTCTTAAAGCCATAAAACAGAAAAGGCCCCTTCTCTGGGCTCAGGCCTTGTAACACGTCAGCCTTTTTTGATTCCACCAACATTTATTAACTACCTACCCTTGGCTAAGTTCTGAAAATTAATAGCTATCCATAGACATATAATTGTAAGCATAAAAATAAAGGAATAAATTTTTCATAAAGCCCTTAATACTTTTAAGTAAAATCAAACATATTATCAAACAAGAAATAGGTTTATTCTGTGTTCCTTTTCAAGCCCATCTTACAGTTCTACTGCCTTTGGCTTTGTTTTCTCTTTCTGTAAACTCAATGTGAATGCCGTTCTGGTTCTACTGACATCACTTTGGAACCTGTGTATTTTAAGGACTTGACCTGGTAGAGTTTTTTAGTCTGAGAACTCTGGTCCCTCTGCCAAGCAGCGGCCCAGAGTCCCTCACCCCAGCACCTGGGGCTGGCGTCATTTAGATTAAAGAATTATTAAGCCTGTTTTCATGGTTGTAAATGCCTTTTCATTACTTGAGATTTTTGCTCATAAAATCCATACTGCAGATTTATAGGAAAGACTCTTGACCGTCTTCCCCTTGAACAAATTAGACAGATACCGTTGACACACGTGTCACCTTTCTTAAAGACTTTCCTGCTGACAGAGCACTTTTCTTACAACAGATCTGAAAGATGAGTAGCTCAAGGCTTTTTATTACCATTTTACAGGACAGCAATCTGGCAAAGAGAGGGCAGGTGACCCATGGCTCCTCACAAGCTTGTGGTGGAGTGGGGACTGAAGCCCAGGTCTGTTTGTACAAATCCTGGACTCCTTCCCCAATGCCAGAGCACCGGTGAGTGAGACTTGGAGAGACTCACAGACGCTGCCATTCTTTCTTTCTCTCCACAGAGGTCCGGATTGCTGCGGTAGAGGCTCTCTGCATGCTGGCCCAGTCTTCGCCCTCTTTTGCAGAGAAGTGCCTTGATTTTTTAGTAGATATGTTCAATGATGAAATTGAAGAGGTACGCCTCCAATCAATACACACCATGAGAAAGATCTCCAATAATATTACCCTCCGAGAGGATCAGCTCGATACTGTGCTGGCTGTCTTAGAGGTCAGTAGGGCATGTTCTGTGCATACCTTATATCATCTTCTCAGGGTTTGATTTCACCTAGCACTAACTGTGCTTCCGTTGGGCTTCCTGGTGGGATGGTGGGGCTTTGAATTTTTCAGCTATTTGTTAATTAATCCTCCAAGTCTTTATTGTTTTGGTACCTGTGGTTGTGCAAGGTCCCACGCTAGTCATGGTAGAAGAAACAAAGATAAATAAGATACCATCCTTGCTGTCCAAGGAAGATATGGTTTAGTAGGAGAGAGAAGACATGTTTACAGATAGCTTTATTTCAAATATAAGTACAGCAAGAAAGATATAAAATCCTTTTTCCTTATTTTATTTTTTTAACAGAACATTTATCTCCACTAAAATCTCCCTTTGGTGCAAAGTTCTTCACCTGAAGTCCACAGATCATCCCTCAAGAGGGGTTCATGAACTTGGATGGGGGAAAGGAATCACATCTTTATCTCACTATAACTTGTTTACTTTATAACCCTTTTATAAAAACACGATTCTGAGGAAGGAGGCTGTAGGCTTCCCCGGACTGACTGCCTGAGGGGACCTATACCCAGGGAAGAGCCCCTGCTCTGGTAATGACTCTGGATCAAGTTCTTCTCAAGCGGCAAAGGTCTCCAGAATCGGCATGGAAAAAGGTTGCAGATCTTTGGTCACAAGTTGGCAGCGATTTTCTGACCATTAGAACTCATGAAACTGTCTCCTGAGGTGTAGAGGGGCTGTAATTTGTAGCTCTGGAGAGTATACACACCCTGGTGATATCACAGAACCTTAGAATTGGACCTCAGAGGTCTTCTGGTTCAGGCCCTCCCCTGTCAAGAATCACTGAAACAACATACCTGAAAAGTTGGGAGCCTGCTCCTTGTGGAGGGAGGTCTTAGGGAGTTGGTCATTACACACAAAGCTTAAATTGACTTCTCTGCAACCAAGCAGAGTGAACCTAACCCCTCCTCTGTGCGATAGCCCTTCAGACACTTGAAGGCAAGTCTCACAACCCCAAATCAGAATCATTCTAGGCCTGTCTTGCCTGAATCCTTCAGCTGAGACCCTTCTTTCTTGATTGTCTCAAGGGAGCACAGTCCTCCAGGCATGTTATAATTAGGTCCAGGGAGAGCAAGACTGTCCCCTTTCCCATCTGTGGTTGCCCACTTCTCTTCATGCATGAGCTCATTTCACAGTGTGGTATCATTTAGCTCACAAGTCTATAAGACCCTCTTTTTTCAAACAGATTGCTGTCTAGCTATGTCTTTTCTATTTTAAATTTGTATAAAGTTGACTTCTTGAATTTCATTTTAAGACTTTATGTTGATTCCTATTTAATTTCATCTTATTAGCTTCACCCCATTCTGCATTTGGATATTATAAATCCTTGAAGTAATGTAAGTCTAGAGATAGAAATTATGGATAGTAATAGCTCTTGTACTGTCTTTGAGCTTGAACAGCAACCCTAGTGGAATCAAAAGCAATAGGGAAAAGAACATCTCATTTATAATAATCATGATAGCATCTTAGTCATAGCATCACTTATGGAATTCAGCTTTGCATTGCCTCCCAAAAGGTGAGGTTGGAGGTGGGGTGGGATGGGATGGGGTAATGACTTAGAAGGTATATGATACCAATTCAACTAAATTCAAGAGATATTTTTTAAACATCAGCTTCGTGTAAGACACTCTACTTAGTTGCAGGGATACAAAAATGAACAACAAATGCACAGCAGAGTTTCAGCTAGAGAAGTGAAATCAGGGAGAGGTTTCACTTCTTGCTTGGGAAATGAAGTTAGAACCCAAGAAGGCTTCCTGGATGAGATGGCATCTAAGCTGGTCCTTGAAGTAAGACAGATTTCAGGAGCCACAGATGGGCAGGAAGTTTCTTCCAGTTTTAGGGAATAGCCTTCATAAATTAATGTAGATACTAGAGGACAAGATGAGATTGGGAAAAGATGTGCTTGTTGGTTTGTTTTAGCTTCTTTTATTTACTTATTTTTCCTTGAGAAAATTTATTTCAGTTGAGGATAGGAAAATCCTTAGAGATGCCTTGTCAGTTTTTTGGGTTTTTTTTTGTTCTGCTGTCTCTTTTTCTCTTTAAATTAAACATTTTTTCAGTTAATCAACATCTGCACTCTCTCCCTCCCACATCTCCTTGCTTCCCTACTTGAAAAAGAAAAACAAAGCTTTGTGACCAATAGGTATAATCAAGCCAAACACATGACTGACTAAGAAGACAAACATGTCTCATTCAGTGTCCTGAGTCTGCTCCTTCTCTTTGGGAGGTGGGGGAGGGAGAATCACTAATCCTCTGGAATCACAAGTAGCCATGATGTTGATCAGATTTCTTAAGTCTTTCAGAAGTTGTTCTGATGCAGTTAGTTTTAAGCCACTATCATACCTATGACAATATTACTATTTTTTAATTAAGTTTTCATTTAGTTATGGTAGGATAATAGCTCCTATGTTTATAACACTCTACATTTTAAAAAAATATTTTCCTCATAGTAGTTGTGTGAATTCGATACTGTAAGTATTGTTGCATTATTAATATTAGTATTCCAATATTACAGATAAGGAAACTGGAGATGGGGAGCTGCCTTTGTAAAATATTATATTTGTTAGTCAAGACCTTGGAGATTGTCTTCTAAAATGGTATAAGAAGGTTTTTACCAATGTTTCTGCTAGGCATACACCCACACATATATACATATATGTATACACGTGTGTGTGTGTGTAAAAGATGTTATATCCTACCAATGTCAGAAACAAAGAGGAAAGGTTCTATCTATATGTACAAAATATTTCTAGGAGCATTTTGGTATGTGGATGTAATGGAATATTATTGTGCTGAATGAAATGGTAAATATGAAGAATTCAGAAAAACTTGAGCAGACTCGTGCAAACTGATACAGAGTCTAATAAGCAAAACTGGAAGAACATCTTAAATGATGAACATAATTGTATAAAGAAAAACAACTTTGAAAGACTTGAGGTTTTTAAGGTTATAGTTTGACCTCCGACCTGTATAATAAATAATCATGACTTCAGAAGACTGATGATCAAACCAACCCCTAAGCAAGATAGCTGGTAGACAAGAGGATACAAAAGTGGAAAGTGACATGCAAAAGAAAAAAAAGAAAAGAACATTAATAACATTTAAAAATTCACAGAAAAAAGTAAAAAGGCTTAGAAGGCAAACAGCTTTGTTAACATCTAGTTAAATTTAATATATACTTTTTAAAAAACTTACATTAAAAAAGTCAGTTTGATATACAGCCTCTTTTTCTTTGTATATTGGAAGGTTTGCTGGTGATTCATAAGTTCGTAATTTAAAAAGTTAGAGAAGTAGCATTTATATTAATAAAGCATTTTGATTCCTTTTTTAAAAAAAACAAGAAAAATGAGCTATAGATCCAGAAGTTTGTATGGAATGGGAGCTAAGAGTAGTTTTGTGAATGTGAAGTTACAGGATTACATCTCAAATATGTCTTTATTGGGCATTTTACCTCTAAACTGTCATTCCCTGTGTCTTACTCATTTTTGTTTTATGACTCAACATTGAACAGTACTTTTGCATGTAATAGGTAATATATTTGTTGGGCTGAATTAATTTACATTTGCTCTTTGGAACCAAAACAACTTTCGTTCCTAATTGCTCCATTTTGTTATTGATAGTACATCCATTCAGATATTTCTGGAGGACTTTTTTGGGGATTGAAGGTGGGCAAAAGCAGCCCCAGACTAAAAAATTGTGGATACTTGTATACTAATCCCAGTTAACTACCACCTCTTTTATTATGTAATTATTGGGAAAGTCACTTACCCTCAAACGAACCCCAGTTTTGTCTTCCATAAAATGAGATTGGCCTATCAGATAATTTCTTAAGGTCCCTTCCAATTCTAACTACTTTTTTTTAAAGACTAGGTCTCTCCATGTTTCCCAGTCTAAAAGTGCAAGGGCTACTTAATGGGTCCATCTTCACCATTGATTGTCATAGGAGCTTTGAACTATTCTGTTTCTAACTTGGGTTAGTTTGCCCCTACTTAGGCAACCTGGCTGACCACCATGCTCCCAGGAGTTTACCACACAGATGCCATACTTAGTGCAGATACTCATTCATCATAGCCCACTGTAGTGGAGAACTCCCAAACTGCATATACCCTCAGCAATAGGGATTGATAGGCTGAGCCACCATGTCTGGTCTATTGTATTTTTTAAAGTTCCCTTCCATTTCTCTCTCTGTTCATAAGGTCTTCAGCCTTTCAGCCTTGACATTCTGTAAGTCTATAAAGTCACAGAAATAAGACTAGCTCCTTGTATTTAGATCGTCAGAGTTTAATTATTCCAGATGTGCTGTTTCTCTGTTCTCTTTTTTTCTGGGTTTTGAGGCCCCTTCTAGCTCTGAAACTTTATGATTGTTGGATCTTTCACACTTCTGCTATGATTTGGACCAGATGACTTCTGAGATCTCTCCTCGTTGACTATAGGATCGTAGATTTAGAGCTGGAAGGGACCTGAGAGACAGTTTTACCTAACCTATTAAGAAGTTAGATATCCTCTTAATCTTCTGGGCTAGAAATAGACATGAATACAGCTTGGTACAGTTGAAAGAAGATTGAATTTGGAGTCAGAGGACCCAAGTTCAAATTGCACCACTGCCACTTACTCCCTGTGTGACCTTGGGAAAGTAACTTCCCCTTTCTTGGACTAGAAGGCTTACAGTCACTTTCAGCATTGCATCTATGATCCTATAATACTGTGTGGGTATCTTGTTTAACATGAATATCTTTAAATTTACATTCATCTTTTTAAAAGGATTCCTCACGAGATATTCGAGAAGCTCTTCATGAACTACTATGTTACACAAATGTGTCTACCAAAGAAGGGATCCATCTTGCACTGGTTGAGCTCCTGAAGAATTTAGCTAAGTACCCAACAGATAGAGAATCTATATGGAAGTAAGTCGTTTTTTTTTTCTTTTTTTGGATTTGTTCACTTAAATTTAAAAAAAAATACCTAGTTTACCATATTGGTCCAAATAGTTCACTTTTCCCATCAAATTTTGTCTATCTAAATTCTGAGTGTAACCTATAATGGGTATTATATTTCAGTGTTTCCCTATTTTTCCTTTCAAACAATACTTTGCATTTCTGTGTCTTTTTAAGGTTTACAAAACACTCTTTCGCAACAACCTTTTGACCTGGTTTGCAGATATTAGGGTAGTTTTACAGATGACAAAACTGATATACACTAATATTAGTTAATTTACTCTAGGTAACATAGTAAGCAGTCATACAAATATGGAATTAAACACATTCCCTGCCCTTAAAAAGCTCACAGTTCAGGAGGTGGAAGAAAGATACATGTACACATATCTGTAAGATAAACTTTAGGTATGAAAGAGATGTCTGTACAGTTTGTTATGAAAAATTCTAAAAGAGACAGATCACTTTTCTTAGGGAGAATTAAGGAAGGCTTCATGGAAGAACTATAATCTGAATTGGTCCTTGAAGAAAGGGAATGAGTTGAACAGGCATAGATGGAATGGAATCCATTTCAAAAAGCAACAGGTGTGACATGAGGATTGATTGAAGGTTCGAGTTTCCAAGCATATTGATTTAGTAATCAACGTATGCCAGTTGCTTAACACATCGGGACTGTCAGACCTCTAGCTTGGCACTGGACCCTGAATTCAGAGGGAAACAGACTTTGTGTATTGAAAGAAAACAATTAACAGAATATAAACCAGGATACAAGATTAGATAATCTGATTTATAATTGGAGGAAAAATTAGGGACTTTCTAAGTTGGGAGGGGAAGAGTAGACAGATGCAATTCCAAAGAGGTGTTGCTCCCCAAGTGTCTGTATTCAATCAAAGAAACAAGGAAAAAGTAACAGATTGTCCAGTATGGGATCAAGTTTTAGATAAGACATATAGATTATTTGAGATGTATAATTGTGAGAAAATTTCTTGCATCAGTCTTTGGATATGACTGGGTTTCTGGTGAGGATAACCTAGGTCCTCAGTTAAAGGTCTCTTAGTTAAGGGTAGAGGTGGTCTAGTTTCCTAGCCATGCAGGGCTAGGTTCAGACAATGCAATGAAGTTTTTTCATAAGACAGAAATTGGACAAGACTCAAAATTGAAAAGACAGGAAACTGAGTTGGATCCAAAATTGAGTATAAGATGGAGTCGAAGTGGTTCACTCAATTCCAAAAATTCACACACAGGCTTGGGAAATAGGACAGGGCAGCATGGAGGATGGTGAGAAGCCTCTTTTGTCTCCAATAGAAAATTATGGGGAGTAATTGAAGTAAGGTGGTCAGATTATGTAAGGCCTAAGCATGTTTGGCAGTGGAGTTTATCTTCTGTAATGTACAATGGGGAGTTAGTGAAGGCTTGTGAGTAGAGAAGTGATATGGTTATTGCCCTAGGGATTAGAAAGATTGTTTGTCAGCTAAATGAAGGATAGATTGGAGAGAGGCTAGAGGCACAGAGACCAGTAAAAGGGTGGTTATTGTAGTCTAGATGAGAGATCTCTGAGGCCATGAGAGCTCCAGTTAGAGTTAATGGCAGGAGGAGTTGAAAGGAGAGGGCACCAGGCATGATGAAGGTTCACAGTTTTAGCACTTCATGTTTCCGATCCTTTTAGATGTAAAATGGATGTTCTACCTCTTCAGATACTCATATGAGGTTTATAAAAGGTCACAACGGCTTCATTTTTTAATTTTTTTTTAATAAAGATTTGGTGTTAAAAATTAGAGTATTGTATAAAATATAAGTTTGGAAGGTTGAAACCTAAAAATACCAAGAGAAAATGAGTCAGTGACTTTAGGATAACATTTTGGTATCTGGCTTCCTGCTGTTCTGCCTGTACTTATGCACAGAATAAAACTCATGTAGCACTTGATCTGAGTCTGTTTAGGTAAAGGTAGTCATTAAACTGAAATTTCTTAAGCACACTACCATCAAATAATACTTTTGCTAAATCTTCTGTTATTTAATTTTCATCTTTTCTTGTGAATAAAAGTGTATTGTATAAAATGAAGGAATAAGTTACATCTGAAATATGGCAGCCAGTTCTGAGTTTCATATTTTATGAGCATTGTTGACAGGTTAGAGGGCAACTGGAATTGGGAGAGAATCTTGAAACAATGACATTTGATGATCAGTTGAAGGAGCTCCCGAGATGGGTCATGATCATGATCAACGATATTTAAAGGGTTGTCATTTTGCAGGGTGAGGACTAGGTTTATTCTGCTTGGCCCTAGAGGAATTAAGTAGGTATAAATTACAAGAAGGTGACTTTTGGCTTATTGTAAGAAAGAACTTCCTTATAGAGTTACCCATTGGAGAAGTGAGCTACTTAAGGAGGTATCGTGGGTGCTCCATGTTAACAAGGGTTGGCTGACTCCTGTCAAGAATACTGTTGTACGAAGGATTTAGGTGAGGGTTAAATTAAGTCACTTCTGAAAGCAGTGGTCTCTTCCGTCTCTAATAGCCTAGACTGGATAAGAGAAATACCATGGTGATGATTTCAGGTTGATTACAATTTAGGGTTTTTTGCCTCATAGCTGAGCAGACTTCACTTGTCTCCCTCTAAGCTTTAGACCATGCCAGTCCTCACTCCTGTCTGCCTTTTTGATTCTTACTTATCCTGCAGGTGCTCAAGTCCCATGACTAGTCCAACCCACACTAATAGCTAGCTCTCTCCCTTCTCTGAATACCTGTAGAATCTATTCTGTAACTGTTCCTTTGGCACTTACTACTTCATGTTAATATTATCTTTTCTCTCATTGTCGGCCATAGTCAGATTTATGACAAACCAGAATTAAAGGTTGGGGAGGATAGAATGAAAGGTATTCAAACTTGGACCAAAGAATATTAGACCTAGAGTCACAGCACCTGGTTTCAAATGTTGATTCTTTTACTGCCTATGTGTCCCTGAGCAAGTCACTTAATGGCCTCTTTATTGAACTAAATGATCCCTGTAGTGCCTTCCATCTCAGAACTGACAAATCTGCTCATCGTCTCCTTAACTAGATTGTAAACTTCTTATAGACGGGGACAGTGTTTTAGCCTTCATAGTCTCCGTTATTCCTAGGACAATTCTTAATACTCCTAACACGTGTCTGGTAAATGTTTATTGATTATAATGGAACATTATACTTGTATTTTTCAGATGTTTGAAGTTTCTGGGAGGTAGACATCCAACACTGGTGCTTCCCCTCGTCCCAGACCTCCTGAGCACACATCCATTCTTTGATACTGCTGAACCTGATATGGATGACCCAGCCTGTATCCTTTGGGCTTAGGACAAGGATTCTTGTATAGCTCTGCATGCTGTGTAAATCAGATAGTTTGTCTTTTGTTAGTTTCTTTTTCTTCAGATAAAAAATCATTTTTCATCTTCATTCCCAGGGGTTATGTAGTTTCCAACAAAAAGTATAATTTATTCTTAATAATAGTAATAATACTGATAGTATCCCGAGTGCTTTATCATTTCCTTACAATTCTGTGAAGCTGATAATGCAAGCATTAGTCCTTTTTACAGATGAGGAAATTGAGAATCCAAAAAGATTTAGCCTTGCCCATGGTCATATACCTAGTAAATGTTAGAGCTCAGATTTGAACTTGTATCTCTTGACATGAGTTTAGTATTTTTTCCCCATCTACTGTGTTGCTTCATTGAGGGTAGAAGTAGAGTAAAGTCAAGTATCCACTTGCATGTTAAACAAGAGCTGTAGTAATAATATGCCATCAGTAGAGCACTGGAAGTGGGCCTGCCTTGATGCATCCATAGTATCTGACTTGGTCTCTCTTGTGGCTACAAAGATGTGTTTATAAGAAGGCTGACTAGAGTGAAGGGTGCAGAACAGTGCCAATGAGCTACATAGACCCTGGACCCACCACCATCCTGATTCTGACACTTAGTACATGTGTGATCCCAGCAAGTCATTTCACTTAACAGGGCCTCAGTTTCTTCATGTGTAGAGAGGACCCATTAGACCAAAGCATCAGTGTGGACTTTAAACACAAAAATTTACTGTAATTACATAGCTCAGGGAATTTTAGATGATATTATCATAATGAGCATGATGGGTGCTTGGGACTCAACTGTACTTTGACCAGAGCTACAGGATGACTGGCCTTCCTTCAGGGGTGCCAAAATTTCAACTTTATAAAACTGCTGTCAAGGAAGACTGTGAGAATTGAAGCACAGGCTGGATGGTGACTTCTTGGGCAGAGAACTGGGCCAGCTGACCTCTGAGGGTCCTCATCAACCTGAGTAATGCTAACTAAAGGTTTTTTGTAACAGTGCCTGGCATATAGCCCAATGTGGTGAGGTGAGGTCACTGGATTGAGAGGTGGAGGACCTGACTCACTTGGGGTTCTTCTACTTAATTGTGTAGAAAATGGGGGTTGTATGGCTTGTACTCCCTCTCTTGTGGAATTATTTTGAAGAAAGAACTTTTTTTTAAAGCCTTCAGACAGTATTGAATTAAGTTGCCCTCAGTTTCCTTAACCTTCAAAATGAGAGAGCTGGATGACTAGGTCTGAAGGGCCCTTCTGCATATGTGATCTGTGATCTGATGGCAGTTGTTACTGCTAATAATATTACTTTGAGGATAGTTTAATTTACTTTGCACAGTACAGTCAAGAACTAAGAAATCTGTAGCCCCAATGTCATTTTAAAATGTATTTGTTTGATGACTAACGGGAAGCGTTACTTTCAAAGATGATGTAAAATAGGTGAGGTTTTTACCCTGCCCTGTTGATAGCGTGCTTGCCAAACTTGTCTTCACTTTACCTTTATGATGTTGAAGGATTTTTACTTAACCACGTGACTATGTCAGATATTGCTGTGTTGGTTCTTATTTTCAATGCCGCTGAAACCTGCCCCACCATGCCTGCTCTGTTCTCAGATCATACTTTTAGACACTATGCTTACCTCCGAGACAGTCTTTCTCACCTTGTTCCTGCTTTAAGAGTATGTTAAAAGTCTCCTTGGGTCAATATTGGCTTCTTTGGTTGCCTTTTAATGAAATAGGAGGAAGCAAAATCATACTTAGTCTGAGATGAAAACCAGTTTATTTTTAAAGAAAAAATGCTTTCCCTTCCCTGCACTATTCTTTATTTGATATTATGGAGGGTGAGGGAGAGGCCTGTGTATATTGATGGTATTTTAGGCTCTGAATTACATCATGGCTTATTACAGCAAAGACTTTGATTGTCCTCATCTGACCCTGTTCTTTGTATCTTATTTCAAGACTCAAAGTTATCACCCAGATAAAGTGAAAAATAAAATAAAATAATGGACCTATGAAAGTGTGATAGTAATTAGTAATATCTTTTCGTCCTAATGAAGTTGATTTCATTATTGTAGGGAGCTCCCAGGATCTAGACTTCTCCTACCCAAGCAGATCAGCAAGTCTTCTGCAGTTGTTATCTTAGAGAAATGTCTGGGGCACTGGGAGGTAGAATGAATCACTGTCCAAGGCAGGGTACTGACCTTGGTCTTCCTGACTCCAAGGCCCGCTCTCCGCCAGTCATGCTGCCTCTTCTTACATATTGCTTTTTTTAATAAACATAATAGCAATATTAAATGAGTCTCCCTAAATCTCTCCTCTGCTTCCTTGGGTCATGGAGGTGACTTCAGCCAGAAATCACAAGCTCTTGCTTTTCTTTCCAAGCTGGAAAAACTTGAAGCTGAGCCTGGTGATGGACTGTGTCATCCAAAGACCCAGTGAGCTAAATTCAGGAAGCCTGATCACTAGGTAATTTATTTTTTTTTTTGGTAATAATACTTTAAGCCATCTTCTAAGACATGGAAAGGCTGTTGATGTGAGGTACTACCAAGCTTGTAATCCATTCCTGTATTCAGTCCTTTTCTTATAGCATATGTCAGTTACTGTGGCAACAAGTGATCTTAATTTTCAGGGCATTTCCTTAAAAGACAGACAAGATTCTGGCCTCTTTTTACTTAGCTCTTCTCCTGATTTGGTTGGTAAAAGAATGGTTCCCAGAACTACACAGAAACAATAGAAAATAGTGGAATGAAGAGCAGATTTAGGCTCGGCAGACAAACTTGAGTTTATATCCTAGCTCTGCTATTTACTATCTCTTCACCTTTGGCAGGCAAATTCACTTCCCTAAGCCAGGTTTATTACCTGTAGAGCGAAAAATTTAAACTCTCAGATGATCTCTGAGGTCCTTTCTAGCTTGACTATGGAAAGTGGCATCACTCCGTTATGTTTGTTGGCTTAGTTACCAGGTAGAAAACTACTGTCATCACCTGTTTCCCCAAGCATCACACCCCACGAAGACCCTTCCCAGCAGTTTCTACAGCAAAGCCTAGAAAGAGTGTATAATCTTCAGCACCTTGATCCTCAAGGCACTCAGGAATTGCTCCAGTTTACAATCCGGTAAGGTGATTTTCTTGGAGATCTGTGACCTTGTTCTTTTAACAGTGATACATACGAGCTTCCTAACTGCAGTGTTTCAGTGTCTTGTTTTTTATTTGCTGTGCAATCTAGCCAAAACAGACTAGTCACCATTTTTGTACTGTCTTAACTCTCGCTTTCATTCTCACTGTTACCTGTACCTTACAAACACTTCTTCCCTTGCCACCTTATCTCTAGAAATCTTTGTTTAAATTTTACTGAAGTTTAAAAGTCCAATTCAAATGCCATATCCTTTACGAAGGCCTCCCTGAGCCTTCCTGGTGTCTCGTTTGGCTCTCATAAGTGCTCATTATATTCCATTCATTCTCTGTTTCCTATATATTTCTCCCCCCTTTTCCCTTCTCTCTCTGTCCCTTTCTTTCTGTTCTTTCTCTTTCTCCCTTTCCTTCTCTCTGCCCATCTGTCCCTCTCCCTTTTTCTCTTTCCTCCTCAACATTTGCCTTTCTTCTCCTCCATTCCCACCTGTATCCTTTCTGCTTAGGTTAGGCACAGCCTGTCTGGCAGAGACATTGGTATGTTTCCATGCACTGTAAATCAGATGTTTTAGTTTAGGTTTTTATGTTTTATAAATTTCTTTAAGATGAAAGATTCTGTTCTTAGAGTTGTTTATATTTTAACCAAAATAACATAGTTCATTTTTAATAATATTGATAATCATGATGTAATTTATAGTTTACAAGGTGTTTTTGTTTCAGCAATCTTAAGAGGTAAGTAGTACAGATAAGGACTGAGAAGACTTTTCCTCCTCTTCCTCCTCTTTCTCCCTGCCTACCTTACTCCCTCCTGTTTTCCCTAGTAGATTAAATGCTATTAAAGGACAGCAACCTGTAAAGTCACAGGTATGGTTTAAAAAAAAAAAAAAGGACCGTATCATAGGTGTAGCAGGCAGATGTTTTGAGTGAGTGAATTTATTAGGTTAAGTGTTTTGTTCTTATGTTCTAAGTATGAGACCATATTTTTTTTGTTCCTCGCCTTTCCCTGTCTTATCAGATCTTGGCCTGATTGATGGTTAGTGAAGACGTAGAATCTGTTAGAAAGAAGCTCTTTGCAGTTTGACTCCTTGTCAAGGGAATTTCAATGAAAATGAAAGGAATAGAAATTTTTTTAAATAACATTCAAAAGGCAAGTGTGGTTATCAAAATTACACAGCTCATGTCAAATTTTGCTTTAATGGACAATAAAACAGTGTTTGCCATCTTTTATTTCTGTTTTTGGGGGATCACTTCTCTTGCCCTCAAGGATTCCTGGTACCAGCTATTATTTTGTTAATGTAATGGAATTTAAAATTCGATAATTTAGTCTGTTCCTTTTTTTTTTTTTTTTAACTCTCCTTGCTCTACAATTAATCAGATATTTCTGCTGTGTCTTTTATGTCCAAGGCCCAGCGTGAGACGATACAGAGAAGTATACAGTTCGATTTTTAACCTTCCAAAGCCTTTGCTGACAAGTGTGAAATTGGACGGATTAGTCATATGAAGAATAATGGAATTAAAAATTGGGAGAGTTAGAAGGACCTTTGAAATTCATTCATTTAACATTTATTAAACACTGTGCCAGATGTCATAATAGGCCCCAGAAAAATACAAAAATAATAGGCATAAAGCACACCGTCTAACCAAATATCAGCTATGAGACCATCTAATCTGACCCTCTCATTAGCTCTTTTTTCATACTTTTTATTATAAATGAAGCTTAAAAAACATAAATATGTTTAAACTTGTTTTCAGTAAAAGCGTTTTAGTGAACTGATAACAGCAAAGATCTCTCCATTATTCCATCTTCTTTCATTTCAGTAAAAATTCAACAGACATTTATTCAGTGTCTGTGTAGAGAACTGTGGAGGATACTAAGTTTAAGTAAAACTCACTGCTCTTGATGGAGTTTATAATCTAATCAGAGAGTATAACGTTTCTAGATGGTGCCAAACAACATAAAAGAAGGGCAGACACAGGGTACTTGGGGAGGTGGAAGGAGGGTCAAGAAAGGCTTCCTGAAGTAGGTCACTTTGGAGTGAAGGGAATGAATTCAGTAAGCTGAGGAAGGGATGGAGAATATTGGAGCCAGGGCAGGAGCAGGTGCTCACTGGTAGAGCTAAATTGATTTCCTCTTGCTGTAGGATGTGGTATGGACCAGGAGTCAGAGAGCTATGAGCTAACTTCCCTGACTTCCACAAAGCCCGCCTGGACTGGGTGGAGACCCAGGGCCATTGGGGTAACACTGCCTCCAGGTAGATTGATATCGGACCTTTGGGGCAAGAGACTTTGATGGGAGCTTCTGCTGCCTCAGAGAACCTCCTCGGTGACTTCTTTTAAACCTTCTTATGGCCTTCATTTGTTTTTATTCTCTGAACTGTTTCTGAACTGCCTTGAAAAATGTTCCTACCTGAAGACACCGGAATACAATTTTAGCAAAGGGATTGTTTATTTAAATCCTTTTGCTCTATGTGGTCCATTGTACCAGATGCAGGAGAGGGCCCCCAACAGAAAGGAAGGAGAGAATGGATAGCAATTACAAGAAAATTTTAGGAACAATAAAGCAAAGAGGTGCTCTCTCAGATTCAGTGAAAATATAGATCAAGAAAGCAGTCAGTGTCCATTTTCTTAGCTGCGCTGGAATAAAGATGATGGTTCTTTTCATCCTCTGAGTAAGGGGCAGTGTGACACAGCAGGGGGACATGTATTGGCTCACTGACGCTGACCCTTAACTAGCCAAGCGCTCTCTGAAACCCCCGTGAGTTTCTAGAGCCAGACCTGACATGGAGGGCAGCAGAAACCTAGGTGACCTAAGGTGCTTAAAAGAGACAGCAGCTTACGGTGCTTTGAGGCTGCATGAAGTCTCATGATGAGATCACAAAATAGACTGGCTTGTATTTCAGTATTGCTTTATGATTTACAGAGTCCTTTCTTCACAACTCCTCATAAGGGAGCGAGGGTGCATATGACCACCATTTAACAGCCATAGAAGCTGAAGCTTTCCCAGACTCCCACAGTAAGTGCCAGAGCCTCACTGTGTGCCACATTGGTCAGAGGACTTTTGCAGTAGTGTTCAACTGTAGGCAAAGCGTTATCATGTGTAAAACATTTATTAAGCAGTAGTGATTTGCTATGTGCTGAATGCTACACGCAAGACAATCCCTTCAAGGAAACTCACCTTCTGAAAGGGAAAGAGAGCAAATACAGAGGAATGAGTTGTGAAGCAGACGTTAGGAGGGAGGGTCTGGCAGATGGTGTTCATGTGGCAGCCTCGCTTAAAAGTGACTAGAAAGGGAGACAATGGGCCCACAAGCAGGTGGAAGCTCAGCGTTCCGAGCTTGGACCCAGGGAGAGAGATGGGTGGGGGAGGAGGCAGGCCTGTAGGCAGTGGGGTTTCAAGATGGCCAGGAAGGGGTAAACTTAGGAGTGACCTCAGACCAGGAATTCAGCTTTAGCCCAGAGAAGAAGACTAAAGGCTGATAAAGCTGTCTTCAGATATCTGGGCTGTTTTAGGGAAGATAGTGCAGGTGCATCAGAACTAGAACAAATAGGTGGAATCTACAGAGAGGGAGATTTTAGCTTAATATGAGAAAGAACCTCCTCGTTACTAGAAACTATCCAGCAGTGGAAATGACTCTTTTATCCAAGGTTGAGAGCTCCCTGTAACTGGTTCAGTTGGTTTCTAGATGACTGTCTCTCAAATAAACTGTAAGAGGGATTACTGAGTGGTTAGGATTTTAGAATAATGTTAAAATTCCCTTCCAACTTAAAGACTCTGTGATTCTGATCTAAAGAAAATAAAGTACTTCAATGGGTTTGGAAATTCCTTCCAACAGTGTATCCTGTGCATTCTCATCCATGAATTCCTCAAGGTTTGTCGCAGCAGTGTCCACTCGGGGCCTGCAGTTCTTTTCCTGCTTGTTCCTGGCATTACTCACCCCTCATCCCTCACTATTGTTTGTCCAGCCCGTTTTCTCTTTCTGCCCACATCCAATTCCTTGACAACATTTGCTCCTCGAGTTCTTCATTGATTATATTTTGCAGCTTCTGCCCATTCACCATATGCCTTTGTGTCGCCTTCTTTGTGAAGATATTGGGTCCAAAATAATTCAGTTTTGACAAACACCCAATGAGCATTTCCTCTGTACTAGATGCCAAGGAGATACCAAGACAAGCCAGCTCCTACCCTCAAGGAGCTTAGAATCTTCCTTATTGTCTTTAAGGATATGACAGGGACCCAAATAACCAGAATAAGGTAGAGTGTGATAAGTTTGTAAGAGGTC
Source organism: Notamacropus eugenii (assembly GCF_028372415.1). NCBI lineage: Eukaryota > Metazoa > Chordata > Mammalia > Diprotodontia > Macropodidae > Notamacropus > Notamacropus eugenii. The sequence continues at coordinate 125,544,833 of NC_092876.1, forward strand.
TAGATGAAATTCCACAATTCTCATGTGAGAAGCCCTAATTAAGTTAAACCTTTTTTAAAAAATAAAAACCTAATAATAGATTCTTATGTGTACCATCTCCTTTCATTTTGGTAGCAACAGCTATGTATTTTAAGCTAGAACCTGATATGAGGCCTGACCTTAGTGAATGAGCACATGGTTCCTTGGGTTTGGAAATTTGGCTTATACCTACCTCCTTCAGTGACTTCAACAAAGGAGAAGCAGCAATACTGTAGAGTTGGAGAAGCAGTGACTTGGGAGTTGGAAACCTGAGTTTAAGGCCCATCTCTGCCAGGAGCTATCTGTGTGATCAAACGAGTCACTTAAACTTTCTCCTCTAAAATGGGGAAGGTAATGTTGGCTCCACCTGCCTCACAGGACTGCTGTGAGCCCCTGTGAACTCGACCTCTTTGTATCACTCTAAGCTGCTCTTCTTTATCAAAGCTCATAAGTTTGATGGTGTGTGGACTGCTTGAAGGGAGATGTCTGTATTCCAGAGTGATAGATAAGTGTTATTAGAGTATGTGTTACTGCAGTAGAACTGTATCCCTTTTATAGAATCCCTGAAAGTCCTGGAACCTCAGAGCTAGAGAGGACTGAAGAAATTCCATGGGCCAGCATCATTTCCCTTGATGAACATTTTAAGTGCCTGCTACATTCAGAGCACTGCTCTGGGTGCCGAGGAAGATAAAACATTTAAGTAACAGATGGTCCCTACTCCCATGGACCTTAGATACTGGCAGGAAGCTCATTTCAACAAACATTTATTAAGCGGCTTCTGTCTTCTAGGCATTGTATTGCTTGTTAGGGTTACAAAAACAGAATGAAACAATCTCTGCTCTCAAGGAGTTTACCTTCTATTGAGGGCAGGGAAAGAACAATACTTAGGTATACAGATACAAAATATACATATGAAGTCATTTCCAGAAGGAGCTCATGGGTCTGATATGAAGGTCAGTTTGTTGCTAATAGAACAAGGGTGTGGGAGGGCATAATGAAATGGTAGGAAGGGGGATGGAGATGCTGAAAGGATCCTGGCGTGGAGAGAGCAGGGAATAGTGATCAGAGTTTCCGCTTTGGCAGTCTTATTCAGAACAAGAGGTCACTAAATTGTTGCATCTTTGACAATAGCAAAAGTCTAATATATATATCTATACATATATATGTATATACACACATGGATAACGAATGAATTATAAAAGTCCAAAAATACCAACATTCATTCAACAAAATTTCCCTGTACTAGATGGTGAATATGTACAAAAAACCTAACTTGGAATTAAATGAGGAGAGAAAGACATGTATATAAATATGCTAAAAGGGAGAGTGAGATAAATGCAAAGATGGAGGTCTAGTTAAAGTGCTATGATATGTCTGAGGAGGAACAGATCCCTTCCACCTGTAGGTAATGGTCAGGAAGCCTTTATGGGGGACACGGTGCCTCAAATGGGCCTCAAAGGGAAAGGGATCTGAGGCCACATAATCCATTCCATTCAGGAATTGGTTGAACAAAGACAGAGGCAGGAGAGGGCTGGATGAAAATAGGGAACCAAGGATAAGATTAAACGTAGAGTATGTGAAAGAAAAGAGGATGAGGTAAGACTGGAAAGGTCTATTGAAGCGAGGTTGTGAAGGGATGTGAGGATCACTGCCAGGAGTTTGTGCTTTTTTCAGTAGGTGATAGGCAACCGCACTAAAGATTTTTGGACACAAGCAGCTCGGTGACCTTGTGGATAGAGCTCTAGTTCTGGAGACAGGGAGACCCAAGTTCAAATCTGGCCTCAGGTATTTATTAGCTGTGCAACCCTGGACAAGTCACTCTGCCTCCACTTCCTCAGAATTGGGGTTGTAAAATGGGGATGATGATAGCACCTACCTCCTAAGGTTGTGAGGATCAAATGAGGTGATATTTGTAAAGGACTTTGCAAACCAGAGAACATTCTAGAAATGGTAGCTGTTATAATATAGGAGTGATATGACCAGAACAATCCATTAAGAAAACTACTTAGCCAGTGTTCTGAAGGAGTGGATTAGAAAGGAAATAGACTGCAGAGAGGAGAGACCATTTAAGGGACTGTGAGAGGGGGCAGCTAGGGGGTGCAGTGTACAGAGCACTGGCCCTGAGATCAAACCTGGACTCAGGCACTTGACATTCACTAGCTGTGTTAACCCCAGTTGCCTCGCAAAAAAGAAAGACATTGTTAGAGGAGTCTAGATAGAAGGAGATGAAGACCTGAAGCAGATACTCGAAAGGCTGTCATGTGGTGTCTTCAGTGTCTGAGATTCTGTGAACGCAGTTTCTGTATATGTGTAGTTCTTCTGGGGCAGAGTGTGAAACAGATGGTATGCTTAGTTTGCTTAGAAGTGATAGGAATTTGTATAAAGTGCATCTTGTGTTTTCTTTTGGGAACGTTTTACATATCAGCTTCTGTCTGTGTGTGGTGTGGTTGTGTTCTTTGAAACAATATGCCTGCCACCCATCTTTGAAAGTCTCACTAGAGCTGTACACATTTTCTAATCTGGGAATTATTTCAGAAAATAGTGAGGTGGAAAGGAAATGTTTGTAATCTGTAATCATCTGGGAGCAGAGTTGAAAATAGCTTTTGAAAAATCACCAAAACTCTGTCCTTATTTTCATCTTTCTAACATACCTTGTTACTATGTAAACCTCTAAGTGGAATTAATAGTAAATTCAGTGTTTAGAGATTTTCAGGGACAGAAAGAGAAATATTTGCCATAAATAACATTTGGTTTAAGAATTCAATCAGCATTTAATTTTTGTGACTGGCTTTATTCATGAATTTTAACAGAAGCAAGGATGATTTTTAAAAATTAATGTATTTGATGTTATATTGTTTGTGCAACTCATCAAACATAGCAAATGTGTTCTTAAATGTTTCAAAAATATTTACACCTTCATATGGACTCAGTTCTGCTGAACGGCCTCCTATTTGGAGTAGGAATGGGAATGGGAAGGGCTATTTTTCTCTACAAGATTTCACTATAATTTCTTATAGTTCCTTCTGTCTATCTTGAAATCAGTATTAATTTTTTTCCATTTTGACTCGTTTTCATAGATACCTGATCAGTAAGTGAATAAACATTCATTGTCCTGAGCCAGATACCAGTTGATTAATTGTCAGATTCATAGAGAGTGAAAACTTCCAATCTAATTATAAGAACAAAAGACCAGTTAAATTGTAGAACATGCTGTTCTTGTAAGTGGTGCTATGAGTACAGTTGGTGTAAGATTTGCCTTTTGTATTCTTAATTTATTTTTTAACTAACAAAAATACATATACTCAACCTCCCAGCCCCCAAAATTGGGTGGGGGAGAAGCAAAACAAAATCTTTATAGCAAATATGCATATTCAAGGAAAACAAATTCCATTATTGACCATGTCCCAAAAGTATGCTTCAGTAGAGCACATTGAGTCTGTGACGTCTGTCATTAATATAATTAAAACTGTTTATTATCTCTTCTGTGATCCATACCGCCTCTTGTTTGATCAGGAAGCCTTCTCCATCCATAGATTTATAATGTAACTTTTTCCTTGCTCCTCTAATTTGTTTATAATGTCACCTTTTACATCTGAGTCATAAAAAACTTGTTGTAAGACAGAAGGTGTCAGTCTGTATCGAGTTTCTGCCTGACTTCTTCCCAGGTTACCCAGCAGTTTTTGTTGAAGAGTAAGGTCTTACTTCAAGAACTCGGGTCTTTAAATTATTCAAATATCAGGCTACTTTTTTTTATTTGCCTCTATATTTTGTTTAATTAATCTGATCCATTGATCATCCTCTCTATTTCAAATCCGTACTAAATTGTTTTGATGATTATTTCTTTGTTGTGAAGTTTGAGAGCTAGTACTGCCGAACCTCCTTCCCACTTTTTTTCCACTATTTCCCTTGATATTCCTGGCCTTTTGTTTTTTTCAGATTAATTTTATTTTTCCTTAATCTCTAATAAGCTTTCCAAACTAAATAATTCTTTGGTAGTTTCATTGGCATGGCACTGAATAAGGTAATTTTTATCATTTTTATTATATTGACATGACCTATCCATTAACAGTTAATATTTTTCTATCTTCTTATATTTATCTGCATTACTGTAAAGTATTTTGTAATTACAGTCACATAGCTCCTCTCTCTGTCTTGGCAGCTAGGTTCCCAGGTAGATTTATACATTCTGTACTCTTTCTCTTGCTGGGTCTTGTTGGTAAACATACAGAAATACTAATGATTTTATGTCCTGTAACTTTGCTGAAGTTATGAATTGTTCCATTTTTTTTATTGACTCTAGTGTTTTCTAAATCATTGTATCATTTGTAAAAAGTGATCATTTCTTCTTTGTCTGTTCTTGTTCCTCTAACTTCTTTATTCCTTTCTTGTCGCCATAGGTGGCATTTCTAGCACTATATAAAATAGTAGCAGTGATAATGGACACCTTGGCTTGACCTCTAATTTATTTCCAGTACATGTAATTCTGGCTCTTGGTTTTAGATAGGTAATATTACGCTTCCATTCATTCTTATGTTTTCTGTGCCTTTTAAAAGCAATAGGCTTTGTATATATGATCATAATATTAAGTTACGCTTACTGTTATACTTGTATTATACTTGTAAACTGCTTAGTAGGAATAAAGACTTGATCTGGTAACTCACTGACACAGAGATCTCCAGAATGAGGAGCTTCCCTCTGCCAGCACAAGTTGACAAACATGCTGCAACTTACAATCTTAGAGTTACTTGGGATTCTGAGGCTTACACAGCAAGGCTGTGTCAGAGTCAGGACTTGAATCTGGGGCTTCTTGGCTGCAAAGTCAGCTCTTGTCAAACTACCTCATTCCCATTCTAATTGAGAGGTATTGTGGAACCAAGAGAAGGATTCTGGCCTTGGAGGTGAGGAAACCTCTGTTTGAATTCTGACTCCAACCCATGCTTTTGTGGCCTTGTACAGGTCACCTGGCCGTTTTGAGCCTAGGCCTCATCACCTACAAGTCTGGGAGAAAACTGCTTCTGCTACCTACTTTACAGAATTTCTGTAAGGAAAGCTCTTGATAAATCTTAAAGTGCTGTCAGTAAGTAGTAGCTGTTGTTACTGTACAAATTTAATCCTCCTAGTCATTTTATGAAGTAAGTAGTGCAGGTATTATCATCTCCATTTTGTTAGATAAACTGAAATTCAAACAGGAAGTCACATTGGTAGTATGGCAGTGAGCTGCTTCCTAGAAAACTAGAATACAGCCTCTTATTGGGTTCTCTGTGTGTGCACATGCCTACATGTGTTTTCTTTTACAGAGCTCTCATTATTGGGTTTAGTCTACATTGGACCATTATGGTGTATAGTAAAGCCATGTCTTGAACCCCCAACTTCATCTAACTCCCAAGCCCAGGCTTCCTTTTTCTATATCATAATGTCTTTCTATGTGAACCTCTTATATTCTTCACCAAGATCAGCCCTACCTCCTTTTACTGCAGCCTTTTCCCCTCCCCCTTCCTATTTTTGTGAGCTCTGCTGGTTAGCATTTCCCTTGGTTGAATGGAAATGTGTTGCTTGTTATTGTGTCCAAATTAAAGGTGATTGAATTCATTATAAAGACTGTGACATCAGTAGGTTTCCCAGCGGTCCTCGGAGTCATGTATCGTAATGAATGACTAGCTGCCGGGCTGTTGTGCTAGCCAACCAACAAAGAGTAGCATGAATTTGGCAGGTGCCCAAGTCGAGTCAGCTGCACAACTGGTTTGGCATCTCACATGGTAGAAAATCTACACGGAGAACAAAGGAGAGCTAGGTCAAGGAAACATACTTCAAGAACAGGGACTCCACTATGAGTTAGTTAGGGTTGTTTAGGTAAAATCTAAATGACCACTTGTAGGGAGTGGTGTCAAAGGGAATTCTTCAGAGAATGGTTAGACTAATGCCTGGCTTTCACAGAAGCAGTGTTTTGGACATTTAGGTCATACAGTGTTTAGAGTGCTGGGCCTGGAGTCAGGAAGACTCTTCTTGGTGAATTAAAATCCGGTCTCAGACACTTAATAGCTGTGCGATCCTGGGCAAGTCACTTAATCCTGTTTGCCTCAGTTTCTTCATCTGTAAAATGAACTGGAGAAGGAAATGGCAAAGCACTCCAGTGTCTTTGACAAGAAAACCCCAAATTGGGTCACAGAAAGTTGGATATGACTGAAAAATGACTGAACACTAGCTGTTTTCTGGTGGTCAGCTGTCCTACTTATTCACCTGGTGCAGCTTTAGCATAGCTCCTTTCACCTCTCAGAAGTTTAGTTTCCTCCTGTGTGAAAATGAGTAAGTTGGACTACATTCCTACCAGCTTCCTTTCAGCTCCAGATTCTGTGATCTGTGAATCAAGAGTACTGGACTATAGGCCTGACTGTGCCACTTACTACACCACTGTAGCGCTGAGCATGAAACTCATAGATCCACTTCCCTGGGCCCCACTTTTTCTGTTTGTAAAAGAAGGGTATCATAGTAGATGACTTCTAAGGCTCCTTTTCTCTTCAGTATATGTGAGTCTAGTTTGAAACTCAGTATTTTAAGGTTTTTGGTCTCATGAGATGTTTTTTATTTCTGTGGTATTCCCCATCTACATTTGTTTCTGGATTTCCTATCTTACAGTGACCTGCAGAGACTTGGAGAACTTCAGTCTGACCTGGCAGGAGTAGCAGACTTTTCCGCCACTTATCTTCGGTGTCAGCTGCTTCTCATCAAGGTTGGGCCCTGTCTTGGGGTTGTGGTAGTTAAGACATAATGACATTTTTAAGTCCTGGGGCAAGTCTCAGAGATCACATAGTGTGGTGGAAACAACTCTGGCCTTTGGAATAAGAGAGGTTTGGGTTGGAACTCAGTTCTGACACCCTGACTAGCATTGTGATCAGGGACACATACTGAACCCCTCCGAGCCTTAGTACTTTAATTTGTAAAAGGGGAATAATAATGCCCAATGCTGCCTGTCTTATGGAGTTTCAAAGAGAAGTCATTGTGAGCCTTGAAGCCCCATAGAAATGCGAGAATTAGCAGTTGTTTGTTGTTAATATTTAAGGGGAGAAACTTATTTTCTTACAGATACCACATGTTTACCATTATAATTATATTTACCCTTTAATTAAAGAAATGATAACTTCCAGGAAATAGATTATTGTTCTGATCCTTTGGGGTAATTGCTAAAGACTTACATTTTGTGAATGTGGGATGTCAGCATGCCAGGAAGCCAGGGAGATGTGTTTATATATTTAAGATGTCTTGCCAAAGAATGTATTTATATCAGGATCCCGAGTAAATCATTCTTTTGATGGTAACGTAAAAGTTGAATGAGAAAGGACTTGCTTAAATTTTCTTGGTATTCTTTTTGGAAGCACAAGTTATTTTATTAAACTCTAAAAAACAACTCTAATTTTCTTTGCTCTTCAAAGTAAACCCTTATTGATGTTTCGTCTTGGCTAGCCAATAAATCTTCATATACAGAATTGTGATCCAAAAAGCTGTTTTAGGTCAGCAAAGTTAGACCAGTTGGACTAGCCAAATGCTTGGTACCTTCAGTAGCTTTCTTCACAATAAACCAGTACATAGGGTTTAGGGGACACCTTAAGAGACCATTTCTCGTTGATAAGTCTCTGAGCAATCATAGTCCACTTTTAGCCTGAATCTTTTTAGTATCACAAGTGATTAATGATGTTTTGGCGAAGGTTGAAATAGATGAAAGTGGGCAAGAGAGACCACGACAGTTGTCAAGAGGCTGTTTTCTCCATTAGCATGCCAGTGTATTATAAAAGAACACTGGGTTTGAGTCCCAACTCTGCCACTTAATTCATTTTTTTATTTCTCTCAACCTCAGTTTCCTTATTTGTAAAATATGGATAATAATGCTTTGCTTTGCCTAACATTGATAATAGGTTTTATTTACATAGCTTTTCCTGGCTACAAAATAAAATGCATGGTGTTGCCAGTAACGTTATCCTGAGAGTCAGGAGACTTTGAACTAATACTTCTGCCATTATTTTACTGTTTTGCCATTATTTTACTGTTTATCCCTGGAAATATCACTTCTTTGTCTGAACTTGTTTCCACCTCAGTAAGAAAGAAAGTGGTTGGACTTCATGGTAGCACAGGTCCCTTCCAGCTCTATCATTTAATGCTTTAATATTCTGTATCATATACACTAACAATCTGTATTCTAAAATCACTTGTAGCACTGTTATTCTGTGTCCTAGAGGCCCTTCCAGCTCTGGCATTCTCCACTTTAAAATCCTGTGAATCAGATTTAAGTGGCAGTGAAAATGCCAGAAGCTTATCCATTCACCTCCTCTGCATGTCTCCAAATGAAAGTCATCCTGTTTTGCCTCCTCATTCCCAACTATAGGCAGAGGCCTTCAGTGCAACAAGCATTGTTTTAAACAACTACTGTGCACAGTGTTCTGTGTTAAATACTGGCCTTCACAATTTGATTGAATTGAGACCTGAGCATGGAAGATTTTTATTTTTGTTTTTAAACTTAAGATCAAAAATGGGTGATAAAATTTAGAGCCAGAAAGGACTTTAGAGATTATCTAATCCAATTTCCTCATTTTTGAGTGAAGGAAACTAATGCCTGGAGAGATTTAAAAAAAAATTGCAAAAAGTAACTCAGGTAGTAGGTTTTGGTGTTAGGATTCTGGTCTGGGGCCTTTGCCATTATACCACAGCTAGGACCCTGACAGGCCTAGAAACTGAGGCCTGTCTTCAGAATCACTCCCAGCCTCCGACTCATCTTCAAAGCCCAGTTCAGGTGTCGCCTCTCCTGTAAGTAAGGCCTTTTTGAAGTCTCTTAGCTCTGACTATTTTTTAATACACTAACATTCTAGTTTATATATGTGTATAATCTTTCTGTTCAAATCTAAACTCCTTGAGGACAGGGACTACGTATTTTACTTCTGTCTTTCTCAGCATCTAGCACTTAATATGGTGCAATTAATAAGTATTATGATTTATTCATTTAAAAAGTGTTTATCCCCATCATCTACTATTCCCCACTACCTAGTCTTCCTGGGGACTTTTCATTAGTCAAATGGGAGATACCTCTGCCCTAAATGGACTCTTTCAGTATTTCTAAACCTTGTGAAACTACACGTTAATCAATAAACATTTATTAAGCACTGACTTTGTGCCAAGCACTGTACTGAGCACCATAAAGTCTTTGTAGGTGTTATTCCACTGATGGGCTGCTGCATCAGAGCTCCTTTCTTTGCAGGCCTTGCAGGAAAAACTGTGGAACATGGCTGCCCCACTCTATCTGAAGCAGAGTGACATGGCATCAGCTGCCGCCAAACAGGTGAGTTTAGAACCATAGCCCCTCAGACACAGCCAGACTAGAACCAAAAACCGACTCTCTGGGTCAGATGTGTAGATTATCCCAACTTTTAATGAATTGAGATAATATACGTAAAGTTCTTTACACTCTTAGAACTCTATCATTCCTGATCCACAGTAAATATATGGAATAGAATTCGAGATTTGGAGTTACTGGAAAGACCTGAATTCAGATCCTTCCTCAGACACTTACTAGCTCTGTAACTCCTGGGCAAGTCACTTAACCTCTGACAGTTTCCTCACCTATAAAATAGAGATAATAATACACTTTCTTCACAGGATTGTTTGAAGCTTAAATAAGATAACATATGTAAAGTTCTCTGTAAACTTAAAGATATCTGTGTCTATACAGTTAATATATTAGCAGTATAATTAGTAATATTTAACGTGTATGGATTAGCTAGCATTTATGTATTATTTACTGTGTGCCAGCAACTGTTCTTAGTGTTTTACAAACATTATCTCTTTTGATCTTTGCAACAACCTGAAGATGCTGTTATTATCCCCATTTTACATTTAAGGAAATCAAGGCACCTAGGTTAAATTACTTACCCAACTTCACTCAGCCAATAAATGTCTTAGGCAAGATTTGAACTTGGGTGTGCATGGCTCCTGGCCCTTCATTGTATCTACTGCTGCATGTGTGTGCGTGTGTGTGTGTACCTGTATGTCAAAGCTGTAGTTTTTCCAGTAGCAACGTATGGCTATGAAAGTTGGATTGTAAGGAAAGCTAAACGCCAGCAGAATAAGTACTTGAATTGTGGTGCTGGAGAAGACATTGACAGCAAGGAGATCAAATCAGTCAACACTTTAAAATTTTAATTTAGACTGTTCATTGGAAGGTCAAATGCTGAAGCTGAAGCTTAAATAATACTTTGGCCACAAAATGAGAAGACAGGACTCATTGGAAGAGACCCTGATGTTGGGAAAAATCAAAGGCAAAAGGAGAAGGCAAAGGATGAGATGGATAGATATGGAAACAGTGACTTGGACAGACTGTGGGAGATACTGGAGGACAGAAAGGCCTAGCGTGCTGTGGTCCATGGGGTCACAGAGTCAGACATGATTAAACACATCTATACACTTTTAATACATTTCCACAATTAGCTCTTATTGTTTGTTTATTGTTTCTCTGAAACATTCAAAGGTAAGGAAATTTGGGCATTTCCTTGATATTTTATAATATGCATAGGAGCAGTATTTACATTTTAAACAGCAGTGATAACAGTATAGAACTCTAATTTCTTTAGTGCTTTAATATTTGTAAAGCATTGTCTCCCTTGTACCGCACTCTTTCTCTCCAAAGCACCCCTACTAAAGAATCTTAAGTGTCTTAATTGTGTGTGGGATCATTATTGTCATTAATAGGCAATGCCCTTTTGTTTCTAGATCATGGAAGAAACATACAAGATGGAATTCATGTACAGTGGAGTGGAAAGCAGACAAGTGGTGATCATTCACCACATGAGGTTGCAAGCCAAGGCATTACAGCTTATAGTAACAGCACGGACCACTAGAGGGTGAGTGGTCTCATGCACATAGGAGGAATTGAGTTTTTGCATCAATAAGTGAAACTCTCTTAAGTGTAATATACAAGAATGTGCTGGAGTCAGTCAGGAAGCCTCAGTACTGGATTTAACTACGACCTGTTTGCTGCAGTGTCTTCAACTTTTCCCTCTCTGGGCCTCTTCTTATTCTTACCATTAATGAGAGGGCTGGATTAGGTGGTTCCTAGATGAGTCCATTGGATCAAAGAATTCTAGATTTAGAGGTAGAAAGGACCTTGTTGGTCATCAGGTCCAATACCCCTCATTTGCATATGAGGAAGCTGAGATCCAGAGAAGTTAAATGACTTGCCCAGGGTCATATAGCTAGTGTCTGGGGTGAGGTCTCCTTGATGCCAGTGCTCTGACATTCTAGCATTCTGTCACTATAAAATTTAAGTATGTAAGCAAGGGTTTAAAAATAATCAGTCTGCATGGAGGCAGACTGCCATACTACACAGATGCTAGCAAAAACCTGAAATCTGCCCCAGGCTGAATGATGATTAAGAAATCCAATGTCAAGGGGGAGAAATGGGTTTTTCATAAGGATTACATGAATACCTAGAAGAAATGAAGCAAGAGATTTAAAATTAAAGAACTTTTTAGAGGAAAGAATTAAATAAGTAACTTAGAAGAGAAAATAGTAAAACTTACCCTCAAAATGGACTCCCTGAAAAGTTGAATAAACCATAAAGAAATCATTTGGTTTTGTCAGACAGAAAGTCATATTAGAGAATAAAATCAAAAGATTGAAAAAGTAGAAGAAAATTAAAATATCTAGCATAAAAAAACAACTGTTCTCAAAAACAGGTCAGGGAGAAAGAATTTAAGAATCATTGGACTCTGAAAACTATGATTTAAAAGAAAATAAAATCCTATAAATTATATTTCAAAAATCATAAGTGAAAGCTGCCCAACTCTCTTAGAATCAGAGGACAAAGAGAAGATAGAAAAACTCTGCCATTTGCCTCCTGAGAGAAACTGTAAAAGGAAAAATCCCAGGAATGTCGTAGCCCAAATCCAGAGCTTCTACTTCAAAGAAAAACTGCTGCAAGCATGCAGAAAGAAACTGTTCAGATACCAAAGGACAAAGGCTCACTTCAGACCTGTCAGCTTCTCTGAATAAGAGATCTTGGAATACAGCAGTGCAGAAGGCAAAAGATAGAGGGGTTTAGCCACAAATAGCTTACCCTGCAGAACTTGGTGTATCATCCTACAGGGGAGGGGGGAGGAATGACTGCCCAGTAGGCATCTTAACCTCTACATGGTCAAAACTGAATTCATTCTCTTTACCCCTAAACCTCTGACTTTGCTATTTCTGTCAAGGGTAGCACTGTCTTTTCAGTCCCTCAGATTCATAGCCTAGGTGTCATCCTCAGCTTCGCACTGTCTCTCACAGATGGGATCATCTGTTGCCAAGGCCTGTTGATTTTACAGCATCTCTGAGTGCACCTCTGACACTGCCACCACCTTCTTGCATCACTAAATGCCCAGACTATTCCTACAGCCAGCTGCCTGTCAAATCTCTCTCCACTCCAATTCATTCTCCATTCAGTCACCAAAGTGATTTTCCTAAAGCACAAGTCTGGTCATGTCACCCCCCACTGCTCAATAAACTCCTGTGGTTCCCTGTTTTCTCCAGGGTCAAATGCAAAATCCTTTGTTTGGTGATCAGAGCCCTTCATAATCTGGCCCTGTCCTACCTTTCCAGTCTTTCCACACATTACTTCTTGCGAGGTACTTTTCAATCCAGTGCCACTGGCCTCCTTGCTGTTCTGTAAACAAGACACTGCATCTCTTAACTCTGGGCATTTTCTTTGGGCATTACCCCATGCCTGGAACGCTCTTCTTTCTCTGCTTCCACTGCTGATTTCCTTAGCTTCCTTTTAAGTCCTAACTAAAATCCTACCTTCTACAAGACACCTTCCCTAATCCCTCGTGCTTTCGCTCTGTTAAATATTCCCTGTCTATTCTTCATATAACTTGTGGGTACATGTTTGTTTGCTTATTGTTTCCCCCAATAGATTTTGATCCCCTTGAAGTCAGATGTTGTCTTTCACCTCTTTTTTTATGTTAACACATTTTGTTTAATTTATTCGTTTTCAATTGTCAGCAATCACTTCCATAAGTCTTAAATTTTCTCCCCTTCATTTTCCCCTCCCTCCCCAAGATGGCTTGCAATCTTATATGGGCTCTACACATACATTTTTATTAAACACATATTCACATTAGTCATGTTGCAAAGAATAATTAAAATGAGTGGAAGAAACCATGAGAAAAACCAAAACACAACACAAGAGAAAATATTCTGCTTCATTCTGTGTTCCAGGTCCATAGTTCTTTCTCTGGATGTGGATAGCATTTTTCCTCAAGTCCTTTGGGCATGTTTTAGGTCTTTGCATTGCTGTGAAGGGCTTAGTCTGTCAGAAACAGTCTTCGCACACTGTGGCTGTTACTGTGTACAGTGTTCTCCTGGTTCTGCTCATTTCACTCAGCATCAGTCATATAAGTCTTTCCAGGTTTTTCTGAAGTCCACCTGTTCATCATTTCTTATAGCACAATAGTATTCCATTACATTCATATACAATAACTTGTTCAGCCATTCCCCAATTGATGGGTGTTCCTTTGATTTCCAGTTTTTTGCCACCACAAAAAGAGCTGCTATAAATATTTTTGTACATGTGGGACCATTTCCCATTTTTATGATCTCTCTGGGATCATCTCTTTTTTGTATCTCCAGTGCTTAGCACATTGCCTAGCACATAGTAGGCACTTAATAAATGTTTTACGAGTGACAAGCAGTTGAGGAGATGAGAAAAGGCTTCTTGTAAGAGGAGATCCTAACTTTGTGTTGAAGGAAGGGGTTTTGTGAGGCAGAGGTAAGGAGGGATTGCATTCCAGGCATGGGAGATGGCCAGTAGGAAGGCACAGAGTGGAGTGGAAGGGAAACAGAAGGGGAAGTCTTCCAGGCTGGGTCAGAGTATACATGGGAGAAACCATGTACTACAAGGCTACAAACACAGGCTTGGGCAAGAATGAGAATGGCTTTAAAGGCTAACCAGAAGAGTTTATATTGCCTCCTAAAAGCAATAGAAAAACACTGAGATTGGTTAAGCAAGAAAGTGATATGGTCAGATAGGTGCTTAAGGAAAATTACTCTGGCAATAATAGTGTTGAGAGACCAGTTAGGAGACTTTTATGATCATCTCTATGATAGGTAACAAGGGCCTGAGCTAAGGTGGTACCTATGGAGATGGACAGAATATTGTGGAGGCAGAAATGGTAAGATTTGGCAACTGATTGAACATATGAGGTGAGAGTTAGTAAGTATTTGAGTCTAATGCCATATTTAGAAAGAGACCAGAACAGTGATCCCTTCTGCAAAAATAAGGAAGTTCAGAATTGGGGGTGAGGGATGTGGGAAAAGGACATTGCAAGGCCTGTTTTGGAAATACTAAGTTTGAGATGTTTTCAGAACAGCCAGTTGTAACTGAACTAGGGAATTGGTGATGCAAGATCAAGGCTAAAGGGAGAGATAGATAGATAGATAGATAGATAGATAGATAGATAGATAGATAGATAGATAGATAGATATAGATATAGATCTGTGTCATCCACATAGAGATAATAATAGCATAATTACAAATAATAATAACGAAACCTATATGAATTGGTGAAGTTACCAAGAGGAACAATATAGAAAGAGAAGAGTGGGGAATCTAGCATAGAACTTTGGGGAACATCCAGAGCAGGGGGGAAGGGCATGATCTGAATGATGACAGATCAGTAAAGGAAGCTGTGAAGGAGTGATCAGATGGGAAGGATGGCTGGCCAGGAGAGAATGGTGTCAGTAAAGCCCAGAGAGGAGCTCTGAGTCTCGAGGACAGAGAGGGTGGTCACCAGTATCAGGTGCAGCAGATGGATTTTAGAAGGACGAGGACTGCAGAAGGGCCATCCGATTTGGCATTGTGGGAAGAGCCATTTGAATCAAGTGAAGAATTGGGAAGCCTGACTGTAAGGACACAGGACATGAGTGAGAGTGGAAGGAATGAAAGCAGTGAAAGTAGACTGCTTTAGATATCTGGTGGGTGGACTGAGGGGACAGTAGGGCTTAGTAAAGATTTTTTAAGGATAAAGAAGATTTGGGGGAAGGTTTGAAGGCAGAAGTGAAGGAACCAGGAGATAAAGTAAGGTTAACTCTGTTTTTTGGTTTCTTAGTCTTTCTACTATATCTCTTGACTGACAAGATTTATAAGTGTCCCCTAGGATAAAAGATAAATTTGGGTTGGAGGGGAAAGGCTTTTGATTATAAATGTCTCATGTAAGAAAGAGCAGCCAGTAGAGAGAAGTACATCATTACTATAGTACCATGAAGACCAACAAGTAGAAGAAACAGGCATCTAGAAAGACTTAGGAAATAACACATAATCCAAATGAAGCAGAATTAGAAGAATAGTGTGTTTACCTTGAGCCTTCTCACTTTACATTTTTCATACACAGAAGAAAGACTATGCTGTTTTAGATTTGAAAACAAGTTATTGCCACTGAAGTCTGTGGCACTGTCAGATGGTTTAATATCAGAAATTGGTACCATTTTATCAGTGGAAATGACATTGACAAAGATGCATTGCCACGTGTGTATCCTAAGGGCCACAGGAACGTTTCATCTGACTTGGAGCTGGAAGCCTTCCAAATGTGTTGTCTCCTCCAAGAGAATGTGAGCCTCTTCAATTTGTACTTAGCACAGAACTTTGCACAGAGTAAGTGCTTAAGAAATACTTTATTAATTCATTTGTATTATCATCTTGTTTTTCTCCCTTGCAGAATGGAGCCCCTTTTTGGAATGTGTGAAAAATTTTTACAAGAAGTGGATTTATTTCAGAGGTAAGTATTTCATAGTTTTCTTTGTTTCCTAAGTCTATAGACTGCAGATGGTAAACTAAAGTTAATTGCAGTGACTTGCTCCAAGTCACATAGCTGAAGAGGCGGACTTGAATCAAAGTGTTCTATCACTAAATCTAGTTCTGTGCATCAAAATGAAAATAACAGCATCTTAGGGCTGGAAGATAATTTAGAGGACATCTAGGTGCAAACTGTAACTAAGCAAAATACCCTCTATAGTATCCCTAACTATGATTTTCTGGCCTGCATTTGAAGACCTCCGTTGAAAGGGAACTTACTACCTTAAGAGAGAGAACATTTCATTGAATATTCGATTTTAAAGTTATTTTCAGAAATAACACTTTATTAGTTTTGCCTTTATGTTGAGCTAAAATTTTTCTACTGTAAATTTTAATCATTGGTCCTAGTTCTGCATTCTAGGGTCAAGCATTCTGTTCCCTCTTCCATGTAGGATCATAAGATCATGGATTGAGAGGTAGAAGGGACCATAGAGGTCCAAGGAGTCCAGCTCCTTCATTTCACTTGATCAGAAAATTTGGAGACACAGAGAGGTGAAGTAACTGAAGCAGGATTTGAATATAGGTCTTCCTGACTCTATGTCCAGGACTCTTCTCTACTCCATGTTGCTTCCATAGTCTGTGACATATTCAAAGACTTCAGTCATGTCTCATCTTAAGTCTTCTTTTCTTTATTAGTCTGAAGAAGCTCACATTTCTCTGTCTCTTGAAGGTTTACAAAGTTCTTACCTTAGAACATCCCCGTTTTACTGATGAGAAAACTGATGCTTGGAAAGCTCCCATCATTTGCCTCAGGGCCACATAACTAGGCACTTTTTAAGCTGAAATTTGTATGTAATTTTCTCTTAACTTCCATTCTGATCCTGTTTCCTATCCACCGCTTCATCTCCTAGTCTATTCAGCCTAGCCCATTCATGACCCCAAGTCCTTATACTAAAACGCATACACCATGACTTTTAATTAAAGAATTTTTCAGACTCTCATTTAGTGCTTGTTTGCTTTTACTTTACATTGAATTGTAATCATTTGAGTGCTCATACTACCTTCCGAGTTAGAGGACCAGAATTCAGATTTCAGTTATGGTCTCTATTGTTTTATTATGACCTTAACCACATTACTTCAGGTCACTGAGCCTCAATTTCCTTATCTATAGATTGAGGATACAAATAGTTTTTATACTACCTACCTCAATATTGTGCGGTAGGGCTGTTTTAAGTACTAGATGAGAAGAGAGATATAAAAGTGATTTGCAATTTAACGTCTCCATATAAATTTAACCTACTATAATCGTCAGTAGTGTTGGAGGCTGTTTGTAGGATTAGTTTGAACTCCACTGAGCCAGAAGTGGTTTTCTCCTAGCTTCTCAGAAAGCAGAACTAAAATAATGGGTAGAAATTATGGGGAATCTGATTTTAGCTAAATATATGTAAGAATTTCTTAGCAATCAGAGCTGTCCAATAATGGAATGAACTGGCTCTTAAATGGTGAGACTCCCATCACTGGAAGTACTCAAAGGGAACCTGGGTGACAACTTGTTGATGATTTTGAGATTTGTTTATTCTAAGAGTCTACCAAACCTTGGTTCGCTGACTGAAATCTGTGAGGGCTGAGGTGTCTTCTGTGCCTTCAGCATGGCCACTTCTAAACCTTCCCAATCATAAACATCCTTCTGGGCTTAAAGAAGGACAGAGACTCATCTTTTCTCCCAGGCTTGGTCTCATTGTCCACTGTTTCAGCCACATCCCTAAATCAAGAAAATGAAAGTTGGAATCAGTGGATTTGGCTGTGTTGGGCACCTGGTAAGC
Source organism: Notamacropus eugenii (assembly GCF_028372415.1). NCBI lineage: Eukaryota > Metazoa > Chordata > Mammalia > Diprotodontia > Macropodidae > Notamacropus > Notamacropus eugenii. Next base: position 125,562,479 of record NC_092876.1, read on the forward strand.
AGAGTTATACTCACTTCAAGCAGGGTGGAGCTTCACTGACCTTGACTGTATGTTGTGTATGTTTCAGAATGATTCTACCAATGGCAGGCTCAGGGCATTGTCAAGACTGGGAAATGAAAGCTAACGGTTAATGAAGGAGCCATGACTACCTTCCAGGTGCATGTGGGGATGCATGCACTAGTATGAAGTGGGGAAAACATTGCAGCTGAGTCCATTGGTGTCTCTTCCACCTTGGAAAAGACCAGGGCTGACTTGAAGGATGGCACCGCGTGTGTCATCCTCTCTGTCCCTTCTCCTGATGTTGCTGTATTTGTGATAGGCATGAACCATAAAAAATGCTGTCAGTCGTGACTTCTGCACTGCCAACTGCTTAGCTCCCCTGACCAGTCATCCATCACAGTTCAGGTATTGTGGAAGGCCTCATGACCACAGTCCATGCCATGACTTCTGCCTAGAAAATAAAAATAATAGCAATGATATAGTGCTTACTTTAAGATTTGCAGAGCACTTTACATATATTACCTCATTTGATCCTCACAGTAACCCCAGCTGGTGGTAGGTACTGTTATTCTTTCCATTTCCGTACTGAGGCAGATAGGTCAAGCAGTTAGTAAATGTTTGAGGCAGGTTTTGAACTCAGCTCTTCCTGGTTGCAGGCCTACTGCTCTATCCATTCTGCCGTTTTTCTATCCCAACATAAGTAGATGACTCCTCTGCCAAGTTGTGATGGACATGATGCTACTCAAAGCATTTTCCCATTGGAATACTAATGTATCATTGGTAGAATTGTGAACTGATCCAACCATTCTGGAGAGCAGTTTGGAAGTATGCCCAAAGGGCTAAAACTATAAAACCCTTTGATCCAGCAATACCACTACTAGGTCTGTATCCCAAAGAGATCATAAAAAAGGGAAAAGGAGCTACATATGCAAAAATATTTATGGCAGCTCTTTTTGTGGTGGCAAAGAATTGGAAATTGAGAGGATGTCCGTCAACTGTGGAATGGCCAAACAAGTTGTGGTATGTGAATGTAATGGAATACTATTGTGCTATGAGAAATGGTAAGGAGGCAGATGTCAGAAAAATCTGGGAAGACTTACATGAACTGATGCTGAGTGAAGTGAACAGAACTGGGAGAACACTATACACAATAACAGCAACATTGTGATGATCAGCGATAAGTGACTTAGCTCTTCTCAGCAATACAATGATCTGAGGTCATTCTAAAACATTCATGATGGAAAATGCTATCCACATCCAGAGAAAGAGCTGTGGAGTCTGCAGATTGAAGCATATTTTCACTTCTTTTGTTTCTCTTTTCTCATGGTTTTTCCCTTTTGTTCTGATTCTTCTTTCACAACACAACTAATGTGGAAATATATTTGATGTGATTGTACATATATGACATAGCAGATTGATGTCTTGCAGGGAGGGACAGGAGAGAGGGAGAAAAATTTGGAACTCAGAATCTTGTGAAGATGAATGTTGAGGGGCAGCTAGGTGGCGCAATGGAGAAAGCACTCGCCCTGGAGTCAGGAGGAGCTGAGTTCAAATGTGACTTTAGACACTTCCTAGCTGTGAGACCCTGGGCAAATCATTTAACCCTGATTTCCTTAAAAAAAAGAATGAATGTTGAAAACTATCTTTACATGTAATTGGAAAAAATAAAATACTATTAAGTGAGGGGTTCAGGGGGAACCATTTTCCCTGCTGCCACTCATGCCCTATGGTAGCCCACATAGAGGACCAAGTGGAATCCTATAACTTTAACTCTTCCACCTAGGATGCTAGGTTTTGACAAGCCTACTTCTTGGTATGACAGTAAGTATGGTTCTAGCATGTACATGGTAGACGTATTGCACCAAGAAGAAAAGTAGAAGACATAAGCCTTCTTTTCCAACCAGAAGAGGAGCTTCACCCCTGAGGAGTCCACAATCCGAACTGGGGCTCTCATGCCTCTCCCTATACGCAGTCTCTGTCCGAAGGTAGCCTTGAATGTAAGGCAGAGACTCATCTGCAGAAGGTTAAGGAGGAGAACCATGAACACGTTCAGTGATATTGTCCCAAAACAACACAGGCACACTAGAGAAATGACCTTGCAGGCAGTTCAGTGTGAGATCCAACTAAGCCAGCAAACAGGGCAACTGGGACAGACGTGCCCATGTTGTTACCACTGACCTATTTTTATTGGCTGTGCTTTGGTTCTACCCCTGAGGTGTCCAATGTATTGCATGAGGAAGGTGGCTCTTCAGATGAGGTCAAGGAGAGCAGCTGACCCTGACCAGAAGGGCCCAGAAAAAAACCCGAACTGGAGAAGATCCAGTTTAAAGCAACCCTTGAGGGTTGTCAACATAGCTCAAAGGACTCTAGGGAATTCCAAAGAAGGCAGAAGATCACGGAGGGCTACTTCTACAAGAGAAAGGCCAACATCAACTCCTGAGGCATGCTTGATTTCTCATTTGTATAAAATGATTGAGAATGATCTATTTGTCCTTGATGAAAAGCTGGAAAAGTGATTCGCTGTAGCAGAGCACATCTCTGAAGTCCCACAGCTGATGATTTTACAGACACTGCCATTATGGCTTGTATTTGACTATGTAGAACAGAACACAGTCTTTGTAATTTCTTCTTTAGATATCTCTCAAACATTCATTCAAACGTTAGATAAGCCTCTGACAGATGGCAGTTATAGAGAGGACTGTGTTCAGTGATGTGCCAAGAATTACCATAAATTTGGGTATGACCCAAGCATTCATCAGTGCCCTATTATACCACTTAACTACCTATGTGTTATTTTGCCTCCCAGGATCCTGTTTGCTGGATCTCTAAATGAAGGGTCTTGGATGATGTCTGAAATCCCTTCTGTCTTCTGATACTATATTATGTTCTGTGTCGCATCCAAACAAAGAGATTTCCTATTGAAACCAAATTTCTCTAAATGCTCTACCCATGGGTAATTCTGCTAATTGTATCAAACATTACAAATTTCTTCAGGGAAATCAACTATAACTGAGGATCTAAACTGAGGAAGAACAAAGTGAATGAAAAATGCATGTTGTCTGGACATGATGTACAGCTAGATGGGCAGCCTCTTTGATTTGCCTTCTGGTATTTGTAGGCATCAGTGCAGCACCTGGACAGGTAGATGGCTAGCGAGATAAAGAAAGGAGTCTGTTTTAGACAAGCCATAGATGGACAGTAAGGTGGGCCTAAAATTGAATTGAAAAAAAAATAAGGGTGGATTTTATTTGGGAAATTATGCAGCACTTTCAGTGGTACTAAATCACTCATTTTCCCCAAAGCCTCTCTAACAGTATTATCTCCTTTTGATGCTATAGGGCAACAAATCAGAGACACTGTAATGTGTCAAAAATCAAAATTACTATTTTCTCCAAGAGCAGTGTAAAGGCTTATGGTGGACATTAGGTTGCCACATTGTAGCAACAATTGTATGCCTAGGAGAAGTGCTTTGAACCACCAACAAGGACACATCTGACTAGGAAAAGCTGGTGAGGTGACAAGAAGGCGAGACAGTGTCTGGCTGCAGCTGACCCCTCCGTTGGTGTTCTGGGGATGCTCAGAGACCTGGATGCAACTTCTGGTGTGTCGCAAGCTTCTTGTGTTGAGGCTTTGTAGGAAGAAGTGATTAGGAATCCCACAGGATACGCAGACAGGTCCGGGCAGGTTAGCATCTGCATTGGGATGAGGATCACAGAATCCACTGAAAAGGAAGATAGAGATGAGGCACACAGCGTCTTTGCCTGGGCAGCTCTGGGCAAGTCCTTCTCTGACACTCTGTCACATATGTGCCATCATCCTGGGGATCCTACTGTAAATTCCTTCATAGTACCACAGCTTCCATTCCTGCCCTTGATTCTTGTTTCCGTCCCCAAGCCTAGTAACATCTTACGTGTGTGTGATACTCACAGAGGTGTCATATAGGTAGCACTTTAAGAGCTGTCCTTGGATCAGGGAGACTGAAATTCAAGTCCCACTCCCACCCCATCGGCTGCGTGGCCTGGGAATGTCACTTCAGAGTGCTCCAAGCAGCTCTGTTGCTTCATAGGTAAAGGAAATTTCTTCACTGGGAGTTCTCTACGCCAATCACATCGCAGATCTAGTTCTAAATATCAGATCTAACACTAACACAATTATCTCTTTAATGTCCTACAACTATCTAGTGAAGTTGGCAGTGTAAAGATTCGTATACCCATCTTGCAGATGAAACAAACGAGGCTCCAAGAAATTGTGACTTTAAGTAACTTTGGGCAGACTGGTCAGGGTCAGAGCCAGGATTCAAAACCTAGTCTTTTTATTCCAAATTTGATAGCGTTTATACTTTACCACAGCGTTAACCTCTTCCTGACACAGTTCCCAGAACTAGTTCTTCCCCATTTTGCTGAATGTTTGCAATTTCTAATGAAGTTATGCCATGCTATCATACTTCATCAGACATATCTTAGTCTGAAAATTCCTGAAGTTCATTGATTTGGATAAATTAAGGAATTAATGCCTATTTCTGTATGTAGAAATTTCTAAGTTTGAAATTCTGTATTTTTATGACAATATTAAATAGTTTTTAGACTGATTCCCAGAATAAACACTGGATTTAGGTGATCTGAAACATGAAATAGTAGTCTGTAGTAGGAAAAGCACAGAGAATCAGAAGACGTGGCTTATTCCCATCTGGTCACTTTAGTCACTCCTATAAAGCAGGTACAATAACATATGCACCACCTTTCTTACAGGATCATTATAGGGGTCAAACGAGGTGATCAAGGGCTCTGTTAGCTCCAAGTTGTTATGTAGATAGAAGTAGTTACTATCCCAGCATTAAAAAGGTGTGGATGATTCTAGGAATACTGTGAACCAAAGCAGCATGGTCAGTCATTTCCATGTGTTTCTTCCCAATCAGATGTTTCATCAGCGAGTTGCCTCACTTGCAGGACAGCTTTGTGGACAAACTTCTAGACCTCATGCCTCGACTGATGGCTTCCAAGCCTTCGGAAGTAGTCAAAATTCTGCAGGCCACTCTTCGACAGAGTACTTTCCTTCACCTTCCCCTGCCAGAACAGGTCAGTTTCCATGTGCATGGTCAGCAATTCAGTGCATTTTCGCTAAGAGTCTGCTACATGTCAGGCTTGTGCTTGAGGGGAGGAAGACAGAGACAGCCAGCCAGACATAATCTCTGCCCTTGAGGTGCTCTTAGCCTCTGCAAGGGAAATGAATATAATGTGGAAGTGCCATTAAAAGAGGTACAGACAAAAAGCCCTGAGATTTCTGAGAGTTCACTGGGTTCTGGAAGAACTAGGAAAGGCTTCATTGAGGATGTGGCATTGGATCTGGGCTTGAAGGATGAGTACACACCAGATAAGTGGAGCTGGGGGGGAGGAGAGAGAGATCTTGATGGAGATGTCTGCTCAGAGCATGGTGTACATGGTACAGCGTAATAGGAGCTGTATTAGGCTGGTCCCTGAATCCTCAGCTCACAGCTTTGGTTTGGGTTCTGTAGGTCATGGGAAGGCCCAAAAGGTTGGGAGCAAGAGAGTCGTGGTCAGAGCAGGGCTTTAAAAGAAAGATATATCTGGTCCTATGAGCAGGGAGGTTGGGGGAACAAGAGACAAAAATCAGGGTAAATGTACGCAGACAAAACATTTGGTAGTAATAGGAACAAGTGAGCCAGAGAAATCCAGACACATTTCAGTATTACCCTCGTTCGCCTATAACTTTAATAACACGGAAGAGTGGGAAAAGTAGTGGAATTAAAGTCAGAAGAACTGGGTCCAAATGCTGACGTTAGCATGTAGTACTTACGACCTTCCACCAGTCATTTCCTTACCTCTGAGACACAATTTCCTTATTCGTAAAATGGGAGGAAAATATGACTCACACACAGCCTGACTGCCAGAGCTTGTTGAGACTTAAAGTTCCTTAAAAACATGGAGTGTTGTTATTATTATTTTGAATGAGGCTTGGCCCTTGAACAGTTGTAATGGTTGGAATGGGGTATTTCATTAAACTAGACACGCAGACCCTCAGATAGAAGCTCATTGTGAATATTCCCCTTGTTTCTCCTTCTGTCTCCTGTGCCATCTTTTACTTCCCAAGGTCATTCTGTCCCCTCTGTCACCATGTGCTTCTCTACCCTGCAGATCCACAGAGCATCAGCCACAATTATTGAGCCGGCTGGTGAGTCAGACAACCCTCTGAGGTTTACCTCTGGGCTGGTGGTGGCGCTGGACGTTGATGCGACTCTGGAGCATGTGCAGGATCCTCAGACAATTGTCAAAGTGCAGGTCTGTTCACATAAAATATTTACAAGACTAAAGTCAGAAAATGATTGGGGTATTTTTGGGGTAGCTTGGATTTAGTCAGAATGCTCTTTGGGAATTGGATCAATTAGTCATGTGATGAATCTGTTCATAGACAAGTAAAAATGTGGTTGAGTTCATTATTACCTGTCTGAAAACTACAGTCTGTAGAACACATTTTGTGTATTCATAATTGTTTAGAAATTATTTAGACATAATCCATTTTAGGAAATGAATTCTGGGATGATTTTGAGTTTCTGCAGTTAATATTTTAAAGAGATTTTCAGTGATCATATTTTTTAAAACCATGACACTCATGAAACCTTTATTGAGGAAACTTTTATTGAGCATCTACTGTATGCCAAGCATTATAGATGCCAAGACAAAAGTGGAACAGTCCTTTTCATCAGAGAGCTTATATCCTACAGTACACAGAGAAGTAAATACCAAATATCTATGGTGTAAGTACAAAGTCATTTCAGGGAGAGGTAAAGCACTTACAGCTTTCCAATAGTCACATAAGATTTTCTCCACATGAGTGTTCCACATGAATCTCTTGGGACTGAACTGTGCCATGAAGGACGTGTGGATAGAGGAAAGTCTGGGCAGATGGGCACAGACCCTGCCTTGGTAATTTCCATACAGACTTTTTTGAGATGATTCTAAGTGATTGTTTACATATTTGAAGATAGGAAAGATGTTAAAAAACACTGGCATTAGGTGGCAAATAAACTTGAAGTGTGAGTGTAAGCCATTGGGCATTCTGGGATGGGGTAAAAACCTTTGTAGTACAGTTTTTACATTTGCCATTTGAAGTGTGTCTCCCTTGCCTTTGAAGGATCATTAAGGTGTAAGCAGGTCATGAGTGCAGAGGTGTGTATGTGAGGAACCCAAAGAGTTACTGTTATGGAGCCCTCGGGAAATTCACAAATGCACATATTAAGGGGAGTGAGGAGCCCTCACTTGGATGCTTGCAAGTCACATAAGTTTAAAAAATGTTTGTTCCTCTGCTGAAAAAAACATTTTTGTCTTGGAGAAGAATACAACATTTACTGCTCTTTCTTTCTTTCTTTTTAAAAATGTCTTTATTTTTTCTCAATCACATGTAAAAATAATTAACATTCTTGTTTTATAATTTTTGAGTTCTAAATTCCCTTCTTCCTTCCCTTCTCTCCACCTTTTTGAGAAGGCAAGCATTTTGCTCTAGATTATACATGTGCAGTCATGCAAAACATATTTCTGTATTAGCCATGTTGCTAAAGAGAATACTCACACACAAAATAAAGTACATTTTTTAAAAAGTGTGCATTGATCTGCATTCAAACTCTTATCAGTTCTTTCTTTGAAATGGATAGCATTTTTTCATCATGAGTCTTTCCAAATTGCTTCGGATCATTGAGAATAGCTAAGTCCTTCACAGTTGATCGTTGTACAGTGATGCTGTTACTGTGTACTGTGTTCTGCTGGTTCTGTTCACTTCACTTTGCATCAGTTCATGTAAGTCTTCCCAGGTTTTTCTGAGAACATGTTGCTCTTCATTTCTTACAGCACACCAGTAATATTCCATCACAGTCTTCAGCCATTCCCCAGTGGCTGCTTTCTCAGTAAAAGAAATAGTTATTGGAGACAAATGCTGAGGCAGCACAGCAGAATGGGATGAGCACTGGAGATGGAGGCAGGAGATCTGGGTTTGAATCCTGCCTCAGATACTTAATGATTCTGAGCATGCACAAGTAACCTTCTTAAAGCTTCAGTTTACTTTCTGTAAAATGGGGTTCGTGGCACTGCCTACCAAATAAGGTTGTTGTGAGGAAAACGCTATTCACATCTCTAAGCATTATACCAAGGTAAGTTGGTATTCTTGAGTGACGATGATGGTGATGATGATGTCATCAGAGACCTTGCACCACAGCAGTGGCGTTGGTTTCTTTTTTAGCTCTTTTTGAAGAGCATGAAATAATAGAAGGAAGGGTGGTCTTCATCGCCGTCACAGTGGGGAGCTGGGGTTGAGCTGGCCTGACGTTTAGAGCTGAGTCACAGCGGCAGTGTCCCTTCAGAACCGAGCCAGAACGGTTGGGGGAAGAAACCAGAAGCCCTCCTTCAGAGTGCGTTTGTGACCTCTGAACTCTAAGGTTTCCTCTTTGTAAAATGGGGCTAAAGGGAGGCCGTGTGGAGGCTGTGAGGTACTGTAGAAATCTGAGTTACAGTCCTCATCAGTTCAGATGTGAAACACCGAGAGTTAGGTAAGGGAGACAGACTGTAGCCTGTCAGTTCAGCATGTATTTGCATGTCTCCTAAAGACTTTCTCTGCATTTTTTAAAGCTCTGCCCCCAGAACTGAAGCTTAAGTGCTGGCTAGTCCTTCAAAGACAGAAATTCTCCCACGGTCAGCTCAGCGACAGGCTGGGATGGCCCCCATAGCTTGAGAAGGCCACAGCTGTCAGTGTTGTAGTCTGGACAGCTCTCATACAAATGCAGTCAGAGATACTGGGGGTACCAGAAAGTGAAAGGCATATTACCTGTTTTCATTTACCTGGAGAAGTGGACAGAGATGATTAATCTCTGTTTAAATTCTGACTTGGCCTTTTTTTTTTCTATGTGACAAATCACTGAGCCTCCCTTGACCTCATTTTTTTGGTTTGTAAAATGAGGGATTTGAAACTAAAATTCTGTGATTCTGAGCCACTTGAACTCTTGTAGACCTTAATTTCTTCATCAATAAAATGGGAGTGATAATCCCTGCTCTGATTCCTTGATAGGGCTGTAGAGGAGATCAGATATGATAATGGATGCATAAGTTCTTTGTCATTGATAAGGCCTCTTACTCTGGGAAAGGACCTATAAGAGTGGTTTTGTTTTTTATCTTGCCATGGTTTTGAAGTATAAGAATTTCCTTTGGCCCTGGCATGATTTCATTGGCGTGGGAAACTCCCTCTAGCAATGCAGACTGACAGCTCTTCTGCAAATTCAACTCTTGAAAGAGTTCCCTGGAGCCTTGGAAGATAAACAGACTTGGTCCAGAGACACACAGCCAAGTATGGGGTCCAAGGTGGGGTTTGAGCCCGGGCCTTCCTGACTGTGTGGCCAAACCTCTGTTTCCTGGGCTATGCCACTTCTCATCATCATGACAATAATAATCCCCTTGCACATTTACGTAGTAGTGTAAGGTTAACCAAGAAGCTTCCTCACCCTAGCACTGCAAGGGAGGTAGTGCAAGTATATTATGCCCGTTTGCAGATGAGCAATCTGAAGGATGTGAAGAGATATTAGTTGGTTTGCACAGGGTCATAAAGTAAGTTAGTTACAGAGCTGGAAAAGGTGTCTTGACTCCACATCTCACTTGTTTAGTCCAATGTCATTTCCTTTGTACTGTTCACACTGCCTCTAATGAATCAAGAGACAAGTTGTGTTTGTGTGGTTCTTTCTGGATATTGCAGAGTGATAGATGCAGAGGGAGTAGCTTTACAGATAAAATGGACAGAAATACAGGCAGCTTTCTTGATTCAGAATCTGTGTGTCTTCTCTGTTTTGTTTAAATGTCACCATCAGATGGGTGAAACTAATTGTCTCTTCTTGGCATGGGGGTGACCTTGGCTTCTCGAGGGCCACCTCAGTGGAGCACAGTCTTGACTGTTCTTACCAAGCTGGAAGAATGTGAGTAAAGGCCTGTCCATCATCTTAGGGACCAGCCTGGCAAAGAGTGGAAATCTCATTAGCAAAGGGTTGGATGCCAGGAAATTAAATTTTTTTGATCACTACAACTCATGAAACTTTCTCCTAAAGCACTCATGTGGATGGTATCATTAATCCTTGAAGATGAAATTAGAATGTCCTGGACAAGTACATTCCATGGCTAAAGTGGTGTTTGCTTCCTTATATTCCTGATTTGTTTCTCTTCAGGTATTATATCCTGATGGTCAGGCCCAGATAATCCATCCCAAACCTTCAGACTTCCGAAATCCTGGGCCTGGAAGACATAGGCTGATAACTCAAGTTTACCTCTCCCATGGTGCCTGGACAGGTAAGGAGCAATGAGTCTGGCTTCCTGGGCACTCCTGGGTCCTTCACCCCTCAAGTGAGGGGACAGTGTGCAAGGGGGAATACAGTCCTCCCAGAATAAGAAAATCTTCTGATGGAGCTAATTCATCTTCTTTCCTACCTCTCCTAGGGATTTGCCTTTATGCACAGTAGAAAAGTTGAGGGTTGAGTCTCCCAGTCTCAGAACTGAAAGTGACATCAGAAACCCCCTCAGGAGTCCAGCCTCCCCCAGAAGCAGGGATTCCTTATACCAACCTTCTTGACAAATGACCATCCAGACAGTGCTTGAGTACTAGTGACAAGGAACTCTCTACTTCCCAAGGTAGTCCACTCAGTTTTTGAGAGCTCTGGTTATTTCAAAGTCTTTCTTTCTCTTAAGTCAAAATCGTAGGATCATAGGGTTTAGAGTGTAGTAGCAAACCCCCTAGCACGCCCAGGATGGCCTACTGGCCCAGGTTCTTTGGTCTGCTTTATAAAGGAAAGACAGTTTCAAAGGGGTCAACAATCTTACTTTAATTACAGGTAAGTAGAAAGATGTGAGTATAGAAAATATAAGCAGAGAAATTAGCACAGAGATTCAACAGACAGGGCCCCAACCGTCTGAACAAAGTAATCCAACCACCTACGTACAGCACCAGAGCAGAAGAGCACCAATGTCTGAGTAGGCAGGGGGCTCTGAACATACAGCTGCTCAGAGTCCCGACCAGGGAATCAAAAAGGTCCTTCTCATGAGTGAGCCCCCCGAAACAAAATACCAACCTCCCAGTGTATACAGTTTTCAACTAATAGCCTCAGAGCCAGATGGCATCACAACCCATATGACTCAGCACAGCTGTGAATTACCAAGGCCATCCTTCAGATGTTTACAGTTTGGCCTGAGCCTAGGCACTGAACTCCAGGAAAAAAAATCCCACTTTGCTTCCTTTTACATAAATGTAGAAGGAGCCTTAGATATAGACAAAGTCCAGCCCCCTCACTTTAGAGATAAACTGAGGTCTGGGGAAAAGAGCTTTGCCCAGGGTAGTACCTACTAAATGACTGGGTACAAACTCCAATGTGGGTCTCGTTCTGTGCATACACAGCCCCCTAGCCCCCACCCTGGCCATGCCTCCCTAGTCCCCCTTGGGCCTTCCTGTCTTCTGTGGGGTCAGCAGGAGAACTGTGGGCTGCCCCCCAATAGTCTGTTAGAAAGAGGTTAGGAGATACGTGTCTTTTCTCCTCAGGCTGCACTTCATGTTCTCAGAATAACCAGTGGGTATTTGTACTGTCCTCTTACACAGGTCTGCCACTATAAGGGATTGTTTTATTTATCAAAATAGCAGGAAAGTCTAACAGTAGAGAGGGCGTCATGTAATGGAAATGTCTGCAGAGAGGCAGCATGGCACAATGTAGAGAAAACCTGGGGTCAAGCCCTCCCTCCCGTGCCTCCTGGCTCTGTGACCCTGGGCAAGTCAGGTCAACCTGCATTGCTAGAGGAAATTGATTCCCTTGGGACTGCCCTATGCTACTCAGTGACAGTCCCTTATCCCCTAGCAGTATAAAGAAGCGCTGCACTGCTACACCAGAGTACTTGTTTTCTTCATTTTCTCATTCGAGCTTTAAAACAGCCTTCCGAAATAAGATGTTGAGATTCAACATTGTGTAAAAGATGGTCCTCTTGATTATCCCATACTCTTCCTGTCTCTCTGTACCTACCCTGGGAGGCTTCTTTTATCCCTGTCCCCATTACCTTTGGGGATCATCTACCTCCCAGCTACGGTGGCAAGATAAGCTAGAAGAACCAGCCTTCACTGGCATCGCAGGGATGGGGTCCTGCAGGTTCGGGAAGTGAGCTGTGATGGGCAGGGTTTTAGGATAGGGATGCTGAGAATTCCCTGGAAAAAGAGACCCAAGGAAATTTTGTTGGGAAGCTTGCCTTGGTGAATGGAGTGGGTGATGACTGCAATTTTCATGAAGATCAGAGCCCATTTTTTCCCTTAATCTGCCCTGAGTTGATGACTCAGCTGTATATTTGGCAGGGATAAGTGAACTGTTCTGTAAGAGATCTGTGCGTTTCTCAAGTAAGAGATTCAGAGAGCATCGATGAGTTATTACCCTTCCAGGAGGCTTTGCAAGGCCTAGGTGTTTTACTTTCCTACTTCCCACCTCATGAGGGGGGGAGCTGTGCAGATGCACACGCACACACACACACACGTACACGAACATGTACACGTGTAGGCATACTAAAGATTGATAAATATGCTTGAGAGTAAGACATCCAGAGCCTCAGGGTCATCAGTACACTGAGGCTGCATGGCCCACAAATTCTATTTTCCTCAGTGCCAGATTGACTCCCTTCCCTATTCCCAAAGCCTCCCTAAGGGGTAGGAAGCCTGCTCAGTGCTGCGGAGACTGAAGCTCTTCTGGAGGCTGGGGAAAAGAAGTAGGAGGAGGAATGCAGAGCAGGGGGCCTGCTAATGCTTTCGTGGGGTTCAGTCTGGGCTCCTGAGTTTGAGGCTTTCAAACTGTTGCCCACTTCCTAGTAGGTTGTTTTTGACACAACCACTACCTTTCAAGTAGCCTGTAATTGTTGAAGGTGTTTTTAGTGGAAGAGACATTTAAAGCAGTACATATAGCATACTGGAAAGTCAGGATGCCTGGGTTCTAGTCCCAGTTTTTCCACTGATCTTGACAAAGTCGCTCTCTTTCTCTTATGTCTTATTTCTTGGCCTTTGAATTGAGAGGACCAGCCTCAAAGCTCTACAAGGACTGCTCAGCACTAACATTCTACAGATTAAAAAATAATCTGGGGACCTACGGGTCATACTACGCAGGAATGATGTAGCTGCCTTTGGAAAATACTCACAAAGCAGGGATGCATGAAAAATCATCCAAGTGTGACTTATACCTCTAGCTTAAGGCTAAAAGGTCTTTTTTTTTTTTTAAGAGTTTTGGTTGTTTTTTTAGCTTATTCTTTGTTTCTTTATCAGCCAATATCTTCCAACTGCTGTAACGCACAAACCTAAATTTATGATGGGACACATTGCCATCCATAAGATTACCCTCTAGATTTGAGCTGTTAAGCCAGTGTCTCAGAAAACCTCACCATTTCCACTTAAAGGAGAGGTTCTTCAGCTAGGAGTCTGTGAACTTGTTTTTAAAAATAGTTTAATGACTATATTTCAGTATAATAATGTATTTTGTGGTATGTATTTGAAAACATCATTCTGAAAAGGGGCTTGTAGGCTTCCCCAGACTGCAAGGGGAGTGTAGAATAAAGAAGACAAAGCACCCCAGATTCCAGGAGAGCACAGTGCGGAAATAAGAGTCCCTGTACCTTGGGGTCTAGGGACCTAGATTTAAATCCCAGCTTTGACTGGAATTTAAATCCCTTAAGCTCTCTGAAGCCACAAAGGTCTTCATGTATAAAAATTGGGATAATGATGTTTATACTGCTTTTCTCCTAGAGTTGTATTAAAGAAAGAATTATGTAAAGTACTTGTCTGTACATATTCGTTTGCTTATTGTCTTCCCTTAGATTGTGAGTTCCTGGTGGGCATGACTATCTTTTGTACCCCCAATTATTTAGCACTACACTTTGAACATAATAAGCAATGACATGTTTATTGACTAATTCAGAAATGGGGCAGCTAGGTGGCAGCTAGGTGGCGCAGTGAATAGATTGGGTGTGCCGGCAGGAAGACTCATCTTCCCAAGTTCAAATCTGGTAGACTTTTACTTAGTTTGGTGACCCTGAGCAAATCACTTAAGCTGCTTGCTTCAGTTTCCTCATCTGTAAAATGAACTGGAGAGGAATGTGGCAAACCACTCCAAGATCTCTGGCAAGAAAACCCCAAATGGGGTCAGGAACAGTCGGACATGACTAGAAGGACTGAACAACAACGTCCCAACCCGCAAAGAGTCAGACGTAACTGAACCAGAATACAGAAATGAAATTTCTTTACCTAAAGTTCATTTTTACAATTGATTTGTCTTGATATTTCATTTAAATTTCCCAGAGTTGTGTGGAAGGTCTTAAACTCAATGGCTGTCTCTCTCTTCCTTTCAGAGCCGTGTCAGATTGAAGTGAGGTTGCTGTTGGCCTATGATTCTTCCACCCGAATCTGCAGACCCCCTTGTTTGGACAGTGCAGAAGCCTTGCCGCTGGTCGAGAACAGTATTGAGGGAACAATCCCTTTTAGCAAACCTGTCAAGGTTTATATCATGCCTAAACCAGCTAGACGCTGAAATCTACCCATCTCTAAGGCCTTCCTGTGTAAAGCAGCATCCCAAGGCAACCAGGAAGTTGATTCTGGTCATCCTGTCCTTCACCTCTCTGAGGCAGAACACACCTCCGAGCCCATGGGAGGAGAGTTACTGAGCAGCAGCCCATGTTGTTACACATCATTAATTCAGACTTCTGTTGCTGGATGCTCAGGATAGGGTAACTCTGGGGCCATCTCGCAATAGTGAATCAGCAGGGATGCCTTGGGATTCACAGGGTTAGTAGCAGCCAGAAATTCCCACGAAGGCTGGATTGCCATAGCTTTCTTCAAGGACTGGTGCACTAAGACTCCTGTTTTGCCCAGTTCAAAGCACAGGGTAAATAACTTTACATTAAAACAACCAAAAAATTTCAAGTCTACTTTTCTTTTTACAATAAATGTTGAGAAAATCACGAATCTGGTTTTGTCTCATGAAGGGATTTGCATTCACATTAGAAAATGTTTGCTTTCCTCAGATGTTCAGCACCAAACCCAGTTTTTTTTTTAACTATTTTTTAATGTTTAACAATCCCCGTTTTTTTTTAATCTACCCTCCAATCTACTCCCTCAACAAGAATTGGTTAGTTCTGCCATCTTGCTTCTTAAATTTCTAGTTTCTTCAGCTGGGTTCAATACAAACTAGTTTCCAGTAACTGAATTTTGCCACCTAGAGCTTTGTGGGTGAGTGTCTGCATCAAGCATCTAGAGGAGCATCTAGCCCTGGCAGCAGAGAGCTGTTAAAGAACAGATTGTGTTGACACTTTCAGTCCAGTCAGAGAGCAAACCAAGAATTGACCATGTGCAAAGCAGTGTTTAAAGTGCTTTCAATATCTGCTCAGTAATGCAGTCATTGCAGCTACTGGGGGGGCAGGGTGGGAGGTGTGCATGTGTGTTATTGGAACCTGTGAATTTATTGGTTGAGGTAATGTATATTATAAAAATGAACCAAAGAATACTGGAATTAATGGAGCACTTAAGTCCTGCTATGTCCAGACTCTGTGCTAGGTACTGGGGAACTTGGATTTTTTTCCAAGATTCCAATGATGAAACATACCAGATATACCAGCAGCTATGGAATGAGGAAAAGGTTTCATGTAGAAGCACGTACTTGAGTCTTGAAGGAAAGGGGATGCTGAGCTGGAGGTGAGGGTATGCACTCTGGTTGGGGGATCATCCAAAGGCATAAAGTTGGGAAACGGGGTGGTGTGTATGAGGAACAGCAAGAAGGCCTTGCTCACTGCTTGTCGGCATGAGAGATGGACTGTGGGAATAATCTAGCCTTGGCATTTGTCACTAAGACAATGAATAAATGAAAAAGTGTTGAAGTCCTTCCACTGTGCAAAGCACTGGAGGTACAAATAGAAAAAGATGGCAAACTGCAGTCCACGAGGTGGCATTTTAACATTTAGAGACATATACGAGAAGGCTCAAGTACTGGGGAAGTGTCAGGCTTGGAACACCTTAGAATCCATCCAGGTGACTGCCCCAAACAACTGGGACCCTGGAGGGGGAGAAGTGGCACCTAAGATTCAGGGTGAAGTGGAGATTCCAAGTTCCATCCCTCCCAGAAGGGAAGAATCAACAGGAAGGGGTTAGGGTCTTCTAGTAGAGGATTCCAAGGAAGATGAAGTGGAGCTGAACCAGTTAACTAAGAGGATAAGATTGGAAAGAGTGGAAAGTAAAGCCAGAGGAAGAATAACATTGTAGTGAAATACAGAAGGATGCTGAGATTAGAGGTTACTAAGACTAAAAGATAGGTTTAGAAGGAGTAAGGGGTAGGAAGAGACGTGAACTCGAGCGTTCATAGAGCATTTCCTATGAGCTCTGCACAGTGCACACTGCTGGGGATTCAAATACAAAAGCAGCCGCCAGCTCTGCCCTCGGGGAGCTAGCACCTGGAAGAGGGATGTCCAGAGAGGGGCAGTTTGGTCTTATGAGTTACAGGAGTAGTGAACAGCATTATAGGAAAGTAGGTTGTTGTGCCCCTTCTGGAATCAACAGCAGAATTCTGACCGAGGTTCCAGAATCGTAAAGGTGGGTATGGGAATGGGGGTTGGTGAGATGTCCATGGATTAGGGAATCAAATGGAATCATGAATGGGGGCCTGCCCATCAGGACAGTGGGGTGCCAGGGCATTAGTTCTGGGGATGAAAGGGTTGGAATGATAGGAAGTTAGGATCAGAAAAAAGAAGTGGAACGTTTGCGAGTGATAGTGAGATCAAGGTAGGGTTATCCCTGTATGCAGCTGAGTTGGAGTAGAGAAGTAGAGTAGGGGCCTGTAGATGATAATCACAGGTAGATAGAGATGATGGTTAGGTGGGCAGATAGGGAGAGAAACAAGCATCTATGAAGTGCCAGGTACTGTGCTAGGTGCTTACAATCATCTCAATTGATCCTCATGACAACCCTTGGAGGTAGGTACCATTGTAATCTCCATTTTTTACTGAGGAAACTGAGGCAGGCAGTGATTAAATGACTGATATCACACAGCAAGTAGGTGTCTGAGAATTTGAAGTGGAGTCTTCCTAACTCTAGCTCCCCTCTAGAGAGAAGGGAAAGAGAGAGAGGAAATTGGCTAAATTCTTACTCTGTCCCACGCTGTCCAAAGTACCAGAATCTAGCCTTTGAGGAGGTTGATCAGGGACTGTTTGATATATGATGCGCCCAGTTTACACAGCCAGAGTCTTCATCTCAGCCCACATAAATCATCTCTACCCACAACTTCCTGTGCTTGAGGCACTCCCTCTGCCTCAGGCTCCTAAACTGATTGTTCATCCTTATCTCTGCCCTGACCTCCAGTCTCTTTACCCATCCCTCTCCTAATCTAAATCACCCCCCTGCTCTGGTCTCACTCCCCTCCCTCTGGCTTACCAGTTCAGCCATACATTTTCCTTAGATCCCATCTTTTCTCCTATCAATCACCAGTTCCTCTTTAACTCTCAAACCTTGGGTTATCACTCCCCTCCCCTTACCCTCCATCTACCATCTCTGCTCAACTCTAGTGCTTCACTTTGGCCCTAGGATGACTATCCCTAGCACTTATTTCAAACCTCTTCAATCACCACCTCCTTTTCCCCCTCAACAGAGGGCTTTGCCTCCTACGTTACTTTTTTTTTTAAATGGAAGTTGTTTATCCTAAGCTACCTCTCCTCCACCCTTGGAAACCTCTTCCATCTTTTCCCATTCTCCTTTGCTCCAATCGGATGAATAAGTAGCCTTGCTGAAGCCAACCTCTCCACTCACATTCATCCCATGCCCATGTCTCCTTAATCATTCTCTTTATCTTTAGTCTCCTTATCCACAGACTCCATTCCCTATTCTTAATAGATCTTCATTTGACCGTGCAGTCCTTTCAAGCTAGCATCCTTTCTCACATCTCTTGGAGCCAAATTCCTCAAAAAAGTTACATTGTTTCTTCATCTTCAATATTTTGCAATCTGGTTTTCTAACCCACTGTTGGACTGAAACCTCTCCAAGGTTACCCAAGATCTCAGGTCAGTGGCTTTTATTCAGCCTTTATGCTTCATGTCTCTGTAACTTGTGACATTATTGAAGCCCTCACACACCACCTCCATGGGCTCTCTTGTAGTCTTCCTACTTGTCCAACAGTCTCCTTCAAAAGTTCATCCTCCCCATAAAGCTTGGATGTCACCAAGGCCTTCTTGCTATACTTTCTCCTTTGGTGATCCCTTTGGTGACCCCTTCAGCAACTATAGTTCCAATAATCATCCAGCTCTATATAGCCAGACTTAAGTCTGCTATATCATCAACTGTCTAGTGGAAACCTCTACTTGAATATCCTATAAGTATCTAAAATGCCCCATGTCCAAAACAATATTTATGACCAAACCATGCACTTCTCTTCCCCCCCTCCCCTTTCAAAGGTCTTATTTCTGTTTAGGGTGCTGCCATCTTTCCAGTCATATCAAGTCTACCTCTATAAAAGTCTCTTTATCATTCCCTTTTTCCAATTAGGTGGCCACCATCCTAATTCAAGCCCTCAGCTCTCACCTAGATTATTGCAATTAGCCTCTCCCCTCTAACCCATTCTCCACATAGTTGTCAAATAGGTAATCCTAAAATGCAGCTATGACCATATCATTCCCCTGATCAGAAATCTCCGGTAACTTCCTCTTACCTCTGGGATGAAACGCAAAATCAACCTGGCCTTGAACTCCATGATCTTACTTCATATTACTCCCCTTTACACAAACTGTTTCAGTCCGACTGCCCTGCTAGCTGTCCCCTCTACACAAAAATCCATCTCCCAAATCTATGCCTTTGCCAGGTGGCCCCCCATGCCCAAAAGGTAGTTGCTCCTTACCTCTGCTTTGATCCTTTAGCTTCCTTCAAAGCACTGCAAAGGTGCCACCTCATTTGGAGACCTTCCCTTATTCCCCCTACTCATTAGTGTTGTCTCCTTGAAACTTTGTGAATGTCATACTTCCTTTTGTACATATATTCTTCCAGTTGAACATAATTTTTTTTTTTTTGAGGCAGTCAGGGTTAACTTACTTGCCCAGGGTAACACAGCTAGTAGGTGTCTGAGGCTAAATTTGAACTCAGGTTCTCCTAACTCCAGGACTAGTGCTCTTCCACCATGCCACCTCACTACCCTGAAACATAAGCTTTTTGAGGAACTTTGGGTTTTGTATTTGTACCCCTGCTGTATAGCACATTCCCTTGCATCTACTTAGTACTTCATAAATATTTATTGAATTTAATTGAGGGACACTGAAGAAATTATTCCTGTTGAGGTATGGGTTGGACTAGACACTCTGAGAGTACCCTTCCAATTCTAAGGTTTTGTGATCCTGTGGTCCTGTAGAACTCTTTCAGTTCCTTCACACCCCTCATCCCTGCCTTTGATAGTAAGTAAGGCAAGGAAAAATAGTGACTTGTCAGGATTAGAACCCAGGTCTCATGGCCTATTTTTTCCATTTGTGGTCTGTCCTAAAAAGTGTTGCTGATTTTATACAAAAAGAATCCTTAAAAATGGAATGGAGGTCTTATATCCTATAACTGAGCTCTAAATGAGGCCAGAATGGCTCCTGTAGGCTACTTTAGGATAGGAGGATAAAGCACTTTCATTGAACAAGCATTTATTAAGTGCCTACTATATTCTAGGCAATACATTAGACACAAAAAATCTCTTCCCTCAAGGAACTTACATTCTACTGGGGTGACACTCTATGTCCACAGATAAAGGTTTACAAAGATTACATACAAGTGTGTATAAGACAGATGTATGTCAATTTAATGCGGAGTAATTGAAGGGTGACAAAAAAAACTGAGAATCAAGGAAATCCTTTAGAAGGGGAGCTCACCTGAATAAGGCTTGAACAGAGCTAGGAATTTCAGGAGAGAGAAGAGAGGCAAGAGAATATTCCAGGCTGCCAGACACACAGTCTATGGGAAGTTATGGAAGTGTAATGAATGAGGAAATATAGGCTAGTTTGGCTGGATTGTGATTGAGGTGAAGTCTGCAGAATCAGTCTGAAAAGAGAGCCCAGATCTGACTATTGTGAAGGGCTTCTAACGTCAACTCAAGGAGTTTGTATTTTACGCTAAAGCTTTAGCTACCTCCTGAGAATAAGCTGTGTATGATCTTGGGCAGATCATAGGATCATATATATTCAGGGTTGTTGTAAGAGATCTTACAGGTCATTGAGTCCAGTCCTTACAGATGAGATTATGAAAGCCCAAACATGAAATAATTCTACTAGGGCTACACATGTAGTAAGTATCAGAAGTGAGATAGAAACCCAGGTTCTTGCATGCTAAATCCAGGGGGTTTTCCACCATGCCACACCATACTTCATCTCTCTTACCCTCAGTTTGAAATCCTGTAAAATGAGAGGGTCAGACTAGATGGTTTCCAAGGTCCCAGTTCTGACAACCTATAATTTCTTCCATGTGAGCCTCCTTTGTGACATGCAAAGGCCCCTGCACTGGGAGGTCAGGAGATGCCAATGGTATCATGCTGCCTGGGGAGTCTAAATCCCCACCTCTCTTTGCTACAGTTTGGGGATCATAGCAGTTGTCTTAGAGCTACTAATATAATGGACCACAAGAAACAGTGCATTTGCAAGAACAGATTCTGGCTGTGATCACCTCTTGGGCTGGGAAAGTTCACTATCAGGAGCCTGAGTTTCCAACCTGTGCTAGAAGAGACCTACAAAACCATCTAATAGAGTATAGGATTGTGGGGAGTCAAGAAAAAGTGTGCTGAATTGGGGGTCACAGGACCTGAGTTTGATGCCAACTTTGCCATTATCTATGTGGCCTTGGGTAAATCATTACACTTCTGTCTCATTCTCCTCCTCTGTAAAACAAAGGGACTATACAAACGATCTCTAAGTTTACTTTCAGTGTTAGATTTTCAACCCTAAGGTCTAGTCTAATATTTTCATTTTATAGATGGGAAACTGATGCTCTTACTTACAAGCAAAATGTGGCAGAGTATTGATTTGAACCTATGTTCTCTGACTCCAAACACAGCACTTTTTATACCAGAAAGGAAAAGTGATTTGTCCAGAGTCACACAGTAAGTTCTTGCTGGGGCCGGGAATAGAACCCAGGTCCTCTCTCTCCTTCCCAGACTAATGCTGTTCTCTTCCTAGATCTAGTTAATGAATAAAAGGAGTACAATGAAGACAGATACAAGGATGATGATGAAGAGGGAAGATGTGGGAATCTATAAAGCTATGACATTATGGCCAGTCTCTATGTAGTTTTCACAAATGGAGAACCACCAGGTGTCGCTGTGAGGCAAGGTTTGGCTATGTAAGAGCCCTCAAAAACACACAAAAAAAGTGGGGCAGGAGAAGGGAGCATATGCTTCTCTTTTTGAAGTACACTTTTCTCCTCCACTAGTGGCCTCAGAGCAATGATTTTCCTTTGCTCTGTACTGTCTCACTGTCTTCATATCTGAAGCTGAAGTTTTCTCCTGAGGCACTCTTATTCTAAGTCATGCCTGGTTTTGGTTACAACAGATTCATTTTAGCCCAACGGTGAAATAATCTTGGTTACAATGGAACCTGTATCTATTTTGTTGTTCAGTCATGTCTGATTCTTTGTGAACCCATTTGGGGTTTTCTTGGCAAAGAAATTGGAGTGGTTTGTCATTTCCCTCTCCAATTCATTTTACAGATTGGAAAATTGAAGCAAAGTTAATTGACTTACACAGGGTCACTGAACTCAGGTCTTCCTGACTCCAGGCTCAGCACTCTTTCCATTGCACCACCTAACTGTCCTATTCCCCAGTAGAACACCCTTTTATTTTCTCCTTTGTCACTATAAAATGAAATATTTTTACACACATATTGGCCTGTTTCTTTGATTTCTCTGGGGTAGGATAGATGAGTCAAAGGTTATGCTTAGTTCAATAACTGTCAATGCTCCAACTTGTAGCTAGATACATTCACAACTCCCCCCACTAATCAGCCTGTTAACCCACACCCCTTTCAACATTTATCATTTTCCTCTTTTGTTGTTGTTGCCAATTTTATAGGTGGAACCTTAAAGTTGCTTTAATTTGCATTTCTCTAAATATTGATGATTTTAAAAAGGAAAAGTAAGGGAAAATTTTTCTTACATAATCACAGTTTGCAAGTAGACATCTGTACACAAGGAGGAGGGTGTAGGGAGAAGCAGCTGAACGTCACTCTCATCTGAACTGGTCAAAGGAGGGAACATTACACATACACCCACACCTATATGGAGAGTTGGGTATATAAATACATTTCATTCAATAGGCAAATAAGAAGCGAAAAGAGAAGGGGGGAGGGAGAATTGGAGGGAATATTAAAGGAGAAATTATTCCCAAGCCAAACAAATTTTTTACTAGGGGTGTGTAGAAACATTTATGGCTCTCTTTGGAGTGGCAAAGAATGAGACAGTCAAGTCAATAAACATACCTGCCAGGCACTAAATGAAAACAAAGACAGTCCTTGGTCTCAAGGAGCTTCTAATTGATTGGGGAAAGACGATATACATGAGGAAGCTGAAAGGAAGGCATGAGGGGGCGGTTTCCCAAGAAGTCGAAAGGCAACGTAGCTGGTGTAATGGGGGATAGGGATTAAACTGTGGAGAGCCTCTCCTTAAATAGAAGCTCTGGGGCCCATGGATCTGCCCTCCAGTTAAAGGGGCAGAAGGTACTGATGAGATTTGAGTATCAGGCAGATTTAATCTAGCAGAATAACGAGGTATCCCAATGATGAGTTCCCTGGGGAAGGAAGGCATGCTGGAGAGGTCCAAAGAAATAAAAAGCATTGAAGCTGGTTGGGAATGTCATGGAAAAATATTATTATGCTCAACCTGGAATGATTTGTATGAAATATCTAAAATGAAGAAAACAGTTTATACATTGACCACAAGATGGTAAAGAGGATCAACTTGGACAGAATTCGGAACTCTGATCATCACTGTGACCAACCACAATGCCAGAGGACTAATGATGAAACATGCCACCCACCTCCTTATAGAGAAGTGAAGGATTGAGTGAAGAATGAGATTTTGTTGGTGGGTGTGGCCAGTATAGAAATTTTTGTTTGACTAAACTCGTTTATTACAGGGGTTTTGACTTCTTTTGTTTTTAATTGGAGGGGGGGAGGGAGAGAAAACAAAAGCTTGCTAATTGAGAAAAATAGAATATAATTAACATTAAAAATATATATTGCTGATTTAATCAATACACATTTGTTAAGTACATACTATGTGTCAGATACTGTGCTGTGATGAAGATACAAATATAAAAAAAAAAATAGAAAAGAAAAAGAATTCCTGCCCTGGAGGAGCTTTACAATCTAATAGAAAGAATGTCGCTTATCTAAAAGATAGTTGAAAAGTGGGTGGGGGGATGTATTCCTAGAAAGATCCAGTTGGAGAAATCAAAGAAGTTCCACATGAGTGCTCCAGAGGACTCAAAGAGATCCAAAATGAATGTAGCTGAGTGGGAAATGAGATGTCAAAAGAGATATCAGTCCCATCCCCTCTCCTTAAATGGAGAAGTTTTATGACTCCACCCCCCAATCAAAGGAGCAGAGGGTACTGATTTAGAACATTTTATTTTTCATATGACTGTTAATAGCTTGGATTTCTTCTTTTGAAAACTGCCTGTCCATGTTCTTTGACCATTTTTCTATAGGTGAATGACTCTTAGATATTTGAATATGTTTCTTATATATCTCTGATAAGAGACTAATTTAGACAAACTTGTTGCGAAGACTTTTCTGTAGTTTCTTGTTTCCTTTCTAATTTTTACTGCATTAGATTTCAGTGTGCTAAACCTTTCATTTTATATAATAAAAATTGTCCATTTTATTTTGTGTTATCTTCTATCCCTTTTTTTAGTTGAGAATTTTCCCCTATTCATAGATCTGAAAGGTAATTTCTTCCTCCTCTAATTTATTTATGATGTGACCCTTTATATCTAGGTCATTTTATCCATTTGGAGCTTATCTTGGTGTATATAGTATGAGGAGTTCCTCTCAAATCAATTTCTGCCAGAGAGCTGCTCAGTTTTCCTAGTTTGTTTGGGGTTTTTTTGTTGTTGTTAATAGGGTGTGTTCCCCCAAATAACTGAGGTCTTTTAAACTGAGGTTTACTAAATTCTATACTACAGTTTGTTCGCTTCCGTATGTTGTATGACTAATCTGTTTCCTGATCAACTTTTCTTTTTTAAACCAGTATGAAATTGGTTTAATGATTACTGCTCTGTGGTACAGTTTGAGATCTGGTACTGATTTCTTTCTTCCCCCTTTTTTTCAGATCATCTTTGAGATTTTTTATTTTTTGTTACTTTATGTGAATTTAACAATTTTTTCTAGCACTCTAAAAGTTTCTTTTGGGAGTTGGGTTGGTACAGCACTGAACAAGTAAACAAATTTATATAATACTGTCATTTTGTTGTATTTTCTTGACCTTCCCATAATCAATTGGTGTTTCTCCAGTTATTTAAATCTTTTGTTATTTCTGCATCTTGGAAAAAACACTTTCAAGTGTTGTGTAGCTTCTGTAGTTATTTTGAATCAAATTTCTTTCTAGCTCTGCTTGCTGAGTTTTGTTGGTCACATATGAGAATGCTGGTGATTAGGTGGTGTGGATTTATCTTATATCGTGCAGCTTTGCTATGATTATTAATTATTTCAATTAATTTTAGTTGATTCTTTAGCATTCTCAAAGTATACTGTATAATCATCTACAAATGGCAATAATTTTTTTTCTTGGATTTTGTTTTCCTATCTTATAGCTATAGCTAGAATTTCTAGCAATATATTAAATAGTAGTGATGATAATGGGAATCCTTGCTCCTAATTATTTTCCATTACATATAATGTTTGTACTGGGGGTAACCTTGTATTCTAGACCCATTTCCTTCTTTTTAAACACTTTTTGAATATTTTCATTTAGAGTTTTGAGTTTCCAATTCTATTCCTCCTTCCCTCCTCTCCCCCACCCCTGAAACAAGAAGCAATAAGGTATAGGTTATACATATGCAATTATGGAAAGCATTTCCATATCAGTGGTCATTTTGTACAAGAAGACTCAAAAGAAAAAGAATGAAAGAAAGAAAATGAAAAGTAGTAGGCTTCAGTCTGTATTTAAACAATATCAGTTCTGTCTCTGGAGGCAGATCGCATGCTTCATCTTTAGTCCTTTGGGCTTGTCTTGGATTATTATATTGCCGAGAATAGTGAAGTCCTTCACAGTTCTCCATTGAACATTGCTGTTATTGTGTACAACCTTCTCCTGGTTCGATTCACTTATTATCAGTTCATGTAAGTCTTTCCAGGTTTTCTGAATCATCTGCCTTGTCATTTCTTATAGCACAATAATATTCCATTACTATCATATACCATAACTTGTTTAGCCATTCCCCAGTTGATGGGCATCGCTTTGATTTCCAATCCTTAGCCACCACAAAAAGAGCTGCTATAAATATTTTAATACATATAGATCTTTTTCCTGTATTTATTTTTTAACACAGATCTAGTAGTGCTAAGCAGTGCTATTCCTGGGTCAAAAGGTATGCACAGTTTTATAATCCTTTGGATATGGTTCCAAATTGTTCTCCCAAATGGTTGAATTAGTTCACAACTCCACCAATAATGCATTAGTGTTCCAATTTTCCCACATCTCCTCCAACATGCAACATTTTTATTTTTTTTGTCATATTAGCCACTCTGATAGGTGTGAGGTTTGTTTTCAGAGTTGTTTTAATTTGCATTTCTCTAATCAAAAGTGATTTAGAGCACTTTTTCATATGCCTATCGATAACTTTGATTTCTTCAGCTGAAAACTGCCAGTTCATATCCTTTGACCATTTATCAATGACCCATCTCTTTTTCCTGAAACTAATCTCCTGACCTTCAACTTCTATCCTTCCATAGCTCCTTCTTCTTTGTGACTGCATGTGGCCTGTGCATGGCCATCTTCCTCACAATGATGGCAGAAGGGAGTTCTCCTTTTCCCCTTTTCTTCTTCATGGTGATAACCCATATGTCAGGCTAGCTTGTCTTCTCATCAGGAGTTTTTCATTGGCTCATAAGCTTTCATTGGTTGTTTTTAATTTTTTTACATGACCAATATCACTGTTTTATTATAGAATCAATTAGGAATGCCCTCAAGTCACTCCAGCTGGTGGAGTTTACAACTAGTCCCCTAGCTATTTGGCTCAAACTGCTCATATCTAATACAAAAAAAAAATCATTCCATATTAGTGTCACTAGGTATTTGGCCATGTGTGCTAAAAATTTAGATGGCAATTTCCCTTTGTGTTGAATGATATTGTCAAACTTTAAAAACACCATGTCTGTTGCTATTTCAGAACCATGGAATGTCTGAAGATATTTTAATCATTCTAGATACAGAAAGGATTCTATACCTTACATCCTGCAGATATTCAAATATTGGTCCTTTGGGATTTTTCATCAAGAAATTTATCTTATCCCTGTCTGATGCCTGCCAGTCCTTTAGCATATTTGGCTCAGTTGAGGACACAGTCTTCATCAGAAGGACAAGGGACCACTGCAGAGAAGGTTCCTAAGATGGGGCTCTCTTTCTTTTTTTTCTGTCTGCATCATAGCACCTTGTCCTGAGTTTGCTCACATGTAATGATTCTCTGTGGAGCTCAGGAGACTTAGACTTCCCCTGATATACTCATGAGCTCTCCCCGTTATGGTGGATCTAGCTTTGAGCCTTCTCACAGATGTTGTGATGCTATCTGACTTAGGTGAGCTATCCTTCCATGTGGAGGCAAGCAAAGCTGGGCATGGAAAATATGGAACTGCCATCATTTTTTTTTTTATTTTATTTAACTTTTAACATTTATTTTCACACAATTTTGGGTTACAAATTTTCTCCCCTTTTATCCCCTCCCCCCCCCCAAACCCGAGCTTTCTAATTGCCCCTGTGACCTATCTGCTCTCTCCTCTCTCCTCCCTCCCTGCCCTTGTCTCCGTCTTCTCTTTTGTCCTGTAGGGCCAGATAGCTTTCTTGACCCCTTAACCTGTATTTCTTGTTACCCAGTGGTAAGAACATTACATTTGGTCCTATCACTTTGAGTTCCAACTTCTTTAGCTCCCTCCCTCTCCACCCCTTCCCCTTGGAAGACAGGCAATTCAATATAGGCCATATCTGTTTAGTTTTGCAAATGATTTCCATACTAGTTGTGTTGTATAGGACTAACCATATTTCCCTCCATCCTATCCTGTCCCCCTTTACTTCTATTTTCTTATGGTCCTTTCCCTCCCCATGAGTGTTGACCTCGGATTGCATTCTCCTCCCCATGCCCTCCCCTCCATCCTCCCCCCCACCCTGCTTGTGCTCCTGTCCCCCACTCTCCTGTATTATGAGATAGGTTTTCCTATCAAAATGAGTGTGCATTATATTCTTTCCTTTAGTGGAATGTGATGAGAGTAGACCTCATGTTTTTCTCTTGCCTCCCCTCTTTATCCCTCCACTAATAAGTCTTTTGCTTGCCTCTTTTATGAGAGATAATTTGCCCCATTCCATTTCTCCCTTTCTCCTCCCAATATATTTCTCTCTCACTGCTTGATTTCATTTTTTTTTTTAAGATATGATCCCATCCTCTTCAATTCACTCTGTGCACTCTGTCTCTATGTATGTGTGCATGTGTGTGTGTGTGTACTCCCACCCAGTACCCAGATACTGAAATGTTTCAAGAGTTACAAATATTGTATTTCCATGTAGGAATGTAAACAGTTCAACTTTAGTAAGTCCCTTATGACTTCTCTTTGCTGTTCACCTTTTCATGGTTCTCTTCATTCTTGTGTTAGAAAGTCAAATTTTCTTTCCAGCTCTGGTCTTTTCATCAGGAAAATTTGAAAGTCCTCTATTTCATTGAAAGACCATTTTTTCTCCTGAAGTATTATACTCAGTTTTGCTGGGTAGGTGATTCTTGGCTTCAGTCCTAGTTCCTTTGACTTCTGGAATATCCTATTCCATTCCCTTCTATTCCTCAATGTAGAGGGTGCCAGATCTTGTGCTATCCTGATTGTATTTCCACAATACTTGAATTGTTTCTTTCTAGCTGCTTGCAATATTTTCTCTTTCACCTGGGAATTCTGGAATTTGGCCACAATGCTCCTAGGAGTTTCTCTTTTTGGATCTCTTTCATGCGGTGTTCTGCAGATTCCTTGAATATTTATTTTGCCTTCTGGTTCTACAATCTCAGGGCAGTTTCCTTGATAATTTCATGGAAGATGATGTCTAGGCTCTTCTTTTGATCATGGTTTTCAGGTAGTCCCAGAATTTTTACATTGTCTCTCCTGATTCTATTTTCCAGGTCAGTTGTTTTTCCAATAAGATATTTCACATTATCTTCCATTTTTCGAATCTGCGCGGTATGTTCTGAGATATCTGTCTTTCTCATAAAGTCCTTAGCGTCCATCTGTACCATTCCAGTTTTGAAAGATCTATTTTCTTCAGTGAGCTTTTGAATCTCCTTTTCCATTTGGTTAATTCTGCTTTTGAAAGCATTCTTCTCCTCATTGGCCCCTTGCACCTCCCTTGCCAGCTGAGTTAGGCTAGTTCTCAAGGTGCCAATTTCTTCAAGATTTTTTTGGTTCTCCTTTAGCAGGGAGCTGATCTGCTTTTCATGCTTCTCCCTCATCCCTCTCATTTCCCTTCCCAGTCTTTCCTCCACCTCTCTAACTTGATTTTCAAAATTCCTCTTGAGCTCTTCCATGGCCCGAACCCATTGGGTGGGCTGGGACACAGAATCCTCGATTTCTGTGTCTTTGCCTGATGGCAAGCATTGTTCCTCCCCATCAGAAAGGAAGGGAGGAAGTGTCTTTTCTCCGATAAAGTACCCTTCAATACTTTTATTTCTTTTCCCTTTTCTTGGCATTCTCTCCAACCAGTGACCTGACCTCTGAATGTTCTCCTCACACCCACCTCGCCTCCTGGTCCTCCCAGACAGCGTTTGGGGACTGAGATTCAAATGCTGCTTCCCGCCTTAGGGTTTTTGGCGGGGGCAGGGCTGCTATTCAGTGTTAAATTAAGTTCAGGTGCTGAGGTCAGGGGCAGGGCCGCCTCTCTGGCTCAGTTCCCTCAGGGGGTTTATGCACAGACCTTCCACAATGGATCCAGGCTCCCGCCCGTTTGGGGAGCCCCTGTCTGTAGCCGCCTCTCAGCTTCTATCTCCTGGGGGGGCCCGAGCCATAGGGGCACCCCACTCCCCTCTCAACCCACCAAAGAGACTCTCTCACCTACCCCCGTCAGTCACCTGTTGGTGGGGGGGCTAGTGCCGCCGCTGGAGATCCTGTCTCTGGAGCCTTCTCGGATCTGTACTTCTCGGAGCCGCGGCCGCAGGTCCGGGCTGGGCTCCCCGTCTGCAGCGCGATGGACCTTTTGCGAGAGGTTTGCAGGTCCCTCTGTAGGTGGGGGGACCCGCGTGGCCGCTGGAGATCCTGTCCCCATAGCCCTCTCGGATCTTTTCCTCACGGTGTTGTGGCCGCGGCGGGGCTGCCCTCTGCTCCCCGTCCCGGCACCCAGTCCACGGCGCGAAGGACCCCCCTCGAGAGGTTTGCAGGTCTCTCCGGAGCAGAAATCTCCCTCGCTCCAATATTCCGTGGTCTCTGGGTGCAGAATTCGCCCTGGCTTGGTCCCCTCTAGCCGTTCTGTGGTTTGCGGGTTCGGAGCTATGTGTATGTGCATCTTTCTACTTCGCCATCTTGGCTCCGCCTCCGGAACTGCCATCATTTAGAAATGAAGAATCTGAGACTGATAGCAAGAGTTTTGCTTTAATTTTTTTTTATAGGTGAAAACTCATATGTGATTCCAAATTTGCACCTCAACTGTTATACTATGTCATAACCTTTACCCATGATATTGTCCCTTTTCTACAATATTTTTCCATTTTAGAGGGAGGACTGTGAACCAATTTTTGGTTACTCTTATTTGAATTTAATCTGGTATTTTTAAGTGGTTAAAGGAGTCTAGTAATTCATCAAGCATATCCTTAGTGAATTTTCTCTTAACCTCATCCCAATATGAATATTCTACAATCAGTTCTGTGTCTAAGGTGGCACCCAGGATCTGGAGTCAGGAGGACCTGAATTCAAATCTAGTCTCAGGTACTTTCTAGCTGTGTGACCCTGGACAAATCACTTAACCCTGTTGGCCTTGGCTTCTCATCTGTAAAATGAGCTGGAGAAGGAAATGGCCAACCACTCCAGTGTCCTTGCTTAGAAAATCTCAACTGAGGTCACTGAAGAGTCAGACAGGACTGAAAAATGACTCAGTAATAACGAAAAGGATTTCTTCCTTTTTCCTTCAAGACATTTTATAATACCTAAGCTGCACGAACAGGATTTACTCCAAACGTCAGTAATTTCTTTTGAATGTTAACATTCATAAAATGCCAGTATTCTCTAAGGATCCATTCATATTTTTACAACATTGATTCAAAATGCTTATATTTAGCCAATTACCAAATGATAATTTCACTAAATGACCAAAAATGTTGCCAAACTCCCAGATTATAGATATTTAACAGTATGCAAATCAGCAGCAATAACAGCAATATCAAGAATCAGCGATCACTTATCAGCAAGGCAAATATGAAAATAAAAACTACAAAACGGGATTCAATTTGTACATCAACAAGAAGTTATATAATAGTTAGCATTCAGTTTGGCACCACCAAATAGTAAACATTAATATGCAGTTGTAACCTATCAGGGCAGTAGATTCGGTACAATGGAAGTTAGATATATAGAAAAAGGGATTAGGGGTAGGGAAGCCACTAAAAAATAAATTAGAAAACAACCAAATCCAAAACATATCTAAAATGAAAAATAATCCATCTGATAACTTTTAGTGACATAGAAAAGAAAATATCACAAAAGGAAATAAAAGTTATTTCAAAAATTTCATAACAAAATTGAGAGAAATAGAAAAAGTTTATCAAATTTAAAATTAAATCGAAGAGAAAATTCAGTAATCAATAATCTTTCTCAAGAGTAGCAACTATTGCACTAAATTCAACTTCAAACTATAAAAAAAGAATTACCATAAAAATGTTTTAAAAATTCAGAGAAAAATAAAAATTATAGTAAAACAAATGTAGCAAAAAAAAATCACAAGAGAAACAAAAATTTAAATTAAAATACCATTTCTCAAAACACTAAATTTAAAAATATGTGTACATATATATATATAATACCAGAAATAATTCCCATCTGTAATGAACAGGTTTTCTGTGAGGCAAAGTTTGGCTGTATGAGGCAGCTGGTGGTATAGTGCACAGAGTGCTGGACCTGGAGTCAGGAAACCTGAGTTCAAATTCAGCCTCAGGTACTTAGTAGCTATGTGATTTTGGGTAAGTCATTTAACCCTGTTTGCCTCAGTTTCCTTAACTGTAAAACAGGGTTAATAATACCACCTACTTTTCAGAGTTGCTGTGAGGATCAAATGATCCTGTTTAAAAATAAAGTGCTTAGCACCGTGCCTCGTATATAGTAAGTATTACATAAATGCTTATTCCCTTCCTTGTATCAGAGAAACCAATTTTTTTTAAGGCACTTGCTCTTTAGCTTCTCTTCCTCCTGGACAGAAGGAGGGGCAGGGTACATTCCCTCTGGACGCCCTAGTTCTGCATGACTTTCCTGCTGTACTACACACGCTTTTATGTCAAAGGATGAAGTTTTTCCCTACGGCACTCCTGTTTCAAGCTACATTTGACTCTAATTACACTGACTTCTTTTAGCTTAGGGGTAAAATGATTTCAGTTCACATAAGTCATCTATCTCTGCTATTAAAGAGGTAATAAAATAATCAATACTATGACCTTTTCATGATTAAGTTGTCCTTCTTACTCCTCCCACTCCTCAAGCTAGGAACCCCTAATGCTGGTCAAAGGTCAAATCCTTGTGTGTGTGTGTGTGTGTGTGTGTGTGTGTGTGTGTGTGTGTGTGTGTGTGTAAATCAACCTAATCCTCCATTGTACTTTTCCTGCATGCAATTAATATATAGACATGCATCATAAAACTATTACGATTGATCATAATTTTATGTCAAGGGTAGGATGCTTTTATAGGCATGAATTAAATCAAATTATAAACATACTCAAATAATAGACACTCTGGGTAAATGCCTGCTATCTGAAGTCAGCAGTAGAGGCAAAGGGTAATTGAAACACTTTACCAGTTATCTCAGTCTCCTGGATCTCTCAGCCAGAGATTTTTCTGGGCAGAGATGGTCTTATTCCCCAATCAAAATAATTGTGATCTGCCTATCTGAATTGCTTGGTTTCTCCTCTTCTTCCATCAGTTTTCCTCCATCCATCTCTGTCCAAAACTAAAAGCAAAAACACCTTTTTACTTCATTCAGTTCATATTTAAAAGCCCCAGCATGGAGGACACTCACTTGGGCTCAGAGCTCATGATACCCTCAGTTTCTCCTTGGTAGGAAGAAAATATTGCCCAGGATTACAATTCCAGGATTTACAGTTAGGCTCTGGACAATGAGTCTACCTCAGAGTCCTGTTACAAATGTACATTTGCATTTTGCAAATTTCTATTTTCTTTTGCAAATGTTAGAGAGGCAAGGTAGTGTTTGGACTTGGCCAGGACTGGGTGTGAGCTCCATGGGATGACCTTGGGCAAATCATTTAACTCTTATGAACCTAAATTTTTTCACCTGTGAAATGAGGATAATAAATTACCTACTTGTATGAATGTGAATCATGGAATGAATGACAAGACATATGGTGGATGTAAATAGGCTATAGCACATTATTAACAATTACTTGTTTGAAAGTGGCACAAGAGACATCCTTAAGGACACCTATAACCAAGAAGGTGAACTGGTCATAAAACTAGAATGAGATAGGACAGCAGGATCGCTTTAGTTCTAAGTACAAGGACACATGAGACTTTTAAAAAAAAGAATTGGGGGAGACATGGAGGATGTTTAGTTAATTTCCCCATTATCCCCTGGAGGATTCACAGAAAGATAGGAAGAAAAGTTGCGGAGGAGTTGCAGTTGGCATAAATGGAGACTGTGTTATTTCATGATTCACATTCATACGCTGATGCTGTGTGTATACATATATTTCCTTTAAATATATGTATAACTTATATTTGAGATATACATGAGACATATAGATACATATGTGTATGCATATATCTATATCTTTGAAATTGGTTTTAGAGAGATAGCTTTTGCAGCTGGGATCACTGATAGCTTTTCCACTCCCCAAATGCAATCCAGACTTACTTTCTCCATGTATTTAATTCTGGATCCAGCTAACTGTCCATTTGCTATGCCTGTATGGGAAATATATAAACTAATTCAATTCCCAGAATTGCAGAGGTAGACAGGAACTAAGAGGCCATCTAGTACAACTTATATCTAGTGGTATATTGGTAAATGTTTAACATCAGAATCTCGGGGTGAGGGTGGGAGAAAATGTATACACAACACACCTTTAAGGTTCACTCACATTATTATTTTCTTCATCGCTTTAAAAAATTCAAGTAATCAATAAAAGAATAAATTAAGCCCTAATGTACAACATGTTTATTTCTGAGGTATAAATGCTCGCTGAAAATATAACAATTCAAGTGCTGGTTTCAGCACATCCCTACCTATGTCTTAATAAGAATCCTCCCTACATCCAATCAAATAAACAAACTTTTATCAAGCACTTACTATGTGCTAATCTCTGGGGATACAAATACAAGCAAAAAGAAATAGTTAGCCCCCAAAGAGCTTACATCCTAATAAAGTAAGACATCACATAAAAGGAAATCAGGAAAAGGAAAGGAGAAGGTACCTGGGAGAAGGCAGAACAGAGAAAAAAGTTCAGAGTGAGGAGTGGATCCCAGAGAGGAATGGAGTGAACATGACTGGCCAGTCAAAATTCCTCAAAATGAAGGTTATGGGTGGAACTGACCAGTCAGAGGAAGGAGCCATGGGGAGGAATGATCTTCTAGGTGAGAAGTTTGCTGGGTCATGATAGAGAGAGAAGCCTGGAGAGTCATAAATGGAACCCAGAAAAGAATGAAGGAGTAACTGTTATCTGACATATGGTCTTTGCTC
The DNA here is from genome assembly GCF_028372415.1 of Notamacropus eugenii. Taxonomy (NCBI): domain Eukaryota; kingdom Metazoa; phylum Chordata; class Mammalia; order Diprotodontia; family Macropodidae; genus Notamacropus; species Notamacropus eugenii. Next base: position 125,596,643 of record NC_092876.1, read on the forward strand.
GAAGACATCCTTTAAGGGGATACCAACCCTATCATTACCTTCAGTGAGGGGAGTTCCATTTTTGGAAAGCTCTCACTGTTAGGAAATTTTTCCTTATGTTTATTCCAATTTTTCCTCTTTGGGTCTTTTCTCGTTGCTTCTAGTTTTGCCCTCGGATACCAAGAACAAATCCAATCCCCTTTCCACATATTTAAAGTCACCTCTCCTACTTGCCCTAATTTTGCTCTTCTCCATGTTGAACATTCCAAGTTGAACAACATGTATTTTAATCCACTTTGATTTTCCAGTGTGGAGGGTCAAAATGATTACCACAGAATTAGATGGAGACAGCCCAGAGCCCTATAATAGCAGTGTGGTAGAAACTACTGGTCCCAATTCCTGTCCAGCTCTTGCAGTTCTCAATACGAGAATAAAACTTTGCAGAGATGCATCCTGGCAACGGATTCTGCAGCCCTTGTCTTCCCAGTAGCCAGTTACTCAAAATGGGGGTGGGGGGGAGTTAATTTTCTGATTACTGAAATCCCTGGCATTTCCAAATTGTTCAGCATCAGATATGGATACGGTTTTATCAGTGGCAGCAACATTAAAGCAATGTCAACAAATAGTTACTAAATGCTATATGCTGGGCAAAATGTGTATATATATACTATATACACGTATGGATATAGGTATATATAGGCGTACACATACATATTATCTATATATATCTATGCGAATATGAGAATGAATGAAAGACCGAATCTCTCCCTTCTTCCCTAGGCTGGAAGGGCAGGCTAACAGGCCTCATCTCATTACTTATTGGCATGGGAGCTTTGACTTACTCTGTTTCTGATCTGGGCTGGTTTGCCTCTTTAGTCAATATAGTGGTTCACCACTCCCAAGAGGAAGGCTCACCATTTTAATGCTGAACATATTTCAGACATTCAGTTGGCAAAACCTCCTGAATCTCCTAACTCCTGAGCTCAAGAGTTTCCAGCCTAAGCCTCCCTTGTGGGTGGGATTATAAGCTTTCACTTCCTTGCCTGGCACATTTAATAGGGGAGCCAAAATGTAAATAGCTACACAGGACATATATATGTTTATGTATACATATATATGTATATGGAAAGTAATCTCAAAAGGGAAGGGACTAGCAGCTGGAAGGATTGGGCAAGGCTTCTAACAGAAAGTAGGATCTGAGCTGAGTCTTCAAGAAAGGTAGGGAAACTAAAAAGGGCAGGGCATTGGGTGTCCCAGAGAACAGTCTAGGCAGAGGCATACAGGAATGTAATAGGAATAGCAAGTGGTCAGTGTAGGTCAGTATAGCTGGATTTTAGAGTTCATAGAAGGGAGTAAACTGTGAGAAGACTGAAAAGGTAGGAAGAGGCCAGAATGTAATCTGATCTTGGCAGTGATGCACAATCTCTTGAGCTCAGTGAGCAGGAAGGTGACATAGGCAAGCCTGGGCTTTAAGAAAATCATCTTGTCAGCAGAACAGAAGATGGATTGGTGTGGAGAGAGACCTGAGACAGGGGCACTAATTAGAAGGCTGCTGCAGTAGCCCAATAAGTGAGAAGGACACGAAGTAGGGTGGTGACTGGGAGGAGAGAGAAGGTGATGCAAAGATGTTGTGAGGGTAAAATGACAAGATTTGGCAGCTGATTGGATTTGTGGGGTGAGAGGAGCGGAATGAGGATGACAAAGTTCTGGGCCCAGGGGGCTGGGAAGATAGCGGTATCCACAGTAGTAATAGGTAGGTTTGGGGGAGAAGAGGCTGAGTTCTGGGGAGTCTGAGATATTTATGGGGAATCCAGTTTGACATGTCTAATAGGCAGTTGGTAATGGCTCACTTCAGCTCAGGTGAGATGCTAGGACTAGATGTATAGATCTTGGAATCATCTGCATAAAGAGGGTAAATGAAGCCACGGGACCTTAGTGTAACTACCCAATGAAATAGTATAAAATGAAGACAGACAGGAAGGAGCTTCTGAGGACACTTACTGTCAGGGTGTATGACATGGATGAAGAAGCAGCAGTTAAGAATAATTGGATAGGAGAACCAGCAGGGAGCAATGCCACAAAAACCTATAGATAAGAAAGTATCCGGGAGGAGGAGGTGATCAATAGTGTTAAATGCTACAGAGGTCTGAGTAAAGGCCATTCGATTTGGCAATTTAAGAGATCACTGATAACTCTGAAGGGGCAGCTTCTGGAAGCCATATTACTGAGATGAATCCAGTTTGGGAAATATACAGTATGTTAATTTGCTTGGACTATAGAGAATGTGAGGAGTGATATGAAGGTTGGAAAAGTAGCTTTAAAGTCAGATTAAGTAAGCTATCTCCTAGGCAACGAGGATCCACTACAAGTCTCTGAGTGAGAGTCAGGCCTAGACATTAGGAAGATTTTGGCAGGTATGGGAAAGATGAACTGGAATGGGGAGAGAATATAGGTAAAGTGATAATTTGAGGGACTGTTCTTATAGTTCTGGCAAAAGGTGACATGGTCCTGAACTGGCAATGTGGAGAGGAAGACTTGAATGGGGTGAGAGGGTGAAGATGAGGAAAGACATTTTTATTATTGGTGATGGATAAGATTAGGCAAGTTGGGAGGAGATGCTGATTTAGGGGAAAATGGTAAGTTCAGTCTTGGAAGGTCAAGCTTGAGATCTCAACAGGATAACAAGTGGGAGATGTAAGGCTGTTTAGTCCACATAAACACCCTTCAACATAGACATAGTCCACATAAACACCCTTCAACATAGCCCCTGAGAGTGTTGCTGGACTGTGGGACAGGGTAATAACTGAAGGGAATGGTAATGTGAATAACAATATGACCCTTAAGTTGTTAAGGAAGTACTGTCCTATATAGTAGACTGTCTTTAATAAAGCAGGTGTTAATTCATTAATTAATAATTTTATTAGAATGGAAAAATTTCCAATCAAAAATGTTTGTTGAAGGATAAGAGCCTAGGACAAAACTTCGGAGGATGCTAGGCATGGTATGTAGGAGGACCATCATGGTTAGACAGATAGGAAAAAGCAGTCATATGGTGATTATAGGAAGAGAGACTGTTTAAGAGTCAGAAGTGTCAAATGGTACAGAAAAGCCAAAGAGGTCAAAAATTGATAAAAAAGATCATCAAACTTTGCTACTAATGTCCTATGGTGAAATTTCACCTCTGGCCCTCATCCTACATGCCCTTCCTTAGCCCAGGTTAGACTTGCTGAGACCTCTTCATTTCCCAACCAGCTGCACCCCTTTGGACTTCTCCTTTGTGTCCCAGAAACCTCACCATCCTGCAAGATCCCATCAGCCCTGGTACTCGGCCCTGCTTTTGCCCCTTCCCTTCCTCGTGTCCAGGCTAGCCACCTCCGCATGGCCCCCCATGCTCTCCTTGAGACTTCTCCATTGTGTCTCTTCACCATATACTTTCCCTTCCTAACCCCTTTTCCTTTTGTGTGCTCTCTTCCCTCATCAGACTATAAGCTCCTTGTGGGCGAGGAATATCTTTTTCGTATTTGTATCTGCAGCATTTAGTACAGGGCTTGGCACACAGCTGGTGCTTCATAAATGTTTAATGATGGACTGGGGTGAAAGGAGAGGGCATCAGCAAGAAGTCACCTTCATGAATCACTGTTTTATTTTTCTCTAAACTTGGAAGGTGCCATTAGCAGGTAGAGTGGAAGACACCTCCCACTTTGACTCCCTTAGCAGCCAGGGCATTGTATTCTTTCACAGCCTGTTCTGTCTGGAGGACCACCACATTTATCCCTTGACTCTTGAGGTAGTCTACAGTGGATGCTGGCACCTGGGAAAGAGATAAACACATAATAAAGCTCGAGTTGAAAGACCCAGCTGCTGTTGTTAATGGTTCCTTTCTTATTGCCATTAAGAAACCTAAGGGCACTAGTGAAACAACACTGATGAGGTAACATATCATTCAGGAGAACATCACTTATCTAGCAACTCTGACTATTTGGAATACAGCTAACAACCCAGAAGGATGCATAAAGGGTATCTGAACAGCTAAAAACGATGTCATGAAGTCTACGCATCAGAACTCTCTTCATAAGAGGCCCCTGCCCCAGTCTATACGTTTATTCTTATCTTAAAATGAATTCTAATCTCAGTTAATCTGAATTTTTACTCTTAGTTTCCAGCTGTACACTGCCATCAGAAGCAGTAATTTGGAGAGACAGCATCAGGCCACACAACAACACCCAGAGACCAACAAAAAGTGACAGGTGATAGCACGCCAGGGAGGGAAGGGCCAGAAAATGTATGGGCCCCTGAGTGCGATGGTCGTCTCAGCCCTGAGAGCAGTAATGGATTGTCAAGTTGGAAAGAGACTGATGTTAACAGTGGTGATACCAAATCATCAGGAAGGGCTTGGGTTTTATTCAGTTTACTATATTTAATAAGACAGGAAACTGTCAGCCATAAGAAAATCTTCCCTTTAGTGCTTCTATACGTCTGTGCCTTCACTGGAGGGGCCAGTTCCCCCACAGGTGTGTATCACAAACCTTAAACATTTTTGCAGAGAGTCAAACTAAAAACTTGGTACTTAAAGCAGCCAAACTTCAGTTTTCTAGAAATTTTGCTTGTGTGAGAAAATAAACTCAGATGTTGTATTTGGATCTCATTCAGCCAATGTATAAAAGAATGAATCACAATTGAGAGGTTTTTTTTGTCTTTTGCCTGTGGCTTGCACTGGATGAATCACTAGATATATTTACGGCATGAAAGATGAACAGCACAGCATAACAAAAAGAGCACTGACATGTAAAAGGCTGGTTGTCAATCAGAAACTTCCCAGCCATATGACTGTGGACAAGTCACTTCACTTCTCTAAGCCTCCATTTTCTCATGAGTAAAATGGGGATGAAAACACTTCCCAACTACACTTTTAGTGAGAAAAAAAAGTGCTATGGGAATGGAGGCCATTTCCTATTGTTGGACAACTGGGATAATAGTTGCCCTTGTGTACCTTTCAATAGTGTTCTGAAGATGATTTAAAAAGAGAAGCTGGGCGTAACTTCTTCACAGATGTGAGTTTTCTCCCCTCCTTCCTCCATCCTTCCTAGCTATGCCTTTCTCGGGAAGGTTTCAAGTGCAGCCTTGCAAGTACCTGTACAAAAAGCACCATGAATGTGCTTCGAGCAAGTAATGACAAATATGGTTGTTTAGAAATACAAAGACTAGACCCAGAGATAGAGCAGTACATTGCGAGGGAGAGGACACAGGCGCCAGGCCTCTCTCCAACACCTTGCACACCTAAAGCAGGTCCTGTATCAGTTCAGGGCCATTAAGATAGAGTTCACAAATTCCACAGTAACAGAAAATGGGAAAAAGTAGGGTCCACGAGATCGCTGCCATGAGGCATGTGGCTATGTTCAATACACACCTTCAATGCTTCACTCATTCCACGGCCAATTACAAGGGTTTGGACTCCCTTCTTGGCTACTTCTTCCACATCGGCAGGCTGCACACCTGGGGAATGCTGGATATGGAAACAAAAAGTTTACTATGTGCCCAGGACACTGGTCTCTTTATCCTTCCTTTGCAAATGGGAGTTCTGGTGGCATGTTATAAGAATCTCCTTGTCTAAAGGACTTCAAAAGCAGATCAGTTTTCACCTGAGAGGGACAACATAGCTCTTCTGCCCAAAGATAAGCAGATGAGGAAGATAACTTCTTAAAGTATCTTCCTACCTTGTAATCCTATGAAGTACTTGTCTTCCCTTATATCACGTACATTACATTTTGTCTTCAGAGATCTTTTTTTTTAACTGGTAGGGAATTTTAAATTATGGTAAGAATCATGGTAAAATTTACACTTAAGGAAAAATATTTCAAATACTCAGAGGCTGATGGACTCTGCCAGGGAAAGGAAATGTAATAGAATCTGACTGCACTGTGGGATAAATTGTATTAAATTTCATAGTTGTAAGGGATCTTAAAGAACCCTTACCTGATATACGGAAGTGGTCTTTCAGCTTCTTCCAGGAAATGAAAAATGATGAAAAACCCACTTCTTCATTAGGAAACCGATGCTATGTTTGGACAATTCTAAATGCTATAAAGTTCTTTTACCTCCCTGAGCTAAATACTGCCTCCCTTCACCTTCTATGCATTCTTCCAAATTTTCTGGAGTTATACACAACAAATCTAAATCCTCTAGGTCTCAGTTGACATTTAAAAATTTTATTTTTACTCATTTAACATTGTTAACTACTCCATCGTCTAGGCTCCTCTCTTTTTCCTGAGCTTTTGTGATACATCTCCTTTGGTTCTTCTCATTTCTCTCTGCTTCTTCTCAAGCTTCTTACTGGCTCATCCTCCATATCCTGCTTCCTTCTACGTGGGTGTGTCTTCAGGTTCTGTCATGGTCTTATTTTTTTCTCTGTACGTAGTGTCTTGGAGATTTCCTAAGATCCTATGAACTTAATAGTATACTCTATGTAGATAACTCCAAAATCTATGTATGCCCCAATATTTCTCCCAAGCTCTGACCAGACTGCTAACTGCCAAATGGACATCTCCACCTGGATAGCCCATAGTTAATCTCAAACTCATGTCTAAAACAGAATTCTTTATCGATCGCCACTAAATCCTCTTTGCCTTCAAACTTCCTATTTCTGTTGAGGGACCACCAATGTTTTAGTAAGGTTTACAACCCTAGAGCCATCCCCAACTCTTCTCTCACATTCTGCCATAAACCAATGGAGGTTAATAACTCCTCAATATCTTTCATCTTCCTCTCCATGTCTTTACTCACATAGCCATCCCTCCTCACTTCCCCTTTTCAAATTTTTCTTTTTAAAGCACTGGTAGCTCCTTTTTGCCCTTGGAATAATGTACAAACATTTGTATTTGGCATTTAGAACTCATTCAAAATCTTATTGTAATCTATCTTCACAGGCTTATTTCACATTCTGTCTCTTCACAATCCATGCTAGCCAACCTGACCTTCTTGCTGGTCCTGTAGACAACCTTCTCTCTCTGGCCACATGTCTCTATAATGACTCTTTTACTCACTTCTGCCTACTGGAACCTCTGGCTCTTTAAAAACAAAACAAAATTACTTTTATCTTACTCCTACCACTCCTCCCTATTGGAAAGGAGAAAGGAAAATAAAACCCTTGTAACACATATGCACATACAAGCAAAACTATGTAAAAAAAATTTGTCTCATCCTGTACCCTGGGTCCTTTACCTCTCTGTCAGGAGATGGGCTGTGGTCTTTACTAGTGGTTGGTCATGGCATTCAGCAGTGTTCTTAAGTCTTAAAAATGCTATTGGTATGGTATTGTTTCCTTAATCCTGCTCATTTCCTTCCTCATCAGCTCCTATAAGATACTGCAGGGTTCTGTGAAACAATCCCCTTCATCACTTTTAACAGCACTATTCCATTCATGTATAACAAATTGTGGTATGATGCAGTTTATGTCCTCGGTCATTCCCCAAGTGACAGGTACCCCCTTCGGTCCCCCACAGAGCTACTATAAATATCTGGTACATATGGGCCTTTTGCTCTTCCCAAGGATCAGCTCCAAGTTCTCAATTTCTTATGCCCTCTGCTCTTAGAGTCTCCTTTGTCTTGCTTCGCATGTATTTTCTACGTACTTGCTTGTGTGCATGTTGCTTGATTCTTCCATACTTCCTAGTAGCACAGAAGCCTCTTGAGGAAAGGGATTATTTTTGTTTCTCAAATGCCTAACACAGTTCTTGGCACATAGTAAGTGCTTAACAAGTGCTTAAACTGAAATGAAGTTAAATTAGAAACATTCATGTAATAAGGTGCTCAAAATAATTAATAACCAAAAATGCAAATTAAAACAATGTTGAGATTTCACAACCTTGTCCGTATTAAACTGGCAAAGAAAAAAGGCACTAATTCATTGTTGGTGGAGTTGTGACTTGTTCCAATCATTATGGAATTGTGCAAAAAGGGATGAAACTGTATACCAATACTCAGCCATCTCACTAGAGTGTTTAAATTTCAAAGAAGTTGTTGATGAGAAGAAAATATCTGCCTATGTGAAAATACAGTAACACAATTTGTAATGGAAAATTCTCCCCTCCCCCCAGAAAAAAACAAAAACAAAAAAAAGATAAAAATTATGTGTCCATGGATTTGGGGGTATCTAAACAAATTGTAGTATGAATGTAATGGAAGATCACTTTGACATGAAAAACAATAAACTGGATTAATTCAAAGAAATATGGGAAGATTTGTCTGAAGTGATACAGAGCGTACAAAGATCTACAGAAATGTAAAATATTAATATTATAAAAATCAGAAATCTCAAAAGCATCATATTTTCCATCAATTCTAATGTTTGTTTTGTGGGGTTTTTTTGGTTTGTTTTTATGGGAAAAAGCAGGAATAGGTGGAAATGGTAATTCTGTAAAATATTTTCCCCTAAGGACCAAAACCACTGTCACAGATCACTGAACATACAGCATGTCATTCAGTCAGTTCCTCAACAATCATTTAGTAAGTGCCTGCTATATGCCCAGAACGTGTGAGGTGCTTGGGATACAAAGACACAAATGCAATAGTTCCTGTCCTCAAGGACTATACATTCTTTTGGAGAAATAACATATACACATACAAATAAATATAAAATGTCTGCTAAATAAATATAAGGTAGTTTGGGGCTTGGGGAGGCACTAGAAAGAGGCTGGAGAGACCAGTGTTTGCAGAGGGAGTGTGTGCTGCAGATGACTTTTAAGGGAATCTAGAATTCCAAGAGGCACGTGAGGACGCATTCCACGTACAGGGGACATCCACTCTAAAATATCTAGCAGGAAGCTGGTGATATGGGACTAGAAGTGAGGACAGAGACTAGAACCAGACATATAGACTTATAGTCATTTACATAAAGACCACTGAGTCAAAGAAAGTTGGTAACATCACTTCGAGGGCCTAGAGAGAAATGAGAAGATGGCCCAGGACTAAACCTTGAAGGATGCCCACAGTATAAGGGGCCGTACACGATAAGCTGACAAAAGAGACTCAGGAGTCAGCAGGCAGATGGAAGGAGAACAAGAAGGAGTGGTGTCACAACAATGCCAAGAGGACAGGGTGAAAAGTGTCAAATGCTATAAGACAGATAAAGGAGGATGAGCAATGAGAAAAGGGCACGAAAGTTGGCAATTCAGAGCCCACTGGTAACTTTAGAGAGGTCAGTTTCAGCTGAATAGCAAGGCTGGACGCCATATTACAAAGAGTTGAGAAGGGCATGATAAGAGAGGAGAGGAGATAATGAGCACAGATAGTTTTCCAGGAGTTTGGGGGCTAATGGGAAAGGAAATATAGTACAATAGGTTAAGAGGATGGCAGTGTCAAAAGATCGATTTTTTGGAATGAGGAAGATCTAAACTGTTTGTAGGGAGCAGAGGAGGGACAAGTAGACAGTGAGGGAAAGAAGAGGGGATGATAACAGGAGTGCTGGATTTGGAGCTAGGACAACCTGGGTTCAAATCCTGCCTCTAACACTTGCTAGTTGTGTGACCACAGGCAAGTCATCCACTACCTCTTAGCCTCAGTATCTTTTCCTGCAAAATGGATATAACAAAATCTGCAGTTGTAAGGATTAAATATAAGCACTTTGCAAACCTGTAACAAATGTTTTATAAATAAATACCCATTATTGTTAATAAAAAGAAATGGGTTGGTTATTTAGGGAGGCTATAAAGAGCCCATCTTTGAAGATCTTTACAAAACAGCATATACCATCTGACACAGGTGACTTAAGCATTCACCTACAGAAGGGTAATCCACAGAACCACAATCTAGATCCTGGTCCATTAAAATGGAGTCTCAGAAGCAGATAGGTGGTTCAGTGGATGGAGAGCTGGGCCTAGAGTCAAGAAGATCTCAGTTCAAAATCTGGCCTTAGATACCTACTAGCTATATGATCCTGGGCAAGTCACTTAAACTCTATTTGCCTTAATACATTGGAGAAGGAAACGGCAAACCACTCCAGTATCATTGCCAAGAAACCATCATAAAGGAACACGATGAATTGGACATGACTGAACAACAAACAGGCTAAATGCAGGCTACTTGAAACAGGGTTGTAGTTTGCCTGATACTTTTGTTTTTACAAGAATTTAATTCTCCCTAACAAGTCCTAATGAACCCAAAGAATAGGCAAAAACAACAACAAACCAAAACCCCCAAACTCCACAAGCTACCATATAAAGCAACATAAAAAGTGGTTAAAAATGGTTGTTTATGGAACTGTATCCCTGTTATTCACCAGATGCTAAAAGAAATAAGGGCTATGTATATTAATTTTACTAAAGGTTAACCCAAAATTATCCATTCTATTTACTCAGTTTTGCCATTGGATATTAATTTTTTATGTAGTTGGAGCGTAAAAATGGCTTGTTGGCAGGGTGATTCATCATATGTTCTTTTAGTTCTCTTAACAAAACTACATCCCTTTTCACAGAATTCTTTGTACATTTCTTTATATTCATACTTGTCATTCTTATGACCTGACAGAATTTTTTTTTTGAGGCAGAGTTAAGTGACTTACCCAGGGTCACACAGTAGGAAGTATTTGAGACCTCTCTGACAGAATTTTAACAAAAATATTTTTACCTGATTAACTATGATGCCTTTCATTAAAGGTGATAGAGTTAATCCTGAGTTCTTGAAGATTATACCAATAAAGTACAAGCTCTAGCAGGTCAAGATGGAAAAACTTTGAATATCAGTCCACCATAATGGACTATGTTTCTGTTGTCCAAGCACAAATTTAGCTTGAGGCTGGCTACTAGGTAAGTATTTTTTTCCTTCAGTAGAGCAATTCATGAAACTGTCTATGACTGAAGGTTTGTGACCTCTGTCATTGAAGGTTGTACTCTGATCAATGATGTCCTCTTCCCTTCTCATCCTCCAACAGATCTATTAATGTAATGAAAAAGCTAGCACATATAACATTAGTAGAACCAGGAAGGCTTAACCATCTGCCTGCAGATACTATTGCTGAAACGATTAGGTGGCCCCCAGATGGAATTCTGATCATGTGGCCCACTACTAAAAATTCAAGACACCTCTAATTCCAATCAAGTAGACTATGTTAGCTGCTTGGCTAAATAACTGTGAAGACAATGGATAAGTAGCCTTGAACCCATAACAACTGCAGAGATCAATCAGCTAACTCAGTAAATGAAAGTGCAAGAACAGGAAGAACATAGGTCAGCAGTCTGGAATTTGCTCAGTGAACACGCCCAGTCTTTACAGCCCCAGCGAACTGACTGAAAGCATCTTTTAAAAGGCAGCATCAGAGTTTCAGTAACATAGATCTCTGAGATAGGTCTAATTGTAGCCAGAATACACTGTATTATCATTTGGATGTTTATCATGGAAGCAGAGCTCCCTGAAATTTTTCCCAGTAAGATTCAGACCTCACAGCATTGGTTCTTTCTGGGAGAGTGGAGATGCCTTGGTGACATTCCAGGGATCTTTTGAGATAATTTGCTTTTGATGGGGTAAAGCTCAGGCTGTTGGCTCAGCTTGTGCCTATGAAAGGCATTCTCTGTCATAATTAGGATTCATTAGCAAGGTAAGGGTGCAGTCACCTGGATGTAAGCTTCTTGAAGGTAGGATCCATCTTATACCTATCTCTTTATATTCCCTACAGTGCCTAGCACTGAGCCTACTGAATAAACTCCATAAATTTTTATTGAAACTGTTGCTGGCAATGACGATGACCACTTTTAGCCTCATCTTCTATGATTTTATGAAGGCAGGCAATCCATGGTGCACTTCAAAGAAAGTCCCTTTACCCCAAATTGAGAGTCAAAGAGTATGAATAGGGCCTATCTACAGCCATGTGAAAAAATGCTCTAAATCACTACTGATTAGAGAAATGCAAATTAAAACAACTCTGAGGTACCACATCACACCTATCTGATTGGCTAATATGACAAAAATGGAAAATGATAAATGCTGGAGAAGATGTGGGAAACTGGAATATTAAAGCATTGTTGGTAGAATTGTGAACTGATCCAACCTTTCTGGAAAGAAATTTGAACCTACACCCAAAGGGCAATCAAACTGTGCATAACTTTTGATCCAGCAATACCACTACTAGCTCTATATCTCAAAGAGATCATAAAAAAAGGGAAAAGGACCCACATGTACAAAAATACTTATAGCAGCTATTTTTGTGGTGGCAAAGAAGTGGAAATTGAGAAGATGCTTATCAACTGGGGAATGGCCAAACAAGTTGTGGTATATGAATGTAATGGAATATTATTGTTCTATAAGAAATGATGAGCAGGCAGATTTCAGAAAATCCTGGGAAGACTTACATGAACTGATGCTGAGTGAAGTGAACAGAACCAGGAGAATATTATACCCACTAACAGGAACATTCTGAGATGATCAACTGTACTAGACTTAGCTCTCCTCAGCAATACAATGATGTAACACAAGTTCAAAAAACTCATGATGGAAAATGCTATCCACATCCAGAGAAAGAACTATGGAATCTGAATGCAGATTGAAGCATCTTATTTTCACTTTTTTTTGTTCAGATTCTTCTTTCACAACATGACTAATGCGGAAATATGTTTAACATGATTGTACATGTATAACCTATATGAAATTGTTACTGTTTTAGGGAGAGGGGAGAGATGGGAGAAAAATGTGGAACTCAAACATCTTACAAAAACTATCTTTACATGTAACTGGAAAAAAAATAAAATAGTGTTAAAGGAAAAAAAAAAGAAATCAACCCCAAAGAACCCCCAAAGAACAAATAAACAACAACAACAAAGAAAGCTCCTGTGGCATTCTTTATTTTGGTTTCTCCTCATGGAAATAGAAATTCATTTTGGCCATCTTGCAAACCGGATCTTAAAGATTATGACACTAAGGAAGTTTCTCCAGAGGATCATTAACAAAAAAGTTTCTATTCCTTTTGATGATAGCCTATATCTAACTTTAAAACATGACACAATATTTTTGAAAAGCCTTTGAGAAAATTCCAGTGAACTTTCTTTTATTTTTCTGGGATGGCAACTTCCACTGTGATCTCAGCTTTGATTTGATTTATAAGAAGAACTGGGAATGATTTACCTTTTCACCAGCAAGCTCAACAGACTTCACATTTGCATTGATTTATTTGCGTTAATTGTTCATTCCTCTGCAATCCTTTCTCATTTCATTATATTCTCTCTTTATGATGATTACTTATAAGCTTTTTTCTAAATGACTGCTTACAATTATGAAAAAGAAAGCTTTTTAACCTATTTTGTCTTTTTTAAATCCAATTTTATTTTCAGTTCCATATTCTCTTCCTTTTTACCCTTTTCTCCACTCACTGAGAAAGCAAGAAAAATGATACCTATTATAAAGGCAAAGCCATGCAAATATTAGAGAAATCAAGAAAAAATAGGCTCAATTTGTATTCTGAGTCCATCAGTTCTATATTTGGATGTGGATAGCATTTTTCATCATCAGTTCTTTGGAACTGTGGTAGATCACTGTATTCATCAGTTACTAAGTCTTTCACACTTGATTATCTTTACAATATTGCTGTTATTGTGGAAAATATTCTCCTGGCTCTGCCCACATATTCAAAAAAGTTCATATACATCTTCTCAAGTTTTACTGAGACTGCAGCCTTCAAAATTTCTTACAGCACAATAGAATTCCGCGACATTTGTACACCATAACTTGTTAAGTCATGCCTTAATATATAGGCATCCTCTGAGTCTCCAATTTTTGCCACAAAAAGAACTCCTATAAATACTTTTGTACATATGGGTGCTTTTTTTTTTTTTTTTGCTTTGATTACCTTAGGATATAAACCTAGTAGTGGTAGTGCTGCATCAAACGGTGTGCACGGTTTTATAGCTTTGGTCCAGAATGGTTGTACTAGTTAATAACAGCTCTACCAACAGCATATAAGTGTACCTATTTTCCCACATTCTCTCCAGCATTTATCCTTTTCCTTTTCATTCGTTAGTCAACTGGATAAGTGTGAGGTGTATCTCAGAGTTGTTTTAATTTGTACTTATTTAATTATTAGTGATTTTAGTAATTTAGAGCATTTTTCCATATGACTATTGATAGTTTTGATTTCTTCTTCCGAAAACTGCCTGTTGATATTCCTTGGCCATTTACCAACTGAGGAATGGCTCTTACTCGTATAAATTTGGTTCGGCTTCCTATATATTTGAGAAATGACACCTTTATCGGAGAAACTTTCTGCAAAATTTTTCCTCAGTTTCTTGCTTCTCTTTTCATTTTGTCTGCTTTGGTTTTGTTTATGCAAAAACTCTTGAATTTTATGTAATCAAAATTATCCACTTTACACCATGGACTTTTTCTACCTCTTGTTTGGTCATGAATTCTTTGCCCACCCAACTTAGATCCATACCTATCCATAGGTAATTTCTTCTATATTCCACTAATTTGTTGATGATATCTCAATCATGAACCCCTTCTGAGCTTATCTTGGTACACGGTATGAGATGTCAGTCTATGATTAGTTTCTGCCAGACTACTTGTCAGTTTTTCCAACAGTTTTTGCCAAATAGTAAGTTCTTGGCCCAACAGCTGGGATCTTTGGTTTTATCAAACACTAGTTTACTGTGCTCACTTGCTTAAAAGAAGGCTTTTATAAAGTGATTTACAATTACTCATGGTTACATAAGTAATATTCATAATTAAAATTAAAGTATTGAAGACCTTTTGGTACAGATTTTCTCCCCAGACTCCCCACCAATAACAGGTTTGGAAATATCAATTCCAAGCCTCAGTTTTGGTGACCTAAGCCTTCAGGAATATTGATGAAGGTACTCCACCTTACCCCAAAGGTAAGGTACCCCAAATTTACTGGTGAAATGACAGAATCACGGAATTTTGAGCTGAAGAATCCTTGGCAACTGCCTAGTCCAACATGAAAGGAATTCCCATTATCACATATGGGACAACTGGTCAACCATTCTTTGCTTGAAAACCGCCAAGTCAGTCAGCTAGCATGTGTCAGATGTGCTAAGTGCTGGGGAAATAAAGAAAAGCAAAAAACCAGTCCCTGCTCTTGAGAGTTCACAGTCTAACCATAGGGAAGAAGAACATGCAAATAACTATGTGTAAACAAGACAGTCTTTGATGCTGTTGATCCCTCTCTCCTCCTCGATACTTCTGTTTTCAGGATACTGTTCTCTCCTGGTTTTTAATTACCTATCTGCCCGCTTCTTCTCTGTCTTCTTTGCTGGACCCTTTTCCAGATCAGGGCCTTTCATATGGGAACCCCTTTGGGTTCTGTCCTAGGCCCTCTTCTCTTCTCCCTCTATACCACTTCACTGTGTGATTTCATCTGCTCCCATGGGTTTAATTACCATCTCTATGCTGATGATTCTCAAATCTACCTTTCTTGTCCCAATATCTTTGCTGACCTCCAATCTTGCATTTCCAATTGCCTTTCAAACATCTCAAACTGGACGTCCAGTAGACATCTTAAACTCATTATGTCCAAAACAAAACTTAATATTTTCTCCCCTACACTTTCCCTACCTTTCTAACCTTCCCTTTTACTGTAGAGGGCAACACCATCCTTCCAATTCCTCAAATTCATAACTTAGGAGTCATCCTGGATTCCTCACTGTGTTGTGTGTGTTTGTCCTTTGTTTTCGAAAAAGACCATGACATCAGATAAATGATGACATGAATTGCAGTTGACTTTGTTTTGAGTTGAGGGAAGGCTGTAGAAGAACACCAGCCTCACTTTCTCCTCCTGAGCCATCTGGATCCAGTGACCAGATATTCATCAGGATGACTACAGATGGTCGAGTATGCAATGGGAGACCTTGGCCTTTTTAGGCTGAATGAATGAGCAAGCTGCACCTTAAGGAATAAGAAAGAAGGAATGATACTGCATTCTACCTTGTGAATTCCTCACTATCTCTATATTCTATCACTCTATCCAAGCTATTGCCAAGGCCTATCAATTTTACCTTTGCAACAACTCTCGAATAAGTCCCCCTCCTCTCCTCCACACTGCTACCCGAGGAGTGCAGGCCCTTACCAACTCATGCCTGGATTACTATAAGGAGCCTGTGGGTGGGTCTGCCTACTTCATGTCTCTAATCCATTCATCCACGGAGGATTCTATAGTCACTTAAGTGATTTTCCAAAAGCATTGATCTAATCCTGTCCCACTTTTCCCCACTCCTTTAGCCTTCCTCTTGCCTCTCCACAAGCAAATACAAAACACTCTTTTAAGGCATTCAAAGCTCTTCATAACTCGGCCTCCTCCTGCCTTTCCAGTCTTCATATACCTTGCTCCCCAATATGTACTTTTTGATCCAATGACCCTGGCCTCCTGGTCATTCCACAAACAAGACATCTTTTGCCTTGGGGTATTTTCTCTAGCTGTTCCTCAGGCCTGGAAAGCTCTCCCTTCTGATTACTTACCTCCTGGGTTTCCTTTAAGTCCCAATTAAAACTGCACCTTCTACAGAATGCCTTTCCCAACCCCTCCATGTCAAGTAATTTTCCTCTTTCATCCTCAGTACTTAGGTGCCCAGCACAAAGTAAGTCACCTAATAAGTATTTTCCGACTGACTCAATGGTGGGAAGTTGTCTCAGGGGGAAGGCAGAACTGAGAGAAAGGTTCTTATAGAACATACAACTCCAGTTGAGACCTGAAGGAGTCCTGGGAAGCTAAGAGGTGGAGGTGAGGAGGGAGACTGTTCTAGGTATGGGGGACAGCCAGCTGCTGAGTTGACCCATTTCACTTCTAAATGTGAGGAAGTCTTTCTTGAACATGAAGCCAATATTTCCTCTTCGTAACTTCTACCCATTGCTCTTGGTTTTGTCCTCTAGGGCCAAACAGAGCAAGTCAGCCCTTAAAGTACCTCAAAATAGCTATTCATGTCTCCACTGAATCTTTTCAGCCCAAAATTGTCTAATTTCCTCAACTCATTCTTATATGACCAAGGGGTTTGCCTTCCCTGAACCTTCTCTAGCCTATCAAAGTTAAACTGTGATGCTCAGAACTGAACACAACATCCCAGAAAAGGTGTGAGCACAGAAGAGTACAATGTGACTATCACCTCCCCATGCCTGAAAGCTAAGCCTTCTTAATGAAGTCCAAGGTCACATTATCATTTTGGCTGCCATACCACAATGCTGATTCATTAAACCTGCAGATAAATAAAA
Source organism: Notamacropus eugenii (assembly GCF_028372415.1). Classification (NCBI taxonomy): domain Eukaryota; kingdom Metazoa; phylum Chordata; class Mammalia; order Diprotodontia; family Macropodidae; genus Notamacropus; species Notamacropus eugenii. The sequence continues at coordinate 125,613,821 of NC_092876.1, forward strand.
CCTTCATTTCTTTCTCTGTAACTACTATTTGACCATACCTCCCTAATTTTGTACTTGTGAAGCTGATTTTTGTAGACAAGTGTAAAATAGACACCTGTCTTTGTAAGTGAAGGGAAAACCACTTGTAACTTTCTGGAAGAGCTTTCTGACAACCAGAGCCATCCAATAAAGGTACAAGCTGCCTTAGAAAGAAGTCAATTTCTTGCTGAAGGTGTTTAAGTAGAGGCTGGATGTCCATTTTAATCAATAAGCATTTGATAAACTTCTACTATGTGCCAGCTGCTGGGGATACAAATACAATAAACGAAATAATCCTTACTTTGAAAGGCACTTTTATTCCATGGGGAAGAAAAGTATGTACAGAAACAATGTAAGAAGAACACATACAAAGCAGTCAAATATACAACAGTTTGAGAGGATCAGGAAAGGCTCCAAGGAGAAAGCTGAAGAGAGGGATGACATGGGGCAGAAGTAAGGAGAGAACACATTTTTGAGTAGGAGTGAGGGGAGGAGTCAATACTACGGCACTGAGCCAAGAGATGGAGTGTATGAGTGAGTGTGGGTGTGTGTAAAAAAGAGGAGGCTACTCTGGCCTTTGTTTTTTGTTTTTAAAGCCAAAGCAAAACCAAGTTTATTAAAGATTCGCCATATTGGGTTGACTCTTAAGGAACCTAAGCATTTGTGATGCTTGTTTTCACAAGCGGGCGAGATAGAATCTTAGCTAGGTAGAGTCTGAGCTCCAACCTGAGCGCCTTTATGGAGGTGAGACGGAACTTATATACAGAGAGTCCATAGGAAAGATCTACAGGTGGTCTAGTGGTCTGGGAGGAAGGTCTAAGGAAGATCTGGATGGGATTGGGGTAATTTGTGATGTAATCCAGGGTGGGAAACAGCTGGAAACAATTGGGAGGTATCAAACAATGCAGGGTTTGGGTGGGATGTAGGTGGGGCAATAAAGAGGTAACAGATAATGGAAGGCCAGGCTAGGCCAAGGGCAACAGATTTGAGTATGAAAGGCCAGGTTAAGTGGGAGGACTCAGGAGGACCAGGCTACAAATCTGAGTATTAAAGGCCAGGTGGGGAGATTCAAGAGGAGTTCAGGGAGATTCCCAGAGTCTGAAACCCATCATTCCCCCTCAAACAGATTGGACTCAAATTCTTTTGGGGTAAAGGATGAAGGTCTCAGCTTCTGAAACTGCTTTCTGCTGGCAAGGGGTGTAGAGCTGTCCCTGCCTTGATGGGTCCTGTTCAAGGGGTACAAAGCCTGAGCAGTTATCTGGAAGCTGATGGCTTGCCCTCTGGAAAAGACAAACCTGGCAAGAAGGTTAGACAAAGACCAAACAGGCATAAAAGGAGCATAAAGAAATGACAATTTCCCTGGCGTAAAAGGTAATTTCTCTGGAGAGAATTAAAGATGACTATGGCAACGCCAAAAAATAGAAGGGCATGTCTGATAGGGGAGTTTTTTGCTGTCAGATATCCCCTTTCTTTCCAAATTGCTCCATGGGCATGGAGAACAAGGAAAGCATATTTTGAGTAAATAAAAACATCAACTAACCTAGGGTCAGGTGCTAAGGTATGAGTTAAGACTCCCAAAGCCTATCTTCTCCCTTCATCAACATACAGAGTGAAAGGTTTTTCTAGATTGGGTAGGGCTAGTGATGGGGAGGTGGTCAAATTAGTTTTCAGAAAGCTTTAGCCTGGTCTGAGTCACTGCCCTGAGTAGAGTCATAAAGGGGTTTAGCAATAAAACCAAAATTAGGAAGTCTACAAAATCCTGCCATGCCTAAAAAAACCTGGAACTTGTTTCTTAGTGCTTTTGCTCTCAAAGGTTAAAGAGAGATGGGAATGAGTTCATGTACTTTACAGAATGGCATGCTATCTGGACTTGGTTAAGAGACCCTGTAGCCTCAAGTACCTAAGAAATTGAGGGCTTCTGTGGCAGCAGCCAAAGAAGCAGCCTGGGTGGGGCTACAAATAAGAATATCATCCACATACTAAGTTAAACTACTATGTAGTAGTTCTTCCCAAAGCCTGGCCAAATAAATAAGGATTGAGTATTCTCCATTGGGCTTTTTTTGTGGGAAGGATTGCAGTGTTGCATAGGGATGAACAAGGGACAAGGATTTTATACTTGAAGAATTTTTCAACTAAAGGTTGTAGTCCTTCCCAGGCCTCAGGCTTAATCAGATATTGGCCTTGAAGAGGGAACACTTTAGGGTCTGGGAGACACAATGGCTGGGATGGCAGAAGTAGCTGCCCTGGAATTCCAGGATCCCAAACAATTGGCTTGACCGTCTCCCACACTTTCAAGTGAACATGGGGACATCTAGTGAATGGAGGCAAAAGGGAGATGGGAGTCAGGATCCAAATTTGTATGCTTTTTAATGGCTTCTACTAGCCAGTCTTGAAAAAGGGCAGGGTTTTCCTTTTCTCCCAGAGTAATTTCCCTAACTTTTTGAAAATTTAAGGTATTTCTATCCATTTTTCCTTTTGGTGACAATATAATTCTAACCGTACAAGAGTATTACATTGAAAGGTCCCCAAAATGGGCCATACTTCACAGTGTTCCAGGTGATACTGAGGTCAAACTGTTGCAAAAGAACACCAACTTTTTCTTTTTAAGTTCTTTAGAGAAGCTAAAGTTTTTCTAATTTTGTAAGAGACATCTCAAAGGAGAATTTTTGGGGACTGAAGAGGATTGACCCATTACAGGAGTGGGGCTAGAAGTCCCTCCCTCTGTAGAGGATGTGGGAGTAAGCCTTGGAAAAAAAAAATACCAAGAGGAAAAAAGTAACTGACAGTTCCCTAATTCCCTAGCCCCAGGGAATTCAGAGAGTTGGACAGATACACAGACACAGACACAGACACAGACACAGACACAGACACACACACACACACACACACACACACACACACACACACACACACACACACACACACACACACACACACACTTCCCGATACTGGGACCTGAGGTCAGGTCCAAAAATCCACTTCCAAGGTGCTTGGAGAGCGAGAAGGGGATAGGGAGAGGGAGAGACTTACATACCTTTCCACTCTTGGCAGAAGAACTTGAGATTAGCAGTTCTTCCCGATCAGGGAACGAAAATGTTGAGGTTAAGGGGTGCTGGGGACCCCAAAATACTGACACGCGGGTCCTGCTTGAATGAATTCTATTCAAGCCTTCTTAACGCCAAAGAAAAACAAAGTTTATTAAAGATTCGCCATATGGGTTTGACTCTTAAAAGAGCCTAAGCATTTGTAATGCTTGTATTCACAACCGGGCCAGATAGAATCTCAGCTAGACAGCATCTGAGCTGGATTAAACCTGAGCCCACTCTGGCCTTTGTATCCATACACCAGGGATACTGTAAAGGAAAGTTGTGGGGGAGATGGTGGCCTGAATTAGATCATTTCTGGAGTCTCTTCCAAATCTGAGATCCTATGGTCTAGTACTTTCTGGACTGATAGAGACAAAATGTCACGTAGATAGTGTTGTTGAGTCTAGAAAAATAAGCCTTGACTGAGGAAGAGATGATGAAAAGTGAATAGAGAGGACGGGCCTTGTGCCTGCATAGTCTGATTTGCTGGATACTGAGAAAGTTCACCCTCCCCAATCCCCAGTATCTGAAACTTCACCACAAGAAATACATTCATTGGTGCAAAAGCAATGAACACCAAGTGTTCTTTAATATGTAAAGAAAATATCCCAATGTAAATTTTCAAAAAATATTTCATACCCTAATATGAATTTTTATATAAATAGATAAATAACATATACTAGTGTGAATTAATTTATCAGTTGGCTTCTAATATAGCAATCTAAGATCCTTTAAATTAAATTCAACAAGCATCAGGTGCCTACTATGTACAAGACACTGTACTAGGTGTTAGGAATAAAGACAAACAAAAACAGTTCTTCACTCTAGGGATCTTACATTCTGCTGGGTAACATTACATATAAATAGATGAACAAATGCATAGAAGAGACAGTATTAACAACTATGGGATCAGGAAAGACTTTCTGGATAAAGTAGCTTGTAAACTGAGTCTTGAAGATTGTTAAGGATTTTAAAAAGTGTAGCTAAGGAGACCTTCTGGTTGTTCTCTCCCCACCTCCCCCCCAAAAAAAACCCCAACAAAAATCCAACAACAGCCCATCTCTCGATTGAAGGCATTTTCTCTGTTCTCCATGCCTGGAATACTCTACCTCTACTCCAACCACTGACCTCCCTGGCTTCCTTTAAGTCCCACCTAAAATCCTGCCTTCTATAGGAAGCCTTCCCCAACCCTCTTAATTCCAAGCCCCTTCCTTCTGTTGATTATTTTCTATTTACTGTGTATATGGCTTCTCTGTAAGTATTTGTTTGCATGTTGTTTCTCCCATTATAAGTTCCTTGAGGGCAGGGACTGTTTTTTGCCTCTTTTTGTATCCCCAGAACTTAGCATGGTGTTGGTCACTTAATAAGTGCTTATTGACTGAGGGAGTGTTATGGTCATAGGGGACAGTTAATTAAAAAGCAGAGAAGCAAAAGATGGAATATCAACTTAGGGAAACAGCAAGTGGGTCAGTTAATCTGCAGTAATATGTAAAGGGGAGAAATGTGAAATAAGTCTGAAAAGGAGCCCTGGAGTTGGGCTGTAGAGAACTTTATGTACCCAACTGAGCAGTTTGTATTTTATTATAGAGGAAATAGGAAGGCACTAAAGATTCTGGAAAAGGTGAGAAACCTTTGGTTACTCATGCACTGGAGGGAGTGGGGGAAGAAACAGGGAACATAATCTGTGATTTCATTGGCATAGCTGGAAATTCCCTCTACAAAAAGAGGCAGGCATCAGTTCTTCGTTTCTAATCTGAAAGTTGCCTAGGGCACTAAGAGGTCACTTAACCAGCATCAATCCAGAGTTAAGACATGAACCTATGTTTTCCCAACTATAAGGACAGGTCTTTCTATTAAGGCCACCACATTACCTCTGCCAGGAAGCTAAGTGGTACAATATACAAAGTGCTGGGCCTGCAGTCAGGAAGACTTGAGTTCAAAGGCAGCCTCTGCCACTTATCAGTTATGGTGACCTTGGGCAAGTCACTTAACCCTATTTGCTTCATTTTCCTCATCTGTAAAAATGAGATAGAGAAGGAAATGGCAAACTACTCCAGTATGTTTACCAAGAAAATCCCAAATGGGGTCACAAAGAGTCCAACATAATTGAAATGACTGAACAACAAGCAGCTACCTCTCCTATACTATGGGAAGGCTATTTTGACATCTGGGTGAAGTTGGAATCAGTAAGGTTACTGAAATAGTTCAGGTGAAGGTGATAAAAGCCTGAATTAGGATAGTGAAGGAATAAGAATTTTAAAAATACTTTATTGATGCTTATTTTTTTAAACATCTTGTTTACTTGCCAATACACAGTCCCCTGCTCCAAAAGAATCCTTGCTTGTAACAAAGAAGTAGGATTAATCAAAAGACACCAGCACATTTATCATGTCTGAGAGTATATTTTTCAATACACATTTAAAGTCCTTCTTTTTAGTAAAACTTAAAATATTAAGAAATATTTTTCTCTTAAAAACCCCTTCCAAGATGTTAGGAAAAGCCCTTGAAAAAGTCAGTGATAGGCTGAGGAAAGAAATTCTTTCCTTAGGGAAAAAGCTTAAGGGTAATACAGAAGAGTATTCCAAGTCTAGTTCTCTTATTGTGGTCTTTACCCATCTGAAATGATGGGTGATAGGACCCACTCTTCTCTAGTGACAAAAAAAAATTAAGCTACCTATGGAAGGGAAGAGGTCCCTTAACTCCTAGGAATAAAGTGAGTGGTTCAGAAAAGAATGGGACAGTGACTTGGTTACTCAATAGATTTTGTAATGTTAATCCAAATTGAATTTTTTTTTAAAAAAGGCATCTTTTTCTTGTTGAAGATTCCTATAAATGTTATCTAAATGTTACAGTATTAGCATTAATATTTTTTTTCTTCAACATAGTGTATCACTACTCTATTTAGAAAAGTATGATCCTCTGGAGGCAAGACTGGTCAATGCATTAATTTGTTTTCTGACATCTTTTAGTATTATTTTCCTTTACTATATTGTAATTGTATATATCATTCTCTCAGTTCTGCTTATTTCACTTTGAACCAGTTCATATAAGATTCCTTAAGTTTCTTTAGTCTTCACACAGGAATAAGAATTTGGATAAAGAGGGAAGGAGAGAAAATTTCAGAGCCCCAAGTACCATTAGAGGCAGTTGGGTGGCACAGTGGACAGAGTGCTGGGCCTGGAGCCAGAACGACTTGAGTTCAAATATGACCTTAAAGACTTACTAAGTTATTTAACTGCTGTTTACCTCAGTTTCCTTGACTGCAAAATGGAGATAATAGGTGGAGCCAGGATGGTGGAGCAGAAAGATGGGATCTGCTCTAGCTCTCCCCTCATAGCTGATAAAATGCCTGTAAAAAATGACTCTAAACAAATTCCAGAGCAGTAGAAGGCACAAGACAACAGAGTGAAAGAGATTTCCAGCCCAAGACAGCCTGGAAGGCTGACAGGAAAGGTCTATAGCACTGGGTTCAGAGTGGAGTGCAGCCCAGCCTTGGCCACAGGGTACTGCAAGGACACAACTAGAGCAGGCTTCAGGGCATGGAATCATGGGTAGCAGCTGCAGTTCTCAGATTTCTCAACTCACAAACACCAAAGACAGTTTCAAAGGTCAATGAGAAAGCTCTTTCACCTGAGTGACAGTGGTGTACAGGTGTGGCCCCAGACCCGGCTCAGACCCAGGAGCCACCAGCAGCTTTTAGAGCCCTCAGCCTAAAGACCCTGGGGGAGCTGAGAAGCTGATCTGAGTCTCAGTCCTGAGTGGTGGAGGAAGAGCACTGGCTTGATGGAACTGATGCAGACTCTTGAGAGGGAATCCTACTTCCTCTACAGATCTTGAGCAGAAAAGAGTGCTTATGACTGCTCTCAGACCAGGCCACAGGTCAAGAGAGTTTACCCTTGACTGTGCCACCTTGGAGGAAATGAGAACTTACAGGTCCGTAGAGTATACTCTCCACTTGACAAAGGATTCAAAATTGAAGTAACTGGCAAGGAAACTGCCCAAAAAAGGGGAAAAAATAAGACTATAGAAGGTTACCTTCTTGGTGAAAAGGTATTTTCTTCCATCTGATCAGAGGAGGAAGAACAAAGCATACCATCAGAGGAAGACATAAAAGTCAAACGCTTCTACATCCAAAACCTCCAAAAAAAATACGCAATAGTCCCAGGCCATGGAAGAGCTCAAAGAGGATTTTGAAAATCAAGTAAGAGAGGTGGACAAAAAATAGGGAAGAGAAATGAGAGTGATGCAAGATAATCATGAAAAGTGAGTCAACAGCTTGCTAAAGGACACCCAAAAAAAACGCTGAAGAAAATAACACCTTTAAAAATAGACTAACTCAAGTGGCAAAAGAGGTCCAAAAAGTCAATGAGGAGAAGAATGCTTTAAAAAGCAGAACTGGCAGGGAGGAGCCAAGATGGCGGAGTAGAAAGATACACATATCCTAGCTCCAAACCCCCAGCCCATAAAATATCTGTAAAGAAGAACTCCCAACAAATTCTGGAGCAGCAGAAGCCACACAACAATGGAACAGAGGAGATTTCTGTTCCAGAGAGACCTGAAAAGCTGACCCAAAAGGTCCTTCGCGCACCAGACCCAGAGCAGAGCGCAGCCCTGGCTTGGCCGTGCGGCACCAAGAGGAGCAGATCCGAGCAGGCTTCAGGGACAGAATCTCCAGCTGCCGAGCAGGTCCCTCCACCCACAGGTGGCAAAGGTCAGTGAGAGAGTCTTTTTGGCTGGCGAGAGGGGAGTGGTGTGTCCCCCACAACTCAGGCCCCCTTGGGAGGCAGCAGTGGAGGCAGAAGCGGACAGGGAGTCCCAAAGCACGCAGGAGCCCAGATCCATTGTTGAAGGTCTCCTCGTAAACCCCCTGAGGGAACTGAGCCCCGTGAGGCAGCCCTGCCCCCACCTGAGCACCTGAACTTAATCTCACACTGAGTAGCAGCCCCGCCCCTGCCAAAAGCCCTGAGGCTGGGAAGCAGCATTTGAATCTCAGACCCCAAGCTCTGGCTGGGCGGATCTGGAGGTGTGGTGGGTGTGGAAAGGACACTCAGAAGTCAAGTAACTGGCTGGGAAAATGCCCAGAAAAGGGAAAAAAAATAAGACCATAGAAGATTACTTTCTTGGTGAACAGATATCCCTTTCCTTCCTTTCAGAGGAGGAAGAACAATGCTTACCATCAGGGAAAGACACAGAAATCAAGGCTTCTGTATCCCAGACATCCAAAATAAATATTCAATGGGCTCAGGCCATGGAAGAGCTCAAAAAGGATTTTGAAAATCAAGTTAGAGAGGTGGAGGAAAAACTGGGAAGAGAAATGAGAGAGATGCAAGAAAAGCATGAAAAGCAGGTCAACCCAAAAAAATGCTGAAGAAAATAACACCTTTAAAAATAGGCTAACTCAATGGGCAAAAGAGGTTCAAAAAGCCAACGAGGAGAAGAATGCTTTAAAAAGCAGAATTAGCCAAATGGAAAAGGAGGTCCAAAAGCTCACTGAAGAAAATAGTTCTTTCAAAATTAGAATGGAACAGATGGAGGCTAATGACTTTATGAGAAACCAAGAAATCACAAAACAAAACCAAAAGAATGAAAAAATGGAAGATAATGTGAAATATCTCATTGGAAAAACAACTGACCTGGAAAATAGATCCAGGAGAGACAATTTAAAAATTATGGGACTACCTGAAAGCCATGATCAAAAAAAGAGCCTAGACATCATCTTTCATGAAATTATCAAGGAAAACTGCCCTGAGATTCTAGAACCAGAGGGCAAAATAAGTATTCAAGAAATCCACCGATCACCGCCTGAAAGAGATCCAAAAAGAGAAACTCCTAGGAACATTGTGGCCAAATTCCAGAGTTCCCTGGTCAAGGAGAAAATACTGCAAGCAGCTAGAAAGAAACAACTCAAGTATTATGGAAATACAATCAGGATAACACAAGATCTAGCAGCTTCTACATTAAGGGATCGAAGGGCGTGGAATATCATATTCCAGAAGTCAAAGGAACTAGAACTAAAACCAAGAATCACCTACCCAGCAAAACTGAGTATAATACTTCAGGGGAAAAATTGGTCTTTCAATGAAATAGAGGACTTTCAAGCATTCTTGATGAAAAGATCAGAGCTGAAAAGAAAATTTGACTTTCAAACACAAGAATCAAGAGAAGCATGAAAAGGTAAACAGCAAAGAGAAATCATAAGGGACTTACTAAAGTTGAACTGTTTACATTCCTACACGGAAAGAGAATTTGTAACTCTTGAAACTTTTCAGTATCTGGGTAGTGGGTGGGATTACACACACACACACACACACACACACACACACACACACGAGACAGAGCACAGAGTGGATTGAATAGGATGGGATCATATCTTAAAAAAAAATGAAATTAAGCAGTGAGAGAGAAATATATTGGAAGGAGATGGGGAGAAATGGAATGGGGCAAATTATCTCTCATAAAAGAGGCAAGCAAAAGACTTTTTAGTGGAGGGAAAAAGAGGGGAGGTGAGAGAAAAGCATGAAATTTACTCTTATCACATTCCACTAAAGGAAGGAATAAAATGCACACTCATTTTGGTATGAAAACCTATCTTACAATATGGGAAAGTAGGGGAGAAGGGGATAAACAGGGTGGGGGGGATGATGGAAGGGAGGGCAATGGGAGGAGGGAACAATTTGAAGTCAACACTCTTGGGGAGGGACAGGATCAAAAGAGAGAACAGAAGCAATGGGGGGCAGGATAGGATGGAGGGAAATATAGTTGGTCTTGCACAACACGACTATTATGGAGGTCATTTGCAAAACTACATGGCCTGTATTGAACTGCTTGCCTTCCAGGGGGAATGGGTAGGGAGGGAGGGATGAAGAGAAGTTGGAACTCAAAGTTATAGGAACAACTGTCGAGTACTGTTCTTGCTACTGGGAAATAGAAAGTATGGGTAAAGGGATGTAGAAAGTTATCTGGCCCTACAGGACAAGGGAGAGGTTGGGGACAAGGGAAGGGAGGGATGATAGAAGAGAGGGCAGATTGGTGACAGGGGCAATTAGAATGCTTGGTGTTTTGGGGTGGAGGGAGGGGACAAATGGGGAGAAAATTTGGAACCCAAAATTTTGTGGAAATGAATGTTAAAAGTTAAACAAATAAATTAAAAAAAAAAAAGCAGAATTGGCCAAATGGAAAAGAAGGTTCAAAAGCTCACTGAAGAGAATAGTTCTTTAAAAATTAGAATTGAGCAGATGGCTAATGATGTTATGAGAAACCAAGAAATTATAAAACAAAACCAAAAGAATCAAAAAATAGAAGACAATGTTTAATATCTCACTGGAAAAACAACTGACCTGGAAAATAGATCCAGGAGAGATAATTTAAAAATTATGGGACTACCTGAAAACCATGATCAAAAAAAGAGCCTAGACATCATCTTTCAAGAAATTATCAAGGAAGGGTTGCGGCCTCATCCCTGCGGGCGGCGGTCGGGGCTGAGACCTCCAGATCCCTGGCATTGCTCGCAGCCACCTCTGCGCACCTGCGGGCCTGTCCTGGCCCAGGCTCCCCTCCCTTCCTCATAGCTGCCGCCTCCTGGGGCCTGGACCAGTACCCTGCAACTTGCGGTTCAAAAATTCACAGACAAGCATGAATGGATAACAACTGAAAACGGTATTGGAACTGTGGGAATCAGCAATTTTGCACAGGAAGCGTTGGGAGATATAGTTTATTGTAGTCTTCCAGAAGTTGGAACAAAATTGAACAAACAAGATGAGTTTGGAGCTTTGGAAAGTGTGAAAGCTGCCAGTGAACTCTATTCTCCTCTATCAGGAGAAGTAACTGAAGTTAATGTAGCTCTTGCAGAAGACCCAGGACTTGTCAACAAATCTTGTTAGGAAGATGGGTGGCTGATCAAGATGACTCTGAGCAACCCTTCAGAACTTGATGAACTGATAAGTGAGGATGTATATGAGAGATACATAAAATCTATTGAGGATTGAACATTGGACCCCCAAATAAATTAGCACAAGAATATAGCCCAGTATAGTTTTGTCCTGAATTAGGGGTATATGGAAGATTAGCAACTTTAATACTTCTGAAACAACACCATGGCATGGAAAAAAATCTTAACTACTCAGAAATGACTGGATAAAAATGCTTTTTACTATTTGCACCTTTTGCACAACTTCTTCCTTGTAATTTCAAATTAGTGTGTCTAGTTCTGAATTCATCGCATCATGTGTGGCAAAAATGAATTCTAAGACCATGTACTTCAGAGCTAGAATTTTATCTGTAAAAAGCCTTAAATCAGTAATGGTATAATGGCCAACTCCATCCATCACCAGTTGTGTTCTGAATACATTTGGTTTTCTGTCCATGGGAATAATTTACTGAAATTGGTTAGCTGGCTGGTGTCAGGTGCTGTATGATACCAACTTAATTTTAATAAACTGCTTGGATGAAGCTATTTTCACAGATGAGGCTTCTCTTGCAGCAGAATAGGTAATGAAATTTAATAAACTTTTTAAAAACCTTAAAAAAAAAGAAAAAAAAAGAAATTATCAAGGAAAACTACTCTGATATTCTAGACCCAGAGGGTAAAATAGAAATAGAAAGAATTCACCAATCACCTCCAGAAAGAGATTCCAAAAGGAAAACTCCTAGGAATACTGTAGTCAAATTCCAGAGTTCCCAGGTCAAGGAGAAAATATTACAAGCAGCCAGAAAGAAACAATTTAAGTATTGTGGAAATACAATCAGATAACACAGGATTTACAGCTTCTACACTGAGAGATTAAAGGGCTTGGAATATGATATTCCAGAGGTCAAAGAAGATAGGATTAAAACCAAGAATCACCTATCCAGCAAAGTATAATACTTGAGGGGAAAAAAAACAGAATTTCAATGAAATAGAGGACTTTCAAGCATCCTTGCTGAAAAGGCCAGAGCTTAATAGAAAATCTGACTTTCAAATTCAAGAATTAAGAGAAACATGAAAAGGTAAACAGGAAAGAGAAGCCTTAAGGAACTCATTAAATCTGAACTGTTTATATTCCTACATGGAAAGATGTTATTTGAAACTCATGAGACCTTTTTCAGTATTAGGGTAGTTAGAGGGAATATATGTATGTAGGTATGTCTGTGTGTATTATATATGTGTAGGCATGTATATGTACATGGGTGTACGTGTCTATGTATATGTGTGTGTATATATACATATAGGTATGTGTATGTAGATATATATACACACACACAGATACACACATATATATACACACACAGAGGGCACAGGATGAGCTGAATATGAAGGGAGAATATCTTAAAAAAAATGAAATTTACTGTAGAATGGAATGTACTAGGAGTAAGAGAAAGGGAGAGGTAGAATATAGCAAATCATCTCACATGAAAGAGCTTTTACAATGGAAGAGAAGAGCAGGGAGATGAAAGGAAATAATTGAGCCTTACTCTCATGGGATTCAGCTTAAGGAGGGAATAACACACATTCAATTGGATATGGAAATCTACTTTATCCTGTAGGAAGGCAAGGGGAAAAGGGATAGGAGAAAGAAGATAATAGTAGGGAGAGTAAATTGGGGAAAGGGATAATCAAAATAAAACACTATTGTGAGAAGACAGGTCAAGGGACAGAATGGAATAAATGAAGGGCTGTATAGGACAGAGGGAAATGTGGTGAGTCTTTTACAACATAAATATTATGGAAGTGCTTTGCATTGTTACACATGCATGACCTACATTGAATTGCTTGTTTTCTCAATGAGGGTGGGTGGGGAAGGAGGGAGAAAATATGAAACTGAAAACTTTAAAAATGAAAGCTAAAAATTGTTTTAGCATGCAACTGGAAATTAAGCTATACAGGTAGTGGAGTATAGAAATCTATTTTGCCAGGGGTGGAGTCAAGATGGTGGAATAGAAAGATGCACATACTCTAGTGCTTCCCCCACAGCTCACAAAATACCTGTAAAAAAATCACTCTCAACAAATTCTGGAGCAGGAGAAGCCACAGAACAACAGAGTGAAAGAGGTTTCCAGCCAAAGGTAACCTGGAAGGCCGACAGGAAAGGTCTATGTCGTGGAAAGCTGAGCGGAGCAGAGCCCAGCCCTGGCTGCATGGCACTGGGAGGAACAGGACCTGACAGACCTCTGGGGCAGAGATCTTGGCAGGGAGGGTCCCAGATACCTCAACCCACAAGCAACAAAGAAAGCTCCAAAGGTCAGTGTAGGAGGGCTTTCCCAGTTGGGCAAGAGGGGACCGAGGTTCATCCAGTAATAGCCCCAGATGACGGCAACAACAGCAGCAGGAGACTGCAGGCAGCTATGGTGGCCAGAAAGGAACCTGGATCCATTGTCCAGGCAGCTCAGCTTAAAGCCTCTGGCAGTAGGGAGTAGCTGATCTAATCCTCAGCCCTGAATGAGGGCCCTGCCCCCACCCAAAGCCCTGGAGAAATTGAGCAGTTGAGTTGAATCTCAACCTTGAACACAATACTGGGGACAGGAGGGGGAATAGGACCATCCTCTTGACAAAGGATTCAGAAGTCAAGTAACTGGCTGGGAAAATGCCCAAAAAAGGGAAAAACAATAAGACCATAGAAGGTTACTTTTTTGGTGAACAGGCGTCTCCTCCCATCCTCTTGCATGAGGAAGAACAAGGCACACTGTCACAGGAAGTCAAGGCCCCTGCCTCCAGGGCTTCCAAAGTGAACTTAAATTGGGCTCAGGCAATAGAAGAGCTTGAAAAGCTAGTTAGCAATTTGCTAAAGGAGAACCAAAAAAATGCTGAGGAAAATAACACCTTTAAAAAGAGGCTAACTCAATTGGAAAAAGAGGTCCAAAATGTCAATGAGGAGAAAGAGGCTTTAAAAAGCAGAATTAGCCAAATGGAGGAGAAGGTTCAAAAGCTCACTGAACAAAATAGTTCTTTGAAAGAGAGAATTGAGTTCAGGGAAGCTAATGACTATGACATAAACCAAGCAGTTAAAAAACAAAACCAAAAGTTTGAAAAAATAGAAGATAATGTGAAACATCTTATTGGAAAAACTGACCTGGAAAATAGATCCATTTAACATTATGGGACTACCTGAAAGCCATGATCAAAAAAAGAGCCTAGACATTATCTTCCATGAAATTATCGAGGAAAACTGTCCTGGTATTCTAGAACTCGAGGGCAAAATAAATATTGAAAGAATCCACCGATCACCTCCTGAAAGAGACCTGAAAAGAGAAACTCCTAGGAATATTGTGGCCAAATTTTAGAGTTCCCAGGCCAAGGAGAAAATACTGCAAGCAGCTAGAAAGAAATAATTTGAATATTGTGGAAATACAATCAGGGTAACACAGGATCTGGCAGCTTCTACATTAAGGGATCAAAAGGCTTGGAACAGGATATTCCAGAAGTCAAAGGAACTGGGATTAAAACCAAAAATCACCTATCCAGCAAAACTGAGTATAATACTTCAAGGGAATAAATGGTAATTCAATGATATAGAGGACTTTCAAGCATTCATGATGAAAAGACCAGAACTGAAGTAAAAATTGGACTTTCAAACACAAGAATCAAGAGAAGCATGAAAAGGTAACAGGAAAGAGAAATCATAAAAGACTTTCTAAAGCTGAACTATTTACATTCCTACATGGAAAGAAAATATTTGTAACTCTTGAGACTTCTCTCAGTATTTGGGTAGGTGGAGGGATTGTACACATACACATACACACACATATAGATAGAGAGTACAGGTTGAATCAGAATCTTCTGTTGAATCAGAAGAGATGATAGCCACAAAAAATATAAAATAAAAATTAAGGGGTGAGGGAGGAAAATACTGGGAGGAGAAAGGGAGAAATGGAATGGGGCAGGCCATAACTCATAAAAGGGATAAGAAAAATCTTGTTCAATAGAGGAGAAAAGGAAGAAGTGAAGAGGGGGAAATTGAAGATACTCTCTCCACATATGGCTTAAGGAGGGAATAACATGCTCACTAAATTTGGTATGAAAACCTATCTTACACTACAGGAAAGTAGGGGAGGAGGCGACAAGTGGGATGAGAGGAATGACAGAAGGGAGGGCAAATGGGAGAAGGGAGTAACTAGAAATAAACACTTTTGTGAAGGGACAAGGTCAAATGAGGGGAAAAAAAAACAAGGGGGATAGAGTAGGATAGAGGGCAATATAGTTAGCATTACACAACATGATTATTATGGAAGTCTTTTGCAAAACGACACATATTTAGTCCATATCGAATTGCTTGCCTTCTCAGTGGGGATGGGTAGGGAGGGAGAGAAGTTGCAATTCAAAATATTAGAAATCAATGTTGAGAATTATTATTGCATATAACCAGGAAATAAGAAACACAGGCAATGGGGTATAGAAATTTATCTTGCCCTACAAGAAAAGAGAGAAGATGGGGATAAGGGACAGAAGGGAGG
Organism: Notamacropus eugenii; assembly: GCF_028372415.1. Classification (NCBI taxonomy): domain Eukaryota; kingdom Metazoa; phylum Chordata; class Mammalia; order Diprotodontia; family Macropodidae; genus Notamacropus; species Notamacropus eugenii. The sequence continues at coordinate 125,629,351 of NC_092876.1, forward strand.
GTACATTGAGAGAAGGGATAATCAGAGTGCAAGGTATTAGGGGTGGGGGAAGGGAGAAAAATTGGACATGTTACAGAGTGATGTAAAATTGATGTAGTATTAAAACAATTGACTTAATTACTGAGACTAAATCAGAGACATCTTTAGTTTGGGGAAAAGAATTGTAATCTGTTTCCTAGAGGCAGGTAACCTCAGGTAAAATTCGGCATTGATAGAAAAGTTAAGGTTTTAATGGTAAATTTGATTTTATAATTGCTATTTAATCAGAAACTAGAACATGTAGAGAAAGGCATACAAACCACTTAAGACTTGCCTCAAAAGATGTTCCTTAGCCAATGAGAAATTATAGTCATATATAAAATCTGGTTATTGGAACTTGCTATTTTAAGATTCTATGGGACTATTAACTGACTGTTCTTCTGAGTCTAACTCCAGGTATGGATAGCAAGAAAGGCAGTCTGAGCCTCTAATCTATGATGCCAGTAAGCCTGTGAGATGCTAGTATGAACTGTAAAAGGTGATCTCATGGGAAGGGTGGGAGAGTGGCTATTCAGCCTGGGCTGAGGTAGGATTCTCCTGACTCAATTTCCCTACTGACACCTGGCAGACTTTAAGCCTGACTGAATGCAAGCTGATATTCTACTCCTGCCTGGAACTGACATGAAGCTGGGGAAATACTGGTTCCCTGCAATGTCCCTACTCTTAGTGGCAATTTCCTACAGTCAAAAGGTTTCTAAGATTAATACCAGACCCATTAAATTATACATTGTTGGTAGGGGAACATCAGGTAGGGGAACATCCGAGATTAAGTCTAAAATTAAGCTATTAGGCTTTGGGCTTTAGACCAACAACAGTAAGTTAGGGTCCTTTAATTCTTAGCAATAGTGTGGAGAAAACCAGGTCAAGGGCTTGCGAAGTTAGCATATATAATTATTATTTGTATCTCAATTAGTTAATGTTAAAAAAACTGTTTGTAGTCTATATTGTAAAAGTTTTAAGGGAAGTATCACCTGACCAAAAGTTTGAATTGTTTTATGTGACATCAACTGTGTTAAAACTGAAAAATAAAAAAATTAAAATTAAAAAAAAATGACAAAAAGACTTCAGAAAAAACTGGAAAGACTTTTATGAACTGATGCAGACTGAAATGAGCAGAACCAAGTGAACATTATACACAGTAACCCCCACAGATGAGAGGAGTGTTTCTGATAGACTAAGCCATTTGAAGCAATGCAAGGACCTAAAACATTTCCAAAGGCTTCTTAAGGCAAAGTCCATCCACCTCCAGGGAAAGAACTATGGAATCTGAACACAGAATGAAGCAGACTTCTTTTGTGTCATGTTTTGTTTTCTTTTGGTTTTACTCATGGTTTCTCTCATTCATTTTCACTCTTCTAGGCAACATGACTAATGTGAAAATTTGTTTAGAAAAAATATATGTGTATATATGACTGCATGTTCTCTTGGGGAGGGAGAGTAGAGGAAAGGGGAGAAAATTGAAGATTTATGCAAGTGATTCTTGAAAACTGGAAACAAATGAATTAGATTAAAAAAAAAGAAAAAAAGAAATCGATTTTGCCCTGCAGGAAAATAGAGGGGAAGAGGATGGAAAAAGGGTAATAGAAGGGAGGACTGACTGGAAGAAGGGGTGGATGGGGTGCATGCTGTCCTGGGGTGGGGAGAGATGAGGAGAAAATTTTGAATTCAAATTCTTGTGGAAGTGAATGTTAAGAACTGAAAAATAAATAAATTATATATTTAAAAAATTAAAAAAAATGTTAAACAATTGTTTTAACATTCAAAAAAATGGAGATAAGTTACCTCACGGATTATTTTATTATGAGGATCAAATGACATAATATTTGCAAAAAGTGCTTAGCAGAGTCTGATACCAAGTAGGCTCCATATAAATGCTTCTTTCCTTCCTTCCCTCCTGAACTTAGGGAAGGGAAACCTGAACATTTTTCTGCAGTAAACATTGTGTGACAGACACTGAACATTGGGGAAAAAGGGATGGTAGAAGCATATCTTCACTAGTTTGTCTAAAGCTATCCTTAAGGCAGGCATACTGTATGGGGTTGAAGGGACAGGAGAAAGTCTTAGACTGTGAGTTCCTATCATTTATTGACATACTTTATCTCTTCCTGGTTTTCCTTACTTTGCCAATAAAATCAGTTTTATTTTTAAAGCACAACTCTTACATATCATCTAAAGCAATGCTTCTTAAACTGTGGGTCATGACCCCATATGGGGTTTAGTAACTGAATGTGGAGGGTCACAAAAAACTTGGCAACAGTAAGAAGTTTCTGAACACTCAACAACCAAAAATTAATTAAAGATCAAACCTGTAATGAATCCAAGGTGTTTCTGGCAGTCCTTGCCCATGTTGCATCATGCAACTTCACTGCAGCCTTGGTTTTAAACATACAGCATTAACACTTTGCACTGTGGATGCTGTCACGCCCCCAACACCAACGAACGCTGCCCAAAACATCTTGGGTCAGATTAGAGACTATAGCGTGTTATGAATTACAGTGTTTTTACTGTACATTCAAAATCATTGAATGAATTTTTGCTTGGGATCAGGACAGGATTTCCAACAATTTCTGAAATGGTCCTAAACATACCTCTGCCATTTTGTACTAAGTATTTATGTGAAGAGGTGTTTTCAGCTTTAAGTCTTGCAGTATCAAATATTCTGCCAAGATTTAATTCTTTCTGTTAAAATAAACAAACACATCCATCTCATTACTACGGAAATTTGCTTTCACCTTTAATGAATGGTAAAATTTTATGTATACCAAAGAATTATTTAAAAATGAATTTCTTTATGATTTATTATCAGTAAATGTTTGATTTGTATACCTATTTTATATATCGACATACCCAGGGTTGCATAAAAATTTCTCGGATGAAAAGGGGTTGAGAAAGGAAAAAGTTTAAGCTCTGATCTAAAGGAATGTTACTGTCAGCCCCATTCACCTTTCCAAATTGACACTACCTTCTTTACCCAAGGCTATCATCATTCTTCTACCCTCACGGCCCCACCCCTCTTTTCTAGGTTTATCCTCCAATAGTAAGTCATATTGTCATGTGGGTATTTACAATCTGGTCACGATAATGATGAATGTTGATTAGAAGTTACAGGGAAAAGGCTTGAAGACTGAATTAACCTTTTTCCATTTCTGAGGTAAAAGCAGGTAAGAGATAGCTTAGCTGGTTAAGAGAAAAGGACAAGAGATTGGGGGGACAGGCACAGTGGCTCTGTTGCTTCTGGGTTGTTTTTCCTGTGTCTATGTTCCTCTGCATGTTGTGTGTTCCTGGGGACATCTTGTATATTTAGGCATAATATGAGCTGCCTGAGGTCTGGAGTGAAGAGAAATCAGGCTTTGGGCAGTGATGATACTATATCATAAGGTCAGCAAAATCTTCCCCTTTAATAGCATCTTTTGAATTTTTTCTTTGTATCCCCAGTGCCAAGCATAGAATGGGCACTGAGTAGATATTTAATAAATTAATTCAAAATTTTAATTAATAAAAATATTTAATTAATGCTCGTTGATTGTTTGAATCCTCTTATGTTCTCTTGGCTATACCTGGGTTGGAGGTTTTGGGACCCTGACATTTGTCTCTGTTGCCCATTTGCTGTGTGATCTTGGGTTTATACTTTATCTTCTTAGGCCTCAGTTTCCTCATATGTAAAATGAGGTGGTTTGCCTATAATACGTATAATGTCCTTTTAATTTTAATATTCTAGGATTCTACATATAAGTTGTCCTGTTCATAAATAAAACACAGAGCCATGTTCTCTTTTTGCTAGGATGGAGAGATATTTAACTGGTAGGTGAAGAACAAGACATGATGAAATACAGGCCACATGGGGCAGATCTGAGAGATCAGATCAGAAGGCAAGGGTTCAAGTAGTCTGAGGTCCAGAGAAAAGAAGGGTTAGAATCCTTAAAAGCTACCAGTAGAGGAAGAAAACTGTATGTCAGTCACTTCATCAATGGCCTAGATGGGTCTGCAGGCTTTTCATAATTCTTTTCTTCCTTGCTTATTTAAAAGGCCTGCAGCTTTTGCTTTTGATGGAAGGTTTCAATTTTGTTGGACAGCTCAAGTCCTCTGGAGGGTATATCCTCAGGGTGTCGAGGGTCTTCAGGAGCCCTAATGGATGCTCAGGCCTCCCAGGAGTTAGGGGTTTTTAGGCTCTTTTCAAAATCATGTTGTCCCTGCAGGGCCAACCCATTTCTGAAGTCCCTGATGACAGTATAAAAGCCTACGCTACTACGCACACTAGACAAAATCAATTGATATCTCTCTCCTCCATTGGGCTCACAGAGTCCTTTACTCACATCTGCTATAAACAGAAAAATAAGCCATTAGTATATATCTGAATGAAACATCACGTTAGAAAACGATTTAAAGGTACAGAAGGCAGGAGGGGATATATGAGTATAATTAGAACTAATTGCAATGCTGAAGAGGACTTGCTGCCTACAAGAGACAATCTGCCTTAAAGCAAACAAGCAGTTTCATTTCTCAGTTTCAAAGGTGTTGGCTTTTTTCCTTTTCTCTTCTGTAGAAGAGAGGACTAAGTGGGAACCTAATCAATCTTTTCAGGCATCTGAAGGGTTATCATGAGAGGAAGGATTAAATTCAGTCTGTGTGGCCCCAGGGAACATGTCTAGGACCAACAAGGGGAAATAATATGGAAGCTTGTTGTTTGTCCTTCATTCTGGAAGAGCACCATGACATTGGGAAGGTGATGCCATGACTTGCGATTGAATTTGACTGAAATGAGGGAGGTCTGTACAAAGTCGCCAGCCTCACTTTTTCCTCCAGAATCATTTGGGTCCACTGGCAAGATATAAATTAGGACTGAAGATCTATCCCAATAGGGAAGAAGATTTCAATTCAATATAAGAATTTATGGTTACAGTTGGTCTTCTTTTCATGTAAGAGTTAGACTAAATGAACCAATGAGGTCCCTTCCAACTCCCAAATGTAGTGAGCCATCACACCTGGCCAACACTGGAAAGGGCTGCTGGAGGAGGAGGATATTCCCTATCACTATAAGTAGAGGCAGAAAGAATTGTCAGAAATACTAAAAAAGGAGATTCATGTGTCAGGAGGTTGGAATAGATGACTTCTTAGGATTCTTTCAACCTAGACTCTGGACTATTTCTTTATTATTGAATAGCAGAATAGTTCTAGGATCACACAATTTCTGAACATCCAGTCACTTATACGGTGAAAATGAATTTAGGAGCAAGGTTTTGGATCTCTTTCTTTTCTACCCCTCCTCTTGCTGGGCAGTAGGACTAATCCTAGCTGCTAAGCAGTGGATCACTGAGGTTTGGGATTTAAGGGAGCTAAACTGGTATAAATACTAAGTAAGAGACACTTCTCAGTCCTAGACTGGTTCTCATCAACCATTTTTCCCCCTTACTAAGGACTTCAGGGACCTTAGTTTTCCATTCTACTTTTCCCCATTGTTTTTCATCAGTAATTCTTTCTTCCCCTGACCCATCAAGAAAACAATATCGTTTCCCAACATCTCCCCCTCATACCATTCCTGAAGAAAATAATTGGCTTAGAAAACTAAGTAGAAACAGTTGTGGGATTCTGTAGTAATTGTTCATCATAATAAACAGGGTAAAAACCCAAACAAAACAACCTGAGACTTGGTAGGATGGGATATGTGACTGGAAAATAAGTGAAAAGGGTATGCCTTATTCAAAAGGAACAGAATGGACAACAGGGGCAGCGGAGCAGCATTATTTTTACATTAAGAAAATATGCTCATAAGAAAATCACTCTAAGAATAAGAGGGAAACAGTATCTTGGAGAAAATTTGGGGAAGGATCAATGAAAGGAGAAACAAAAGTCACATGATGATGGGAAAACACTATAGACTAACCATCCAGAAGGAAGACACAGATGAGAATTGCCTCTTGGGCACCCTTTTTTACTTAGAAGTTACAGGGAAATAAAGCAAAAACAATTAAACTCAACATTTATTAAGCTTCTATAAGCATGCTGGGAATACATAGAAAATGACATAGCTCCTGCTCTCAAAAACCATACAATCTACTACAGGAAAACAACACGTATACAAATAAGTATCAGATGGAATGTGATACTTCAGATGGGAATGTGACGGAGATCCAAGAAGAGATCCAAGTAAACACAAGGAGGGAGAGGTCCTTTTTGGCTGCAGAATCAAGAAAAGGTTCATGGAGGTGGTCACAGCAGAACTGGGCTTGAAGGAAAGGAAGAATGTGCAGGGAATGTGTTCCAGGCATGAGTGATTCAGACAGGAGAGGGTTGGATGAGATCGTGAACTGTCTAACAATTCAGTTAGAATAAAAGCCAGAACTGGACTAATGGACTGACAGAACAGGGGGGGATTATTGGGACTCAGGAGTGCAGCAATGGGAAGTCAGGAGGATAACCTGAGAAAGGAATTTCAGAGTACTGGATCTTGAAGGTAGAACAACTTAAGATGAGGTTGAGGTCTAAGGTAGTACCACTCCATGTATCACTGAAACAGGCTGGAGATGTAGGTCATGAGGGTTGAGAATATTAATGAATTTGAAGGCCTAGGTATTAAAAGGATCATCAATAGATGTTAACTGTGTGTAATTGTGTGTGTGTGTATGTGTGTGACTACAGAAAAGGATTAAACCAAATTTCAGTTATATTTCAGAGGAAAATCCAGATGTCTAGGAATTGATGCAAGAACTCTGGCATGAAAATCAAAACAGAGTCTCTCCAGGTGAGAGAAGATGAAGCAATAATTCATCCATTTGTGAGACAAAGTTTTGAGGATCCCTTTAGAGTAGGGGCTATCTTTTGTCTCTTTTTGTATCCCCAATGTTTAGCATGATGCCTGGCACATAGTAGGTGTTTAACAAATATTGACTGACTGATGGGGAAGCAAAAATAGTCTCTCTGACTACCCAGTTACCTGCTTGGGTTGTTGTTTCTAGTGTAAATTACGTTCAGAATCCTAACCAAAGGCACCAAAACTCCATCTCTCTTTGTATCAGGAACACTCCTTTCCATCCCCTTCCCTTGATGCCCCTCTCATGCATTCTCTAAACCTGCCCCATCCTCTTTTCACCCCTCAGTGCCTTAGTTCTTGCTGCTCCTATGCCTGTACTGCCTTTCCTTTGTTAAAATCTATATCCAATGCCACGTCTTTCATGAAACTTTTCCTGATCATAGTACAGCCCCTGAGTCCAGATTACTACCTTCCTTCTTGGATCTCAAAATGCTCTTTGTTTTATACCTGTCTAATGAATACTTACAATATAAAATCGTATCTTTTATCTCCCTACTCGATTACAAGCTATAGGGGGTCAGGGACCTGTATTATACGAACCTGATAGCTTCTCTAGCATCAATACAGGTTTTTTCCACAATAGGTACTTGATAAATGTTTGTTACAGGAATTAGAGGAAAGAAATTTCCATAAATCTGGACAGAACACCTAACTAAAGAACTGTCGATACTGGTCCAATGCTCCTGAACTCCCAAAATTTGATGCTATCAGCACTTACTAAAAGAATTGAGCTATTTCTATGGTTAAGTGCTAGAATCTTTTTACAGGTAGTCTCCACTTTTTTTAAATCACACATATGAGCTTCACTCAGCTCATATGACAATGACAACTAAAAAGTTAAAACATATTTCTCTACTTGCCTTGTTCACTCACATGGGGAGTGCAATCATATTTGTGGTCAGGAAAAAAGCACTGGAGTCTACATAAATGCCAGTTATTACTGCTGTTGCAGTTGTGAAATACCATGTGCTTATATTTATTACAAAGTAAGGCACTAAATAAACATGGAATGAACAAATGAATAGATGGATGAGGAAGAAGCTGAAGTGGCTCTAGAGTACAACATATTAAATGTATGGTTAATCAGGGAGTAATGGAAACCAAAGATCAAATGATTACCTCAGTTCCTGTTTCTCTCCAGTCCCAAGCCCGACTACCTCCTGGCCACACTTTGCAGTCCTTATAGGTGGTGCTACAATCTTCTACCTTCATATGACCCCAAGAAAGGGAAGCAATTTTGGGGGAAGACATAATGGAGTTGAATTAAAATCTGAAACAAAGGTCATAGATGTAGTCAGTTGAGGTTTAAGCATATCTAAGACAAGAGAGATAAGTAGCCTACCATACATGATTTCACAGAAGGTACCACATGATCATAAAGCTGAAAGGAATCTTAGAGATCATTTAGTCTAACCTCTCATTTTACAAATATAGTTACTGAGGCTTAGAGGTTCAATGACATACTTAACCTTTATTTTTAATATAATTTTGTTATGTTTTAAATTTACACATTCTCTCCCCTCCTGCTCACTCCCCAATTGAACAAAAAAGGAAAAACAAAAGTCACATAATAGACATAATCAAGCAAAGCAAATCCCCCTTATTAACAATGTCCAAAAATGTGTGCCTCGTTCTTTTTTAAATAATGTTTTATTTTTCCCAATGACATGCTAAAAGAATTTTTAACATTTAAAAACAAATTTTGAGTTCCAAATTCTATGTCTCTTCTCCTCTCCATTCCCTCAGATGGTAAACAATCTGGTATAGGTTAGAGATGTGCAAACTTGCAGGACATTTCCACGTTATTCATTTTGTACAAGACTTAAACAACAACAAAAGAAGGAAAGAAGAAAGAAAAATAGTATGCTTAAGTCTGTATTCAGACAACATAAGTTCTCTCTTTGGAGGCAGATAGAACGTGTCATCATGAGTCTTTTGGGATTGTCTTGGGTCATTGTATTGTTAAGAACCGCTCAGGTTTTCACAGTTCTTCATCATACAATACTGCTGTTGCTGTGTACGATGTTCTCCTGGTTTGCTCACTTTACTTTGTATCAGTTCATGTAAGACTAAAAAGACTAAAAATCTAAAAAGGTTCTTCCGAAATCAACCTGTGGGTCATTTCTTATAGCACAATAATATTCCATCACAAGCATATACCACAGCTTGTTTAGCAATTCCCCTATTGATGAGTATCCCCTAGATTTCTAATTCTTAGCCACAACAAAAAGAGCTGCTGTGAATATTTTTGTACATGTAGGTTCTTTTTTTCATTGTTGTTGTTGGATATCTCTGGGATATAGACCTAGCAGCGGTATTGTTGGATCAAAGAGTATACAGTTTTATAGACCCATGGGCATAGTTCCAAATTGCTCTCCAGAATAGCTGGATCAGTTCACGACTCTACCAACAGTGTAGTAGTGTCCCAGTTATTTCATATCCCTTCCAACATTTACCATTTTTCCTTTTTGTCCTATTAGACACTGTGATAGGTGTGAGGTGGTACCTCAGAGTTGTTTTCATTTGCATTTCTCCAATCAATAGTAATTTAGAGCATTCTTTCATATCTACAGATAGCTTTGATTTCTTTACCTGTTTATATCCTTTGACCACTTATCAACTGCAGAATGATGTTCTTGTAAATTTGACTGTTTTCTATATATTTGAGAAATGAGGCCTTTATCAGAGACACCTGCCACAATATACTTTCCTGTTTTCTGCTTTCCTTCTAATTTTGGTTGCACTGGTTTTGTCTGTGCAAAAACTGTAAAATTTTATCAAAATTATCTAGTTCATATTTCATATGGCTCTATCTTGTTTGGTCATAAATTCTTCCCTTATTCATAGATTTGACAGATAGATAATTTAGGTAGAACTGTCATTTTTATTATATTAGTTTGGCCTAGTCATGAACAATTAATATTTTCCCAATTGTTCATATCTGACTAAGTGCGAAAAGTGTTTTATAATTTTGTTCATATAGTTTCTGGATTTGTCTTGCCTGGTAGATTCTCAAGTATTTTACATTGTCTACAGCTATTTTAAATTGACTTTCTCTAACTCCTGCCACTGGACTTTGTTGGTAATATACAGAAATACCGATGATTTATATGGGTTTATTTTGTATACTATAACTTTATTAAGTTGTTAACTATTTCAACTAGTTTTTCAGTTGACTCTCTAAATATATCATCATATCATCTGCAAAGAGTGAAAGTTTTGTTTCCTCATTGCTTCTTCTAATTCCTTCAATTTTCTTCTTCTCTTATTGCTACAGCTAGCATTTCTAGTACAATACTGAATAACAGTGGTGATAATGGTCATTCTTGCTTCACCCCTGATTATACCAGGCTTCCAGCTTATCCCCATTACAGATAATGCTTGTTGACAGCTTTAGAGAAACATTAATTGTCATTTTAAGGTAAACTCTCTGGTGTTTTTAATAGGAATGGGTATTGTATTTTATCAACATTTTCTCTTACATGTCTATCTTTATTTCTCATGATATTAAAATTTAATATGCTATTCTTTTTTATTAAGGCTTAATCAAGCTTAATTATAGTTACTATTCTCCCTCATTATATTTCTCTATTTTACTTCTGTTAAGTCATCCACTATCCACTTTTTAGAGAAACTTACTTATGACAAAAGTCAAATGTATTTTTAAAAATTTATATTATTTAACTTTCCCCCAGTTACATGTAAACAATTTTTAACGTTTTTAAAACTTTGAGTTCCAAATTCTCTCTCTTCCTCCCTTCACAACCCCCTAACTGAAAAGGCAAGTTAATTCCATATAGGTTATGTATGTATAGTCATGCAAAACATATCCATAATAGTCAAGTTGTGAGAGAAAACAGATTAAAAAAAAAAACTCAAGGAAAATAAAGTGAAAAAAAAAAAAACAAAAATTGTTTCAATCTGTATTCAAACACCATCAGTTCTTTCTCCAAGGATGAACAGCACTTTCTATCCTAAGTCCTTCAGAGTTGTCATGGATCACTGTATTACTGAGAATAGCTAAGTCATTCATAGCTGATGATCCTATAATATTGCCATTACTTTGTACCCATTAACATTTCACTTTGCATCAGCCCATGTAAAGTTTACTAGGTGTTTCTGAGAGCATCCTGCTCCTCATTTTTTATAGTACAATAATATTCCATCACAAGCACGTAGCTCTCCAGTTATCCTGAATATCTAGTCACTGGACCCAGAAGGCTTTGGAAGAGAAAGTGAGGCTGGTGACCTTGTACAGTCCTCTCTCACTCAAATCAAAGTCAACTGAAAGTCATTATTTCTCTGATGTCATGGTCTTCTTTGAAAACAAAGGACAAGCATGACCTGTGTGCAGTACAAGCTGCCTGAGTTGGAACCTAGCCAGTTGGGTAACTCAGCTCATTTTTTCCCTCTCCCTGTCCTCTCCAAAGGAAGGTAAATTTTGATGGCTGGAAGCTGCCCAGCTAACTTGGGGTTTACTGGCTAGATTCTTCTACTGAAAATCCTTTGGCCTGCCACAAGTGGCCTACAGGGTACAGCTTGTGCAGGCTTGTATTAAATAACTGGAGTGACAACAGGCATTCGTGCTTTACTGCTGATGTTACTGGAAAGGTCTCTAGTTTATCTACACTATACAGGTTCCATTTTAGATAGCTACTATTTGCCAAATTAAGAAAATGTCTATTTAAATGTCTATACTTTAGATAGATGTTGAACTATATTAAATCTTTTTTTGTATCAATTGATATAATCATATGATTTTGATTTTTTTATGAAGATGATCTATTATGCTTATAGTTTTCTTAATATTGAACTCTTGCTTTCTTGGTAGAAATACTACCTAGTAATAATGTACCATCTTTTTTTTGTTTTCTGTAGCCTCTATGCCAATATTTCATTTAAAAGGTTTCACATCTATATTTATTACCATATGCCTGTTTCATAATTTCTTTCCACAATTATTCTTTCCCAGGTTCAGTTATAAAGATGACATATATCTAATAGAGAGAATTTTACTTTTCCTATTTCATCCAAGTTGTCATATTAGAATAAATTCTTTAAGTGTTTAACAGAATTATCTTGTAAATCCATGTAGTCTTGGTTTTTCTCCTCATGTGAAGTGCATTTATCACTTGCTCAATTTTTATTTTTCTAAGTTTGAGTTATTTGAATTCTTTATTCCTTGTGCTAATTTGAGTATTTCATATTTTGTAATTAGTCTTCCCTTTAAATTGTCAAATCTGTTAGTATGTATTTGGGCAAAGTAGTTTCTAATAATTTTCTTTTTTCTTTATTGTGATTTCTCTTTATTCATCTTTGATACTGGCAACTTGATTTTTACTGCTCTTTATCAGAAAAAAAGATTAATGAAAATTGATTATCTAATAATTCATAGAAAATATAAAATTTTTTAAACAAATCATCTTCTCATTTTGTCAATTTAAAATTTATTTGCTTTAAGTTTTGTTAAATTTCTTTTGATTTTATTATGTCTATTCTGATATTTAATTCAGTTTTATTTGGCTAGTTTTCTAGGTTTTTTTCTTCTTGGTATCATACCCTACTGACTGAACTGTTCTTTCTCCTTTTTTTTTGTTTTGCAATATAAAATTTCTCTGAAGGACTATTTTGGATCCATTCCAAAAGTTTTGTTATACTGTCATGTGTCCTTTGATGAATTTTTTTATTGCTTCTATGATTTTTCCTGTTACTCATGAATCCTCTGGGATTAAGTTAGTCTCTAATTAATTTCTAATCCTTCCTCAAAAGATCTTTTTGTGAATATAATTTTTATGTAATTGTGGTCAGTAAAGGATTTTCTCTTGGAAACTTTTTTGGTTTTAGGACCTTTTTATAAATCTTAAAAAATTACTGCACATCACCTCTGGGCCCCCCCCCCCCCAAAGAGTTTTTGCTTATGTGGGGTATATCTATCAATTTTTATAATATTAGAAATCAAACATCCTGGTATTATTCTGAAGGCAGTTTTGACATTCTGCAAGCTCCCTGAAAGGGTCTGGGGATTCCAAGGTGTCCCTAAATCGTACCTTGGTCTAATACATGGTCAGTTTTTACAAAGGTATCACAACACCTGAGGTTATGTATACATACTCTCTTCTATTCCCCCTTTAGAAATCACCAGAGATTTACTGTATCTTCTAATTGTTCTAAATTTCTATGCAGTTCCTTAACTTCTTATTTTTTGTTAAATTTGTCTAAATCTGAAAGAGGCCCACAAAGTCTCCAACTATTATAGTTGAGTGTCTGTTTCTCCCTTTAAGTTGAAATACTTTTCATGTATTTAGATGCTATTTTATTATTGATATTAATTCATTGTCTGCAGCACCTTTTAAGAATAACACTGTTACTCCCTTTTATCTGTTCCTCTGTCTGAGATCATAATTGCCATCCTATTCTTTTTAAAGTTTTGGTGAAGTGTAATAAATTCTGCCTTAGCCCCATGATGACTGTATGAATCCTTGTTTCAAATATCTTATAAACAACACACTTGTTTCTCATCTCTTTTCAAATCCTTTTTTGTTTTACAGGTAAGTTCATCCTATTCACCTTCATGGTCATGACTGTTAATGATGTATTTCCCTCCATTCTATTTTGTTATATTTCCTCTTTTGCTTACCTCCTTCTTTACCAAAAAGAAAGTAGAAGGAGTATGCTTAACATTAGTTAGTGATTTGCCTCTGCTCCACTGACTTTCATCTCTTTCCCTTGACCACATCCCTAATCACATCCTTTTTCTCATTCAGATGAAACTGATGTTTGTGTGATGCCAGCTTTCCCTTCCCCTTCATCCCTGGCCTCCTTGGTGAAGTGCTTTGCAATCAGGCATGCTTGACTGGGGTCTCTCCTGGCTTAGAGTGAAGGTCAATGTTAACTGTTTCTCTTTGGAACAGCAACCCTGACAGTCCACCCCTCTCAGCTTGATTTTTTTCTTTATTCTTCTAGTTAAAGGGGCCATTGCTTGACTCATTTATATTCACTGAATGGGCATTACCTCACTCAAAGTGAGAACCTGAAAAGGCCTTAGCGTAAAAACGCCAGGGTCTCCCATTGCACCCTGGGTCATCTCCAGTTGTCCTGAGGAAATATTTGGCCACTGGACTCAGATGGCTCTAGAGGAGAAGTGAGGCTGGTGACCTGCACAGCCCTCCCTCACTCAAATCAAAGTCAAATGCAAGTCATGTCATCATTTCCCTGATGTCATGGTCCTCTTCGAAAATGGACAAACTCAACAACCTGAACAAATCAGAGAAAAAAATTAATAATTTCATTTAAGATAATGACAACAATAAGATTAACATACCAAAATTTGTGGGATGCAGCACCTTTTAAGAATAACACTGTTACTCCCTTTTATCTGTTCCTCTGTCTGAGATCATAATTGCCATCCTATTCTTTTTAAAGTTTTGGTGAAGTGTAATAAATTCTGCCTTAGCCCCATGATGACTGTATGAATCCTTGTTTCTAGTACTTAGGGTAAAATTTATATCTCTAAATGCTTACATCAATAAAAGAGAGAAGAAGCAGATCAATGAATTGGGCATACAACTAAAAAAATAAGAAAAAGATCAAATTAAAAATTCCCAATTAAACAACAAAATAGAAATCCTGAAAATCTTCAAAGGAAAGATTAAAGTTAAAAAAAAATTGAACTAATGAAATAGGAGTTGGCTATTTAATTGGATTAAAAAGAATAAAACAAAACTGCCAGTATCAAAAATAAAAAGGGTAAATGTGCCAGTTGTGAAGATAAAATTAAAGCAATTATTAGGAATTATTTTGCCCAATTATATGCCAATAAAACTGACAATCTAAGTGAAATGGATGAATATTTACAAAAATATAAATTGCTCAAATTAACAGAAAACAGAATACTTAAACAACCCTCTCTTAGAAAATGAAATCAAATAAGCCATAAATGAATTCCCTAAGAAAAAAATCCTAGGACCAGATGTATTTACAAGAGAATTCTACTGAACATTTAAAGAACAATTAATTCCAATACTATATAAACCATTTGGGAAAAAACCATAAAGAAGGCATCTTATAAAATTTCTTCTATAACAGAAATTTCATTTCCATAGCAAAAATAGAGAAAGAAAACTACAGACCAATTTTGCTAAGAATATTGATGCAAAATCTGTCTAAAACCAAAAGCAAGCATTGTTGGTAACAGAGTCAAACTGGAAGCCTTCCCAATAAGATCAGGGATGAACACTATTATTCAGTATTGTACTAGAAATGCTAGCTATAGCAATAAGACAAGAAAAATAACTTAAAGGAATAAGAGCAGGCAGTGAGAAAACCACAAAAAAATCACTTTGAAGATATCATGACTGTATACTTAGAGAACCCTAGAAAAACTATTCAAAACAATTAACAATTTTAGCAAAGTTGCAGGATATAAAATAAACCCAGATAAATGATCAGCATTTCTATACACTACCACTAAACCCAGAAGAAAGAAATTCCATTTAAAATAACTGCAGACACCTAGAGAGTCTACCTGCCAAGACATACCCAGAAACTATATGAACACAATTAAAAAAATGCTTTTCACAAAAAGACAGATCTAAATAATTGGAGAAATGTCCATTGCTCGTGAGCAGGCTGAGCCAATATAATAAAAATGACAATATAATCTAAATTAATTTACTTATTTGATGGCATACCAATCAGACTATCAAAGAATTATTTTGTATAACTAGGAAAAATGACAAAGTTCATTTGAAAGAACAAAACGTCAAGAATTCCAAAGGAATCAATTTTTTAAAAATGAAGGAAGGAAGCCTAACAGTACTAGATTTCAAACTGTATTACAAAGTAGTAATAATGAAAACAATCTGGTATTGGCTAAGAAATAAGAGTGGTGAATCAGTGGAATAGATCAGGTACACAATATATAAAGCAAATAACCACAGTAATATAGTGATGGACAAACCCAGATATACAAGCTTTGGGGTAAGAACTAGCTATTCAACAAAAACTGGTAGGAAAACTGGAAAGTAGTTTGTCAGAAACTACACATATCATAAAACTACACAAACATACAATATCACAAAACATATATTAAGATAAGCTGAAAACCTTTAGACAAAAAGGTTGATAGAAATGAATTAGAGTGTGTAAAAATTTACTTGTCAGATACACGGATAAGGGAAGAACTTATGATCAAA
Organism: Notamacropus eugenii; assembly: GCF_028372415.1. Lineage (NCBI taxonomy): Eukaryota > Metazoa > Chordata > Mammalia > Diprotodontia > Macropodidae > Notamacropus > Notamacropus eugenii. The sequence continues at coordinate 125,645,392 of NC_092876.1, forward strand.
TAAGAGGTAGAGAGGATGATAGGAAGTAAAATGGGTATTTTAAATTAAAAAGACTTTGTACAAACAAAACCAATTAAGCCAAAATTAGAAGGAAAGAAGGAAAGGGGGGGGAAGGGGGGAAGTTTTTTACAACTTTCTCTGATTAAGGCCTCATTTCTCAAATATATAGGGAATTGAGTCAAATTTATAAAATATGTGAGCCATTTCCCAAGTAATAAATGAACAAAGGACACGAACAGGAGTTTTCAGAAGAAATCAGTTCTATCAATAGTCATATAAAAAATGCTCTCAATCACTGATAAAGAAATGCAAATTAAAACATCTCTGAAGTACTACCTCTTATCTATCAGATTGGCTATCATGAATGAAAAAGAAAAGGACAAATTCTGGAGGGGATATGGGAAAGTGGGTATACTCATGCACTGTTGGTATAGTTATGAACAGGTCCAACCATTCTAGGAAACAATTTGGAACTATGCCCAGAGGGCTATAAAACCCTTTGACCCAGCAATACTGCTACTAGTTCTGTATTCCAAAATCATCCAAGGAAAAGGAAAAGGACCCATATATACAAAAATATCTAAAGTAGCTCTTTTTGTGGTGGCAAAGAACTGGAAATTGAGAGAATGCCCATCAACTGGGGAATAGCTAAACAGTTGTGGGATATGATTGTGATGGTATATACTACTGTGCTGTAAGAAACAATGAAGGGATGGTTTCAGAAAAACCTGGGAAGACATATGAGCTGATGCCAAGTTAAATGAGCAGAACCAGGAGAACACTGCACATAGCAATAGTAGTATCGTAATGATGATGAACTGGGAAAGACTTAGTTACTCTGGTCAATACAATGATCTATGACAATTTCAAAGGATTCATAATGACAATATTATCCACCTCCAGAGAAAGAATTGATGAACTCCAAGTGAAGATTGAAGAACATTTTTGTTTCAATTTATTTTTCTTGCCTTTCTTCCCCAACATGTTTAATATGGAAATATATTTTATAGGGACAGGCTCAGTGGATAGAGTGCTGGGCCTAGAGTCAGGAAAATCTGAGTTCAAATCCAGCCCTGACACTTTCTAGCTTTGTGAACCTGAGCAAGTCAGTTAACCTCTGTTTGCTTTAATCTACTGGAGATAGAAATGGCAAACTACTCCAGAATCTCTGCCAAGAAAATCCTATGGACAGTATTGTCATGCTACGTATGGCCCATGAGGTCACAAAGAAGTTGAATTGACCGAACAACAAATATTTTGCTTGACTTTATATATATAATGGGTATCGTACTGCTTGCCTTCTCAGGCTGGAGGGAGGGAGAGAATTAGAAACTGAAAATTTTTTTTAAATGAAGCAAATAAATAATCAAGTAAAAAAATAAAGAATCTCAACAAAGGAAACTGACAAATCCCACTTTCCCTGTTTAAGAAACTGTTTAGCAAACAATGAGAGAGTAGCTTTGGGTATACACCATCATTGTTTGGACATTTTTATCTGCACAGATATGAAGGGAGTCATCCATCTCACTTTTTAGATGAGGTAGAAGGTTGGAAATTCTTTTTCAGCAAAAAGGTTGAATTATACATGGTTTTTTAAAAAAGCCAAAAACAATGTCCCTCTTCCTTTGTCTTCATCTTAATACCCCTAAGACATTCCTCATAATCTCTTCCCCCAGTCTGGGACAAGGATGAGAAGGCCAACACCTCTGCATCTGCCCTTGATCACATCCCCTCCTTTCTTCTAAAAGCGACCTCAATCATCCCCTTGTTGATTTCTTACTCTCTTTCTTATCTTTAGCCTCTACCTACTGGTTCTCTCCCTAAAGGTCTAAACATTTCTAAATATTTAAACAGTTCTCAGTCCTTAAATAAAAATCTTTACTATAAACTACCATGCCCCTCAGCTTGTTATCCTCTGTCCTCTCTTTTTGAGCCAAACTCCTTGAAAACGCTGCCTCCACTCGTCCTCACGTTCCTCAGGCCTTTGCAGCATGACTTCAGAACTACCACTCAACTGAAATCACTGTCTCCAGTTACCAACGGTCTCTGAATGGCTAGGTCAGATGGGTTTTTTCTCAGTCCTCGTCCTTCTAGAGCTTACTAGCTCAGACACTTACTAGATGTGTAACCTGGTTAAGTAGGTTAACCTCTGTTTGCCTCAGTTTCTTTACCTATACAACTGGGATAATAATAGCACCTACCTCCCAGGTCTGTCGTAAAGCTCAGATGAGATAATAATTAAAAAGTTCAGCATAAATACCTGGCACATAGTTAAGTGCTGTGTAAATGTTAGCTACCATTATCATTACTATTATATATCAGTTATATCTATTGATATTTGCCATATTAAAAATTAAAATGTCTTAGTATTATTATGAAAATAGGTATGAAGCCCTCTGAAAACTCTTTGACTTCAAGAACCTACTGAAAGGATCTTAGGTTTCCTGGACCACATTTTGAGAAACACTATTCTGAACCCATCTGCTACCTTTGACACTGCTACCTACCCTCTCTCTGAATACTGTTTGCTAGGTTTTTGTGACACTGCTTTTTTCTGGTAAACCTTCTACTTGTATGACCACTTCTTGGCTCATTATTCATATCACTTTCCACCTTCAACTGTGGGTATATCCTAGGACTCTGTCCCAGGCTCTATTTTCTTATTTCTCTAAGTAAGCTCATTAGTTCTCATGAATTTAACTATCATCACTATGCAGCTAACTCTTAGATCTATATGTCCAGTTCCAGGTCTCTCTCTCCCTTGATCTTTGGGATTCAACATGTCTGAAGATCAACTCATTATCTTTCTTCCTAAATAATTACTCTTTCCCAAAGTATTCTGTCAAAAGTACTATCATTCTTCTGGTCTCCCAGGTTAACAATCTTGGTATTATCCCCAATTCCTCACTCTCTGATTAGTTGTCAAACCTTGCTATTTTCTACCTCGTTAAGATCTCTTACATCTGACCCCTTTCTCCATTCTAACAGGAACCTGTCTTGGTTCAGGACTCATCACCCGTTTCCCAGATTATTGCAACAGCGTCTTACCTGGTCTCCCTGTCTCTCAAATCTCTCTCTGCAAAACTATCCCCCCCACACTGCTGCTGAGGTGACCTTTAAGTGAAGATCTGACCATGTGATTCCCATACTCAATATATTCCAGTAACTTCCTATTGTTTCTAGAAAAAAATATACATACCAATCAAACTACCAAAAAAATTACTTTATAGAGCTAGGAAAAATAACAACAAAATTCATCTAGAAGACCAAAAATACTAAAAATATCAAGATAATTTATGAAAAAAAAATAAAGGAAGGTACCCTAGCAATACCAGATGTCAAACTATACTGTAAGGCAGTAATCATCAAAACAATCTGATACAGGCACAGAAAGAGTGGTGAATCAGTGGAATAGATTAGATACATAAGACACCTCATGTCTGATAAACTCAAAGACCCCAGCTTTTGGGATAATTCACTGTTTGACAAAAACTGCTGGGAAAACTGGAATAGGACATAAACTAGATATAGACCAAACAACTCATGCCTTATAGGAAGATAAGGTCAAAATGGGTACATGATTTACACACAAAAGGTAACACCATAAGCCAATTAGAAGAACAAGGAACAGTCTACCTGTCAGATCTATGGGGAGGGGAAGAATTCATGACCAAACAAGGGATAGAGAGCATTACAAAATGTAAAATAGATAATTTGGATTGTATTAAATTAAAATGTTTTTGTACAAACAAAACCAATGCAACCAGGATTATAAGAAAAGCAGGAAGCTGGAAACGATCTTTATAGCAAGTGTCTGATAAAGGCTTCATTTCTCAAATATATAGAGAACTAAGTTAAATTTACAAGAATACAGGTCATTCTTCAATTGACAAATGGTCAAAGTATATGAAGAAGCAGTTTTCAGGTGAAGAAATCAAAGCTATCTATAGTCATATGAAAAAATGCTCTCAATCACTTTTGATTAGAAATGCAAATTAAAATAACTCTGAGATACCACCTCACACTTATCAGATTGGCTAGCAGGACAAAAAAAGGAAAAATGATAAATATTAGAGAGGGTGTGGGAAAATTGGGATACTAATGCACTGTTAGTGGAGTTGTGAACTGATCCAGTCATCTGGAAAGCAACATGGAACTCGCCTAAAGGGCAACCCTTTGATCCAGCAATACCACTAGTAGGTCTGTATCCCAAAGAGATCATAAAAAAAAGGAAAAAGAACCTATATGTGCAAAAATATTGATAGCAGCCCTTTTTGAGGTGACAAAATATTGGAAATTGAGAGGATACCCATCAATTGGGGAATGACTGAACAAGCTGTGGTAAATGAATGTAATAAAATGCTATTGTACAATATGAAATGAGGCAGATTTCCAAAAATCCTGGAAAGACTTGTACAAACTGATGCAAAGTGAAACGAACAGAACCAGGAAGACATTGTATACAGTTTCAGTAACATCATGTAATGATCAACTACGAATGACTTCTCAGCAAAACAATGATCTAAGACAAGTACAAAGGACTCAGGAAAGAAAATGCTATATGTATCCAGATAAAAAACGAAGGATTCTGAATGTAGATTGATGCATATTTTTTTCACTGACTTTATTCTTATGGGGTTTTTTTATTTCTTCTTTCACAACTGTGACTATTATGGAAATATTTTTTACATGACAGCACATGTATAAATTACATCAAACTGCCTACCATTGTGGGAAGGGGGGAGGAGAACAAGGGAGGGAGAAAAATTTGAAACCCAAAATCTTGTAAAAAATGAATGCTAAAAATTTTCTTGACATGTAACTGGAGAAAAAATAAAATAACTTAGAAGAGAATATAAACTTTGTTTAGGTCTTAAAGCCCTTCACAATCTGACCCCAACCTATCTTTCTACTCTCACTGTAACATGACTCCCTCTTCTGTGCACCATTTAGCCAAACTGGCCTAATTTCTGTTCCTCTGTCCCAGATGTCACATCATGTCCCATCTCATTGCCTTTGCAATAACCATACCCCATGTGTGGAATAACTCCTCACCTCCACCTTGTAAGTCCTCTTCCTTCAAGATGCAGTTTAAGCACCACTTTTTATATGAAGTCTGTCCTAATTATTTTCAACCGCTAGTAATTTCTCTCTCAAATTACCTTGTATTTAACTATCTTATTTATTCTGTATATATTTGTGTCCTTGTTGTAATTTGGAATATGTACTCCTTGGGAGTTAGGATTGTTTCATGTTATTGGTATCCACAAGCACCTAATATTTCTTGATTTTCATATTAGACTAATATTAAGTATCTATTATACATGAGACACTGTGCTAAGCCTTGGGATACAAATACCAAAAAAATCCAGTCTCAGTCCTCGAGGAGTTTACATTGTTTTGGGGAAATAAAATATACACACAAATAATTAAGTGAAAAGTACATACAAGATAATATAAGGCAATTTCAAGAAGTGAGCTTTAACAAATGGGGCACCAGAAATGCCTCCAAGTAGGACGTGGCAATTGAGCTGTATTCTGAAAGAAATAAGAATTCTAAGAAGCTGAAGAGAGGGTATCCTATTGGAATTAACTGTTCTTTAAATGTTTGATAGAATTCACTTGTGAATCCATCTGGCCCTGGAGATTTTTTCCTAGGGAGTTCATTGATGGCTTGTTCAATTTCTTTTTCTGAGATGGGGTTGTTTAAGTATTCAACTTCCTCTTCTGTTAATCTGGGCAATTTGTATTTTTTAAAATATTCATCCATCTCATTTAGATTATCGAATTTGTGGGCATAAAGTTGGGCAAAGTAGTTTCTAATTATTGTTTTAATTTCCAGAGAGGGTATCCTAGACATGGTGGGGTGGGGAGGGGGAAGAGAGATGGGAAGTTTAAAGTGGGCCTTCTAGGCAGCTAGCTGGCACAGTGGATAGAGCCTTTGACTTGGAAGTCAGCAAGCGCTCAGTTTAAATTCTGCCACAGACACTTAGCAGCTGTTTCTCTTAACCTCTTCAGCCTAAAGCTATGATCCTATGACTAACTATGCACAGGTACAGAGATAAGAGAGGGAATGTCATGCATGGATATTATCTAGCATGCCAGCGTGACTAGAAGAGAAAGGAGGGGCAGGGAGAGGAATGCTATGAAATAAGACTGGAATGGTGGTGGCAGGGAGTATATTTTAGAGGGCTTTAAATGTAAAATGAAGGGGTTTGTATTTTATTAGAGACCACAGGGAAACAGTGGAGATTTGTAAGTAATTGGCTAATCTGGTGAGAGCCATGCTTTCTGTTTCTATCTCTTGCTGCTGGATTTTGCTGGTATTACTATATAGAAATGCTGATGATTTATATGGATTTATTGTATATACTGCAACTTTGCTAAAGTTCATTGTTTCAGTTTTTTTAGTTGATTTCTCTAGGGTTCTCTAAGTATAACATCATATTACCTGCACAGAGTGATAGTTTTGTATCCTCACTGCCCATTTTTATTCCTTCATTTTTTTCTTGTCTTATTGCTACACCTAGCATTTCTAGTACAATACTGAATAACAGGGATGATGAGCATCCTTATTTCACCCCTGATCTTATTAGAAAGACTTCAAGTTATCTCCATTACAGATAATACTTGCTCTTGTTTTAGACAGAAACTACAGCCGTGCTTTTTGAATATCAATTTGGTAGCTATGTAGAGGAATTACAAAAAAAGGAGAGCCTGGAAGCTAGAGGCCAATTAAGTTTTTGCAATAATCCAGGACAGGCAAATGCAGAGACATAGGGCAGGTAAAATCTACAACATAAATACTATTCTTCTCTCCTCTTAGTGCCTCTGCATCGGCTGGTCCAGTCACTTGTGTCTAGAAGGCACTTCCCCCTTACCTCTGCCTTACAGAGTCCTTCTATTCTTTTAAAGATGCAGGTGAGACAATATTGTCCACGTACAGCTGTTCCTAGACACCAACTGGCAGTCTCTACCACAGTATTTTGTATTTAATGACACACACATACATATAAATCCCCATTTATACCTAGGCTATATATCTTTACACGCAATTATCTCCCCCATTACAATGCAAGCTACTGCAGGTAAGGACTGTTTTCTTCTTTGCACTTCCATCTTAGTGCCTCGCACATAGTAGGCCCTTAATAATCCTTTTGTGGACCACATGACATGTAAAGTGCTCTCAAACCTTAAAGGGCTACGTAAGGCTGGCTATCATTATTATTTAATACATACAGAGTAGGTGTCACTTACCCAGAGAGAAGAGGGGGAGAGACAGTCAAGACAGTAAACATTTATTTGGCGCCTACTACGCGTCAGGCCCTGTGCTGAGCCCTAGCGATCCGAGGAGGAGCTCACCACCTAACGGGAAAGGCCGCAGGGACGGACGAGATACCCAGGAGCATCGCAAGGGAGCTGTGAATGGGATGAAGGGAGGACTGCAAGGAGCCTGAAGACCAGGGGCGGAGCACTCCGGGCAGAGGTGACAGCCAGCGAGACGCCTGATCCGACGGGCCGGGGTGTCTGGGTGGAGCAGCAGGTGGCTCCGTGTCACCGGATCGGAGCACGCGGTGCTGAGGAGGGCTAGGGAGACTGGAGAGGTAGGAGGGGACCGGACCACGAAGGGCTCGCTCCCAGAGGACACAAGGACAACGGAGCTCGGCGATGGGGGCCGAACACAAGGCGGACTGCAATGAGGAGTGGTCCGGGCTTGGGGAGAGGAGGCTCGGCACTGAGGAGGTGGGGTGGCCACAGCTTAGGAAAGCAGGGGGTACCGGGTATGGCACGAACAGGCCTGGGCAAGGGATACGAGAAGTCTCGGAGAAGGACGGCGTGGCTAGGAGGCAACATGTAAGCAGAAGAAATGGAACACCATCGGCAGAGGGAGGGCGCTGGGAAAGGCTTCCGTACCAGGAGACTTCGGCTGGGACTGCAGGGAAGCTAGACAGACCCAAGACAGAAGGGCAGGGCTGGGGCCGGGGCCAAGGGAGCCGCGGGAGGAACCAGAGAGGAGGCGGAATGGAGGGGGGCCCAGAGGGCCCAAGGTGGCCGAAAGGTCAAGACAGGGAGGCCTGGGCTCCGGCCGCCCCGCCACGGCGGAGCGCTCACTTTGCCACCACTCCCCGCTCTTTCCCACTTTTCTCCCAGTCACACGCCGTTTTTCTTTTCCCGGGGAAAAGCGAGCTGGGGGCGGGCCAGGTTGGGCAAGTCCCCTCCCTCGCCCCTCCGGATTGGTCCAGCCCCGGGGGGTGGGTGGGCGTCTCTCACCGTAACCATAACAACTCACACTTGGAGGGCTCTGGGAGGGAGGGGCTGTAGGATTCCCCGTGGGTGTGGGCGTGGGGGGGGGGGGGAACATCCCTGCATGGTGGAGGGCAAGGTGCCTGCGTAGGGGAGGGGGCAGCTCGGGGTCGGAAAGGGAGACGGCCTAGTAGACCAACCACAGGCCCCTTCTGAGGAAGGGGCGTGAGGGCCGAGATCTCCTGGCAAACCAGAGGGCGCCCGGTGCCCATCAGGGCTCAGCTCTTCCTTGCCTCCCCTCCCGCCCTAATGGGGACCGGAGATCGCGGGGACCACTCAGACTCACCCCGCGCGCCTGCTTCAGCTCGGTCCCAGAGCCTCAGGTCAAAAGTCCGACTCCGGGTTTTCCCCCTGGCTCCGGGGCTCTCTCTCGAACGCGGAAAGCTCACTTCAGTCCAGCCCTCGCGCTCGCGCTCGTTCCCGCCCAGCACTGTCCTCTCCACCATTCATAGCTCGCCGCCAACCTCCGGACCGCGAGGCCCCGCCTTCGGCTGCGCTCATTGGCCTCGAGATCTCTTCTCCCCTCCTCGTCTTCTCCGAAGCTCCGCCTCCATCCGCTGGGCTCCCGGCCCCGCCTCCGCCGCGCGCTCACCTTGTTTTCATTCCCCCTGTCACATGAATCGGTGACTGGCAACGCGAGCTCCGAGCGGGAGGGGTAGATAGAAGGGGAGAGGGGAAGGAGGGGGCGAAGGAAGAGGGGGCTCCTCTGCCCTCAAAGGGCCGGGTTCTCGACTGCTCCCCGCGGCTGTGGTATTGTGGGATCGCGGCGACCTCGCCCCCCTCCCCTCCGCGGCGGGGAACCAGCTCTCCGGCGCCCCCTGGCGTCCACCCCGCCTCGCCTCGCCGCCAGCCTGCCCCTTCCATCTCCCTCCACTCCTCCTCCTCCTCCATCCTCCAGTCCAAGATGGCGGCGGCGGCGGCGGCGGCGACTGCTCCTCCGGGCTGCCCCGGTTCGTGCCCTAACTTCGCCGTGGTCTGCTCCTTCCTGGAGCGCTACGGGCCGCTGCTCGACCTGCCCGAGCTGCCCTTCCCGGAGCTGGAGCGAGTGCTGCAGACGCCCACGCCCGACGCCGGCGACAGCGAGGGTAAGCGGGGCGGGCGAGCGAAGCGACCCCGCGGCGGGAACAGGCCCGGGCCCCCTTCTCTTCTCCCGGCCTTGTGGAAACTAATGCCCGCTAGGCCCAGCCCCGGGCCGCTCCCTCCCCTTTTGGGCCCAGGGAGAGGAGGGGAGAGGGGGCGGGGCGAGCACCCCCACCCTGCGTGGGTGGGGGGCGGGAGGCAATTGGGGCGGGGGAACGGTGGTAATTGGGGCGGGGGGGGGGGGGCTGGTATTGTGTGAGGTTCTCCGGGCCGGTCCTTCCACCCCCGCTCTCTCCCGGGCTGGGGAGGGGAGCGCAGGTTCCGGCCCTCCCTGCGCTTTCTCCGCCCCCTCTCCCTGCACCCCGGGGAGGCCGGGCCGAGCCCCTCTGCGGGACGCCCCCTCCCCACCCCCGTGCACGCTCCTGTAGCCCCCCTCCCCCCGCTTTATTCTTCCAAGGCTCTGAGCTCCGAGTGGGGACGCCCTTCCAGACCCTTCCTTCAGAACCCCCATCCCCTGAGAGAACGGAGGCTAGGTTCGTGCTCCATCCGGCCCCCCCGGGAGGCCCGAGGGTGCTTCCCCTCCCCCCGGCCTCGGTGTAGGTCTCCACTTCGCCCGTTCTTCCCTCCTTTTTCACCTCGGGCTGCAGGGATGGAGGGAAGAGAAAGGAGTCGCTGTCCTCTTCCCCTCGTGTTTGCGGGGTGTGAGTGCGAATGTGCGTGCAGGGGCAGCGGTGGGGGGAGGAGGGGCGGCTCGGAGAAGAGAGGTGGGGTGGGGGACCGAGCCAGAAGAAGGTGCTTGTTGCTCATGTTTCTCTCCGGGGCTGCTGGTCTATTATTGGTGTTTGCAAGTGGTGCTCCTTCCACCGAGGGCCACCGCGCGAGTGCACGGCGCATGCTCGGCCCGGCCCCATTGAAACTTCCTGCTGCCGCGCCGCCGCCGCCGCCGCTGCCTCCGCCGGAGCATCCTCCCCCCACCCCCCGCGGTGCGCCTGCTGCTCTAACCCTGCCGCTCCCGGCCAGTCTGCGCCTCCCGCTGCCGGGGCGCTTTTCTTCTCCCCAAGCCTGCCTTTTCGTTTTTGTCTGGACGCTTGATCAGGGAACTCCTTGGGTTTCAGAGGACACAATTTTCTAATGATTTGCTTTAAATTAGGGAACCGTAGGTCTAAAGAAAGCCAGACATGGGGAAGTCTAACTTAAATAAACCGGGGGAATGGTTGCTAATATCACTCAAGTATTTACTGGAGGAATTTTTTTAAATAGCAAGATCGAACTGCACCTAAAAAATTCGATGGGTGGATTTAATTATAAACAGTTTTGGGGGGAGAACATCCTTTTTGTACCTTTAGCATGTATAGGCTATATGCAAAAAAAAAAACCCCAAACCCTTTGACTCAGGCTGGAAGACTGTGCTACATGCTGTGTTGTTTTTAGGACGTGTAGGGAAATGTTGGCTTGAGTGTTCCTCTTTGGATTTGAAATTTGGGGTGGAAATTACTTTTGGAATTATCTTACCCCCAGTTCAAAGGCAAACAGCTTCCAGGGAAGTCTGCGGGATGTGCAGGTTTGTCTTCCTCTCCCAGTTTAGCCCTAGCTGTGTTTTTTTCACAGATGACCAGTTTATAGAAATGCCAGAGAAAAGATAACAATGTTGAGGGTTAACTTAGTGTTTAACGTTATCCTCCGGCATTAAAAGTAGCTTGACTTAATGGGTAGTGGGCTAGATTCAAGACCTCATTCTGACACATAATGATTGTGTGAACCTGGACAAGCCTTGTAGCGCCCTAGTTAATTCTCTTAAGTCCTTAACTTAATTACCTATCGTCATTGGTGTAAGAGATTCCACAGGTGTTCCCTTCTGTCCCCCTAAAGATCAAGCCTCTAACTTTAGGTGGTAGGCCAGATGGGAAATTTAGGGACTAAACCCATCTGGCTTTGCCTACACCATTAAGGTGATCTGGAGCCTTTTCAGTTTTTGTTATTGTTACAGGGGATAATGGTAGTGGTTTTCTCTGCAAGGGAGCGTCTGATAAAAATAGTTGCTATCTCACAGGGCCATTTGAGGAAATCACTGCAAATCTTAAAGAATTTTATAAATTGGATTGTCGTTAATGTTATAAGGCATGGCCAATGAACAGAGCTTACTGTTATAGTAGTTCATATTTTTACTTGTAGGGCATTGTTTTGATCTCACACACAATATTATTTTAAACTTGGATAAAAGCTTTGTGTTGGGGCCCAAGAGCAATATGAAGACAGATGTTTTAAGCAGTTGTGGAAAATTTTGTGCATCTGATTTAAAAACTCTAGTCTTTTCCTGCCGTGATTAAAATTGTCTTTTGATACCTGTTTAATATATTCTTTGAGTTACCAGTGCAGCAGTAGAGGTGACATCCTTTGAATGGGAATTTTATGTGAATAGTAACAGTTTAAACATTTTGTGATAAGCCCTTCCATTTACAGTGTTGGCCTTTGGAATGATGTCCTCACCTTGGATGCTCTGTTTTCATAGATACTGTACTAAAGCTTATTAAATCTTTTTCTTAGGATCATAGAACTAGAAGGGACTTAAGGTGCTATGTTTTTTTATAATAGTGTTATACTTTTATTTCAAAAGTTAGAGCAAAAGGGAGATACCAAATCATAATAATTATAACAACAAATGTGTGTATGGAAGCTATTGAAGATATTCAATAACAAAAAGTAGTTGATATTTTTTAAAAGCTGCTTTTGAACAGCTAGTTTGTTCATATATAGTTTGCACAGATATAGTGCTTTCAAGTTTGCAAAGTACTTTTCTCCACAACTGTCCTCTGAGATGGATAGTAAAAGTATTAATGATCCTTATTGCACAAATGAGGAGCCTTTGCTCAGAGTGAAGTGAAGGGTCCCAAAGTTAGTAAGTGATAGAAGTAGCATTAAAACTCAGGTTTTTTTTCTGACTCCAAGTTCAGCCCTCTTTCACTAGGCTGTGCTGCCTTAGCTAGTCATTGTGTAGTTGCTTCTTTTGAAAACATTAAATTTGGTCTGTTTTTTTCAGCCTATTAAATTTTGTACTGCTGCAACATATTAGGGTTCCTATAATGTACCTTTAAAGTTGACTTTTAATACATGTTCAGAACTCATTTCTTCATTGACATTGGACCATCCGTATATTGCTTTAATGGCTTAATTGCAGAACATAAACATGTTAATTTCCTTTAATTCTTAATTGGAGTTGACCACTACATAATATGATCTCTTACTGGTGATTAATTGTGTGATGATACTTTTTAGATGGTTTTTTTTTTTTTTGCACCTAAAGGAAAGGTACCCATTAATATCATTGGAGCTGTTTGTTGCCATAAATGAAATTTGCCTTCAGATGCTTATGCTGGCTTTTGGTTTTCTGTTGTGACAGACCACCCTTGATATGCTGAAGTGAGAGCATATTTCAGTTGACAGCTAGTGAATGTATTCTTTGGCCTTTGAAGAAAGAAGTAGAAGTTAGGAATAGAGGGAAGGGAAAGGGAAAGAATCTTCTTACTAGGCTTTAAGTTTGGGGGAGAAAAAAGGCATAGGAAGTCTCTGGCATATTTTATTGCAGAGGGTGGAATGAAAGGGAATTAAGACCCTGTTAAAATATTCCTATTAATGAAAGTCATTTTCCTCATCTTGAGTTTAAATTATATATTTCGAAAACTTGACCAGGATCTGTTAGTGAGAAAGCTCACAGCTTCATTGTAATAAGTACCTCTTGTAACTCATTTTCTGAGTGGCAGCATCTTGCTGAGTGGAGCCCTAGGCCATGTAGTTGGAAAATGCATCTTGCAAAGTGATAGTTGCTGATCAACTTTTCAGTGCTATAATTCATTAAAAGTGTGTGAAAATACTGTGTTTTAATAAGTACTGTATTGTCTTTATTAAAGAAGTCTGTGGTAAACTCTGTGCATTTGAAGTAGAAAATTGAGACAGTTGTCAAATAATTTAGGCTCAATGTATTTTTACTTTTTAATGATTTACATACTGTAAGGGAAAGTATCAGTTTGATTTATCAAGAAAATGGCCACATTTCTGTATTGGATGAGGAGGACAAAAGTCTTAATATGTGCAGCTTTTAAAATGGCATTTGCTATTACAAATCACTAAATCACTTGTGATTTTCTGTTTGTAAAATTGGATTGGTCAGATGTTTTTTTACCATGAATTCCATTGGACTGTCCAATTTCTTTTGAAATTTGTCTAGTGTTGACTATTACATGAAATAGGTAATTTATAGCTTGAATTCCAAACAAATGTTTTGTTATTTTGTAGAATTTTGTTACATCGATTATTTCTACAAATGAGTGGACCAACTTAACAATGTTGTTTAGAATATATTCTTAAATATCAGCTATAAACCAACATAACATATATTTAGTGTTTTATATATGTGTGTATGTGTGTATATATGTATATATAAAAATATATATATATATATATATATGCCCACACACATATATTTAAGTCCTTTTTTTGTTTTAAACTGAGATTTCATCTGTGCAGGGAATTCCTGCTGTGGAAATTACTTCCACCTAAGTAAGACAACTTATCTATATTTTATTGTCATAGTTACCAGGAGCACTCACAAAAAGCAGCCAAGTGACCTTTCTGTGGTCCTGTGGTTACTCTTAGGCGTGGGCCTCTGAACCAAGGTTTTTGGGATTCTGAGACTGGTCTGTGTCATACTGCTTATACCTTTCTATCAGATACAAACAGATGTTTTGCGTACTTCTTGTTCTATTTTATTTTATGCCATTTTAAAATGATACAAATAGTAAAAAGGTTTGACCTGTAATCACCATAGCATTGCATTTATCATGTTTGTGAATATAGTTTATTTTACAGTTTGCTTCTAGTCTGTAGTTTTTCCGACTGTTGCTTATTGCCTCTTGTCTTCTGAATGCTCTAGACGTGCAATATGTGGTACATGCTTTCAGGTACAGTATCAGAAAGGCTACATTTGCTGATTCTTCTCCTTAGAAATGACCAAATTCCATCATCTTTGAAATGTGAAAGAGGTGATTTTTTAGTGTCAAGTTCTGATCCACCCAGGGTAGGATGACTATGCCAAGTTGTCCCTTCTCAGTGGGGGAATCAGTTTACTTACCTATCATCTCAATGCTGGTACCATCTGAGTACTGACCAGAGTACTATTTTTTACCCTAATTGAATATAAATATAAAACTCAAACTTACATTTAGTCATGGTATTAGGTTCAAATGTGGCAATTATTTTGATGCATAATTATTTAACACTAAAAATACCTATCTAATTGCTTCCTTTATAGAAGACTTTCTTATTTTATCCTGAATTTTAGAATGTGCGCTTGTTTACTGTAATGTTAACATTATAGTATCCACTTCAAGGATTATCTGGGACAAGATCTTGGTGCAGTATTCTTACCTTTGCCAGATCTAGACCACCTTTCACTTCTGTCAGGGCTTAGAATAAAAATTTAACCAAGGTCAATTGTGTGTTATTAAAAAAAAATTTACATTCTAAAATATAAAATTTTGAATCTTGGCACATTAACTCATTTGAATTAATTAAAAAAATAATTTTGTAAGATGGATTTGGGGGAAGTGTTTCAACGCAAAAGCTTCTATTTTTAAAATCATCTGCTTTTTCCTTTTCAAATCTATGTTTTAAATTTTAATCATTATAAAATTATGAACTTTAATTATGTTTTAAGTAAGTTGTCAGTTATAAATTCATATTTCCATCTAACATCTGAGAATAGCTTTTAGGATAACCTTTTTTCATATCTCAAGCAGATTTTTTTCTTTTCCATTTCAACCAGGAGAAATAATGTAATATTGTATTTTTAAACTAAATGTTTTAATCTTTGGGTTAAAAATAAAAACCTAGGATGTAGATATTTAGTAGTCTAATGTTTAGGAAGTTAAATATCAAATGTTCATCTCTGTTCTGTTTGCAAGTAGGTTTAGAGCCAGTATAAATGCTAATTAAGTGCTTAGAGTCCCCTGTGAATGAAAATATTAGTAGAGTGATAGCTTGCACAAGAGATCTAATTATACACATGACTATGTAAAATATTTGCTACTTTGCCAGGTTCACTGTGAATGAGACATGGTCTTGCTAGTGAAGATGGCATGATTAATTGTATGTTTCAGGTATTAATTGGTAATCAGTCTTGAACTTTTGTTTAAGGTTTTATAATAATTGAAAGTAATAGAAATAAAATGAACATATGAATAACAAGATTTTGTGACTTATAAAACTTCATTTTATTTTATTGTTCATTGCCTCCTGCCTTCAGAATACTCAACGTTTGATTAAATTGAGTATCCAGCTGCAACCCATGGTACTTTTCAACAGTGAATCCCAAAGCTTTGCTGACATCTGAGTACTTAAGGGTGACCGAAGTTAGAAATTCTTCTGCCTTGTTATTGGTCTTGCCTTGTTGTGAACAATTGGTTTTGTCACTGTGTGAACATAATTCTTTTTTTTATGGCCATACATTTCGGCAGACGTTTATTAAATTTTTTTTGTGTGTAAAAAGGTACTTGAAAATAGGGGTCAATGCGTAAACCTTTAAGTACCTATTGTGAGCCAGGCGCTGTGCTAAGTACTCTACAAATATTTTATCTCATTTGATCTGTCTAGGATAGAAAGACTTAAAAAGTCCTTTCCCTTAACATTTTAGTTTCTGGGGTTCTGGGACTGAGTGACAACATGTAAGTACAATGTAACTTGTGGAGGGAAAGAGCATTTGCAAACTAGAGGTATCAGAAAATGTTTTGAGTAGAAGATGGCTTTTTCAAGGGCTAAAGATTTTAAGAGATAGAGATGAGGGAGTGCTTACTAGCTATGAATGATAGATAGCGTGTAGGAAGACAGAACTAAGAGAAGAAATATTGAGTTCTGGGCACAGCAAGTAGCTTGTTTGATTAGAATATAGAATGTGGCTAGTGGGGGAGTAATAAGCCCTGACATGCTATTTGATCTTAAAGGCAATAGGGAGCCATTGAAGAGGTTTTTTTTGTTTGTTTGTTTTTGTTTTTGTTTTTTTTAGCAGAGAATGAAGTTGATCCCTGAATCAAATTATGAAGATTTATTTTGGTAGCTGTGGGAAGGATCTGTGGGAGAGAGGAAATCTTTTAATTCTTTTTTCACAACTGTCCTGTTTTCTCCACTCCCATAGCTAGTACTCTTAGTTCAAGTCTTTATCAGTTTTCTCTTGGACAATTGTGAAAGTCTCCTAATTGATGTAGCTTTTATATAGCCTCTTTCTTTCTTTTCCATCCTCTATGCAATTACCATAATGATCTTTCTGAAGCTCAGGTCTGCCCTGACAGCTCCAATGACTTCCTCTTCACTCTAGGATGAAATATAAACTTCTATCTGGCATTTAAAGGGCTTTACACCTGTTACCAACCTACCTTTGGAGGCTTGTTAGACCTTACACTGTTATACCATCTTTAGTACATTCAAAATGGCCTTCTTGCTGTTCTTAACACATAACATTCTATCTCCTGTCTTCTGTTTTGATCAAGCTCACTCCATAATGTACTCTTTCATGTCTGCCTTCTAGAATCTAGTCAACTGCATTGCTGCCTTCTACATGAAGCCTTTACTGACCTCCGTGACTCCCAGTGCTACTCTCCCCAAATTATCTGATATTTATTTTGTATGTATGTGTACATGTTGCCTCCCCTTACACATTCTATAAAAATGTAAACTTCTTGAGGTCAGAGACTATTTTGTTCTTTGTACCCCTAATACTTAGTACAGTTATTGGTACATAGTATGTGCTTATTGATTGATCTGATTGACTGACAAAATAGGGAGATGAATTAGAAAGCTGTTGCAGTAATCTGGGTGAGAGGTATTGACATCCTGAAGTAGGATGTCTGATGTCCATGTAAATAGAGAGAAAGGAAAAAGGGTGAGCTGTATTTTGGAAGTGTAATTGACAAGACCTGTCTTATGGTTGGATATAGGGGGCATTGGAGAGAGGAGAGTCAAGGATGATGCCAGGGTTGTAAACCTGAGTAGATAAAAGAATAGTGAAGCTCTTAATAGTAAGTAGGCAAATTTGGAGGGGGGGTGGGGTTTATAGAAGTAATGAGTTCTGTTTTAAACATGTTGAATTTGAGGTAACATCTGCCATAGGGTCATAGAATTGAGATGGAAGGAACATGGAAACTGAGACCTGTAGAGGTTGTGTGAATTATCCAAGACCTTGTCGATAGTGACGGAACTGGGCTTTGAAAGCTCACCTCTGACTCCAAATTCTTCACTCTTTCTACTGTACTTTGGTCAAGATGGCCGGCTGGCAGGACCCTGTATTAGAGCTCAGGAGAAGGATTAAGGCTGGATATTACAAATATGGGAGGCCTCTTCATAGGTAAGATAATTGAACTCATGGGAACTGATGAGAGTTTAAGGACAGAGCCTTGGAGGCCCTGAGATGTACAGTGATTCACAAAAGGGAGTAGAGTAGGCCCAGGAAAATGGGAATGAAGGGTAATTTGAGGAGGAGAAAAAATTGAGATGTAGGGGGAAGGTGAAGTAGAGGGGACAGAAGGAAAAGTGTTGGTGTCTGATTGGAATGTGGAATTGGTGAAAAGAAGGATATGGAGATGGTGAAGAAGGGTGCAGAGAAGATAGAAAGATGAGAATATAGAAGTTGACATCTGGGAGAAGAATATTGACATGACATTTTCAGAGAATGCCCAAGAGGGTAAAGTTTAAAAAAAGCAGAGGTTGGTGCTTTGGAAATTTATAAATAAGTGTCATAGAAATACTTTATAAAGTCCATTTCTTGGCTCAATTGTGTGGTATAGTAATAGTCCTGCTCATCCATTCCACCTGTCTAACTGACATTTGCTCTGCTGCTGCTTCTAGATCAGTGAGGTAAAACTCAAATAGAAAAGATCCCTACTGGCCACATATTGGCTTAGAAAACCACAAATTAGCATTACCTATGTTGTATTATATTTTTAAATAATTCTGTTAAAGTTTTCCCAATGGTATTTCAGCCTGTTTTGGGCCACTCAGAGAGTTGGACCCCTCTGCCCTAGACCACTTGACTCCTGAGAACCTGTCCTGGGGCACTTAACAGTTTAGCTCTTATGCTTTGTGTCCAAGCTGTGTTGATGGGTGAGTAAGTAAGCATAAATTCACTTGGCCCATTCTGTCTAACTAACCAGATCATGTTTCACATTTCCATTTAACTTTCTTCACTGGCCATCTTCTTGCCATCTGACCTACACAAACATAAAATGAATCCATATTCTATGCTTTTGGAAAGGGCAGTTTCCTGTGGCTTTACTAGCCTTGCCTTTCCAGACAAAGCACCCACCTCTCGCTAAATATATAGTGTCTCCTTATTAGAATGCAAACTCCCTGAGGGTAGGGATTGTCATGCTTTTGTGTCAAGATCCCAAGGTTGTTGCTTGTGCTGGAATACTGGGACATGGCATTGAACTTCTCTCAGTCTCAGTTTTCTCATTCATAAAATAGGCTTTGGGATTCAAAGGACCCCATGGTCCTTTCCAGGTATGATCTCATGCACTCAGCATATAGTAAGTGCTTCATAAATGCCTTTTTATTCATTCAACCTGGCTCCAAATATTTAAATACTCCAAATAATTAAAAATTTAAAGAGACCTTTTTAAAAAAAATTACAGAACAATATTTAAGAATGAGATCTGTGATTGAGGGCTAATTTTTTGTTTGCTTTCTAAAAAATTCCAATTAAATTTTCCTTCTTAACCTTCTGCTATCCCTTTTAGCTAGATTAAGACATTTCTGTTGTATGAATCATGATTAATGTATATTTATTATATTTACTGGAACTTTACTACTGAGTGAGATTTTACTACTATATAGTATATTTTCTGTTCCTGGGCTTTTCTCTTTGACAGTTATCAGTTTTGGATTAGAATAAACAATTTCTCCTTGTTTGACAAGGTCTTAGCACACTTTCCCTAATGATATCCAGGCTTTGATTGCTTTCATTTTTTCTAGTATATGTCTAAAGAAGAGGATTTATGCATATGTGTCTATGTTAGGAAGCATCATTGCTTTTTCCTAGACAGCTGTACATACAACTTTTTTGACATTTCACATCCAAAATGATGAAAATCATGAGGCTGTTTGAAGAGAGGAAAATGAGATATTACTGGAAAAATTTTATTCCCTAGTTTGGAATTTGAGGATATGGTGACAGTTCCACAGGAAGGTGAATATATTGAAGGAGTTAACTTTGATCTCCTAGGTCTTATGTTGAGAATTATAATGGAATTTAGTCTGCCTTCATAGTAACAGGACACTACTGTCCATTTTAGGGCATTGCCTGAGTTCCCCAGAAACAGAAAGGAGGCATCAGGAATAGAAGCAGCATCTGAGCTGAGCCATTCAGTTTGCAGCCCAAATGAACCAAACCATTTCTAGTATGTGGTACTTTTCTTTGTTCGTGTGTGTGTGTGTGTGTGTGTGTGTGTGTGTGTGTGTGTGTTTTAACCTCTTGCCTTTATTATCTCCTTATTTCTCTTTTTCTTACCTCATTATTATAGCACGACATAAGGATTGAGAGTTCAAAGCCTACTTTGACTTCAAGAACTTGTACTAATCACCCACCCTCCCTTTGCTTCAGGCTTCAGGCTTCTAAGTCTGACAATAACTGCATATCACTTGCTGATTTGCATTATTGGTAAGAAGGTGTTCCCTTATCTGGAATTCCCTCAGACTGCACTTTTCAAACTTCTTTGTCTCAGAACCGATTCCTTTACATTCTTAAAATTTTTGGGAATCTCCAATAGCTTTGGTCTATGTGGGTTGTATACACATTTGTCATTTTAGAAATTCAAACATCTTAGATGTTGAGTTTTGACCTGACAGCTATCTGAGAGGATCTGGGGAGCCTCTGAGCTTCTGAGATACCCATGTAACACTTTGAGAACCACTTCCCAAACCAGTGAAATCACAGTCTGAACACTTGGAAAAATAAATTGTTCTTCCACTTCTCCCTGACCTGTTCCATACATGAAGACTTTCTTTTGTTCCTTTGTTCCCCAATCTCCCCCTCCTTTTACATTTCTTATCTGATGAAACACTAATAAATAATTTAAAAATAAAAAGCCTTGTAGAATGTATAACATTTCTCATTTTATAGGTTTGGGCTTTATAAGGTATAATAAATCTATATATACATGCACACAGATATGGTGTATTCCAACGTATGTGTATACTATTTTATACTACTTAGATGCCACTTAGATGTTTCTGAGTGAGCAATGATGTCTTGATATGTGCCTTTTGTTCAGTTGTTTCAGTCAAGCACAGTTCTTCATGACCCCATTTTTTCTCTACAAAAAGTGATTTGTCATTTCCTTCTCCCACTTATTTTATAGATGAGGAGGCATATATGGTTAAGTGACTTGCCTAAGGTCAAATAATTAGCAAATGTCTGAGGCCTGATTTGAACTCTGTCATGATAGGTTTTTCTGATTCCAAACCCAGCCCCCCCCCCCCCCCCCCCCCGTGCCACCCACGTGCCTTAGTTTTCTATAGGTTTTGTTTGTTTTTTGTTAATTTTCTATAGGTTTGAAATATCAGGCCTTCATCAGAGATAATTGATGCAAATATTTTTCCTAATTGATAATTTTCTTATCCTGGAAGTAATCATATTCCTGTAAAATCTTTTCAGTTTGGCATAATCAAAATTACTTTATCTTTTCCCATCACCTTGTCTCTTTTTTGGTTAAGAATTCTCCCGTGTCCTCACCCCTTCAACCATAGCTGTGAAAGGTATTTGAACTGGTTCTCTTCTAATTTTTTAAACATGGTGTGACTTCTGATATTCAGGTTACGTATCCATTTTGAGCTTGATGTGTTTAGGATGTTGCCCTAATCTTAATTTCTGCCAAACTGTTTTCCTGGAAGTTCTTGTCAAATAGGAGTCCAGTAGTTGTTGTTGGATTTATTAAAGGTTGTGCTTCTTTGTTCATTTTTTCCTGGGTCTTAAGTACCTTATCTATTTCACTGTTCAATTTTTTTTTTTAACTAGTACCAAATAGTTTTTGATGATTACTGCTTTGTAAAAAAGTTCTAGATCTGGTACTTTTAGACTCCCTTCCCACTCTTTTTTGGCATTTCCCCTTCAATTCTTGATGTTTGTTTCTCCAGATGAATTGTTAGAATTTTGTGTAATTCTTTAAAATAATAGCCCTTTGGTAGTTTGATATGGGCACTATGTCTGTAGATTAATTTAGGAAGTATTGTAATGTTTTATTAGTATCACCCATTAATGAGCAATTAATATATCTCTAGTTACTTAAGTCTATCATTATTTTTGTAAAGAATGTTTTTAGTTGTATTCTTATAGTACTTTTATGTGTATTGGTAGGGGGATTTCAGATATTTTATATGACTTGTAATTATTTTGAATGTAATTTCTTTTTTTCTGTTTCTTCCTGTTTGGTTTTGTAAGCAATATAAGGAAAAACTGAAGACTTTAGTGAATTTATTTTATATCCTGATACTTTGCTAAAATTAATTTTTTAATCTGTAGTTATCACCTGCAAAATTAGATAATCATATTTCTTTGCCCATGCTTACTTCATCACTTTCTTTTGCTTGTCTTATTGCTAGAGCTATATCAAATAATAATGGGGCCAATAGACAACATTACTTACCATTGATTAATTGGAAATCTGCATGTCTCCATATTGGATAATTTAGCTTTTGGTTTAGAATAGGCACTACATATAGCAAGGAAAAGTTAATTTTCTCCTATAGTTTTTAAATGTTTTATTTTGGATGCTTTATTTTGTCAAAAACTTTTTCTGCATATAATAATGTGGTTTTTGTTATTTTTTTGGTTGTTTATTTGGAATGATTTTTCTACTATTATACAGACTTCACCTTCCTTCTGTAACTCATACATAGTTACAGTATATTATCTTTCTAATATATTGTTATAGCCTCTTTACTAATATTTTACTTATTTTTTTTTTGCATGGGTTTTCATCCTACAAGATATCATCAACTCAGAAACTCATACCTCCTCAATACTCCCTTCCTCTCTCTCCTTTTTTGGAGAGGGTGAAGGGTGATCATGGGGGAACTTCTTCTAGATCCTCCATATAAGGATAGCCCTTGGGGCATCCAGCTTGTGCATGCCCCTAAATCCCCTCAAGCCTTGATGGGGTCTGGTCAGGGTACACACAGATTCCCCTATGACTTCTCTGTGGATTCCCCACTCACTAACCAGTGCCTACTTGCTTTATAGGGCACCAAAGTTCTTGTCAACCTTAAGTTAACAGGTTAACTTTAGCAATGTCATCATTCTGTGTAAACGTAGTAAATATCATTATGTTAACCCATATCTTATCCACCCTCAGTAGACCTGCCTATCACTGATTCTCGGAATTACTATCTAGAATCCTTGGGGCTATTCTGGGAGTTATTAGCTAACACCTGGAAATTAGACTTTGCCATGGCCATTGATACTGAGACTAAACTAAAAAGGGTAACAAAACCCTCCTTACATACACCCACCTGGCTGCAGGATATCATCATGATTTTTCTCCTATCTCCCATTCCCTTTTCAGCTTATTTTTATTTTTTGTCTTCCCCCATTAGATTGTGAGCTTGTTGAAGACAAGGAATGATTGTCTTTTGCCTTTTTTTTTTTTTTTGCTCAGAATTTAGCACAATGTAGTGTGAGAAATGAGCCCAACAACAAGCCCCCAATTGTGAGGAACATGTTCATCTTAAACAAAGAACAATACTTGTTGTGAAAACAAGTAAGCTTTTATTAATCTTTATTTTCATTCTCCCCTGAATGAACGGGTAGCTCCCAATTAAGGCTACAGGAAGACTACAGTTTGTTCAGACCAGTATAATCCCTTTTATACTGTCTCAAACTGAATTTCCCACCACACCAGCTATTGGCTATGTGACTTCCTGTTCTCCTCTCTGATAGGCTTTCCCTCAAACAGTTCAAGCCTGAACCGTTTACCCGACCATGCTAAATTACAGCTCTGATTACCTTCTGTCACTCAAAGCTATTAGGAGTTTTAATCCTGTGGAAACAGAACTCCTTCCTTTGTTTCCCACAGCAGGCACTTAATAAAGTTTGTTGACTGACTAACATTAGAGATATTGCTTATGGTTATTTCTTCCAGGTGTATTTATCTCCTAGAAAAAAAATTTAGTAGAATGTTATCTTTTTCTTTTTAAAAAAATAACTTATGAATAATTTTAGAATTTATTTATGAATTTATGAATAATTACTCTTAGATAGAACTCACTCGTAAATCAGTCTGATTCTTTAAGATTTTTCTTTGGCAAGTCCTACATAGCTTCTTCAGTTTCTTTTTCTAAGATTGAGTTATTTAAGTTCTCTTATTCTGTTAACTTAGATATTTTAAATTTTTTTGTAACTTCATTTCATTTAAGATTTAATTTTTGATAGCATATGATTAGACAAAATTGTTTATAATAATTTTTTTTCATTTGTTGCAAATTCTCCTTTTCAGGTTTTGATATTGGCAGTTTGGTTCCCTTTTCCTTCCTTCTTTGCTGTACTTCTCCCCCCTCCCCATTAAATAAGTTTATCTATGTCATTAATTTAGTTTAAAAAAATGATTTAATACATTTTTCAAAGTACATTAGTGGACTTTTTTTGGGGGGGAATTGCAGTTTTGTTAACCTTTGATTTTTAAGAATTTCTATTTTTGTATTTAGTAGGGATTTTTGATTGTTGCTTTTCTAGGTTTTTTTTTTTTTTTAAAAAACCTGAATACTCCATTCTTTCTTTATTTTTGTCCATTTTGTTAAGGAAAATATTTAGAGGTATAAATTTTTGCCTAAGGACTGCTTTGACTCCATCTCAAAAGTTTTATTATGTTGTTTTATTGCTGTCATTTTTTTTGATGAAATTATTTGTAATTTCTAGAATTTGTTTTTTGATTGACTAATTCTTTAGGATTAGATCATTTAGTTTCCATTTAAGTTTGAATACTTTCTACAAATTCCCTTTATTGGTTATAATGTATTGTATTGTGATCAGTGGAAGATGTTTTAAATTTTTTTGTGTTCTTCTTATACATTTGTGTATGAGGGTTTTATGTCGTAGCATGTCATTGGTTTTTGTAATGGTTCCATGAATATCTGGATTCTTTCTCTTCTCGTTTAATAATTTTCAGAGATCAAGCCCCTCTAACCTTTTAAAAATTCTCTTGAAGTCCTTAATTTCTTTATTTCGTTAGATTTTTGTCCAGTTTTGAAATCAGCATATTGAAGTCCTCAGTGATTTTCTCTCTTCCACTCTAATTTTATTTTACCTTTTTCTATAAGTACTTAGCTATTATATCATTTGATGTGTGTGTGTGCATTTAAATATCACTGTTTTGTTATCTATGATGTTTTAATCATTATAATTTCTCAGTTTATCTTTTTTGCTATTTTGGCTTTTCTGGGATCATAAATGCCTGTTATTTTTAATAGTCCTGGAGTTTAATACACTTTTCTCAAGTGTTATTTTAGCTCCATCTTTGATCAAATGTTTCCTAAAAATATTGTTGAATTCAGCTTTCTAATCCATTTTGTTATCCTACATTTTATGGGTGAGGATATCCATTCACATTTGTGGTTATGATTGTTAATTATTCATTTTTCCCCTCATATTCTTTGATACTTTTCATCTCCCCTTCTATCTTTACAAAGGAGGTACAGAAATGTAAGGAATGTGTTTAGCATTATTAATTTAAATTGAAGTGTTCTCCTACCCTTGACCCTCCTAGTTCACACTTTTGTCTCTGGATCTTAGGTTACTTTTTAACCCCTCCTTTCCTGATCTACACTCTTAAAGTTGAAGTTTGTTTTGTTTGTGATTATTCCACACTGATTTTACCTCCCTCATAAATAAACAGGTCTTCCCTGATTTTCTTTAGACTTTTATATATTTTATATGAAAGTCTGTGTTCAACCCTCTCTCAGGAATGAGTGAAGTTCATATTTTGCCTATTTCCCTCATTCTGTATATATACTCTTGTGTACTTTAATGAGGAGTACTAAGTAAATTCTTATGCATTCTTCCTTCTTTCATTCTTCTGTTCCTTTTCTTTCCTTTTTTTAAGTGAACAAAACAGAATATTAACACACTTAGGTGCTTGGTTTGCCTTTCTTAACTCCCTTGTTAAATTCTGGTGAAACTAATGGGATTCTTAAGGGACATCTATTCTCTTAATAGAATGTAAGTATTTGATGAATATTTTAGCCTGTTCTTGTTGCACTTTTTTGTTTTTAATTTTTTAAGTTTCTCTTTGATTCTGTATGTTTAAGTTTCAAAGATTCTACTCGGCCCTGTTGTTACGAACAATAGTACTTGAAAGTCCTCTATTCCATTAAAGGCCCATTTTCCCCCATTATCTATCAGTTTTGTAGAGCTACCTTATTTTTGGTTGTAAGCCTTTAACTTGTCATTTGGAATGTCATATTACTATATAGTCTTTGATTTATAGTAGTTTTAGCATAGTCCTGTGTGATTCTGACTGTGGTTCCCTGATAACTTAACTTTTTCATTTTTGATTGTTGGCAGTGTTTTTTTCTTTGATCAGGAAAATCTGGATTTGGGTGTGATTTTTCTGGGTGTTTTCAATTTGAAATTTCTTTCTAGAGGTGACCATTGGATTCTGTTTTTACTTTTGTCTTCTGGTTCTAAAAGATGTGGACAGTTTTATGAATTCTTGAAATAAATATCCTAGGGGAGGAGGGTAGTCTTGGTTTTAATGGAATCTAATTCTTAAATTACCTCTCTAACCTTTTCTTTCCCTTTAGTTTTTTTTTTTTTTTTGATAGTAGAAAATTTATATGTTCTTAGATTGTTTTAGTCTTGGCTTTATTCTAATATTTCGTGTTTTGTCATAGAATCATTGGCTTTTATTTCTTTGATTCTCTTTCTTAGAAAATCCATTATTTGGTTAAAATTTTCCATCTTCTTTTACTAGAGGCTGGACTTGAAGTTAGAAAGGCTTGAACTCACAATGCTATCTCAGACTTTATTAAGTGATCCTAATCAAAACACTTAAATTTTCTTGACATCTGTTTCCTTGTGTGTAAAATAGAGATGATAATATTATATATGTATCTCATAGGGTTGTTTTGACCATCAAAGGAAATAACATAAAGCATTTTGCAAAACTTAAAGTGCTGTATAAATACTAGTGGTGGTGATAGTGGTGGTAGTGGTTGTAGTAATCTAATTTTTTCTTCATACATAGCTCTAATTTTCATTATATATCTCTTGCTTCATTTCTTTTAGTCACTTTTAGTGTCCTTGAGACCACACCATTCTTTCTTTGATACTCTACTTGTGGAGTTACTCTTTTTCTGGTTAACTCCTTGGATTTCTCTTAACTCAAAGTATTTCTTCATTATACATGATATTTTTTTTTGTTTGGTCTTCTCTCTAGCTTCCATTTTAAAATTGATCCTTTAAGCCATGTTTGTTCTTGTTCCCTGTGTAGATAAGTTGCTGTTGCTATAATTCCAAAATCTCAGCTTCTACAGGAAGCCTTTCTCAGTCCCTCTTCATTCTTATGCCTTCCCTTGTTGATTATTTCCCATTTATTTGGTGTGTATCTCTTTGGTATATAATTCTTTGTGTGTTATTTCCCTCTTCAGATTGTGAGCATCTCAAGGACAGGACCTATCTTTTACCTTTTTTTGTATTCCCAGCACTTAGCACAGTTGTTGGCACATGGTATATGTTAAATGTTTATTGACTGATTGATGGCCGTCTTTTCATTTCCAGATATTTGCCACTATTTATGGGTCCTTTCTCCCTCCCTCCCTCCCTGCCTCTGTCTCTCTCTCTCTCTATCTATCTCTCTCTCTCCCTCTCTCTCTCTTTGTTTTAAATCTCTTTGGAATACCTGCATAGTATTCATATCCCTGGGTTTTAAAGGATATGTATAGTTTAGAGATTTTGAGGCATATTTCCAAATTGCTTTCCACAATGGCTGGAACAATTCATAGTTCCACCAGAAGTGTATTAATATGCTTATTTTCTTGCAACCTCCTCTCTTTCGAGATTTGAAGTATTTTTATGATTTTTGATGACTTGTATTTCACTTTTTGAGAACTACTTGTTTGTAAGCACTAGTTATTTATTGGGGAATCACTGTTATATATATATTTTAAATTTAAATTTATTTATTTATTTTCAGTGTTCCGCCATCACTACCATACAACCTAGATTTTTTCTTTCTCTCCCTCCCCCCCACCGCCCCTCTCCCTCCCCCGAGACAGCATACAATTTTACATAGGTTCTACACATATATTCCTATTAAATACATTTTCACCATAGTCATGTTATATAGAAGAATTAAAATTAATGGGAGAAATGATATAACAAACCAAAATGTAATACAAAAGACAGTGATCTGCTACATTCTGTGATTGAATTCCATAGTTCTTTCTGTGGATATGGAAGGCGTTTTGCCTTAAAAGACCATTGGGAATTTTTTAAGTTCTTGCATTGCAATGAAGTTACAAGTCTAACAGAAAAAATCTTCGCACACAGTGGTCATTGCTGTGCACAAAGTTCTCCTGGTTCTGCTTCTTTTGCTCAGCATCAGATCATGTAAATCTTTTCCAGGCCCCTCTGAAGTCTTCCTATTCATTTCTTATAGCGCAATAGTATTCCATTACATTCATATACCATAACTTATTCAGCCATTACCCAATTGATGGGCATCCCCTTGATTTTCAGTTTTTGGCCACCACAAAGAGTGCTGCTATAAATAATTTTGTATATGTGGGACCCTTTCCTATTTTTATGATCTCTTGGGGATACAGTCCTATAAGCAGTATTGCTGGGTTGTTATATATATTTTAATCAGTTCTTTACATCTTAGAAATAGAGAAACTAGCTGCAAAGATATTTTTCTTAGTTTACTATTTCCCTAATAGTTTTAACTTTATTATTTTGGCCTATACAAAATCTTTTCAATTTTTTCAAATCAAACTTTTCCATTTTACCTTCTGTGATCCTCTCTACCTTGTTTGGTCATGAGGCCTTAGCCAAAGAAGTATTTCCTTCCTTGCTTCTCTAATTTATTTGTATTCTTATTTTCTCTTCCATTAGATTGCGTGTTCATTGTTAGTAGGGATTATTTCATGCATTAGACTTGTATCCTTAAGACCTAACACAATTTGTAGCACATAGAAGCCACTTAATAAATTCTTGCTGATTGATTTATATGACCTTTTATATCTAAGTCATGTATGAATTTGAAACTCATCTTGATATATATGGTGTCTGATGTTGATCTAACCCTAATTTCTCCCATCCTGCTTTCCCATTTTCCCGGTTGCTTTTGTCAAACAATCTTTGTCCTAATAGTTGGGCTCATTAGACTTTTTGAACTCTGAGATATTCATTTGCATCTCTATTCTGTGTAACTGATCTGTTCCACTGATTGACTTCTTCTGCTTTATAGTAAAATTTGAGATCGGGTACTCCTTTCTACTTTTTTCATTTTTCCTTTGAAAATCTTGACTTTATCTTCTCCAGATAAATGTTATTATTTTTTTCTAACTCTATAAAGTAATGGTTTGGTAATTTGATTGGTGTGATCCTGAATATTAAATGAGCTTAGGTAGTACAGTTATTTTTATTATATTGGCATGATTCAACCATGAAGAATCAGTATCTCTCCAGTTCACTTCTGTCTTTGTGTAATTCAAAACTTTGAAATTTATTCTGGCATGTATTTATATGCCTATTTTTATATAGTAGCTGGAAGGCACAGTGCATATAGAGTGCTAGACCTAGAGTTAGGAAGACTTGGACACTTGGTAGCTGTGACCCTGGGCAAGTCTCTTAACTGCTGTGCCTCATTCTCCTCATCTCTAAAATGGGGATAGGAACAATAACTCCCTCTCAGGTTCTTGTGAGGATAAAATAAAGTATTATTTATAAAATACTTTGCATTCCTTAAAGTGATAACAAATGCTCATTATTTTTTTAAATAGTATTTTTTAGTTTTATTCATATAGTTCTTTTGTGAGTTTCACTAAGTATTCTCCTAAGTATTTTATATATTTGTTAGTTATTTTGAAGTAATTTTGCTTGTGAAATTTGGATTTACATGGACTATCTTTTGTGTTTCCTCACTTTTTCTTTGTCTTTACTGATTCCAACTCCATTTAAAGATCATTACCATGAAATGAATTTGAGTACATTTTTACTTAGTATAATAGTAATATATTTTTGCTGAGTATTTTTGTTGTTCAATGTTCAGTCATTTTTCAGTCATGTCCAACTCTTTGTGACACATATTTGGGATTTTCTTGGCAAAAATACTGGAGTAGTTTGCCATTTCCTTCTCCAACTTATCTTACAAGTGAAGAAACTGAAACAAACAAGATTAAGTGACTTGCCTAGGGTCACAGAAGCTGGGAAGCGTCTAAGGCTTGATTTGAACTAAGGAAGATAAGTCTTCCGATGACTCCAGGCTGGGCACTCTATTTGCTGTGCCTCCTGGCTGCATATTATTCATTCACTGAATAGTCAGTTATAAACCGACTGGACTTTAAGACTTAACTCTTTAAAATGTTTAAAATCTTGTAAAATCATATTTCTAAGACAAAACAGTTAACAGAGACCTGAATTTGGAGTCAAAGAACCTGAATTAAATCCCCCTCTGCTTAGAGGGTGTCACCTAATTTACTCTTTGGGCCTTTTTTCTTTTATTTCTAAAATGAGGGCTAGGACCTAGATGACTTAAGTCCACCTCCCTTCCAGCTCTAACTCTGTGGAGTTGAGGGCATAATAGTCTTTGCCATTATTTTTCTGGAGATAATTTATATGCTTGGCTCAATCCCAGATTGCGTTCTGGGGGAAAAAAGATCTGAAGATGTTCTTCTGCTTTTGTTGCCTTTGAAAGTTCCTGTTCCAATATTAAGTACTAAGTGTGCTACTTGATTTGCATCCCAATCAGATGCAGTATCTGTTATCACAGATGTCATCACAACTTCTGCCTTTTAGTAGTGACAAGGGTTTATGACAAGAAGATGCCCAGGTCACATATGAATTACAGTTAGGACCAAGTAGTTTGAGTAGCTTTGGTTCTGGGCTTAGAGGGTTAAATATACTAGGAGGATTTAGTAGGTAGGGTAGATGACAAGAAGATGACCATGCAGAACTGTTGGGATTCAACTCACATTTATTAAACACCTTCAGTATATAAGGCAGTAAGGCTTTGGAGATAGGAAAAAACTGAAATGCTTTCTGCTTCCAAGGGGCTTACAGTGGGATTTGGGAATGGTCAGGTACAATTACATATACACAAATGAATGCCAAAAAAAATTTGAGGAGGGAGAAAAGAATTAATGAGGAAGCTTAAGGAAAGCTTCTTCGTAAGAGGTGGTATTTGATTTGAACTATGAAGATGAGGGTTTTGAAGTCTCAGGATCATAAACTTAGAACTGGTAGGGACCTGAGAAGGTAATCATAGGCACAGAGGATAGATTCTGAAAATGCTAGAGCATAGTCTGTGGATTTTCAAGGTGGGTATAAAAAACTAGTATTCCAATTTGGCTAGAAAATAAAGTTTGTGAAGAGGTGTAGTATGAAATAAGGGATGGAAAAGTAGATAGGAGCCATATTGTGGAGGATTGAAGATGCAGGTTAAGGACTTTTTAGCCTGTAGACATTGAGAAGCTGCTACAAAGACTTTGGGTGAGGGAGTGACATGGTTAAATCTGCCCCTCTGGAAGATGAAGACAGTGTTGTCAACTTTGTTTAGGATGGATTGGAGTAGAGGGAAAAGCTGAAAGCAAAGAGGCCAAATAGGAAGTGTTCATCCAAGATAGTGGTGCCAAACTCAAATAGAAACTAATCTCTACAGGTTACATATTGTAGTTAGAAAACCAAAAGTTAGCATTTTTTTGATGAAGAGTTATAGAGTAATTGTCTTAGATGCTAGACTTGGAGTAAAGTGGATAAATACCTAGAGTCAAGTGAAATGTACTAAAGAGATAAATATAGAAAGAGGAAAAAGCCTATGACATGGTCCTGGAGATTGAGACCCAGGGAACAGGTAGAAGAGGTAAGAGTATGCAAGAGAAAGTGTGTCAACGATATCAAGTAAAGACTAAAGTTACTCTGTTTTAGTGGATAGCAGTGTTGCCATCCATCCCACACATCTCTGCTACCCTTAAGGCATCCCATTATACTTAGAGAGCTCTCTAATTGTTAGAGCTTGTCTTGCTCATGGAATTTGAAGATGGTAGTGATTCTATCTGGTAAGGGGAATCAGGGAAGAACTAATGAATTAGAATCATAAGATTTAGAACCAGAAGAATCTTAACTACCATCCTGTATCATCTTTCATTTTGCAGATGAGGAATCTAAAACTCAAAGAGGAGTGACCAGGCCAAAGGCCATAGGGCAGTGAATAACAGAGCTAGGATCTGAACCCAGATCTGTTAACCTCACATTTAATTCTTTTTCTATTATTTCACTTACTCTTGGAAGAAGGAAAACATTTCTGCAGAGAAAGATTTGGTGAAACAAGTCTCACATGTGTGTGCAGGGTATAGATAAATGTTTAATAGTCATGTTGAAATTAGAAAGTAACTCATAGTCAATTTAGCTGAAACACAGAGAATAGTAAAGGTAAGTTTTGTGAAATAAAGCTGGAAATGTAGATTGGAGACAGATTGTGGAGGTCCTTGAATGCCAATTTAAGGAGTTTTAATCATTAGGCAGTGGTGAAACACTGAAAAATTTTGAGTTATAGAAATGATGTTAAGTAATGTGTGTGAAGAAGAGTATTTTGACATGTGTGAAGGATGAATTAGGAAATCCTGGAGGCAGGGATACTAGTTTATATAGTTTAATTTTTTTGGAATTTTTTTCATTTTGTTGGTTTGGAGATGACTAAGGCCATACTCTGTTGCCATCTCTTCATTTCCCACCAGCATGCAGTCCTTTGAACTTGTCCATCATGCCCCGAGGAATCTCATCAGCTTTGGTACTCCCTTTTAGTGCTTTCTTTTTACCTCTCCCATTAGTAGGTGGAGGGAGAGCTCCTCCCAAACTTCCCTTCCAGCTTCATTCTCCCAGACTTCTGTAATGCATTCTAAGCTCTTCAGATTTCCTTCCCTTCTACCACCTTTCCAGTCCTCTTAAACCTTTACCTACCCATGTATTCTGTGATGCAGTGACATTGTCTTTTTCTTGTTCCTCAAACAAGATACTCCATCTCTTGACTCTGGGCATTTTCACTGGCTTTTTCAACCCTACCTGGAAAACTTTTCTCAACCTCCTGGTATCCTTAAAATCCCAGCTAAATTTCTACTTTCTACAGAAAACTTTTCCTGATCCTCCTTATTTCTAGTATTTTTCATTTGAGACCACCCCTAATTTATCCTATATGTATTGTGTTTCTACATAGTTCTTATATAAAGTTTTCTCTATTAGACTGTAAGCTTAAGAGGAGGAACTATATTTTTCTATTTTTTATATTTCCAGGGCTTATATTTTATATTACAGTGTCTGGCACACACAGTAGGAGCTTAGTAAATCATCAGTGACTAAATCACACTTTGATATGATAGCCGAATCCAAGATCCTGTGTTCTTTGCTCAGTGCTAAACCTCCTCACTTATTTCAGTTGTTTCTTGTGTGGGCTGGTTTTAAGACTTCTTAAGATCTCTGTTGTACACATTAGAATTTGTTAGTATCCCTGGAAGTGATACAGTACTCATAGATATGGTATGATCCAGGTTGTGGGAGCCTGAATTAGAGTTGTTAGGATCTTATTTTATAGATGAGAGGCTGACACAAAAAAGTTAGGTGATCTGCCCAAGGTGGTAAGTAGTAGAGCTTGTGTTTGGATACTGGTCCTTGGATTCTGAATCCAGTGCTTTTTCTACTGTACCATTCAGTCTGGCCAGTCAAGGAGAAGAAGATGCAACGCTTGCCTTGCCTTGGCTGTTCAGTGAGGGGATTTTGTTTACTGTCTGCTGCTAATCTTAATCATTAGCTCTAGCGGTTTTTTAGTAAGTCATTCCTTTCCCCTGCATCCATCATTTTAATGATCATGAATGTATTGACCCATGATAAAGCATGCTACTACATATGGAGAATAGAGGATACTGTATCTTTGAATAGATTCATCAAGATGTCAAGATAAGGAAGGAGAAAGAGTTTAGCCAGTTCAGGGATAATGACCTGAGAAAGAAGAGAGAAGACAAAGAACTGAGTTTTAGATTTAGGTTGTAAGGCATAGTATCAATCAGTCAGTTCTCAAACAGGAACCTTTCCATCATTTTTATCTTTCTTCACAGGGGCCATCTCCAGTCGTTCGATCAGTATTTGGACACTGGACTCCAATGGCTATGGAGAGAGGGTGAGGCTGGTGACTTTGCACATCCCTCCCTCATTCAAATAAAAGTCAATTGCAAGTCATAGCATCACCTCCCTGATGTCATGGTCCTTTTCGAGAATGAAGGACAGACCACACAACCATCCTCTGACACTACCACTATCCTGGTGCAGGCCCTCATTACTTTCAATTACTTTGCAATAGCTGGTGGGTCTCCCTGCCTCAAGGCTCTTCCCATTCCCCTCAGTTGTCACAGTGGTCTTTCTAAAGTGCAGGAATGACCCTGTCACCTTTCTATTTAATACTTTCTAGTGGACTCTCTTTCACCTCTAAGATCAAATATAAAATCTTCTTTGGTTCTTCATGATTGCGTTACCCCACCTCCTCCACATACATCTTTCTAGTCTTCTTATACCCGCCCACATACTTTGTGATCCTGTGATACTGTCCTCTTGGCTGTTCCTCAAAACAGGATATTCCATCTCCTGTCTCCAGGTAATTTTCATTGACTCTCTGCCATGCCTAGAATGTTTTCCCTCCTCATCTCTACCTCCTTCCTGGCTTCCTTAAAGTCTTGGTTAAAATTCCACCTTCTATAAAAAGTCTTTCCTGGTCCTCTTTAATTCTTTTTTTAAAATTAAAAAAAAAAATTGTTCCCCTTAATTCTAATGCTTTTCTTCTGAGACTATTCTCAAATTATCCTGTATGTATTTTGTGTGTAAGCATTTATTAAGTACCTCCTGTGTGTCAGGTACTGTGCTAAGCCCTGAAGATGCAAAGAAAGGCAAAGTTCCTACTCTGTAGGAGCTAGCAGTTTAGTAGGGGAGATAGCATGCAAACAGTTATATAAGCAAGCATATAAAGGATAAGTTAGAGATAATCCAGAGAGGGAAGGCACTACTAGCTTTATTTATTTTGGGGTGAGGCAGTCAGGGTTAAGTGACTTGCCCAGGGTCATACAACTAGTAAGTGTCAAGTATCTGAGGTCTTATTTGAACTCAGGTCTTTCTAACTCCAGTGCAAGTGCTCTGCTGTGCCACCTAGCTGCCCTGGAAGGCACTAGCTTTCAAGGAGATGAGAAGAAGCTTTTTGTACAAGGTAGGGTTTTAGACTGAGACTTGAGGGAAGCCCGTTGTACATTGGCATCTCTAACCTGGAATCGCTACTTATATTTCATATTGCTCCTCACCCCAATTAAATAATTGTTGCTTGGCGGGAAAGGAGTAAGTGAAAAAGTTGAGGTGTGGTGTTATGAGATTCCTTGTAGAAAAGTATTATACAGTGTATTGCTATTATTTTTATAATGCTTATCTTTCTGTGTTTCTAAGACATTCTCAAGAGTTGGTTCTGATTTTTATTTATTTATTTATTTATTTGGCCTCAGATTTACACTACCAGAAAAACCTTCTACTATCTCAGAGAGATAGTGGATTTCTTCTCTCCCCTTTCGAACCTTTATTTCTAGAGTTAGAGGCTTCACTGTTGATCTAACTCTAACCCTAAATGCACTCCTCAGACTCAGAAGGTCCATACTCAAATTCTGTCACCTCCTCTGACTTCTGGAGGGACTCCAAGCAAGTTAATCTCTTGAGAGACCCAGTACCTTCATCTTTACTATATGCAAAATTATTCTTACCATAGTTATCTCACAAGGTAGTTGTGAAGGAAATGCGTTTCAAATCCTAAAGCCCACTATAGAAATGAGGCAGCTAGTAGCGCTATAGTGCACAGAGCAATGGACCTGAAGGAAAAGAGACCTGATTTCAAATATGGCCTTTTATATTTACTAGCTGTGACCTTAGGCAAGTCATGTCACTTCAGTTTGCCTCAGTTTATCTCCTAGGGTTCTGTAATGATTAAATGAGATATTTGTAAAGTGCTTAGCAAATCTTAAAACACTGTATAAATCCTATTTTTTTATAGAATTTAGAACTGTTATCTTAAAACTAGTGCTATATGTAAATGTGAATTATTACTGTTCACACATGTATGTGTGTTTTTATATATATATATATATATATATATATATATATATATATGCGCTTAAACTATTTCATCTAGCCGGTGTTAGATTTTAAGCTTGTTGGAGTCAAGGATCAACAGTATTATATATTCTATAGTATACTGCCAGATACTTTATGAGTAGTTAGATGTATATTAAATGAATAAATTGAACAGAAGATATACTTCATATATATATGTTGCAGTACACATGAGAATATGTTGACTTGGAGGAATTCAGTATTTCCACCTTTTTTATTTTCTCAGTTTTCATTTTTGGTTGTCCTCTTTAATTTCATATAATTAAACTTTTTTAAAAAAAAATTTATTTTGGAGTCAAGGACCAAACCACAAGTATGGAATAAAGAAAAGAAACAAAAACATATCATAAACTTAAATACTGGAACTTAAATACAAAGTAAGAAAGAAAAAAAAGCATGTCATGTGCATAGCAGAACATGAGAGGATTCAAAATATGTAACAATAAATTTTTCATTTCAAGAAAGCCTGTATGATGAATAATACACGTTGTGTTGAGAATTGTCCATCTATTCTTTATTTCCTGGTGAGTTTTCTTTCATTCTCTGCTGTGCTTTTTTTTTTTTTACTTCGTTCTTTTTTCCCCTTTCTCACCCCCTAAAGGCTACAATGGAGTTTAGATACGTTTCTCTATTGCTGTAGATATATACTTTCCCAAAAATATTCTACTCCTTATCTTTGTTTTTGTGTTTGTTCATTTCTCTTGTTTCCTATCCCTCCTGCCTCCTCTACTATTTTTCTACCCACTACTTTGCTCTCCTATTACTTGCCTAACCCCATCCAAGGATTCCCCCCCATCTTCTCATTCCAATAAATCTAAATAACCTTCTATACCACCCCTTTTTCCCATTACCTTACCCTCCCCTCTAAAGATACTTCCCTTGCCCTCTCTCCTCACCCAACATGCCTACTGTTTTATTTCTTCTGAATTTTTATTTTATATTTATGTTCTTCTAAATATATTTATTGTTCCTCTTAAAACCCATTCCCAATGAAAGTAGGTTGCTAGAACTACCAGCCCTTCTCCCCATCTGATTTCTTTGTATCAATTCTTCCTCTTGCTCCTCATTTGTATAATAATTCCTTTTAACTATTCCTAAATGGTTTTACTTTTTAAATTAATGTCAAGGTCAGGTTTACCCTAATCTTTGTTAAGAGCTACCCACTTCTTAATAAGAATCTTAGACATACATTTTACATATGTGAAAGGTAAACAGTCTGTCTTAGGAATCTCTTATAATCAGTCATTGGTACATACCTTATATTTCTCTTGGTTCTTGTATGTTGAATCTTCCATTAAGTTCAGGATTTTTTTTTTAATGAGGTCTTGAAAGCCTGAGAGTTTATAAAATGGCTACTTTTTTTTTCATCCAGGATAATACTTAAATTTGCAGGGTATGATATTTTTGGCCAGAGTTCTTTTGCTCTCTTTGATATGTTGTTTTCCAAGAGTTGTGGTCCTTTAATATCTCTGCTGCTAGGTCTTGTGTGATTCTAATTGTGGCTCCATCATATTTACATTGTTTTAATATTGATGCTTTTAATATTTTATCCTTGAGCTGGGGGTTTCGGAATTTGACTATGATATTTCTATGAGTTTTCCTCATAGAATCTCTTTGAAGTGGTGATCTATGAATTTTTTTCTATTTTTACCCTCTCCCCCCTTGTTCTAATGCTTCAGGACAATTTTCTTTAATTATTTCTTGTATTATTGTATTAAGATTCTTTTTTGGTCATAACTTTCAGTTAGTCCAATTATTTTTAGATTTTCTTTTCTTAATCTATTCTCCAAATCTGTTGTTTGTCTTTTAAGATGGTTCACTTTCTCTTTTATTTTTTCATTATTCATATTTTGTTTAATTATTTCTTGATCTCTTATAATTTTACTGGCTTCATTTTGCCCAATTCTAATTTTCAAGGTGTCATTTTCTTCCTTAAGATTCTGGATCTCCGTTTCTAATTAGTTGACTTTCCTTTCATAACTTTCTTGTTTTTCTTGGATTATTATTATTATTTTTAGTTTTTCCTCCATCTCTGTCATTTGATTTTAAAGTCTTTTATAAGATCTATAAAATCTTCTTCGGCAGGTGACCATTTGACGTTGTTACTCTTTTGGGGGTTTTAGAGGTTTCTTTGCTTCAATATCCTCCTCTTAAGATGATCCCAGTTCCCTTAATAGCTTTCTTTGCTTCAGTATCCTCCTCTTAAGATGATCCCAGTTCCCTTAATAGCTTTATATGGTTGGATTCTTTCTCTTTTACCTGTGTGGGTTGGGTGTGTGTGTGTGTGTGTCTGTGTGTGTGTGTTATCACCTGTAGCCGTAGGGAATGGGAAGCAGTGCCTCTTCCCCCAGATCTTCAGTTCTCTCCTCTAGCTTGGAACCAAAGGCCAACCTCCTGTAAATGCCTGCAGGCAGTGGTTTTCTGCCCCACTGCTTCTGTACTCACCCCGGCGTATGCCTATGCAGGTTCCTTCTCGCCCCGGCCGCACTGGGTCTGGTCTGGCCTGGCCTTCCTTATCAGCAGAGGTTCCCTCAATCTTCCCAGGCTCAAATGCTCAACTACTCCCACTGTCTGGGGCTAAAAGTTCCTTTTGCTAGGGCCTATGCAGTCTCCCAAACCAAATAACCCCAAGACTGGCTGCTTGTTTAAGCAGCTTGTGGCTTGTTAAAACAGAATCTAGTCTGAAGGTGTTTGCTCTTTGCTGGGACCAAACTTGGTCCTGGGATTTTTCTTCAGATTTTCTTGAATTGTCCCAGGAAGACCCCTGTTGTGCCCCTATTCTTATTTATTCCCACGCTCATTTTATTCACCCTAAGGTGCTATTTCAGCTTGAAGAGGCTCAAAAGTCTCTCCTAAACTTATTTTTTAGAAGATTAATTTTGAGGATTAAAAAAATTTATTCTGTACCCCTGATTCTTTCAGTGATAGGTCAGCAGCTTTTTGACAACTTAGATATTTTAGAGACTTACCTAGCATTTTAAAATGTTATATGGACACTTATTTTCATTTATTTTTTAAATTATAAAGTGTTGGAATAATAAGAATAGCACATTTCTCTATGACTCATGACAGATATTGTGTTCAAGCATTTTATAATTTTTATCTCATTTGAGCTAAGAATAAATGTTAGAGGTGATCTCATTTAAACCCTTCATTGTACAGATGAGGAAACTGAGTCAAGTGACTTGACTTAGATCAATTAGACTGAGCCCATTACAATTAGGTGTTCTTGGGTCAGAGTCTTACTGTGGCTTCTATTAGTCCCTACAATTTTTTTTTCTGAAAGCACCAGATGGAAAATATAGCATTCTTGCTTTTTATAGCCAAATCTGTTCTTCCTGTGATGGATAAAAAGCACACTGATTTCACTCGTTAACTTGTGTATCACTTTTAAATTTCCTTTGATTTTTCATTTTCTGTGTAGGCTTGTTTTTCCTTAGTGCGTAAATGCCATCTAGTGGCCAAGGAGGTAATTACAGGAAGAATGGACTAGGTGTGAAGGAAGTTGCTGATTTTGGTTTCCTGGTATCAGAGGTTTAGAATTGGGAAGGATGAATCATAGGTCTAGAGCAGGACAGGCCCCTCATTTTACTGATGAGGAAACACCAAAAAACACCAATTCTCAGGATATTTGCAGGTGTGATACAAGAGCTTTCAGTAAGTTGATAGATTCTTAAGTTCATAAATAAAGCATTGGGGTGACTTTGTGGGGAAACCCTCCTCATCCTCCAGCATGATGATGATGATGATGATGAAATCCTAAAGGCCTTCTCTGTTCTGAAGTTCAAGATTTACTATTGCAAACTGTATTTTAATTCTGTAGGTAGGAGTTGATTGCTTGACAGTAGCCACTATATGGATGTTAAAATGAAAATGTTATTGAAAGGCAGGCATCTTTGTTCAGTTGTGTCCAACTCTTTTTGACCCTTTTTGGGGCTTTCTTGACAAAGATACTGGAGTGATTTGCCGTTTGGATCTCCAGCTTATTTTACAGATAAATAAACTGAGGCAAACAGGCTTAAGTGACTTGCCCAAGGTTATACAGCTAGTAAGTGTTTGAGGCAAGGTTTGAACTCAGGAAGATGAGTCTTTCTGACTTCAGACCTGGCACTCTAACTACTGCGCAACCTAGTTACCTGAAAGGTACATTAGAGACCACAAATACGGTGTTACTAAATATGTGAAGAATTTATAAATAGTTTACGATTTTCTAATACTAGGAGCAATAAAAATTGGAGAGTCTCTGATTTAGATGTTATATCAGGAACAAACTGTTGGAATTCTTCTAGCAGAGGATAGATGGCAACTTGTTGATTGTATTATACTGCATATATATTCCTTTCAAGTGTGTTAGAGTTAGGTGGTTGCTGAGATCCCTTCCAGACTACCTGAAGTCCAATTTCACTTCCAACTTCTTTGTCTTTAAGTCAGAATTTTAAACTCAAATTCTTCAACTCTATAGCCAGTACTCTTACTTTAGAATGGTAACAGTTGAAAACAAAAGAGGGTATGTGTTGGTTTAAATTAAACAGTTGAGCAGATATTTGGCATGCAGCTAGGTAGTATAGTGGTTAAACTTTAGACCTGTAGTTAAAAGGACCAGAGTTCAAATTCAGCTTCACACTAGCTGTGCGACCCTGGGCAAGTTAACTTAATCTTTGCCTACCTCAGTTTCCTCATCCACAAAATGGGGATAATAATAATAATAATAATAATAATAATAGTATCTACACAATTATTGTCAGGCTAAAATGAGATTTTAAAACAGGCTGTAAATTGTAAAGTTCTGTACAAAATAATTATTATTATTAATATGTGTTAAGACTTGTACTTGGTGCTAAGAAACAACAGTCATCTTCAGAATCCTAGAATCTTAGAGCGAGTAGATTTCTAATGTAAAATGGGGATAATAATGCAAATGGTGCCTAAGGCATATATGGAAAGCACTTTGTAAACTTCAAAACACTTTATATTGTTTGTTATAGAAAACATTTATTCAGACCCTTTATTTTACAGATTAGGAATCTGGCACCCAGAGAGATTTGCCTGAGGTTATACAGTAATTAGCGTTAGAACCTGTACTAAAATCTCTTTACTAGAATCTGCTACTCTTTGAGTTTGTACTCTAGCAGGGGAGAAAAATGTATAAGTAGAAAACTAATATAAAATGGAGTATAAGTGCACAATCGAGTTAAGAAATGTATCTTTTTGGAAGAGGTAACCTTTGAGCTAGGTTTTGGAGGATGGGTAGGATTTCAACAAGTGGATGTGAGGGTTGTATTAAAACAATGGGCAGTGTGAACAAAAAGGTATGCAGAAGAGAAGTTCAGAGAGTGACTAATAGTTTGGGTGGGAGGTAATGTAGTAAAAGTATGAAATAAGATTAGAGAGGGTGTTGTCTGGCCAGACAACCTAGAAGAAGACAAGAAAAGAAGTTTGAAGACTCCCTACAGTGGTGAAGAAAGAAGACCTGAAGATGCAGGGGGGGAAATCCAGACTTTTTTTTTTTTTAAGAGCTTAATGGATAGAAGAATGTCATACATAACAGTGATCTAAGAGGATGCCCTGAGGAGGTAGCCAGAAGAATCTTTTGAAGAGCTCTTTTTCCTCTAAGGAATAAGTGTGTCTATAGATCCTGTCATTGGGGAGATTCCACAGAAGGATCAGAGAAAGAGACTTGTAATGATGCTTCCCTCTCTAAGAGGTAATGAGATAATTCTTAGTTGATTGGTAACAGTAGAGAGATGCTTGGGGTGGACCTGATTCAGAAGTGTGGTCTTAGGACATTTGCCAAAATTGGGAAGCCCCCAACTTTATGTGGATGGGCCTTTTTATGCCCTTAACTAAATAGGAAGCCTCATGTAGGAAGGTGCAACTTGAGCTTTGGTAAAGTTCCAGGGACAGTTTTGTCACCTTTTAGGGAAAAACTCATCTAATCTGTTGCAAGGGGAGGGAGTTATCCTGACTACACCCTGTTTTTAAAACAGAAGAGAACCTAGGTCCAGATCCCAACTCTGCCACTTACTACTGTGTGTAGCTTTGGACAGGTTGCAACCTTTCTGAACTACAGATTCCTCACCTGTGTAAGGAAAAGATTAGCTTCTTCACCTTATACGTTGAAGTGTTTGGACTAGAAGACACTCTGAGGTACCTACCTCTCAGTTCTAAGTCTTTGTCCTATGATCTCTTAAGACCTGTTAGAAATGATGATTACTGCCTGCTTCTGACACAACTCTTGCTGCTGCATGCAGTCTATAAAAGCATTATTCAAGGTTGGTTGGTTGTTCTTCATTCTAGAAAAAGACCAAAATGAACCTCAATGAGGTCAAATGACTTGCCCATAGTCACCTAGTAATTGTCAGAAGTGGGATTTGAACTGAAGGAAGAGGGAATTGGGGTCTTAAGTTCAGAGCCAGTGCTCTTACCACTATACCATGACCTTAGAAATCATCTGGTCCAACCCCTCCTCATTTTACAGTTGAGGAAACTGAGGCCCAGAGAGGTCAAGTGAATTGCCCAAGGTCACACCAACGTATTTTCTACAAGACCACATCCTTCAAGGAAAGAGTTAAGAGGTGCTAGACGTGGAACACTCTAAATAACATGAACGTGTTATTTTAACAGACTATATTTCAAAAAGGCATTATGGTAATATTTTCAGTTGTAATTATTAAAGATTGAATTAAAATTATATACAGTATTAGAGAGGAACTTAAAGCATGAGAGACAGAGAGAGAGAGAGAGAGCACACAACACGCCAAAACTCTAACACTTGGGATATTAGCAGATGGCTAAGAGTGATATATTCTCAAGTAGTCCATAAATAAAGCATTGGGGTAACTTTGTGGGGAACTCTTCCCCATCTCCCAGTATGAACTTAGATTCTGATTGGGAAAGATATAAAAAGGGGAGCTGAGAGGAGTGAGGTAAAGGTACCAAGAGTCCATGGAAATGAGTCAGTGCAATCTGGAAGGGAATGAAAACATGGTTCCTCCTTCTTAAAATGGAGGTTCTAGGAGGAGCCAACTCACTAGGCTGGGAGATAGCTTCCAGTATGAGAAGTAGTCCTGGATGGAGTAAACTTCCAGGGTGAAGAGGTTTCTGTGACATGGGTGAGAAAATACTGTGGAAATGAATCAATAGTACAACCTGGAAAAGATAAAAAAATTGCACCTGGTTTTCTGAACCATTGGTTAAGATACAAAAGTGAAAGGTTGGGGATTTGGATTATACTAAGAAGGGCTGTTAATTAATAAATTAATTAGACAATTGTGTGGTACAATGAGTAGAGAAATGGGCCTGGAGTCCGGAAGACCTGAATCAAATCTCAGATACTAGCTGTGTTACCTTGGGCAAGTTGCTTAACTTCTGTTTGCCTCAGTTTCCTCAACTGTAAAATGGGATTAATAACAGCACCTACTTTGCAGGGATATGTGAGGCTCAAATGAAATAATATTTATAAAGCGCTTAACACGGTGTTTGGCACATAGTAGGTGTTATATAAATGCTTTTCCCCTTCTCTTAATGGCTTTTAGTAAATATGAAAAATGAGCTGAATGAGCCCCCAATTGTGAGAAATGTGTTCACCTTAAACAAAGAACAATACTTGCTGTGAAATCAGGATAACTTTTATTAATTTCTATGTTCATCGCCTCTGAATGAATGGGTTGCTCCCAAGTAAGGCTACAGGAAGACTACAATTTGTTCAGACCAATGCAAGCTCTTTATGCTGTTCCAAATTGGACTTCCCACAGTGCCATCTATTGACCAGGTAACTTCAGGTTCTTTTCTCTGATAGGCTTTCCCTCAAATAGCTCATCAAGCCTGCACACAAGTTTGTCCTTTTACCTGACCATGCTGAGTCACAATTGATTAATTACGATCACTCAAAGCTAGGAGGAGTTTTAACCCTGTGGAAATAGAATTCCTTCCTTTGTTTCCCACAGTAATACATAGCATTAGTACTACTAAGATATAGTGGTACCTAGTATTAATACATTGTAGTATTAGTACATACTAAGTACTTACTGAGCTAGGTTCTGGTGATAAAATGACAAAAATGAAGCATTTTATGCCCTTAAAAAGCTTGGTCACAATGTATAGGAGAAACCATATAAGTATATATAGAATCAGTGGAGAATACCAGATAGGGAAGGGCAGGGTAGGAGTCCCCATATGATGTGAATCAGGAAATGTAGAAAACAGAATTTGAGATGAGCTATGAGAGGAGTACATTCCAGGGATTGGTGACACCCAGTAAAGAAACAGCAGGAAGGCCTGTCAGGCTGGACTGCAGTGTGCTGGGAGGGTAGTAATATATTATAAGGATAGAAAGGTGGGCTGGGACCAGGTTGTGATGGATTTCTAAAGTCAAAAGCGGAGTTTATTTTTTGATTTTCGAGATGATAGGGACCTAGAGAAATTTAAGGGGGAAGTCACATGGTTAGACTTGTGCTTAGGGGAAATCATGTTGGTATGGACGACTGTGGATTGGAATAGAAGACATGAGGTACTTTGGAGGCTCTGGAATAATTGTCCGAGTATGAAGTGATGAGGGACTCAGTTTCCATATCTATAAAATTAGGGAGTGTGAGCTAGATGGTTTCTGAGTTTCCTGCCTACTGTAGATCAGTGATTATGTGATCTTCTAAAAAAGGGACAGATGCAAAAGATATTATGGAGGCAGATATAGAAAATGTAAGGATTTGAGAACTGATTGGACATGAGGAATGAGAGAGGAATCAAGATAAGACCTGTAAGCCTGGGAAACTGAAAGGAATAGTGGTGTTCTCATTGGAAATTGTGAATCTTGGGAGGCAAAAATGAGTTCTGCTTTGGACGCGCTGAGTTTAAGGTGACTTTGCTACATTGTTTTACATTACTGGAAGTTGGAGCACAGAGAGAGGGTGCAAGAGACTGACTGGACAGATCTGGGAGTCACTTGCTTAGAGATAACTAGACCAGTGGGAGCTGAATAGTTCACCAGGCAAGAAAGTATGTAGAGACAAAGTTTAAGGAGTGCTCATAGTTAGGGGGCATGGTGTGGATGATACATATATTATAGACTAGATAACATAGAAACTAATAGCTA
This sequence comes from Notamacropus eugenii, assembly GCF_028372415.1. Taxonomy (NCBI): domain Eukaryota; kingdom Metazoa; phylum Chordata; class Mammalia; order Diprotodontia; family Macropodidae; genus Notamacropus; species Notamacropus eugenii. The sequence continues at coordinate 125,690,304 of NC_092876.1, forward strand.
TAATGTAACTGCTATTGCCCAGGTCATCGGAGAGAATGAAGTGCCCTAAAAAATATCAGAGACCTCTAGAAATTCACAGGAGGAAAGACAACAAACATTCACAAATGTTTCCTATGTGCCAGGTACCATACTAAGTACTAGAGATGTTGTTCAGACATGTCTGACTCTTTGTGACCCCATTTAGAGTTTCCTTGGCAGAGATACTGGAGTGGTTTGCCATTTTCTTCTCCAGCTCATTTTACAGATGAGAAAACTAAGGCAAACAGGATTGAGTGACTTGCCCAGGGTCCCACAGCTAATAAATGTCTGAGGTTGGATTTAAGATGAATCTTTCCGACTCCATGCACAGCACTGTTCATTGTACCACCTCACTGCCCCTACATTAACCATATGTGTATCTGTTTGAGCTACATTTGTTTATATTTTGAATTTAATGACTACATTTCCATATATAAAGTAGAACAGAAAGAAGGTTATATATGGTTACATGTGAAACCGCAGATCTATGTTATGCATAGCTTACTCTTTTAGTCAGCCGATCAAATGAACAAGCATTTATTTGTACCCACTATGTGCCTCTGTGTTCGGAGTTATGCTTAGAAGTATTGGGGATACGAACAAAGGCAAAAAAAAACCAAAACAGTCTCTGCTTTCGAAGAGCTCACAGTTCAGTGGAGGAGACAATATGCAGACAACCGTGTAGAAACTCGTTATGTAGAGGATAAAATTTGAAACAACACAAGGGAGGCGCTAACATTAAGACTTCTTGTAGAAAGTGTATAATAAATTCAACATTATTTTCAAGGCTGTCATGCTTGTTTGTTTTCTTCTGAACTTATTTATGTTCTCATGTGCATTTTTAAAAAAATGCTTCGGTGATGCCATTTTCTTTTCTTCCTTTTTTTGGCAACACATGCTAGTTCACCTTACGACATAAAGAAAAACAATCTTTTAAACAAATAAGTTTAGTCAAACAAAAGACTCCCACATATTTGACATGCTTCTCTCAATGTATTTCTTATTCTGTACCTTGAATCCATCACCTCTGACAGAAGGTGGTTAGCATGTTTCATCATTGGTTCTCTGGAGGTATGTTAATCATTACATTGATCACAGTTCTTAAGTCTTTTCAAAGTTACTTTACTTTGTTATTGTATAAACTATCCTGTTCTCTTGCTTCTGCTAAGTTCTTTCTTTCTCATTTCATACGTCTTCCTAGGATTTTGGCAAGTCTATTTAGTTATTATGGCAAAATAATATTACATTCTTGTGCTATAATTTGTTCAACCATTCTTTTTGGTGCCCTCTCCCCTTGTTTCATATAGAACAGTTCTGCACTACAACAAAAACCACTAAATATTTTTTGCATATGATTCTTTTTCTTCAGAGAGTATGCACAGTTGCTTAGCATAATGGCTAGATTAATAATTCACAGCTATACATTAGTGTTTGTTTTTCCACACCCTCTCACAATTATAATTTCCTTGTCTCTATTCTGAGATGTATGAGTATAGTTTCTTTAATTAATGATATGGAATATTTTTCATATCTGTTTATAGCATAGATTTCTTTGAGAACTGCTGTTTGACGTTTTGTCCCTTTATTTCTTTATTGGGGAATCACTGCCTTTTGTATATGAATCAGTTCTTTATTATCTTGGATGTAGTCCTCTGTTAGGACTACAAAAAACAAAGTTGGTTTTTTCCTAGTTAAAACTGTTTCCCTTCTCATTTTAACTTCTTTGATTTTGTTCGTGCAAAAAGTTTTAAATTTTATGTAATCAAGATTGTCCCTTTTTTTGTCATTGTTCTCTATCTCTTGTTTTGTCATGGACTCTTACCTATCCATAGTTTTGAAAGGTATTATCTTCCTTGCTCCTCTGATTTATTTATGATGTGAGCTTTTATATCTAGGTCATGTATCCATTTGGAGCATATTGTGGTATATGGTGTGAGATGTTGGTCTAAACCTAGTTTCTGCCAGACTGCTTTCCAGTTTTCCCAGCAGTTTTAGTCAAATGGTGAGTCCTTACCCCCATAGTTGGGGTCTTTGGGTTTTTCAAACACTATGTTACTATGTTCATTTGCTTTTATATGTTATATGCCTAATCTCTTCTACCAATTCACTTTTCTGGTTTTTTTAGCTATTATTGAATAGTTTTATTGACTACTGCTTTATGGTACAGTTTGAGATCTGGCAGCTAGGTCCTTTTCTGCCCTTTTTAATTATTTCCCTAGAGATTCTTGACCTTTTATTCTCCCATTTGAATTTTGTTATTATTTTTCTAGTTCTCAAGAAGTAATCATTTGGTGGTTTTATTGGTATGGACCTGACTAAGAAAGTTAATTTAAGTAATATTGTCATTTTATTATGTTGACCCAGACCCTTTCCCCCAACTATGAGTAGTGACTCTTCATTTATTTAGCTCTCTCTTTATTTCTGTAAAGATTATTTTATAGTTGTGTTCATATAGTTCCTTTGGATATCTTAGTAGGTGGTCTCAAAAATATTTTATACATTTAGTTGTTATTTTGAATAGAATTTCTCCATCTTCTTGCTGAGTTTTGTTGAAAATAGAAAGGCTGATGATTTATGTAGATTTATTTTGTACCTTGTCAAATTATAGTGATTATGGATATCCTTGCTTTACCTTTAGTCTTAGAGGAAGGACCTCAAATTTTTCTTTATTACGTAAAATTCTGGCTCTTGTTTTAGATAGATTTTATTTACCCTATTAAGGAAAGATCTCATCATTCCTATGATTTTTAGTGTTGTTTTTTTTTTTAGTCCAGAATTGGGTGTTATATTTTGTTGTAGGCCTTTTCTGCATCTTTTTTGATTTAATAACTTGATTTTTCTTGCTTTTGCCTATAGTTTTATTATGTTTATCATTTTTTTAATGTTAACTCAATCAACAATCACTTATTAAACAACAACACTGCACCAGACAGTCGCTGGGGATAAAAATACAAAGAAAGAAACAATTCATACAAAGAGCTTATATTCTAATAATTGAGCTAACTTAGTATTTCTGTTGTGAATACTATTTGATCATAGTGTACAGTCTTTTTGACATTGCTGGAGACTCTTTCTTGTTGTTCATTCATTTCAGTTTGTCCAACTCCTCATGCCCCGGTTTGGGATTTTCTTCGCAAGAATATTGGAGTGGTCTGCTATTTCCTTTTCCACCTCATTTTACAGATGAGAAACTGAGGCAAATAGGGTTAAGTGACTTGCCCAGGGTCACATAGCTAATAAGAGTCTGAAACTGAATTTGAATTCAGGTCCTCCTGACTCTATGCCCAGCACTTTAGCCACTGCTCCACCTCGCGTCCCCTCTAATTTTTTACTCAAAATTTTCATGACAGTATCCATTAAGGATATTGGTCTATATTTTTCCTTCTTTGATTTGTCTCTGGTTTGAGTATTAAAACTACATTTGTATTGTAGAAAGAATTTGAAGACTTCTCTTCTGCAAAGGTGTGGGGTATGAGTGTCTTCTTTAATTGCTTTTCATTGGAGCCATGCTTGTTCTTTATAATTTTACAAGAGTTACAGTCAGTTCTGCTATAATGTATATTTTGAAAATGTAAATTTGTTCCAATGAGATTGATATATCAGGGAACATTTTTAACATAACTCAGATTTTGAATTTTCTTCTGAATGATTTTGTTCTATGAGAAAACTGCACCACTTCACAACTCACATTCTGCAACCCACTTTTACAAGCAGACTTCAGGTCTTTGTCAAAGTAAAATACTAGTGTATTGTATATTTTCTGAGAGTAGAAAGGCTGGTCCATACTCTCCTTCTTTTCCTTCTTCCCCTTTTCCCCATTGCTGAAGCCCCCTGAGGCCCAAGAGTCATAGCCTGTCCAAACTACTCCACACTTTGTCAGTCCGTCTGACAAAATGGGAACTGGGGTACAGGAGGAACAGTAGCTGAAAGTCACAAATGTTACCACTATTTGTTGTAGCAATTATGTATTGGCCATTTAACTTGTGTAGAACTGTGCTACTATTTTTTAAATTAAATTCTTATGTTTTGTGTGTGTTACTGACCAAGTTTTTGAGCTTTATGTCCTTACTTTCATTTTTCCCATGTTTCTGTTGTAGTTTTGCTTAGCGTAGTGCTTTTTAGCAATGCATGTATCAAGTTATAGCAGAATTGACTGCACTTTTGACATTTTTATGTGAGGTTCTTTACATTTGCATTGTTGTCACTGTGTATTTTGTTTTCTTGTGTCTACCTCACACTGCATCAGTTCATGTAGATCTTTCTATGCTTCTGTATTTGTTATATTCATAATTTCTTATTTATTAACAACATTCCATTACATTACATTTATGAACCACAATTTGTTTAGCCATTCCCCAGTTGATGAGCATCTTTTTGATTTCCAATTCTGTGCATTCAAAAAAAGTGCTGCTATAAATATTTTGTAATATATAAGGGACTTTTTTCTTATCAGTAGCCTCCTTGACATATAAGCCTAGTAATGGAACCTGTAGGTAAAAAAAATAGGGACATTTTATAGCCACTTTATTTGCATAGTTCAACAATGTACCAGTATGCCTATCTTCCCACAAAACCTTCAACGTTGACTATTCTCATATTTTGTCATCCTTGCCAAATTATTGTTTTGGTTTGCGTTGGTTGTTGTTAATAAATTTGCTTTTCTTTTGAGAACTATTCATATCCTTAGGCCACTTATTTAATGGAAAATTCCTTTTTTAAAAAGTCTATTTATTTCTGTATTGTGGGTATCAAACCCTTATAAGAGAAATTTGATGCTAAGATTTTTCTTCATTTGACTACTTCCTTTATGGTAAGTTTTTTTTTTTGTTTGTGCAGAAGCTTTTTAGTTTCATAAATTGAAACTTAAATGTTTATTGACTTGTTTTAACTTTTGCAATTACCTCTATCCTTTAGTTGTGAAGTGGTTTTTAGCTGTAAAAGGTATTTACCCATAACTGTGAGAGGTATATTAGCTGCTCCTTTTTAATATTTTTATAATATGATCTCCATATTTAGTCCCCAGTTAATGTCAATCCTTTCTTTAATAGCCCTTTATTGAATGTAATTTTATTGAGTTGGGTTTTTTTGTAAGTTTTATGTGCCTTAGTGCATAGTCAGTTTTTGTAAATGTTCCATACACAGCTGAGAATATGCATACTTTATATTTCTATTCTTCAGTTGCTAGAGAGCTATCAAATCTAACTTTTTGTTTCTTATAAATCTGGAATTTATTCCTGTTATTTTTCCATAGAGTATTTAAAAGCTGTCTTGTTTGATGCATATATTAAGTATTGATATTAATTCATTGTCTGTGCTTCCTTTAAACCAAACATAACAAACTTTTCCTTGAATCTCTTCTAATCAAAACAGTATTTAGTGTTATGCTGTCTATGAGAGATCATGATTGCTACCCCTGCTTTTTTGAGTTTACCTGAATTGTAAAATATTTTGTTCCAACCCTTTAACTTAACTGTTTAATTCTTTTTGTTTCTTATAAACAATAAATTGTTAGATTCTGCTATCTGAACCTTTCTGCTCCCTCCTTTATTTTATTGGTGAGTTCATCCTGTTTCCCTTTACAGTTATGATTATTAATTAGGCATTTCCTTCTATTATATTGTCTTATATCTTGCTCTCTTTTCTCCTATTCCCTCGCCTTATGTAGAAGAAAAGAATATTGAAAAGGGAGATTTCACAGTACTAATTTTAACTATATTTAGCAACAATCTACTAATATTCTATGCTTTTCTCCTCTACTTGCCTACTCCCTCGTCATGGTTTCTTACCCCTGCTTTCTCTTCTTCATCTCATGAATTCATTTCTCTCTAATCCAGTCTAATTTTCAAGGAGACTGATGCTTGCTTCGTTTTTCCAGGAACTCTGGTAATTTGTGGCTTTGCTTATGACAATGTAAATTCCTGGGTTTATCTCTTGAGTTTCTCTAGCTCCGTAATATTTTGGTCATTTTCTTCTGTTAATTTGTTTTTCCAGCCTTATTTCTCCATTTAGGATTTTTTTATCAGGGCTAGGTTCTTTGTAAGAAATGGAACTTTCCTTAGACTAGGTCTCTATTGTCTAGGTTAAAACCATGCTTCAGAAGTATTTTCAGCTGTGCAGATCTGAGATAGGAAGGTCTTAATTTTGAGTAGTCATTGACCTTCAGATTTTAGCCCTAAAGGGTTCATGAGTCCTGTTCTGGGTTGGACTTAGATAAGTGTAAGTTCCAGGAATTTTTGGTTACACTTCTGCCTTTTGTCTCATCCCCATGATTTTCATACTAAGTTTCAATTCTTAGGCTTGTCTGTGTTCCAGTGCTCCCTGGTCTGGAAGACTTGCATTCCCTCACTACGCTTTTCTATTTGAATTTTTTCCTAATACCCATAGGTTTCTAGCTTTCTCTTTGTGTGGACCTTGCCTAAGAAAATGCAGTTAGTATAGTTTGACCTTAGATTTCTTGGTCATTACTACGTGTGGTGCTATTTTTTCCATATCTGTTAGAAGTAGTTTTGAGAGTGCCAAGCTGTTCTGTTTCTAATCATTCCACTATCTTGAGGAAATTCATGTGCATCTTTTATATTAATAGAGCACCTAATGATTTATTTTTTAAAAATTGATTTGATACTTTTAGTGATTGTTTCATATCAACATCACTTTCCAATATTTCACTTTTCTACGTCCGGAGAGCCACCTCGTTTTACTAAGGAATTAAAAAAAACCCAGAAAAGTAGCTCAGCAAAACTAATGCTTTAATCAAATTTAACATTATAGGCACTATGCCATTACTATAGTCCTCTATCCTTGCAAAAATAAAGGGAAAGATATGCATTCTCATATCTTCAGAGTCAAGCTTACTATTATAATAGTGTTCAGATTTTATTTTGTTGTTCTTTACATTTATGTTATTGTGGTACTGTATTTTTTTTGTTCTGCTTACTTAATTTTGCATCTGTTCATATACCTTTTCCATGCTTCTCTGTTTTCTTCATATTCATTTTTTCCTATTGTACAATAATTTTTATTATGTTCATGTAATATGATTTTTAGCCTTTCCTCCACGATGTGCTTCCAGTCACTTGCTACTTTAAAAAAGTGTGGTTATGAATATTTTGCTGTTGCTTTCTTTCTCTTTTTGACCACTTGGACTATATACCTTTCAGTGGGATCTTTGGATCAGTGGGTGTGGGCATTTTAGTTTGCAAAATTCCACATTGCTTTCTTGAAAGACTTGACCAATTTACAGCTTCAGTAGCAGCAGAATCTGTCATTCATACTCAACCCCACCCTCCCAAAACAGCCTATTCCAACTTTATACATTGTAATATTAAAGATCATACTAGAGAAAATTAGAAGAAAACCAGATCAGGTACCTTTCATAGGTATTGGTAGAAAGCAGATTCTTAAACACACAAGGAAAAGTAAGTGCAAAACTAAATTGGTAACTTTGATTTCATTAAATAGAAAAGATTTTGCATAAATAAAATCAAAAGTTAGAATAAGAAGAGAAGCAATTGACTGGGGAAAAAACATCTTTACCCCCAATATCTCTAATAAGAGTCTGATATCCAGTATATCTAGGAAACTGATACATATGTGTGTGTGTACACACACACACACACACACACACACACACACACAAAATTGATTGCAATCTAACCTGCTAGGCACTAATAGAATATTCTTCAATTTTATATGGTACCCAGCTATCAGCCCAGACTCTCACTGTCAGTCAACAAGCATTTATAAGCATTTATTATGTGCCAGCCACTGTGCCAAGCACTGAATACAAATAAAAGCAGAAAGAAAAACAGTCTCTGCCCTCAAGGAACTTACATTCTAGTAAGGGAAGTCAACACATAAGAAGAACTTAAAAGATTGGTGCAAAGGAAGAAGGAAAGTTGGGGCCAGGGTATGATGGAAGAGTCTGTATTGCGACCTGGTGAGAAATGAAGAAATGACTGGACAAATACAGGTTTTTGGGAAGAGCCAGCTGATCCAAGAGAGAGGCACTACAGGTGCAGGCCAAGGGTACTACTCGGGTGTGAATTCCAGGGCTGAAGTGATCTTCCATGATGAAGGGCCTTATGGGACTTGATGGAGAAGTCTAGATTATAGCCTGGTGAGAAAAGAAGAAGTTTTCTGCATCCCTACTCTTATCTGCACCTATCCTCCACCCCCAGCTTCCTCTTTTCCAGTACATAACTCCCTTCCCTGGTCATCTCTTCCCAATATGTGTTATCTTTGTATATTAGAATGTAAACTTTGAAAATCTTGGTATCCCCAAAGTGCACTGCCTGTATGGAAAGCACTTAAATGATTTTCCATTCATTCACATTAAACCTTGATTATATGGAAATCTTGGAAGAGAGAGAAGGAATTCCAATGAATAGGAGCAAAGGGGAGTTCTCTAATGAGAATGATATGGACATCTAGGGAGCTTATCAACCATTTTAGATTTTTAAAAGTCATATCTACTCATTCTTCCAGTCCTAACTTTCCAGATTGGAACTTAAGGCTAAACTCTGTGGATTTCTAGTAAAACTTACATGGCCTTGTATGGACCTGGCCTGTTTTATCTTGTGTCCTGCTGCTGGGGTCAGCAGAAGTCCCACGGCCCTGTTTTGCTTCTGGGGTCTGACTCCAAGATACCTTCTTATGTGCTGAATGACTGCCAGGAGGCTAAGTCCTAGATGCCATCTTTGAGATCAGAGCTACAGCACTGCATTTCTGGTCTATTTTTTTGATCTGGGTCCTCTGTCCTAGACTACCTGTTTTACAAAGTTCTTGCCCTAGTCTCCTGTCTGTTGCTTAAATTTGTGATTTTTCACTGGAAAGATCATCTATCTTGGTTTCTTCTTAGATTTCTAGTCACTGCTTAGTCTGGCACTACAGTACTTCCTCTTCAATCTTGATTGGTCTTCAAGAGTCATGTACAGAAGATGGAAGCAAGGGTTCATAATGGAGGATAAATGCAAAATCATAAATATAAAATATGAAAATGTCATGGTTCCAAAAGGTATGTCAGGGCTCATGTGAATTGATACAGAGTGATGTAAGTAGAACCAAAATGTAAGTGAAAACACCAACAAAAGGCAATTGAACTGAGTTTCTGGTAAGCTGATGACACAACACACATTCCTCCTTTCATTAAAGCAATGTGAAATACATTGGTATTAGTATATAACAGGTGGGGAACCTGTAGCCTTGAAGCTACATCTGACCCTCTAGTGCAGGCCCTTTGACTGAATCCATACTTCACAGAACAAATCCCCTGAATAAAATGATTTATTCTGTAAAACTGGGACTCAGTCAAAAGGCTGCACCCGAAGACCTAGGTGGTGACCTCAGGACCGCAAGTTCCCCACAGCTGTACATTATCAGAATGAAAGCAAAACCAACAAAAGGGTTGTTTTAAAAATCATGTTGAGGAAAAGGGGAATGATCAAATGTGGGAGATGGATGATTTAGCTACAAAGTACAGTGATAACACATTAGAGTACGGAGAGAAGGCAAAGCTGTTCCAGTCTTTGTTTGTTTCAGTTTTCTCTACAAAAGAGAATGATTTCCAGACTAGAAAGGACAGAACAGAAGTGGTAAATAGGGAGATATACCCAGAAGAAGTAAGGAGTTAGAGAATATCTAGCTTTCCTTGGAATTTAAGTTACTGGAATCCTTACTACTGATAGCACTGATAAATTTGATTACTGAAGCCACCAGCTGTAATCATTGAAATTTCATGAAAGTAGGACAGATACCTTAGTATTGGAGAATAAAAACTAGAAGAGTGCTTAGAGACTATTTTGTCCTGGCCTTCATTTTATAGATGAATAACTTAGGCCCTGGGTTAATTGACCTGCCTAAGGAACTATGGAACATATTTTTTCTTACTGTAAAGTCCAGTGTTCTTTCCATTGTTTCATGCTATGTTGCCAGTTAAAAACAAACAGGAAGGGAATGATCTCTTTAAGCAAGTGAACTTGACTTAAATTCTTGGCAAAATGCTAGGGTTATTAAAGAAATGGTTATTGAACATCTAGAAAAGGAAGCAATGATTATAGAGAGCACAGAATCATTAAGTATATATCTAGCTATATTTCCTTTTTAGACAAAGTTATTAGACTGACAGTTGAAGGAATGTGGTGAGCTAGGTGACTAGTATAGTTAGGTGAATTAAAATGGTTATTAATAGCCCCAAGTCAACTTGGAAAGAGATTCTCAGTGAAGTATATATATATGTGGACCTGCAGGTTTCCCTGTGTCAGTAACTTTGTCAAACATAGATGGTATGTTTATCAAAATTGCAGAAAGTAATAATAGCTCAGCTAGAATTTTTTTTTTTTTTAAAGTGATGACAGAAAAGAGATTTATTCGATTCTCGAGAATCTGGACAATCCTACAGCAGTTCACCTGGAGTAGGAGAGCCCAGCTAGAATTTTTATAGCACTTTTAAGATTTGCAAAGCACTTTTGCAAAATTATCTCATTTGAGCCTCCCAATAACACTATGAGGTAGGTACTGTTGTTATCCCCATTTTACAGATAGGGAGACTGAAGCAGACAGAAGCTAAGTGACTTGACTATACAACTAATTAGTAACTGAGGCTGTATTTAAATTTAGTTTTTCTTGACTCCAGATTGAGTTCACCATCCACTGAACCACCTCGTTACCACAAAGCTGGGAGGAACATCCAACTTACCGATACTTGAGAGTAATAAAAACAAAAAAATTTTGATGAGCTAGCTTAGAGCATTACATTGAATCAACTGAAAAGCAGTTTAATAGCTGTTACTTAAAATCCAAAATTCATTTGGTGATAAGGAAAAACGTATATGATTTGAATGGATTACAAAACCTGCAGCATACTTCAGACTTGCCATGAGAAAATAACTCTTTAGGGAAACAGAGTAAGAACATTCAGGTGTTTGCCCATAAGTGCAATGTGGAGTTCTGACGAACCTATACATTTCCTCCAACAGCATGATTAGCAAGACCTTTCTGTAACACAGCCTTGACTTCGTTACTTCTTGCTTGCTATTTATACTTCCGTCTTCTCTAACCTTTACCATAAACCTGCAGTCAGAAATATTTGTACTGAAGCAAGGAACAAATCTTATGTAAGGTGATAGAAGAGTGGCTCAGTCTGGACAAACTTTTGGTCTTGTGTAGGTGAAGAAAATGATTTTAAAGGATGAAAGACCTCAGGAACCAGAAGTGCTGATAGTCTCAGCTCAAAAAATAAAACATGGAAGGGCTCCTCTGTCAACAGTTATATTCATTACATTTGGTCTTGTCTTTTTTAGCCTGCAACAATTTCCAAAAAGGAGTGTTTTCTGAATCTTCTTAACTCCACAATGGATACAAAGTGTAGAAAACAATTTTCTGTTGTTCTATATTGCCTGTAGTTTCTATTATTTAGGTTTTCTTTGTTTGCTAGTCATACATTGGCAAGAAGATGTTATATTTCTAAAGTATTTGTGACAAAAATTTAAAACATTTCAAAGTAAATTGTTAGTAAATATTACCAGTAGAATCACAGGATCTAGAGTTGGAAGTGATCTTAGAAATTAGTATAATCCCTTCATTTTGCACATGAAGAAAATAAGATGCAGGAAGGTTAAAGTGAGTTTGTATGACTTTGAATAAACTTTTTACATTAAAAATAACAAATATAACATCTTTATGGACAGATACCAATTTAGAATATTTTGTTTTTAAACATTGCAGAATGACTTCATGCTTATAAAATTAATTGTTAAATCAGAATTCACTTTTTTCCCCAAATTGCCTTCCCTCAAATCTAAGGACTTAAAATTTTGTGTTTTCATTGAAAATAAGCCATATGCACAAAAGAAAATAACCATTTTAGGAGCCTTACTTGTCTTTTGATCTGTATGGAGAGCTTCAAGAATGGAAATGTACTTTTTAGATTCAGATCAGCAATTCATTTGTAACTTAGAATCTTAGAGATTGACTGGGAAACTGGAAGACTATGCCCATAGTCATGTATCCAGTACAGGTCAGGGGCAGGACCTGAATGCCCAGATCTTTCTGTCATCAAAGCCAACTGTCTACATATCATGTTGCTATTGCTCTAATAGTGTAAATCAGTAAGTGGCCAATTCAAATTGAATGGCACAGAGGAGAAAGTACTCATAGTGTATAGCAGTGTGGTGTAGTGCTTGACTTAGTAAAATTCGAATTCAGATTCAGTTGTGTGACTGTGAGCTAGTCACTTAAACTGTTTTACCATTAGGCCCCTAAGATGTAATGTAGGAACACTAACTGTAGTATGTACCTCATGAGATTATTATGAGGAACAAATGCGATTGCATAAAGCACTACTTAAATCGGAAAAAAAAAAACCCGCTCAGTTATTAATATTCAAAGAGGGAGTTTTCCAGAAAAACTTTGAGGAGAACATGGAAGCTGGGCAGCCCATGAAAGATAGATGGGCTTCAGAGAGGAGACTATAATAAGGGAAGTAGATATGGCAGAAAGGAGGAAGGAGGTGTTCAGGGTAGGATGAAGAGACCTACTTGACAAAAACAGGGAGATTCCACATATGAGAGCAATGGGAAGTAATGGGAAAAGTCAGACTATTCAAAAGTAATACTTGAATACTTCAAGATAGTAATACTTGTGAGATATTAGAAAAAGGAATTAAGATGATGTTGTAAATGTTTTCTATCAATTTGGAGACATTGAGAAGCAACTGAAATTTTCAAGTAGGGAATTAGAATAACAAGATAAAAGCAAATATTTGATGGATTTTGAACTGCCTCTGTGTGCAGGATGAATTGGAAGGGAAAGAGATGGGAGGAAGCAGAGAGATTAGTTAGGAGACTTTTGTAATAGTTATGTCTTGAAGAAATAAGGGCCTAATCTAAGTCAGTTGCAATAGGAATGGATTAAATGCCAGACTGATAGGTAATCTTTTACTTTCTCTTACTAGGAACCAAACCTTCACACCACTTCTCAGCCACTTTCCCCTCTTACTCCCCACCTTTTCAAGCTTCCTTTGGCATGTTTTCATCCGTGTTTATAATGTAAGCCACTTGTAGGCAAGGCCTGTCTTTCTTATATTTGTATCACACATTGAGAAAGGTATTAAGAAGGAAAACTTGATAGGACAATGATTGCTTAAATGTGGAAACCAGGGAGAAAAAGGAGTCAATTCACCCTAAAGCTCCTACCTTGCATGGCTAGGAGAATGATAATAGGATCAATACTACCACCCTGTGTGATACTTTATGGTTTTCTTATTGCTTTTATATATATGTTCAATTTTTTGATGCCTACTACAAAGGTTATCTTCTTGCATGATTCTCCAAAGCACAAATTCCTTTTGTAATATTCTTGACAAGCGGTTGTCTGCCTCTTTTTAAACACTTCCAGTAATTGGGAACTCACTCTCTGATGAGACAGACTATAGAACTGTTTCCTTATTTAGCTTAGATCAACCTTTCTTGAACTTTTTGGTGGAATGAGGCTCCAACTGGATTATGACTTTAGATTGCTATAATTTATTCAAAATACAAAGAATAGGTAAAGAGGTAATTCATTTTGTATCTCATGTATTTTATGTATTTAAATTATGGTTTATTTTGTTAAATTTTTCTCTACTTTAAGGAAATATTTTCAGATGTTTTGTTTAATCTTAACTACATATAAAATCATTAATGTAAGCTAACCTTTTTTGTATGTTTTCTTTCCTCTCTTTAAAGTACCAAAAGAATTGGTGGAGCTCCATTTGAAACTGATGAGGAAGATTGGTAAATCTGTAACAGCAGACAGATGGGAAAAATACTTAATCAAGGTAACTTTTTTATATCATCTATTAATGAGATACTGCCTTTCTCAATCTAAACTTTATAACTTTACTTTGCACAAATTAAAAATTTGAAAAACTAGTCCTGCTGATGTCATATAAAATAATTGTGCATATTACAAAGTATATGAGTAGGTGGCAAAATTGTTGTGTGATATCTGTAAGTGGATATTCAGTTTTGGCTAGGCAGTTGATCTGTACTCTTAGAAAGTAGTAGAGACTATATAGTGACAACCTTGGATACCAGAAAATGCTGAATCTGTAGGTGATTCTTGTAAACGGAAAATATCTTGAAAGGTAAGTAATATATTTGTCCTAGTCTTAATAAAAGTCAGCTCCCAAAGACCCCTAGTACATTTGTCAAGTCAACCATATTCCAGGGTGTATGTAGGTCAATAATTTAGGGGAATGGAATTCCAGCAGGGTCCAAGTGAATCAACTCTGAATCAGAAGGGGACTTATTTAAAATGATTCATTCAATTAAAGATCCAGTTTAAATTTTATCTTGGCCTTCCAGGATGGCCTTAGATTGGTACCTCAACCAATATCCCTTCCAAAGTTGACCTCAAGGATTACAGAAGCTTTGGAAGCTCAACCTCCCCCTGCCCCCTTTTTCTAAAACTGGCTGCAGCATCTGTATCTTCAGGGCACGTTTAATGGATTGTTTTGGTTTATATCCACTTGAAAAGGACCTGGATGTTATGTAGCTGTTCAAACCCTTAAGAATATTTTTAACCTTTTTGCTCCTTTTTCTTAATTGTTGACATTCACTGATTTCATATAAGCAGCTTTTTGACCTATTTGATTTTTTGAATCAGCAGATATGTGAAAAGTCAAGCTTATAACTAGATGGCATTTTGAATTTAGAATTTTTAAGAGTAGAAATCTTCATTCTTTTGATGCTGATTTGCCCTGTGACCTTAGAGAATACTGTTACAGTATGACATTTGAAATCATTAAGTCCTTCAAAAATTTTTTCTTTTCCTATTTATATGTATTTGACACAGGTTTTAAGCTAAAAAACAAAGAAGCAAAACAAACTAGTGCCAAGAGAATCCTATCCAGATTTAGAAATAGATAAAATTGCCTTATTGGTTTTGAAGAGTTTCTGAAATGTATTATAATGAGAAAAATTTTAAACGACAAATTAATTATCTCTTCTAGTACCTATAAAGTAGCCTAATGTAGTAGCTGCTAATGATGAACAGAAATATGAGATTTTAGGAAGCTGACTCTAGATGAACTTTTTAATATTGGTCTTCTTTGACAAATCTTGTTAAAGTTTTGATTTTATAACTCACAAAACAATTATTTTAAAACAGTAACTGGTGTTATATCTAAGAGCAAGACGTAGAATCTCTCTTGAGAGATTCTCACTTTCTTCATCTGGAAAATGAGAATAATGTAAGTGTGCTACCCACATCATTGGATATTGTGCAGAATGCACTCTATGAAATAAAGAAATGTTTAAATGTGAGGGTGATATTTTGTTCTCAATAATAATCATTCTTTATCATTATTGCTTATTTGTGTTGTAGAGCACTTGATTTTTTAAGGGGTCAGGACATCTGGATTTTCTAGCTCTATCTCTGTCACTTAACTGAGACCCTTTTCAGGGACTCAGTTTCCTCTTCTGTAAAGTGACCGATTTCAACTAGATGACTGAGATTCCTTTTCACCTCAGTGACCAATTATGTTTTGTGTGTATGTGCATGCACATGTGTATATGTGTGTATATGTGTATAATAGCTGTATGTATTGTGTTGTTCATAGAATATGAACTGTGAAATTTATGTAAAATTAGTCAGACTTCAGTATTTGTCATGTTCAATCATTGCAATAAATGAAGCCAGAGATTTATTTTTCATTGTTGCTGACAAATAACCACCTTAAATAAAATAATTTTAAAAAATATTTAAGTTATATTTTGAGTTCTGAGCTGTCTTTCTCTCTCCCTTCCATCCGGTTTACACTAGAGAAGGCCAGTGTTTGAGGTGGATAGCATCTTCCTTCATAGGTCATTTGTAGTTGATTTGACTATTCATGTGGCTCAGAATAATTGTTAGTCACAGTTAACTCTTCTAACAATATTGCTTTTACTGTATATGATCTCTTGGTTATGTTCATTTTACTCTTCATTATTTCATACAAGTCTTCATGTGTTTTTTCTAAAATCAACCTGCTCATCATTTCTTATGGCACTGTAATTCTATCACTATCATATATCACAACTTATTCAACCATACCGCAGTTGTTGGACATCCCCTCAATTTCAGTTCTTTACCTCCACAAAGAGAGCTGCTGTAAATATTTTAAACATAGAGTCTTCCTCATCAGAGAGTAAGTTCCCTATTACTGGAAATGTTTAAAAAGAGGCCAGACAACCGCTTGTCAGAAATATTACAGAAGGAATTTGTGCTTTGGAGAATCATGCAAGAAGATAACCTTTGTAGTAGGCATCAAAAAATTGAACATATATATAAAAGCAATAAGAAAACCATAAAGTATCACACAGGGTGGTAGTATTGCTCCTATTATCATTCTCCTAGTCATGCAAGGTAGGAGCTTTAGGGTAGACTGAATCTTTTTTCTCCCTGGTTTCCACATTTAAGTAATCACTGTTCTATCAAGTTTTCCTTCTTAATGCCTTTCTCAGTGTGTGATAGAAATATAAGAAAGATAGGCCCTGCCCACAGGTGGCTCACATTCTAAGCATGGATAAAAATATACCAAAGGAAGCTTAAAAAAGTGGGGAGTAATAGAGGAAAGTATCTGGGAAGTGGTTTGAATGCTTATTACCTGGATCACCTTGGGCAACAAAAAACCCAATGGTGGTATTGCTGAGTCAAAGGGTATTCACAGTTTTATAATTCTGGGCATGATTCCAGATTGCTCTCCAAAATGGTTGGATCAGTTCGCAGTTCGACCAGCAGCATATTAGTGTTCCAGTTTTTCCCTATCTCTTCCAACATATCCCCTTTTATCATTTTAACCAATCTGATATGGGTGAGATGATATCTCAACGTTGTTTTAATTTGCATTTCTCTAGCCAATAATAATTTAGAACATTTTTTCATATGACTAAATATAGCTTTGATTTCTTCTTCCAAAAAACTGCCTATTCATATCCTTTTGACCATTTACCATTTGGGAAATGACTCATATTCTTATACATTTGAGAGTTCTCTATAGATTTGAGATATTAGCTGAGAAACAGTCATAAAATTTATTTTCTCCCAATTTTCTGTTTTCCTTCTAGTCTTGGCTATAGTGATATTATTTGTATAAAACCTTTATAATTTAATATAATCAAAATTTTAAACATTTCATGTCCCAAAATGTTCTCTATCTCTTGTTTATTCACAAATAAAAAGATTTATTCCTATCCATAAATCTGACAGGTAATGTTTCATGTTCTTCTGATTTTCTTATAAAAATTCTTATGTCTAGATCATGTATCCATTTTGATCTTATCTTGGTAAATAGTGTAAGGTATCCCTCTATGCCTAGTTTCTGCCAGACTGCTTTCAGTTTTCCCAACTATTTTTTACCAATTAGTGAATTCTTATCTAAATCTTTACATTTACACAAAGTTTCTGTAATCATTTACTATTGTGTATTCACTCTATTCCAGTGACCTGCCATTCCCTTTCTTAGCCAGTCCCAGAGAGTTTTGATAATTACTGACTTATAATACAGTTTGAAATCTGGTACTGCTAAGCCTCCTTCCTTTACGTTTTTTTCATTAATTCCTATGGTATTCTTCCAAAGGAATTTTTTTGTTATTTTTTTCTAGCTTGGTAAAATAATTTTTTGGTAATTTCTTTGAATGGCTGAATACTGATTAGGTAGATTAGTTTAAGGTAGAATTGTCATTTTTAGTGTATTTTGCTCTGCCCACCCATGAACAATTAATTCTCCAATTATTTAAATCTGACTTTTTTTATGTAAAAAGTGTTTTGTACTTATGTTCATATAATTCCTGGGTTTGTCTTGGCAGCTATACTCCCAGGTATTTTATATAATAAGTCTATGGTTATTTTAAATAAAATCTCTCTTACCATTTCTTCTTGTAGTGCTTTGTTGGCACTGTATAAAAATGCTGATGATTTAGGTGGGTTTATTTTACATCCTTCTTAACTTAAATTGTTGTTTCAGCTAACTTTTATTTAAATCTCTAGAATTTTCCAAATATACCATCATATTGCCTGCAAAAGGAGATAGTTTTATTACCTCACTGCCCATTCTGATTCCTTCAGTTTTTTTCTTCTGTCGTTGCTGTTGCTAGCATTTCTATTACAATATTGAATAATATTGGTGATTTGGGGCATCCTTTTTTCACTCCTAATCTTATTGGGAAAGTTTCTCACTTATCCCCATTGCAAACAATGCTTGCTGAATAGTTTTAGGTAGATGCTTCTTATCATTTTAAGGAAAAATCCATTTATACCTATGCTTTCAAGTGTTTAATTTTAGAGGTCTAATTTAGGATTCTAAGATACTAATCAATATTTCCAAAAAATGATTTTTCTATTTAGGTCATCATTTAAATTGACTTCTTCTAGTTTTATGTTCATTTTCATTTCTTCCCTTTTATAACTTTATAGATTGAGTAGATAGTAATTCTTTTCATAAGATCATATTGCATATGTAGAAAGTATTTTCATAAAAATGTTTTACCTGATATTTCTGTAGGGGAGTTGATCAGAATTGCTTGGTAAACTTGATGAATTTACAGGTAGGGGGAGTGGTTTGACCTTTGGGACTTTTTGTTTTCATCTGCCCTGATGTTCTTTTGATCAATCAAGCAGGTAATTTAAGTGTTTTTGTGTCAGGCATTAACTATTCTAGGCCCTGGGGATACAGATGGAAAGCGACAGTCTCTATGCTCTAGGAGCCCATACTCTGCTGGGGATTCAGCATGTTCACATATAATTTTGACCCTTCTGGAGGAAGACAAGGGTTCCAAGAAGCAAAGGTGGAGGAGAAGGTAGCACAGAGGAGTGCATTCTAGGCATGGGGAACAGCCTACATAAAAATACAGGCAGGAGATGAAATGTCGTGTGGGAAGCAGCAAGTACACCAGTTTGTCTGGATCACAGAGTACATGAGGGGGATTATATGCTGGAAGGATAAATGGTAACCAAATTACGAAAGACTGTAAATACCAAATAATGGAATTTTATCCTAAAGTAGTAGGGAACCCTTAAAGCTTCTTAAGCAGAGGAGTGACAAGATCACACCTGTACTTTAATATTATCACTTTGGCAGCTGTATGGAGGTTGGATCAGAGAGGGGGAGGTGTGGGAACAGAGAGAACAATTAGGAGATGACTGCAGTAGGCCAGGTGAGAGGTGAAGATAAAAGTTTTCTTAGATTATTTCTTACATTATGGTCTTCAAGTTTTTTGACTTGTTTTCTTCTGAGACATGTAATCCGTAAGTTGTCTTGACATAGCTGTCTTTGAGACCAATATATTTTGCCTACATAGAAATCATGTTTTCTTTAAAATTATTACTTTTCTCCTTTTCCAGATTTTCCTTTATTTTTGTGTGTTTGCATTCCTAAATCATTTGTTTTCTCTTTTGTTTCTTAGGTGATGTTTGCCGATTAAAGATTCAAGTTTTTCTATTCACTCAGTTATTTTGGTTGTACAGGATATCAATTCTGCTTTCAAAATTTCTTATTGCTCTTTTAAATCATTTAGGAATACCCTGCTGTGCTTCCAAGCTTTCTTGGGAATCCACAGAGTTTACTGCTTAATCAGGTGTTGATTAATTTTGCTTTTTTTGTCTTTCAATATTTATTCATAGATATCTAGACTTATAGCTAATCTGAAGGGCATATTCTCTTTTGTTATTAGTATCTACTTGAAGTCTAACTTTTTCTTCCTCCTGAGATCTTTAGTAATTTCAGTCTTTGCCCCTAATATTTCTCCTGTTGCTCCCTTTCTGACTCCTCCCCCTCTTATGGCAGTTTCCTTCAGGGCTAAACTTCAGAGCTTTGTCAGCCTTCTCCCATGTTAAGGATTTTGCACTCAGTTGACCCCAGCTAGATGCCAGTTTCTTTTCCTAAAGGCCTAGTGGAGTACTGGTACATTACATACGCTGGTACATTACATACACTGGTACATTTCATCAGTTCCCTCCTTTCTCATGTGTCTTGCCAATTTTTTTTTCATCACAGAGTGTTAATGTTCCAGTCAGAACAACTTTTTGTTTTTAACAGCCATTCCACAGTATGGTAACAGGTTTGGGAAGGATTGCTGAATGAATGGGTCAGAGATTATTAGCTTTCCCTGCAGTTTGGTTCATCAGATTATCATCTCCTTGGGATTCTTGTTGTTCAGAGTTGAAAATATTTTTATCTCTTACTCATAATTCCTCCTTTGGAGAGGTTTGAAAGGTGGCAAAGATGAAAATACCTAGTACTAGAGCTACTGGAAAGTCCATGGTCACTAAGCCACTCGCCATTAAAGACAGAACTTGTTTCCTAGTCTTCTTTTCTGTCACATTGCATATAAGTGCTTGAGAAATATATGGTACATAAAATTTAATAGAGAAATATACGAATCTAAATTATAGTTTAAGAAAATCTGAGTAACTTGCATTTATGTCATACTTTGCAGTTTATGATTCACATTCTCGAAAATAACCCTATGATGCAGTTAATGCAAGTAGAATCTTCCTTATTAGATAGGTGTGTCAACTGAGGTTGAATGATTTTAGCAAGTGTCCCAAACTAGACTTAGTCTCATGTCCGTATCTAAATTCATTGTTTTATCTACTGCCTTCATCAAGATCATTAGAAGTCTCATATACCCTGACATTGGCACTGGCCTAGCAGTGTCATAGAGTGAATAGAACTTTAATTTAGCAGCTTTGACCTGTGAATCCCTTGCTAAATTAACTCCATTGGCTTTCCCTTACCTCTAGAATTGAAAAAATGAATTCCTTATTCAGACAGACAAGACTGACTGTTATGGAATGACTCTCTGGAAGGGAAGTAGGAGGTGAAGGCTACAGAAGAAAATTGTGGTTTGTCCTTCATTCTTGAAGAGGACCATAACATCAGGAAACTGATGCCATGACTTGCAGTTGAATTGAATTTGAGTGAGGAGTGGGCTGTGCAGAATCACCAGCCTCACTTTCTCCTCCAGAGCCATCTGGGTTCAGTGGCCAGATGTTGATCAGGAAGCATTGGGAGACTTGGTCCCTTTTAAGCCTAAGGTCTTTTCAGGTTCTCACTTTAAGGTTTGGTTATGTAAAAAGTCAAGTCAATAAGTATTTATTAAGCACTTATTATATGCTAGGCATTGTGCTAAATATTGTCCTTCAATGTAAAACCAAAAAGACATCCAAAAAAAAGTTTAGCTGGTTTTTTTTTTGTTTTTGACAGAAAGTATGATAGGAGTGGGAAGAGGAAGGAGAAAATTCTGTAGGTAGCCAAGACTTTATATGTAGGCTTCAGATTTCTTAGACTTTTTTTCCTGACTACACCTAGAATGAGACTGGTGAAACCAACTAGAACTCACTCAGATTTGGGGAATAGAATGAATTTATCATTAATTAATCAACCAACCCTATTTCATGATCAGTAACGACAGATAGAATTTAAACCAGTCTAGAGGATTGACCAATACAGATACCAGATTAACCTCCCAAGTTCAACCTACCTAGGACCAGAGCCTCATACTCAGCCAATAGAAAGGGAGAGAAAATAACCATTCCATTTTTTTTTTTATATCTCTCCATTATTGTTGAGCCAGGTCTGGGGTAAAGCTAAAGCTGTTCCCACAGGAGAGTGAAAAAGAAAACTTAGCACTCTACATTATCACCAGTTCAACATCCTGCTGACCCTCCATTATAGACATTTACCCAGGAGATTGAGAAAATCAACACTGACAAATCCATCCTTCACTGAAAGAGCTCCCCTGGAAAGGGCAAATAAATTTTTGAAGTGCTGACCCCTCAATAACCATTAAGGGCTTAGATTATCAAATCCTGAATCCCAGGCACTTTTCCTGGGGCAAAAATCTTGTCTTCATTCAGGAAAAGGTCCTTGTACACAGATTTTGTGCCTGATACATAGTAGCTGTGTCACTGTGTGCACTAAGTTACCATTGATTTCTTAGTTTCCAAATCCAGTAGCCTTTTTTAAAACTCTTATTTTCTTGAGTTCTTAACAGCCTTTGACACTGTCAGGCAACCTCTTCTCCTTGATATTCTCTTCTTTCTAGGTTTTCTGAACACCACTTTCTCCTGGTTTTTCTATTTGACTATTCCTTTTCAGTCTTTGTTGGAGTGTTGATCTATATTAGTTGAGCCCATTGGCTGTGGGTGTCCAGTAAGGCTCTGTCCTGGGCAGTCTCCTTCCCTCCCCTCCCCTATAATTCTCTTGGTGATCTCATCAGCTCCTATGATTTTAATTATCATCTCAATGCTGATAATTCTCAAATGTACTTATCTAGCTCTGACCTCTGCTGACTCATAGTCTCACATTTCCAACTGCCTTTCAGACATCTCAAACTAGGTGTACTGTACACATCTTAAACTTAACATGTTCAAAACTGAATTTATTATCCTTTCCCAAAAATCCTGTATATTTATTTGAACATACTTGTATATTGCATGTTGTCTTCCTTATTAGGCTGTGAGCTCCTTGAGAATAGGGACTATCTTTTGCCCTTCTTTGTAACCCTAGTTATTTTTTAAACATAATTTCTTTTTTCTTTTTTAATTAATTTTGGTTTTCTACATTCGCTTTCATAGGATTTTGAGTTCTTAATTTTTTCACTCTTCCTCAAGATGGCATGCATTCTGATAATAGACTATACATGTACAATCATTATATTAACATATTATGTTGTGAAAAAAGAATAAGAACAAAAGGGAAAAGCCATGAAAAAGGGAAAAAAACTATAAAAAGAAAATAGTATGCTTAGATCTGCAATCAGACTCCATAGTTTTTCCTCAGGATGTAGATAGTATTTTCTATCAATAGTCTTTTGGAATTGTCTTAGATCATTGCATTGCTGAGAAGAGCTAATTCTGTCAGAGTTGTTCATCACACAGTATGTAGCCATAGCACAATGTCTGGCTTATGGTAGACCTTTAACAAATGCTTATTGACTCACTGACTAATAAATGCTTGTTGATTGATCATATCACCCATAAATCTTTTCCGGGTTGATAGCCACAATTCCTTCAGATGGTCCTAGTTGATTTTTGGACACTCTCTTTATATTACCATCCTAAAATGTGGAGCCAAGGAGTAGACTCAGGTCTGATATGCATGACCTTCTACTCGTTTGGTAGAGGAGATGACAAAGTCCTTGGTTTAAAGCAACTTATGTAAGAAGAGAAGGTTTGGAATAGCAGTTCTGAGAAAATGCTATAGAGATACTCAAGGAATAATAAGATTACCATGCATAAGTGAGGACCATTTGAGATCATAGAGCATAAGATTAATTTGTCTCATTTGGCAGAGTTCTGTGACTTCTTCTAGTGGTGTCTAGCTGTGTTACCAGTATGATCAGAGACAGTGAATGGCAAGCTCAAGGTTGGGGTTTTGCAGTCATGAGGGTGCATATGCAACTCCACCAAGAACAGAATCTGTTTCATCTTTATTTTGGTATCCCCAGCACCTAGTAGATTGTTGTTGATTTTCCTCAGTGGAAGGAAGCCCCCACCAATGAAATTACAAGTCTGGGCCATCACTCCCCTATCCTTCCAGAAAAGTTTCTCAAATTAATGACATTTTCAACAAATATAAATAATGTAGATTAAACAAAGAGTGCCTTTACATTTTGATTAGAGAAATAAAGTTTATTTTCTTTTTTAATCTGAATCTATAGTTTCATCATTGCAAAGAAACTCCCTTGACCACAAATTGACAACTGTTCTGTGGCTTAGAGTCTTAAAACTAGTTTCTTGGGGCACAGAAGTTAATTTACTCAGAATCACACAGCCAGTATATCTTACATACTAGACTTGATCCTTACCTTATTAAGAATTAAAATTGAGAAAGATTTCAAATAATTAAAAGGTCTTACAGAAGTTAGAATGTAATCGCTACAATTTTAGAAAGGAGTATCTTAACTGTCTATATTAAAAAATACACCTTTAGCCAAAAAATTTACCTTCTATTATTTTTTCTTAGCTTATGTTCATTCATTTATTCATTTGTGAAACGTTGGAGGCACTGTACAAGGGTCAATAAATTAGTTCTGACATAGAACTGTATTGCCTTTTTGAAACAAGGAAATAATCATCTTTATAATTCATCTTCTTAAGCTGTGCATTCTTTGAAGGGTAGAGTACTTTTTTTAATCCTTGTAGTCTCAATGTCTGTCACATATTAGGTGCTTAATAAATGTCTATTGAATATTCCTGAATGAAAAAAAATGTGCATTATCAGCAACAGTTAACAAAATTTGACATAGGTATCATGAGCATTGCTCTTAGGCATTTAAATATTACATTTATCTGACAGATGTGCCAAGAGTTCAATAGCACTTGGGCGTGGGAGATGGAGAAGAAGGGCTATCTTGAAATGAGTGTCGAATGCAAATTGGGACTTTTAAAGGTAACAGTACATTTATCATTTCTTATAATGCCTTTCATTTAAAAACATTTTATAGTCCTTACAGTTGAATTTAGAGACCAGCTGAAAAACAATGTCATAATTGGGGGGAACAAAAGAAACTGTTCTTAACCTAGATGGTTTTTGATTGCTGTCTAAATCCAACCTTTTTCAGTTGTGTAAGCTTACAAGGATGGTGATAGAAGGGATAGAGATGCTTTTCCAAATTAGTTTTAGCCATTAACTTCAACCTTCTCAAGAATTGTTCATGTGTATAATAAAACTTTTTTAATTTTACTTGTAATACTGGGTTAATAATATGAAATAATTGTTCTTCCCTAATAGAGTAGTTTCATTGTATTTTAAATAAAATTACTAGTAAGTCCAAATCCAAATTGGAGTGTCGCTTGCTCTCCCTGCGCTCCTTCCCATGTAGTGCTATTGAAGAGTGAAATGACCAGCAGAGTGAAGGAAGAACCCTTTTCACAGAGTGGTTAAGGAAGGGTTAAGTGCTTCTGAAATTAGAAGCTTTTTATAAACAGGTTGAATGATCAAAGGACCCCAAGATTACATACTTATTCTTTAATTATGTAAGTAAACATTGTACTTTACAGAGATTAGCTCGTTAGATATGTAAAACATGTCACTCCCTTGTTCTCACCTAGTAATAGACTGACTTGACCATCTATTAGGTTCTCTTCTAAGGAAACAAAAAGGTGTAGTAAAATCAGATTCTAGTTTGGGGCCAGTATCAAATGCAAGGAATCACAGAACTTGTCTTAGAAATCTTATGTAATAGAATTCTGGAAGCAGACATCAAGCAAGACCAGGAAGACTCATGATATAGTTCTTGACCCTTTTGGGCTCTCTGCCTCCTACTAACTTGAACTGGCCAGTTATCACAGACAATGCTGTGGCACAAGACCATAGTTGGCTAGAACAGGGAGAAAGCAGGGTGACCAGGACAGGAACTTAAAATTTATCTGGAGACTTGAAGAAGAAATCTGATTCAGAATTCAGGTAGACCCTAACAAGTATGCTGAAACTTAATGGCTGTTTTTATGAACAGTTAAAAATTAAACATGAATGTCATTTTCATTAAGAGAATGAATAGAAGACAACATCTGCTGAATGAATATCTTTTTAAAAGGCTGAGTATGTGTTTGGTGTTAAAGAACATTTTTTGAAAGGTTACCTGCATTTTAAAAAAAGATCATTCAATAATTTAGGAGATTTCACTATACGTATATATTCTGCATAATTTTTTTTAAAGATTTTGATGACAAATTTTTGAAATTGTGAGGCCATATACGTGACTGTATATGGTATTAGCTTAGTTAAACTTAGCATTTTAAGTAACAATAAATATGGAATTTTTGCTCACATTTTATCTACTTAAATGAGTTACCATGTTTGAATCTCAGTATTGCAATTATATCTGGCCCAGCTGTGATATCCCTTAGCTGTATGCCTATGGACGAGTCTTTGTTTTCCTTATCTTTAAAATGCAGCTGATCACAGTTACGCGGTCACTTTTGCATTGTTTTTGTGGGTAAAGTGCTTGATAAGCCTCAAGTGAACTGTTACTTTATGTGCACTATATATTAACTATATGTGAACTATTACTTTTTTACTGTTGTAAGCCAAACAAAAACAGTGAGATGGAACATCTTCAAAAGAGATGAGCATTTAATTTATTATTTCTTACTGTGGTGGGAAAACATAGGTGAGGTATTACAGTCCATGTTACAATTTTTTTCTAGTACCTCTGTGAATGTCAGTTTGATGACAATCTGAAGTTTAAGAACATTATTAATGAGGAAGATGCTGATGCCATGCGCCTGCAGCCAATTGGCCGAGACAAAGATGGTCTCATGTATTGGTACCAGCTGGATCAAGATCATAATGTCAGAATGTACATAGAAGAGCAAGATGATCAAGATGGGTCTTCATGGAAATGTATCGTAAGGTATGTTTTTTGTTGTTTTAAATAAACTCTTTGCTAGTAAAATTATTGTCAATACACAGTTTTTTTCCTAAATGTGTATAGCAAAATACACATTTCTATTTCCCTTTAAGGAAATAGAAATATTAAAATTTTATTTTAATATATTGCATATTTTAAAGATGCAAACATTCAAATTAGTGCACTTACATGCACTGTTCCTTTCAGTGTACATAATTCACATTTGTTACAGTTTTAAAAAATTACCTGCTTAAATCCAGTTCAGTACACTTCTACACCAGTGTTAGGTTCTGAGTAGACCAAGATAAAACATATAGTCCCTGCTCTCATGGAACTTACTGGGGAGCTAATACATGTACATAGTTAATTGTAAGGCAATTTGAAATATACTTACAGCCGTTGAAGTGTTCTGACAGTGACAGAAAAGATTTAAGGAGAGAAGAATCACTTCTCCTTGGAGTGTCACAAAAGATTTCATTATGACCATTCCATTTTGGCAGCATTCTTTCTATCTGTTGAAATTTTAGAGAAGTTCAATTTCTTAACTTGACACATAAATTTGATAAATCTTAACTTGTGTTTTGCCATTTGTGGAGGAGAAGGAGGAGTTGGAGAATTTTTTATTTTTTTACTTAGAGTAATTTCAGCCCTTATCCTGAATCTCTTCTTATATTTGTATTTTCCATACTGAAAGCTCAGCTATTCAGAGTTCAGTGATTATACAAAGGCAGACACCTCTAGCTTACATTCACTTCTCTGCGTACTCTTCCATTGAAATCCAACAGATTTTTTTGAATGAACGTTTTAAAGAAGAAATACACTCCCATTTTCAGTGATAGCCAATGTGTGGATTCGTTTTCCTTTAACTATATTTGTTACAAGGAAGGACTTATATTTGAGTATGGGGAGATTTGTAGAGAAACCAAGATATATAGTGATAATAACAAAAGAATAAAAGAAAGGAAAGTGATAAGGAAACATTGCAAAAATACATGGTAAGCAGAAAGAGGTTCAGAAAGGAATACAGACAGGTAAGGCAGTATTGAGACTACTATGTTATACGTATATAAAATATACACTATGCTTAGTGTATATTTTAAAATGCTAAACTCATAATATTGATGTAAGATAATCAGTCCTATTTTTCTGTTCTTTGTATAAAGAAATGTTCATGGATAATTTTAGAAAATTAAAAAAAAGAAATATACCTCAATTTTGAGTGTGTCTTTTTATCTGGGGTGATTCTTGATGAATCTGAGTACATTAGTTATTACCTTTTAACAGATGTAACATATATTAACTCAAAATACTTATTTTCAAAGTCACTTCTTTCAGACTATGGTAATATGATCTCCTGGTAGAGTTAACTTGTGCTGGATCCCAAAGAATTATTAGTAATTGGTTCCCAATTCATGGCATAAAACAAAGAGGATTTTTATGATACTTTACCATATCTGTCATTTGTCATATTAGGTTGAACATACTGTCTTTGTGTTTGGAGATCAAGAATTCTTAACCTGGGATCCATATGCCCTCAAGGAGTTTGTGAATTTGGGTGGGAGGGAATTACATCTTTATTCCCAATAACCTCTAACTGAAATTTAGCCTTTCCTTGTCATGAATGTAGGTAGTAGACATGATTCTGAGAAAGAAGTCCATAGGCTTTGCTAGACTCTGCCCGGGGGGGGGGGGGGGGGCGGGGGGGGTTGTCCAAGACACCAAAAAGTGAAAAACTCCTATTGTAATTGAATAAAATGTGACACACAAAAAAGCACATTCTCTTATTGAAACCCAGAAAGATTAAGTGACTTGTCCAAGGTCACCCTGCCAATTAATGATAAATCCAGGAATGTATTCTATTTCTAAGTAGCTTAGAGTAAAATAATTTTAGTCATTTCCAAACAGCTTTCCAGTTGAGTGTAGTGGGGTCCTTGAATCTGACACTTGGCAACATCTTTCTCTGTCTATTCCCCCTCCTTTCTTCCCCCACAAAAAAAGAACATATTGTATCGTCAAGGACATAGATCCAGATGTCTGGGCCTTTGATTTTATTGTTGATCTATCCTTCTATTAATCAGCAAGCATTTATCAGGTATTTACTATGTGCCAGACATAGTACTCTGTTAATCTTAGTGAAATTTTTTGTAATATTCAAAATTAAGTTTTATGTACTAGAATCCCCTTACTTGACGATCATCTGTTGACTTTCTACCTCTTTCTCTGTTTTCCTTGGCCAAATCCTGCTCTTCATCCACACCATGACCTTCAATCCTTTGACCCCTCAGTTCTTTCCCAGGCCTTCTTCCCTGCACTATCTAATCTCTTCTCTTCTCCCCATCTTGACCTCTTGGTGAACCAGTTCAACTCTATACCATTATTTTCTTGATTCTCTGGCCCCTTATATGATCTCCAGTTGTACTCTGCCAAAGTTCAGCCTAGGATAACTCCTACAATCTTCTGCCTTCACTTGTACACACATGCTCTTGAGCAGAGGTAGAGAAAAATCACACAACCATTTTGATTGGGTCCACCACAAATTTATGTTACATAATATCACTTGTGCCCTCATTGCTACTAGGCAGTCCTCTTATACCTTCCTTATCAACTCACTATTCTACTCTCCACAGTGGCTTTTCCGAATCTTTTCATTCTTCCTTAAACCTCCCCAAACTTCCCCTTCTCCCCATACTCTCAGCTGAGAACTTTACCTCATTTTATGAAGAAAATTAAGAACTTTTCTCCTTGAACTTCTTTCTTCTTCCTGCTTCCTCATCTGTATCACTCTGATGCCTTCTGCCACTATCTCCTCCTTCTCTCACACAATAAAAGTGATCTTATTCCTTACCAGGGCCAACTCCTTTTACCCACACAAGTGATCCTATCCTCTAACTGATTATCTATCTCCTTTTTCATCTTCACTCTTATCATTTATCTTTAATCTCACCCCATCTACTAGCCCCTGTCCACAAACATGTATCCTTGTCTTTCCCACCCTGGAAAAAACCCCTTCCTTGACCCATCCCTCCTTATCTATTGTTTTGTATTTCTTCTGCCCTTTGTGGCTAAGCTCCTTGAGAAGGCTCTCTGAAATAAGTGTCTCCACTTTCTCACCTCTCCTCTCACTTCTTAACACCTTTCAATCCAGCTTCAGATTCATCATTCCACTGATACTGCTCTCCAAAGTTACCAGTGGTGACTTAGTTGCCAAATCCAATGGCTTTTTCTCAAGACCCTGTCTTACATCTCTGCAGCCTTTGACACTGTTGATCAACGTTTTCTTGTCTCACAAGGTTTTTGGGGCATCACTCTCCTCATTTTCCTCCTCTACCTATCAGATCACTGCTTTTCAGTCTCCTTTGCTGACTTCTCATGCAGATCATGCCCTTTAATTGTAGATGTTTCCCAGGACTCTGTCCTGCGTCATCTTCTCTTCTCCCTCTATACTACTTTACCTGATGATCTCGTCTGCTCCCATGAATTTAATTACTATCTCTTTGCTGATGATTCTCAAATCTACCTTTCCTATCCTAACCTCTCTCCTGACCTCCAGTTTTGCATCTCCAGCTGCCCTTCAGACATCTTAAGCTGAATGTCCCATAAACATCTTAAACACAATATATTCAAAACTAAACTCACCTTTCCCCCTAAACCAAGGTGGGGAACTTGTGACCTTTTGACTTCAGTCCAAGTTTTACAGAACAAATCCTTTTATTAAAGATATTATTATTTTATTATTAATCCTGTTATTAAGGGGATTTGTTCCGTGAAGTTTTGATTCAGTCAGAGAGCTATAATTGAAGACCTAGAGGGCCTCATGTGGTAAACCCTCCCCTCCTCTTACCTTCCCTCTTACTGTATACAGCAATACCATGCCCCTGTACTTCAGGCTCCTAGGTATTTTCCACAACTCTTTAATGTTTCTCCCTTTCACCCCTACAATTCAATCTGCTATCAAAGTCCTCCCGATTTTGCCTTTGCAACATTTCTTTAATAGTCCTCCCTCTCTTTTCTCACTCTGCAGACACTCTGATACAGGCTCTCATCCCCTCATGCCTGCATTATGACAGTACCCTTTAGGTGGGTCTGCCTGCCTCAAGTCTTTTCCTCACTCCAATCCATCCTTCATTCAAACACTAAAGTGGTTTTCCTAAAGTGCTGGTTCAGCTATGTCACCTCTCTACTCAGTGAGCTCCAGTGGCTTCCTCTCTCCTCCAGGATCAAATCTTCAGATGGCTTTCAAAGCCCCTTATAACCTAGCCCCGTGCTACTTTTTTCAGTCTTCTTACACCTCACTCCCCACATTGATGTATATGATCCAGTTATACTGGCCTCTTTGCTGTTCCATGAACAAGGTACTCCATTTCTTTCCTTCTTGCATTCTCTTTAGCTATTTCCCATGCCTGTAATGCTCTTTCCTCTCTTCTTACTACTGACGATCCCTGACTTCAAGTCCAAACTAAAATCTCAGCTTCTATAGGAAGTCTTTTCTAACCCCTCTTAATTCCATGGCCTTCTCAATGTTAATTATTTCATGTTTATCCTGTATATAGCTTTTTCGTGCATAGTTATTTAAACATGTTGTGTATCTCATTAGATTGTGAGCTCTTTGAAGCTGAGAATTGTCTTTTCTTCTTTTTGTATTCTTAGCATAGTCCCTGGCGCATAGTAAGTGCTCAAGAAATATTTATTTACTGATGGATGTAGCCAAAATTGCCTGATAATTTTAAAAACACAGTATCATGTCCCTGTTGAGATGAATTTAGATTCATAAATTAAACCTAGTTATTATTAACCTTTTAAAAAAGAGTGAATTGAGTTTGTCGATCATGGAGTAGGTTCATAGAAGCTGAAATATCACTATGCAGATATGTAAGATACTCTGCATTCTAATTCTCATTTTAGAAATTACTTGAACTAAGATATTTTAGAATTTCATGATTTTCTATATGTTCAGAGAAGATGAATCATTGTAAATAAAGCAGATTTTATTTTGGCAGCATACTAAGAATCTGTTACCCTCTTTTTAACTCTTTACTCATTATAAGAGTCTGAATTAGTTTTATTTTGGCTTTTTTTTCCTCCAAATCAAAATCTGAAACTAAAATATCACTTTACCAATGAGTCTGATATAGATTTTTCTTCAAAGTGGATCCTAAACATTCTTCCAAGTCAGGTAGTCCTTTGTCACCCTGGTTCTTAGGAAGAGGTAAGTTGCTTTAATAAATATTGTGAACTAGTCCAACTTGTGGAGAGCAATTTGAAACTATGCCCATAGAACTGTAAAGCTGCATACTCTTTGATTCAGCAATACTATTACTAGGTCTGTGTCCCAGAGAGATTTTTTAAAAAGAGAGGAATGAGATTTCTCTGTTCAAAAATATTTATAGCAGCTCTTTTTGTGGTGGCAAAGAATTGTAAATTAAGGGAATGCCCATCAATTGGGAAATGGCTGAACAAGTTATGGTATTGTTTTGTTTGTCCCTCATTCTCAAAGTGGACCATGACATCAAGATGATGACATGACTGGGTTGTTTTGAGTGAGACAAGGCTGCGCAAGCTCACCAGCCTCACTTTCTCTTTCAGAGCCATCTGGGTTCAGTGGGCTGATATTCATCAGGTCTACTGGAAAAAAAAATCGAACTGGGAGAGGAAGACTCTCAGGGTTCCTGAGTAAAAGAGAAACAGTTACTATTTAGTATTTACATTCACTCTGTGCTAGGTGGGTGGGTACCTGTTGTCCAATCTATGAGCTCCAGAGTGAATTGGGCTTAAGGCTTGGTCTTTGAGAAAGAAATCTAGACAGTAAACCCAAAGGAAAAAAACAGCTTTTGGCCATGCAAGGTTACCTTTCCCTGAGTAGAGCATCTCAGGCAAACATGGAGAGGAGGAGCTGCTACTCACTCACAGGTTGTGTTTGTCCTTCATTCTGGAAGAGGACCATGACATCAAGATGATAATTTTTTTTTTTTATTAAAAGGGGCCATTCCTGGAGTAACTACTTAAAGAGGCCTATTCATTGAATGGGTGTATCTCACTCAAAGTGAGAGTCTGATAAGACTTTAGCCTAAAATGACCGGATTCCACATGCATCCTGGGCCATCTCCAGTCACACTGATGAATATCAGGCCACTGGACCCAGATGGCTCAGGAGGAGAAAGTGAGGTTGGTGACCTTGCACAGCCCTCCCTCACTCAAATCAAAGTCAACTGCAAGTCATGTCATCATCTTGATGTCATGGTCCTCTTCGAGAACGAAGGCAAACACAACCTGTGAGTGAGTAGCTGCTCCTCTTCCCTCCTGTCCTTACCAAGTTGTAGTACATGATTGTAATGGAATGCATCGTGCTATAAGAAATAACCTACAGATTGATTTCAGAAAAACCTGGAAAGACATACATGAACAAAGTGAAGTGAGCAGAACCGGAGAACACTGTACACAGTAGCAGCAATATTGTATGATGATCACCTGTGACTGCCTTAGCTATTCACAGCAATGCAATGATATAAGACAGTTTAAGAGGATTCATGGAGAAAAATACTATCCACATGGAATCTGAATGCAGATTGAAGCATAGTATTTTTCTCTTTATTTTTTTCATGTTTCTTATTTTTTTGTCAATGTTTCTTTCACAGCATGACTAATATGGAGATATGTTTTGCATGATTGCACATGTATAACCTGCATCGAATTGCTTACTGTCTCAGAGAGTGAAAAGGAAAGAGTTCAGAACTCAAAATTTTCAAAATGAATGTCAAAAGTTGTCTGTATATGTAATTGGAGAAAAAACATTTTTTTTTTTAAAAAAGATTGATTTAGAAAGTTGTAATCTAGGAAGATTCCTTAACTTTTGAGCCTCTGTTTTTCCTTCTGCTGAATGAGTTTAATCAATTCCATTACATAAATAATATAGTTAATATATAACATAATATATTAATATGTAAAACATGATAATATAGTTAATAATTCCATTACCCATGTCACAGAGTTGCTTTAAGCAGGATATGGCATAATTGCAGTTATTATGAGGCACTCTTTTTATCTCTACTGAAGTCCTGTTCTGATAGTTCACCATGATGTGGAAGTCTGTATGAGTTGGGTGCGAGGTTCTTGGCCTGTCCTGCTAAGCTGGCTTTGAATATTGACCAGCTCAGAAATACTAGTTGTCAGTGGATAATAAATCAACAGATGATTTGCTTTTTCAGCTATATCAACTTATGAATATTGTTTACACTAAATATTACAGGAGTCGGGATTTGCATTGGTGCAAGAAGTAGGCACAATGATGAAAGCAAGAATGTGATTGAAATAAGAATTCATTTTTGAATACTTACCTTGTTAAGGAGGCAGTTGAAGGGTCAGTGGTGGTGTAGAAATCAGTAGGGTAGTTTTTGTGAGTAGAAAAATGAGTTTTCATGGTGTCATATTTCTTTGTGTTTAGAAATAGAAATGAACTGGCTGAGACTCTGGAACTCCTGAAAGCTCAAATAGATCCTGCACTTTTGAAAAACTCAAGCCAACAGGATGCCTCCTCCCGAGAAAGCCCCAACCTAGAGGAAGAAGAAACTAAAAAAGATGGAGAAACAACTAAACAAGGTTTTTTTGCATTTGTTTTTACCCAAACCTTCCTGCTTTCCCACACTCTGGCCTACATTTCTTTCCTGCTCCCAAAATACATACAACAGCATCCTATTTTAATTTCAGAAATTAACACCTTTGAAGAAGATTGCCAAGCTAATATTTTCTGGTCTTTTGTTTAAAAAAAAAAGGCAAATGTACAAATTATTATATACCTCCATAAAAAAAATAATCCCAAGAGGGTTCAGTAAGAAAATGTTTAGCTACTTATCAAAATACAGGCTTTACATTGTAGTTGATCGTAATGGCAGAGGTAGTTTAACTAAGAAGGCTTGTGCTGCTGTCCTAGCTCTGCCACCAGTTAACTGTGTGATGGCAAGTCCACTAATCTCTAAGAGCCTTAGTTTACTTCACAAGGTTGTTGTGAAGAAAATGCTTTGTAAAGCTTAAAATACTCTAGAAAATATGAGCTGTTATGGTCAATGAATAGATGATTATGTGTGTAGTGATGATACCTAAATGTATCATCACTAATTCATCATGTGTAAACTGTGACATTTATGAATGTTTGGGAAATTGCCACTGAAGGAGTAAACACTTTAAAATTCCATTTTGATTTTTTTAAGCAATGAAATTTGGCTATACCATTTAGAACCGCTCTGAATGTTCAGGTATTTTTTTTCTCACATAGATCCACATAACTTCTATTCATTGGCCTCTGGATTTAACCAAAAGATATCCAGGCCATCTTCCACATGAAAACCTTGCATTATGTATTTAAATTTAGCCATTATATCTTGCATAAGTTTTCTTTTCCAGGTTGAAACATCCCCCAGTTCCTTCGTACGCTATCATCTGGAGTCCACTAGCTTTCCTGGTTATCTACCTCAGAGCACAGTTTAAATCTGATTGTTTGCACTGACCTCAGTCTGCATCTTACTTCTCTACTCTGCTCAGTATTCTGAAAGAATAAAATGTAGGAAAGATAGTGTTTATATACAGTGCTTTATTAATCTCCTTCCAAATGTTTTTAGGAAAAAACAGTAATTCACAGTATCTATGGTGGATTTGTTTTTTGTGCCACCTGAACAAATAGTTTTAAAATAATGTGAATACATTCTTTAAAACTATGTCTGTTTCTGACATAGAAACATGTGACTACATTGTTCTTTAAATTTTGATTAGAATTCATTTGTGAATCCGTGTGATCCTGGAGGTGGGGGAGGGTTCCTTTCAGGAGTCATTTATGACTTGTTCAATTTCTTTTTCTGATATGAGTTATTTAAATTCTTTCTAGTTTTGATAATCTTGCTATTTTATAACTATGAAGATATCCATTCATTTCAGGCAGATTCCTTTATTTTTTGTTAAAATTTCTTTTTACTTTCTGATCTTGGAAACTTTTTTTAAGCTTTCTTTTTTAAAGATCAGATTTTTAAATTATGTATTTTATCTCTTTCATTGTTTTTTTCCTCAAATTACAACCTTTTTTTTTGTCAGTTTAACAATTCTTTTTCTTTTCATCTTTATTAATCTTGTCTTTGATTTTCAGAATACCTGTTTTGCTCTTTAGTTAGTTTTTAAAAATTCTAGGGGTTATGGGATTTTTTCCTCCCATTTCATTTCTTATTGGTCTGTTCTTTCTCTTTGTTGATGAAATTGTTTAGAGAGGCAGATTTTCCATTCATTGCTGCTTTGGTTCGATTCCAAAAGTTTTGGTATAGTGTCTGATTGTTTTTGTGATTTGTTCTTTTTACCTAGTGATTCTTTAGGATTTAAGTTAATCTCTAATAAATTTTTAATTCTTTATAGGCCCCTTTATTAAGTATAATTTATAGTGAACCACTATCAGTAAATAACGTTTTTATAGTTCTAATTTTTTTTTTTTCTGCATTTGTGAGGTTTTTATGCCCTAGCACAGGAGTGGGGAACTTGCTGCTTTGAGGCCACATGTGGCGTTCTAGGTCCTTGGGTGCAGATTTTTGACTGAGTCTAAGTTTTACAGAACAAATCTTTTTATTAAGGGGATGTGTTCTGTGAAGTTTGGATTCAGTCATAGGGCCACACTTGAAGACCTAAAGGGCCACATATGGCCTCAAGGCCAAAGTTCCCCACACCTGCCTAGTGCATACTTGGTTTTTGAAAGAATGATCATGCTGAAAAATGTTTATTCCTTTCTTTTTCCATTCAGTAGCCACCAAACCACCAGTGATCTATCATTTTTAACTTTCTAAAATCTATTTAGACCTTGACTTTATTGAACATCTTGGTTAGATTTGTTTTGATCTGGGAGTTGAAATCCCTCACTTTTACTTTCATGGTTTTTTTAAATAAGTCAACTTATTAATCAATTAATTTAATAAATAAACAAATAAATCATCTACATTTTCCTTTAGGTATTTAGATATTATGCCATCTTGCACATATATAGATAGTAATAATTTTGTGATACCTGTAAACATTGTATTTTCCTTGTTCACTCCTTTTAAATAATTAAATTTATTTTCTAATACTTTAATACAGTGTAAATCTTTTTGTAAATAGCATTTCTTGTAATAGCATTTTTTTGGATTCTGACAATCTTTTCTGCTTATTATTGAGTTTATCATAAATGTTTATCATTCTTTATCATCATATTTACAGTTATGATTAACTATTTCTCTACATCCTTTCCTATTATCTTTTTTCCCTATTTGGTCTCTTACTCCTGTTTTTTAAAAGATATATTGATCTTTATTTTATGTTTCTCTTGACTCCTGTGTATACTTTTTCAAAATATCTGCTAAGTTGTGATCTCTTCATGAGGAATATTTGGAAGTTTTCTGTTTTGTTAAAGGTCAATTCTCCTTCCCCACCGTGAAATTAGACTCATTTTTGCAGAGTAAATTTTTCTTCATTGTATGCCTGTATATTTTCTGTGTATTTTGCTTTCTGGTATATATTGTCTTCCTTGTTTTCCTCTTCATTATAGTGGTGGTTGTCTGGTGTTGTTTACCTAACTTTTGCCCATTTTTAGATGAATATTTTCTGTCTATCTGACTGCACTAGTGTGTGTGTGTGTGTGTGTGTGTGTGTGTGTACGTGTACGTGTACGTGTATGTGTACATATATATGTATATTAACTTGGACTTCTAGATTTTGGGTATGATACTCCTAGGGATTTTCATTTTGGGAAGTCTCTAAGGAAATAACTAGTGTATTCTGCCTTTTTTTATTTTGTTTTCTTATTCAGCTATGTTTGAGCAGTGTTAATTTGTGTTTTTGTCACCAAAGTAAGATTCAAAGCAAGATATTGTCTTGAGTATTTTTCTGCTGTTTGCTCATTTTTCCAGCCAACTACTTGACTTTTTAACTCTTTGTTGAGGTGGAACTCTACTTCCAGTTTGGAGGGTGTGGTGTTCCAAGCTTCAGGGGTTTTGTGCAACTGTTTTCAGAGATACTTCTAGGGACCTTTAAATATTCAGTTCTTCCAAGGTAGTATGATCAAAGTGGGGAGGTATGTACTCCTCTCCTGGCCTATGCTCTGGTCTCTGAGACCACAAGCACTCTTTTCTGCTTTGGAACTGTGAGAATTCCCTTTCCACCTCTACCACAATCTCCACTACATCAGCACTCCTCACCCCAGGACCACCATCCAGGACTTTGACCCAGATCCAACCACAGGCAAAGCAAGAGAATCCTACCTCAGAGCCAGAGATCCCTGCAATCTCCCCCTGATCAGCCACACAAACTCCCCCACCATCTATGGGCTGAGAGCTCCAGAAGTAGCCACAGCTGCGGCAACCACAGCTGATGCTCCAGAGCTGGGTTGGAATGGGCTCCTCTGTCACCTAGGTCTGACAGACCTTTCCTACTGACCTTCTAAGTTGTCCCTGGCATTTGTGGTTTGGGAAGTCTGGAGACCACCACAACTACCAGTGATTCAGTCCCCTGAGGTCTGCTCCAAGTTTACTGGGACCTGATCTATGCTGGTGTGTTTTTCACTGAACTGTGCTCCTCTTAGCCTGGTGCAACAGACCTTTCCTGTCAACTTTCCAGGTTGTCTTGGGCTGGAAATTTGTTTCACTTTGTCATTTGGTGGATTCTGCTGCTCTAGAATTTGTTTAGTTATTTTTTTGCTGGTATTTGGAAGCATTTGGGGAGAGCTCAGGTGAGTCCCTGCTTTTACTCTGCCATCTTGCCTGTGCCCCAAATTTGTGTTTTTTTACAGAATATGCTATGTATCTTTTTTTATTGTCCAGTGAGTCTTAAATACTTCCTATGACCTGTTCCCTAGGTCAGTTGTTTTTGATAGGAGATAGCTAATATTTTCTGATAATTTTTCAGCCCTTAGATTTTGATCTAGTGTTTCTTGGTGTATCATCAAGCTATTAGTCTTCTTCTGGTACATTGCAGTTTTCAGGGAAACTGTTACTTCAGTAAGGTTTTGTATATCCTAAAATAATCTGTCCATTCTCATTCCAATTCATCTAAAATCCCAGTTTCTTTTCCTTTTATTTTCTCTTGTTTCACATATCTAATAATTCTTAATTTTAAAAATGTTCTAGATATTATTCTTCTTATCTTGTTTCTCATTAGAGTACTGTGTTTCTCAAGGATATCTGAAATGTTTGGCCTGGACAGTCTGATTCAGGGCATGCTTATATTACTGCCTTCCCTCTCTGAGTCTTGCAGGTTTCTGCGTACCACAGTATCAGATTTCATGCATCTTTGGCTAGACACGGGTGTAAGCTTCCACTTTCCAGACTGTAGCCCACAGCTGTGGGCTGTTGATATCTATGGCTTGTCCTTGGTCTCTGTACTATAAACCTTCTGTGTTCTGCTTTTCTGATTAGGTGCCCCTTCCAGTACCCTAAGGCTTCTGGCAGTCTATTCACATAGACTTTAGCTTGTAAAATGCAATTATAGTAGTTTCTCCTTTCCTGAGCAACTCCTTAAAAAGTAGAATTCCAATGATTTAATACAATTATAGAAGACTTATGATGGAAAAGAAAGAACCGATGGTGTCTGAATGCAGATTAAAGCATACTAGTTTCATTTTCTTATTTTGGGGGGTGTTTTTTTCCTTTAGTCCTGTTTCTTTTTTCACAGCATGACTAATGTTGAAATATGCTTTACATGATTCCACATATATAACCCATATCATGGGATTTGAAGCTGTGACCCTTGAGGTCCTCAGGATCAGCCCTTTGACTGAATCCAAACTTCACAGAACATATCCCTGTAATAAAAGCATTTGTTCTGTAAAACTTGGACTCAGTCAAAAGGCTGCATCCAAGTACCTAGAAGGCCACAAGTGGCCTTGAGGCCACAAGATTCCCTATCTCTGGACTCCGTAATGTTAAAATCAAACATAAAAATTTAAGCAAAAACTAAAGTGGTAAGTTTTAAACACTTATAGAAGAAAATGGCTTCATTTGAAAAAAAAACACAGATGAACAAAGAATATTGCACTAACTTCATTTCCATTTTGGAAAAATAGGATTTCCAAATTGATACTTTATAGGAATGTTATACCTACAGTTAACCTGGTTTTCTGCTCAACATTTTACTCTTTTATGTTATTCTTGTGAGCACGATGGGAAAAAGCTGTTTTTGTGTGCTGCTGTCTTGAAATGTCCTTAGAGCTGGTTGAATTACCAGGCCAAGAGTAGTGTCCTCCAAGGCTGAGGTCCTTTGTGGAATACACTGGGATATATTCTGATAAGTATTTTTATTATTGGGAAGTAATCATACATAGTGTGTATGTTCAGATGTGGAAATGCCGTGAGACTAGAAGGAAGGGCTGAAACAAATTGGATGTCAGAAAAGTGTGGAACCAAACAGGCTAGGATAGTGAGCTGACCTGACTAAGAAAAGAAAGGTCAGTCTTAAAGTGATATAGTCATGGATGTTAACCCTTACTATTTGGTGAAACTAAGTGAAGATAAATATAAACTATATTTTATCTGGGATCAAAATCATCCACATAAATATGGAATGGTGGAAACCAACCATCCAACAGTTTTTTTGAGGGAGGGAGAAAACCCCCCAGACAATTTCTTTGCCTGGAGTCCCATGTGATGGAGTGGCCCAGTAATGAGTGCATGTTGAAGCTGGATTGCTAGAAGCAGTATTATAACACTTGCCCTCATACCTTAATTGAATATTGTCTTCAGTTCTAGACTGTACATTTGAGGAAAAATATTGATCATCCTGAGCAAGTCTTTAGGAAAATGACCAAAATTATGAAGGGAATCAAAGTTAAGTTATGCAAGAATTTTTTGAAGATCAAATCAAACATTTATTGGCACCTACAGCATGCTAGGCAGTGTTCTAAGTACTAAGGATACAAAAAAAGGAAAAAAACCCAAATAAACAGGTCATGCCTTCAAAGAGCTCCCAGTCTAATGAAAGAATCATGCAAACTGTATAAACCATATATATAGGATAAATCATAGATTAGTCACAGAAAAAAGATAGCATTCAGGGAGATCAGAAAAGACTTATTGTATGTGAAAGGTGACAGAGATGAGGATGGAGAGCATTCCAGGTATTGAGAACAGTCATGTACTCGGTCCAGGGAAATAGCAATGAGTCAGTGTTCAGAGAGTATTTGGGGTTAATATATATGGCAGATAGAGGGCAGGCAGGTTATAAAGGGCTTTAAAAGCCAGAATGTTTTTGGATTTGATTAACCAAGTAATCTCTATTCATGAAAACTCAGCTTGCTATAAGAAAACAAGAAATAGGAATGAAACATGCAGAGTTTGAAAAGGTAACTACTTTCAGAAGGATGTTTCAGAGAAATGAAGAGGGAAAGAGAGAAAGGAGAAGAGAAGGAGGATAGGCAGTATATATAGAAGGTGAACTTCATGTCTTTGATTAAAGAAAAGTTCAATTTAAAAGAAGCTACATCCTTATTGATATGACTAACTTTGTTTAGTGTGAGTTTTGTTCTTTTGGATTAAGCATAGAATTCAAATGACTAAAGAAAAAATGGATTAATAAACCCCTAAATAAAATGTACAAATTAAGAGTCATTTATTTATTAAGTACTTATTTTATGGCAAACCTTGTGCTAAACACTGGGGGTGCAAACACAAAAGTAAAGATAGTTGATGTTTCCAAGAAGGTGGGGCTTTGGGATAAGGGGGGCGGAGTGTGTGTGTGTGTGTGTGTGTGAAAGGGTTAAATATTAGGCTAAGGAGATGGTTTCTGGTCCAGCAAGCAAAATAGCTGAGGAAGAATGTGGCTAGAGAATGAAGTTAAGTATAACCAGACCTGGGCTTAGATGTAGAGGGCAAATGGAGGCAGGCATATAACGTACGTGTGTGTGTGTGTGTGTGTGAGAGAGAGAGAGAGATAAACATTAGACAAGTCTAATTTTAAAAAGGAGGGAGTAATACAGAGCATCAAAAGGAAACATCACAAATTTAGGATCACATTATCATGGAAATCAAGAAAATGATCTAATATTACCGTACCTAGCTCTGTGCTAACAAATTTGAGAATCTTAAATGGATAATTGTCCAGTAATTATCTGTAGAAGTATAAAATACCAAAACTTATAAAACAAATTACATAAACCAAATAAACTCATCTCAAAATGAAAAATTCTGTTGCTAATTAAAGTGGTTCCCTCTTGAACGATGCTGAATCCTTCCAGTTTCCAAAGAAAATTACCAAATTTTTAAAAAACAAGTAACAAAGATAGTGGGTAGACATATACTAGATATCCCAAACATTGTAAGTTATTAAAACATGAGGACTTTGAGACACCCTGTATAGTATTACTAGTAAAACATGTGAAAAAGTAGGCTACTCAGCTCCTAATAGATATGTATTGTTTTGACTTTTTAAA
Source organism: Notamacropus eugenii (assembly GCF_028372415.1). Lineage (NCBI taxonomy): Eukaryota > Metazoa > Chordata > Mammalia > Diprotodontia > Macropodidae > Notamacropus > Notamacropus eugenii. The sequence continues at coordinate 125,732,115 of NC_092876.1, forward strand.
TAAGTACAAAGTTGGAAAATTTGTATACCAGTTTAATCAATGAACATTTATGCAGAAGTAGAATACAGTAAATTATTCATCACTACCAAATAGACTTTGATAAGTTGGGAGGATTAAATAGATTACAGACTGTCCCAGTACAAAGCAACCAGTTAATTGCAGACAGGAATTTTGAGGGGTTTTTGCCTCTATAGACTCAGTACCTTACACATAGTAGATATTTAATAAAAATATCTTTTGGGTTAGGTGGCAAAAGGCCACCCAGAATCTCCAACAGGGTGGAGACATTGCTTTATAAGAGTCCGAATGATCTCTTAGGAATGTGTAATCTGCAGAAGAGAAGGTTTAGGAGGAACATAATGGCTCTAATCGAACATTCAAAAAGTCTAGTATGTAGACAAGGAACTCAGAGCAGTGAGTAGATGTTTGGTGCTTAATCCAGACTTAATGTCAGGAAAAAGTTCCTAACTTGTGCAGAAATAGAACAGGCTGCCTATAGAGGAGATTCCTCTTCCCTAAAGCTCTTCAGGCACAGTCTGAATAATTATGTGCTAGATGTAGTGTGGAGAGCATTTTAAATGATTTTTTAAAAAGTTAACATTTTATAAACCCACACTCAAAACACTGGAAATGAATTCAATTAAAATTTCCAGGAAGATTGCAAAATTTGATAGCAAAAACAAAGATCAGTTTGGCTCTGTACTTCACACTATATACCACAGTACACTTGACCTGATTCAACAACAGTCTTAAATAATTTTTAACAGTTTTCTTAAATGGAGAAAAAATTATAGCTATTATGGAAAAAAGCCCAACAAGTAGAAGAAATTATATGATGATAAAAATAATTTGACTTAACTAATAAAAAATAAAAATGAAGAAAATATTTATATTATAGAGAATGTTTAACAACCAATCTTTGACAGAAATATTTGTAAATTTATGTGACTTTACACATCACCCACAAGAATAGTGGTCAAATGACAACAATAGAACATTTACAAAATACATATGAAGAGGTGCTCAAATACACTAATTAGAGAGGTACACATTATTTGATCTTAAGACATTACCAGAATGATAAAAATCCAGTGGAGTTGGAACTGTGGAGGTTACTAAGTTTATGGTGGGGCTGAGAACCAGGTACAAACATATTTTAGAGCAGTATGGCAAAATGCGTTGAGTCATAAAACCATTATATAAAATTTTGTTGCTTCAACTTTATAGTAAAGACTTCTTTAAAAACAGCCACCTCTCTGTATGAAAATAGTCATAACTGCTCTATTTGTATTAGCCAAAAAGGGAGAATAATCCATATGCCAAACAATTAAAAAGTGACTGAGCAAATTATAGTATGTCAGTATAATGGAATATTTATGATGCTTTGAAAAATATAAGTATGACATAAGGAAATATAAAGATACTTATGAAATATTAGAAAACAAAATTGGTAGAATTTCAACTGTATTTTTATTGAATGCAACAATGTAGAAAGAAAAGACATATCAGAGGTGAAAGATAGGAACCTGTAATACACATCAAAATAGTCATATCTTTGATAGCAGCAAAGAAATGAACACTTATCCATTGATTGGGGAATGATTTGTTCAATTGTGGTATAAGAATGGGATGAAATACTATATACCCTTTCTAAAGTTATCCGTGATCTCTCAGTTGCCAAATCTTAAGACTTTCTCAGTTTTCATCTATTTCAGCCTCTGGAGTATGTGTAACTCTTCACCAGACCACCCTTTTCCAACTGGATATTTTATTGTCTTTGAGCTCTTGTGTCACTGCTCTTGTTTAATGATGATGAAGATGATGATGATAGCAATAATCATAACTACCATTTATATAGCACTTTATAAATATTTTCCCCAGTTACATGTTAAAAATAATTTTTAACATTCTTTTTTTGTTGAGTTCCGATTTCCTCCCTTCTTTCCCTCTTGCCTCCCTGAGACGATAAATAATCTGATATAGGTTATACATGTATGATCATGTAAAACGTTTCCAGTTATTTTGTACAAGAAGACTCAGATGAAAAAGAATAAAGGGAAAAGCATGCTTCAGTCTGTATTCAGTCAATATCAGTTCTTTCTCTGGATACAGATAACATGTTTCATGAGTCTTTTGGGATTCTCTTGGATCATTTATATTGCTGAGAACAGCTGAGTCATTTAATTCTTCATAGTACATATTGCTGTTACTGTGTATAAGTTCTCCTGGTTCTGCTCACTTCACTCTGCACCAGTTCATGTAAGTCTTTCCAGGTTTTTCTGAAATCATCCTGCCTTGTCATTTCTTTTAGCACAATAAAATTCCATCACAATCATATACCACAACTTGTTCATCCATTTCCCAATTGATAAGCATCCCCTCTATTTCCAGTTTATGTATTACTTTAAGATTTGCAAAGCACTTTGCAAATATGAACTCATTTTATCCTTACAGTAGCCCTGAGAGATAGATGAATGATTAACCTGATTTTATAGATGAGGAAAATAAGGCAGACAATCATTAAATGACTTGTCTGGGGTCACACTAAGAGTAAATGCTTGAGGCAGGTTGTGAACTCAGATCTTCCGATTTCCAGATTCAATGTTCTGGCCACTTCTCCTGTCGTTTAGACCATTCTTAGTGTCCTTTGTTGATTCATAATTCATGTAATGTCCCCTTACTGTAAGTACGCTGCAAGGTTCCTTCCTGGGTTTGTTTCTGTTCTTTCTTTACACTCTCACTTAGTGATTTTATTGTCTCCCTTAGGTTTAATTGTTATCTCTATGCAGATTTCCAGATCTACATTTACAAGCCTGGTCACTCCTAAACTGCAGTTACACATCTCCAATTGCATATTGTTTATTTCAAAATCTGCCATTCCCTAAGTATCTCAGACTCTGCAGATCAAAATTGAACTCACTGTCTTCTCACCCCCAACCCATCTCTGTTTGAAATTTCCTTATTTTTCTGGAAGACGCCACTATTGCCCAGTCACCAAGGTTTGCAGCCTCAGCATTATCTTTGATTTCACGTTCTCCTTAATCCCACCTATCCAGTCACTTGCCAGTTCTTCTCATTTCTGTCTCCATAGTATTTCCCACAAGGCCAGCAACCTAGTAAGTATTTTTCTCACCTGGATAGTTGCAGTAACTCCCAAATGTTCACCCTGCCATAAGCCTTTCTCATCACCAATCCATCTTCCATGTGACTACTCAAGTGTTTATCCAAAAGTGTAGGTTTGACCATGATACTCCTTTTATCCACTAAGATCCTTTAGAGTCCAATATAAGCTCCTCTTTTTAGCTTTTAAAATTCTTCACAACATGGTCTCAATCCATTTTCTAACCTTATTATACATGACTACAGTATATTTGCTGTAGTCTTTAGTCCTTTTTAATGCTCCTTACATGTATTTCTTCTCTCGTCTCCATTCCCATGTACTGACTGTACCCCATGGCTGAAATGCACACCTCCTCACCTCTGCTTCTTAGAAATTCTTCCTTTTTTCAGCATTCTACTCAAGTACAACCTTCCACATGAAGATTTTTCTTATACCTCAGCTGCTAGTGTATCCCAAACTATTACACCCACTTATATATGTGCACCTACATATATATATATATATATATATATATATATATATATATATATATATATATATATATATATATATATATATACATCCACACTGTCTCCTCCTCCAGTAGAATGTAAGCTCCCTAAATGCAGGTACTGTTTCATGGTTATCTTTTGTATCCACAGTGCCTGGCACAAAGACAACTCATAAATGTCCGTTAGTTGATTGATTAACATCCTTACTCCCTTAGGGCAGGGACTCTCTTTTTCTTTTGTATCCCCACGAATTAGTATGGGGCCTGGCACATAGCAGGCACTTAATAAATGCTTACTGATTGAGTGACATTAACCTATTTTAATTCTGTGAAAGTTGTTTGTGTGTATATATGTAGTTTATAAATCATACTTTATTATTGAGAATTTATAATTAGAAGAGACTGTGTCTTAGTGTTTAAATTTTCTTTTAGCTCTGGCTTGTGATCCTCATAATGTAAAATTCTACCTGTGAAAGCTCCCTTGGCCAGGCCAGGCAGGCCATCCAATGATGTATAACTTGTGTTTAGGGTGTGGGGGAGAAGCTTGTCCTCTGTTATTCTAAACAAATGGGAGCCTCTTTACTGTGCCACATCAATGGAAAAACAAAATCAATAAGCCAGATCAGTTGAGCCACTTGAAAGCACAGCCATGACATGTCAAATCTGGGCTATGGTCACTGCAGCCCTGGCCTAGCCACTCATTGACTCCTAGGGAATGGGGCAAAGTTGCTTCCCCTTGTAAGACCTGCATTTTCTCTTCAAACCTTTAAGGGTTTGAGCTTGATGACCTGCAAAGTTCCTGCAAGCTCAGAGATTCCATCCTCTGGTCAGTGCCATCCATTTATTAATTCACCATCTGGTGTTAGATAACAAATCTTGCAGTATTGTGTGTGACTAAGGATCTTTAGTGCTTCTGAATGGTACGTGAACCCTCTGTTTGTAACATGATTGCATGTATAAACCTGGTGCTTTTTAATAAAAATATTAACTTTATAAAAAGACAATAATTGACTTTTCTGTCATTTCATTTCTTTACGTCTTTTCTGCTTTATTCTGATTAAATTCTGGCTCAGTTCTTGATTTATCTTTTGCCATGAAATAATTCGGCACTTCTGAAAACCTTTACTTTGGTAAATTGTTTGGATTGAGCTTTCCTTGGGAAGTAGAGGCAGTATTTGATGGTAGAATCAGCTCGATCAAACAGTTGATTTGCATTGAAAATGCTAAACTCATTCTTTTAAATCATTATGCCAGCTCTACTCTTGACACAATCTTGAGTCTCTGATTTTATGATTGCATCAAGATGGTAATTTTATTTCTACCCCAAACCTTGGCAGGCTTCCTTATTTGGTGTAAGGATATTCCAGCCAACATTATTTTACAGAAACATTGTTGTTAAATATTCTCACCAAACTTTACTCTAAAAGTATGATATGATATCATCTAATTGATCATTAAACATAGTTTCTCTGAAGCTATCTGCTGTGTTAGTTCCTGGGGTAAGGTGGTTGGAAGTGGGGCTACCTGTTGTCTTATTTGGCACAGGTGTCTCTCAGGGTCTCTCAGCTCTGCCACTTTTTCACCCATGTTGACCTTAGGTCTCAGGCAAAAATACTTAACATCTCTACTCCTCAGCTGCCTCATCTGTAAAATAAGGGAATTGAGTCAGATGATCTCTCAAGTCTCTAAATCTATAATTCTGCAAACAAAATTGGAGCATGAACTTATATTTTTTCTACCACATTCAGTGTTAAGTGCATGGTTCTCTGTACCTGTAAAAGGGCTAATCCTGTCCGCTGTGTTCTTCCAGGTAAGTTGCTGTGCTGGTGGTATTCCATACACTGTCACTGTGTTCTAAAGGGGAAGCATCATTGTTACAGTAGCAATGAGTACTGACAGTCCCCTATAACATAAAATGTCAACAACTAGATTGTTTACTTTGCCTGTTGTTCCTATGACTCCTGTAAAATAAATAGAAAACATAATAGTGATTAAAATCAGTTCAGTAATAAGTTTCTTAAGGAGGAATGATGTTTGGAAATATTTCTTTTGGTGCTGTTTTGTAACGTGCTTCTATGCTATATTCTTGTAATTCATAAATAGACTTGAAAATGGTAACTGAGTTGTGCACATTATGTCTGTCCCCATCTGTTGTGTTTTGAAATACTAATACTTTTGGAATTATACGAAGTTTAAAATAGAAATATAAACCTTCCCATATAGTTTTTGTCTGATATATACCTGGTCTGTTTCAGAGTTCTGTCTAGTAAATTTTGTCATTTATTTCCACTGACAGAAGAGCCAAGATTTTCTCAGGGGAAAGAGAATAACTTCAAAGTGAGATGTGTGCTAAGACTTGTGAGAACCATAAAAGCCTCTGTGTAATTAACCTTTATCTGTTTTTGTAGAGGAGGAATTAAAATCGAAAGATGAGAAAGTGAAAGTGGAGGAACCAGCAAAAGAATCAGAAAAACTTCCTGTACCCACTACCCTGGAAGAGAATCCTGTGAAGATTGAGAAACCAGAAGAAAAGGAACTTGTGAAAACTCCAGTCATAGTAAAGCTAGAGAAACCTTCGTTAGAGAATGAGGAGAAAAAGATCCCCAAAGAAGAAAGTGATTCCTTCAAGGAGAATGTTAAACCTATTAAAGTGGAGGTAAAGGAATGCAAAGTAGAACCAAAAGATCTTAAAAGTAGCACCGAGAAAATGGCTATTCACGAGCCTGAGCGATTAGAGATTGGCATTAAGCCTTCTCCAGAAATTATGGAGAAATCAACTGAAGAAACTGAAAAATTAAAAAATGACCAGCAAGCAAAGATACCCTTGAAAAAACGTGAGATTAAATTGACTGATGATTTTGATAGCCCAGTCAAGGGCCCTTTGTGTAAATCAGTGACTCCCACAAAAGATGCGTTGAAAGAGGAGGTGAAACCTGAGGAGGAGATTTGTAAGAGAATTCCCACAATCATGGCTTTGTGTCCTGAGGGGAAACAGCTAGTCAATGGAGAAGTTAGTGGTGAAAAAAACACTCCAAGGAATAAGACAGAGCAACTAGAAACCAAGCTGTACAGTATAAAAGAAGGGGGTAGTCATCTGTCCAAGGAGAAAAATGGCTTGGTGGTAGACAATGGGGCAGAATCCTTGATGACTCTAAATAAGAGCATAAAAACAAGTGAACATGGGAAAGATGGAGAGGGCCCTACTCAGAGAGGGCAAGGACTAGAAGAACCTGGTCCTCCAGAAACTGAAAAAAATCTTGAGGATACTTCAGAGATGGCAGAGGATCTTTCTTTGAAAACAGCTTCTTCCACCACTGACGCTTGTGCCAAGAAAGTTGAAGAGAAGTCCTCAGCCAAAAATAAGAAGGACAAACGGCCTCCACTCCTAGAATGTCTAGAAAAGTTAGAGAAGTCCAAGAAGACCATTTTTGAGAAGGACACATCAAAACTGAGTCCCATACCTGAGGAGATTGCAAAGAGCATTGTAGATCTAGAGAAGACACCATACTCTTCAGAGGTGACCGAGATCTCCCTGCCTTCAGCTACTCCTGATTTCCAAGAGAAGGCAGGCTCTGAAAAGGATGGGTTGGATTCCAAAAATACAAAGCCCAGTGAAGATAGCCATCCCTTGGAGAAAATGAACGCTGAGGTCCTCAAGGAGGAAGTGGAACTTGCCAAGGCTGGAGTTGATAAATTAGACAGTAGCCAACCTTCAAAAATAGAAGAGCCTTCAGAGACCAAGAAGGGATCCACCATACAAAAAAGTAAATTTAAATATAAATTGGTTTCTGAGGAAGAAACCACTGAAACAGAAAATAAGGAAATCACATCTGAAAGGCAGAAAGAAGGCATCAAATTAACAATCAGGATCTCTAGCAGGAAGAAAAAACCTGACTCTTCTCCAAAGGTTCTAGATACAGAAGTAAAGGAAGAGACAGAAAAGGAAGAAGAGAAAGTAACTCCTGGTCGAACTTTAAGAAGGTCACCAAGAATATCTAGACCTACAGCAAAAGTGGCTGAGATAAGAGATCAAAAAGCTGATAAAAAACGAGAGGAGGAAGAGAAAGAAGACTCAGCATCTGTCCAAAAACAGGACAAAAAGGAGAACACGAAGAAGTCTGACAAGGATGCTAATTCTAAAGTCAACAAGGTAAAACTATATACTCACTATTTTGACTCCAGAGATAGATTTGTTTTTAGTTAGAAATACTTGCATCTTTGATTTGGAATGAGAAGTGATCCTTTAAATTCAGATACCTAACTCTAGAAAATGAAGACATTCAACTTGATCTAAGCATCTTGTTCTAAATCCTTTTCTGTGAACATGGTAACTTGAGTGTCTTTTTTTAGGCATCCTCAGAATGATACCAGGTCTCATGTCATATAATGTTTGCCTCATTTCAAAATTTAAAATTTTAATTTACTCTTGAAGCCAGGATTTCTTCCAGCTTTTGTTGTTCAGTGATTTAAAACACTAATTGCTGTAGCAAATAGTTTAGATGTGCTCCCTCAAAATTTGTTACTAATAGAATTTGATAGTCTGCTTGGAAATACTGGTTTTTATTTTAGAGTCTTTTCTGCATTTTTACACATTCATCCTGTTTATAAAGTAGCAGAAAGACATGTTTTCTTTGTCTTCTTTCCTTTGTTACATTGGCATAAGGAACATAAAAGTAACTCACAAAACAAAAATGTTGTTTTCTTTCTGTTAGAATTTTTTGCACTATCCTAGTAGATCTACAGTGTAGAATATGTAATATAAGATTTACAGAATGTATGCATCAAATTGACTATTTTGTTTTCTGTTCTGTCAATAAACAGAACTTTTAAATGTCTTTAAATATCATGAACTTTGTTATATGACAGTTGGTTAAAGGGAATTGGAGGTAATTTGCCTAGAGAAAAAGTCTTAGGAGGAACATAATCACTGTCTTTAAATATTTGAATGGCAGTCTTGTGGAAGAGGGAGTAGACTCTAGAAAGCTGTTGTATTTGTCCTTTGTTCTCGAAGAGGACCATCACATCATGATGATGACATAACTTGTAATTGACTTTGATTTGAGTGAGGGAGGGTGTTGTGCAAGGTCACCAACCTCACTTTCTTCTCCTGAGCCATCTGGGTCCAATGGCCTGATATTCATCAGGTGGAGTGGAGATGGCCCAGGATGCAGTGTGAGACCCTGGCCCTTTTAGGCTAGTCTGTGGTTCTCTAGCCACTCTCCAGAAAGCAAAACTAGGTCAGAATACAGAGAAATGTAAATTACTTTGAGATAGATTTTAGCTCACACTAAAGAAAAATTATCTAATCATCTGTTAAATAAACATTTGTAAAGCACCTAATATGTGCAAAGTGCTGATTGCCCCAGGTCTCCTTTCTTGAGAATGAGTTCCCTGTGATAAGAAATACACAAATAGATGTTAGATGATTCCTTTTCTGTTATTCTGTGAAGTGCATACATGCCTCAGGTAGAGTAGGAGTAGATGACTTTTGGAGTTTCATAAAACTCTGCAATTCTAGAATTTACTTCTATCTTAATTTAGATTTTTAAATTACCTTTAATTTCTAATTAGAATATTTTTATAACAACAGTTTGTAAGAGATAGTGATCCATACTTAGTGTAATAAACATACTCCCACTTTTTATTTTATCCTAGATGAAATCCAAGAACAAAGTCAGGTGGACGGGTTCTCGAACACGTGGTCGATGGAAGTATTCTAGCAATGATGAAAGTGAAGAATCTGAAAGTGAAAAATCATCTGCAGAGTCAGAGGAGGAGGAAGAAAAGGAAACTGAGGAAGCTGTGCCAGCAGATGATGATGAACCATGCAAGAAATGTGGCCTTCCTAATCATCCTGAGCTAGTATGTCCCTAATATAAATTCATCCTTTCAAATCCATGGATTGCAATAACTGTCACTGAGCATCCTATTTGTAGCATATGAATTATGTATTTCTTACTTTTCTGTCTTTTCTAATCCCTTTGTTCCAAATGGTTTAAGGAGGTATAAAAAGAACTTTTAAAAAGTGTCTGTGGGGCAGCTAGGTGGTGCAGTGGATAGTGTGTGGGTCCTGGAGTTAGGAGGACCTGAGTTCAAATCTGGCCTCAGACATTTGACACTTAAACTAGCTGTGTGACCCTGGGCAAGTCACTTAACCCCAATTACCTTGCCAACAGCAGCAACAAAACAATGTCTGTTAAGTCCTATCCTGACTGAAGTGAGAAAACATTGAAGGGAACAGGAACAAAACGCCTTCCTGGAAGCTACTGTCTCATCTAATCCTTATAACAGCCCTATGAGGGAAACAGGGATAGTGATTACTAACTCAGTTCTCTGGGCCTCAACTTTCTTTTTTGTTTAATAAAGGGATTCAACTAGATAAATGATTTTTCAGCTTTCCTTCAACTCTAAAAATCCTATGATCCTGTTTTCCCCATTTTAAAATCACAGAATCTGAGGGTCAGGGAAATTAGGTGACATGTCCAGTCATGTAGATGGTAAGTAATAGAGCCAGCAGAAGAAACCCAAGGAGTCTTAGTCCAATAGACCACCCTGTTCTACTAGACTGTGATGGGTCATAGCATATATTGAAGTTTCCAGAACCAAGAATGAGAAGGGAATTTATAGAATTATAAATCATTCCTTGAAATCATGATGCCTATGATCACCATTCTAAAAGTTCTTTAATAATAAATAATAGCCTCTCTGGCATATGTAAACCATGTTTGAAGTTTAAGGCTTGATTGAATCACAGGAGCATGCTCATTCTTGTTGTCTTCAAATAAGCACCTTAAATAGTAGGCAGCATAAAAATAGTGAAATAATGCAATATGCTCAGAAGAATAGTGGAGAATAGTGGTTGACTTTTATGACCTTTTTTTTTTTGGCTGCTGAACTTACTTTTTCAAAGTGAATGGCCAGTCAGGAGAACTAGAAAGTAATATCTGATTTGTTTGTCTGCCACGAGAGAAATTCTTAAGTATCTGGTGAAGAAGCCTTCCTTTTGCGAGATAGAGAGTCATATAGTTTTGACTAGAGTTTAGAATACTTGAATGGTAAGATTAGTTAAGGTAAGGTGATGCCAGCTTGTCAGAGGATTTGGAGACTGCTCTGAAGAGATTGAATTTATTTGCTGTAAGACATTGATGGATTTTGAGCAAAAGAATGATGTAACCAGATCTGTACATTAAGAAAAATACTCAGTGGAGGAAAATTTGGATAAGGAAGAAAGAAGAGGCAGGAAGATCTGTTCTGTGGCTATCACTGTATAGTCCATGTGGAAGGTCGTAATGAGGGTCTGTGTTAGAGCAATTGGGATATAAGAGGCTATAGGGGGGATGTGTGTCTGTGTGTAAGCTATACCTAGCCATTGCATTACATTCTAGTGAATATTCTTGGGGAGGACTGTAAACTTCAAACAGTGAAGAGAGTGGCTCTAAAGCAAGATATTCTGGGATAGAATTGTGTCACATTCACAAATAGTGTACTGTTAGACAACCACAAGATTCTTCATTTATGCTCTGAAATGTAGATTCTTTGGATGCTTTTCTAAGTTTAACATGAGATCTTTATTTCAGTAATTTAAAATTAAATTGTTTGTGAGCATCAGTAATAGTAAGAAATCTGCCATGATAAGCATATAATATGTTTGAGAAATTAATATGAAAATGGATTCCAGCCTCTTTTGTCCAATGTCTGTACATCTCTGTGGTCAGTGATGAGTGGAATGGTAAAGCTAACAGCACCTTATTCTTGGCATTTTTCTGGCAAGTGCTTAACTTACCGCAGGGGAGTGTGGCTACAGCCCTGACAATAGAATCCATAAACTGCTTATACTGGGCAGGTGGTCATTGATTTAGTAAGTTTTAAGTGCTTGCCATGTTCTAGGGGTATGTACTAGAGTTCTCCCTGAAGAATAAAATCCTTGAGTGTTTGCTCCTGACACAGAGTACTTTGGACAGATGCCCTTTTTTTCTCTACACCAGGGACAAAGATGGAGAAATGTTTACAAAACAGCACCCTTATGAGTACATAATATGTATTTTAAATCTAGTAAAAATAATCTTAAGGCAATCATAGTGTGTATGTTAAAGTAGAAAGAGCTCTAAATTTGGAATCAGAGCCCCAGGTTCCACTTCCATCTCTAAAATTTACTCAGTGATCTTGGATAGGGCAGGGAATTTACACAGTTTGCTCATCTGTGAGACTAGGTTGGACTAGAGGCCCTGCTGACAATCCTCAGTGCTCAGGAGCATTTAATAAGTACTTTCTTTGTGCCTGGTGCTAGCAGTGTAAGCACATCAAAAGAAATAGTACCTAGTCATAAGGAGCTTCCAGTGAGGTTTGCAAAAGGATTTATACATGTTATCTCATTTGATCGTTGCATTCATGATGCTACCGATATAATTAGAATTAAATATGTTAACAACAATTTTAAAATGAAATTTGTCTTATAAATGATATTCCTTGTGATGAAATTTGATCAGCAAAATGGAGGACCCACAGATTGAATGTGGGTTTTACTCAAGTTTCTCTATGCTTTACATTTATCTAACATGTAATATGTTATGTAATCATCACAACTTATGAAATGTCAAAGGTAGATAAAAATCATATTATACTCTGAACTTCAGTTTTATAGATAAGTAAACTGAAGCTCAGGAAGATTTTTTTTTTTAAGTAACCTGAATTAAATTCAGCAAACATTTAGTGCCTCCTGTGAGGAAGCTACTGTTATACACTGAAAATACCTCCTAAAGGAGCTAGCTAATCACGTGATATGTGATATGTCCATAAATAAGTTTGCTATGAGAGTCAGAGTGCTGCTAGAAAAATTTGACGATGCCAATAATTGCAACAGTGTTTTACCAGTTCATAATTTAGAAGGTCATTTCCATGGTGAGTACTCAGTAGAAAAGCTTCAGGATGGTGATTTAATTTTGCATCAAGATAAACAACTTACAAAATAAATGAAGTCAGTGCCTTTAGTGCTCATTAGGGATCAATCATTACTTGCCTGCCGTGAGTAGTTTCTTGCAAGTTTGTCCTACATTGACTATTCTAACTTCCCCTTAAAAAGATATCAGGAAATTGAGCATCTCTTGGACACACACTGATTGAAGGGGTTAGTGAATGGCAGAGGTAGGTCTAGAAATCCATTCTTCTCTTTCCTATTCAGTGCTCTCAGCTAAACCACATTGCCTCTGAAATGAATCATTCACAACAATTTTTCATTCACAACAACACATTTTCCTATAAAAACAGTGTTACAAGTAGTACTTCACATCCCAGGCCTATACTCCTGTAATGCAAAGCCTATAATGCCAAACAGCGTACCTAAAAGAACCATTGTAGTCTATAGTGGAAAGCACATGTGATATACCCCATCTGAAAAATGGAGATGATACTTTGCTTATTTCACAGGCTGGAGGGAGGAAATACTGTAGAAAGCTTAAGGTACTGCATAATTGTGAGCTATTATTGTTATGAACATTAATCATTTTTATAAATCAGGACCCTGGAAGCATAGATTGGGAAAGGGATTTGGAGGAGGACCAAGAAGAGATTTTCCTACTCTTTTCCAGGGAATGAGGCTGGCCTAACGGAAAAATTTTAAGTAAATTTTATCATCTTCCTTTCACTCACATTTATCACTTGCCTCCAAACACATCTGTCTCCAGTTTTTACAGGCACTCAAGCTGGATGCTTAACCTGAGTCTGAAGACTTGGATTTGCATGAGGTTTCTCCTGTCACATTAACACTCTGAACCTCTTTCCTCATTTTAAAACTAGTAAATTGTAATGTTTGGATTATTGTCTGAAAGTGTTTTATAAACTGTAGGACTCTATAAATATGAGCATTATAGCCAACCTGAGATTTGAGGGAATATAAAGATTCTGAAAGACTTTGAAAAGTATGGAGAAAGAGTACTGTGGTGAAAAACAGTAGTGAGGGCCAAGCTATTTCGATTGAAGTCCTTGTTCTATCACTAACTTGTTATATAACCCTGGCCAAGTCTCAGTTTCGTTGTATGTAAAAAATTAGGAGTACAGGGAAATTCAGATCTCAGAGGTTCCTACAAGCTATAGCTTTTTTCTAGATTATTTTCTAAAAATGGAAAATTTTAATCTTTCCCATAGAATTAGGGTAACATTAATCTCTTTTTTATTTACAGATTCTTTTGTGTGACTCATGTGACGGTGGATACCATACAGCTTGCCTTCGACCACCTTTGATGATAATTCCTGATGGAGAGTGGTTTTGTCCCCCTTGCCAACATGTATGATGACCTTTGTTTATACTTACTATATATTCAGTGTTTTTAGATTTAAATTAATAATATATGGCATTTCTGTGGCATCTTTTATCCTCAGAGTAATCTGTAAACACTATTTGTGGCTTGTATAGATTTCTATACTGACAGAAACTGATGAATTATCAAAAGTTATAATAGCATCCCTTAAGAAGCTATTTTTTTCTGAAGCAGCCCTCTCACTCTCCCTGCCCCATTCCTCTTCATTTATATATAACTCTTAATTTTGGCTTTATTTTGATTTGTATTTGCCTCAGACCTACATACCTGCTCCAACTTTAAATTCTCCTTTTGTTTTCTACTTTTGCTTGCAAACAATATTTTAGTGGATTTTTGTTGTTGTTGTTATTGTTCTAGGAGAGATAAAAAGGTCACTTCTCTTAGGTATTCAAATGAATTCCTTTGCTGTACTGAAGGGATGAGATACAAGATTTCATGTGGAGTCTCTTTTATTCTACCTCTCACCAAATATAATAGACTTGATATCCTGGCTTTGTTTTACAAATGCATGAACTTTTTTATATTACTCAGTGAAGTAAAGTTGCCACATCCCAGGCACATCTTTATCTGTTCAGTATGGATCAGTTCTGTTTTAGCTTAGTATCCAATTTTCTCTTTGTTTTTCTTCCTTTTATCTCCATTTATGCATATGTTGGCCAGATACTGCTCCAGGATGAATCTTTGCCAACAGTGTGTAAGAAGTATGGGTCCCTGCATAACTGATCATTACTTATTATCCTCCAGAGTGCTTCACTTTGGAGAATTAGAACTTCTTTTGGGTTCATTTTAGTTTATCTGTCCCAGCATTTCACTTAGTCTCATGTAACATGCAGCCCTCCTTTGTCATTAACATCAGTTAACTTAGAAATAATAGATTATTTGGCGAAAATGTTTTCCTTGTATAAAAAATTGAGACCTTATCCATTTTTCCTTACAGAAACTTCTCTGTGAGAAGCTAGAGGAGCAGTTGCAGGATTTGGATGTTGCCTTGAAAAAGAAGGAGCGTGCTGAGCGAAGGTACTAAAGGTTGTATAGGGCTGTTCACATTGATTCATCTTGCAGAGGTTCAAATCAACTAGCCAAGTGTTTCTTGATGGTCCATTATACATCCAACAATGTGTGTGTAGGGTAAAGGAGAATATAAATCTTACCTATCTTTAACAATTTTGAAGGAGCTACCCTACTGGCATGAGGATGAATAAATGATTGAATATATATGTAACCTCCAAATAGAGGACCTAAACTGAGATTCTTTGAAAAATAAAAATATAACCACATAATAATTAAGTCAAGTTAACTGTGATGCCACACGAATGCATAGAAGTGGCTGTAGAGGTTGTCCAGTAGAATATAGGCTTTTGCATATTTTTGACAGACTAGAAAAGTGCCAGGTCCAGCCATGGCAGTGGGCTGTTTCTTAGCTATGTACAGAGAAGCATATCACCAATAGGTTGATTGCTTGGTGAGGAATTCTTTGGATAGGGCAACCCATGAAACAAAAATAGAAAATGACCCCCAGTCCTTCTATTTGTGCTTTTTTAATGATAGTAGCAGAGCATTAGAAAACAGGGTAGTGGATACTAAGAACTACATACTCTTTAGGTCATTGATAAACTTCACTGTTCTTATTAAATATAAGGTCCAGTGATTATTGTATAGTCATAATGTAAGAGCTGGGACTCTTAACCTTAATAGTGTGTCATGAAACCCTTGAACAGTCTGGTGAAGCTTGTGTATCCCTTCTCAGAATGATATTTTTAAAGATATACAATAAAGTACATAGGACTGAAGAAAACCAATTCTATTGAAATACAGGTAGAAAAGATTTAAATATCCAAGTTCATAGACTTCAGAATAAGAATTCCTCTACCAGGTGATCATAATCTTATCAATTTTGAGATGTGCTCAACAAAACCAGAATTCAAAAGGAAGTTAAATCTAAATGGAAGGACACCTCCAGCTTCTCCTTGGAAAGGCAAAGAAAGGAGGAAACAGTGATTTTTAGTATGCATCCAAAGTCAACAAGAAATACAAATTTATTGGGTATTTTGTTCTTTCATATTGCATATAGTATTCATGAAAAGTATTTTCAGTCAAACTAGCATGCAAATAGTTGTGTTGGGTTGTGGTGTTCGTCCTTCCTTGCCAAAGAAGACCACACCATCAGGGAAATGATGACCTGACTTACGCTTGACTTTGTTTTGAGTGAGGGAGGCCCGTGCAGGTCACCAGCCTCACTTCTCCCCCCTCACCAGCCTCACTTCTCCCCCAGAGCCATCTGAATCCAGTGACCAGATATTCATCAGCATGACTGGAGATGGCCCAGGATGCACTGGGAGACCTTGAGCCCTTTAGGCCAAGGTCTTTGCAGGTACTGACTTAGGGTGAGGCAACGCCCATTCATTGAATAGGCCTATTTAAAAGAAGTAGCCAGGGCATTCATGGCCCCTTTAATGAGGCCAAGAAAAAGAAAAACTTCAGGCTGGGAGTGAAACAGCAACAGTTACTATTGATAATCACTCTAAAGCTAGAAGGGTCCAGAAGAGCCCTTAGGCAGGGCCCCATTGGCTTCCAAATTTCAGAGTGAAGTAGGTTAAGGTTTTGGGACAGGACAGGGGAAAGGAAAGGGAAGAGTTATTTTATGGGCTGATGTTTATGGGCTAATGTCCATTGCAGTGGATGAAGAAGTTGAGAAATTATGCAAGGAACTTTATAAACCCTAAATTAATTAAATTAATATTGTTGACTTGAAAACTTGGTTAAGAAAAGGCAACAGGCTAATTGCATACATTTTATGATTTAATTAATTAATCAATTCCCTATTAAAGACAACAGTAACATAATGCATTATGGAGCCAGAAATGTTCTGGCTACCCAGTGCAGAAGTCTTCTGGCTTATATACATTTTGCCGTGAGAAAGGAGCTCTCCTAGTTGAACAAATCATAAATTTAGTGAGACAAGACAATTAACAAAGCAATGTTGGTCAGGCCTTGGGATTCCAGCTGGGTAAACATATGTCTCGGTGATAGAGAAGGAAGTCCCACCACTCGTAAGTGGCAGGCTTCCTGTCCTAAACAGATAACTGACATAGGAAAGGGTAAACAAAGTTCAATAAAGTCCCATTATTCAAGATAGTGTCTTAGGTTAAAGGTCTCTTAAGGAATGTAGAGTCAGCCTTGGCTGGCTTTGTTGACATAGGAAGAGGCATTCTCTGAGTTTGCTTCAGAGAGAACAAAGAGATTATTCCAAAATTTTATATTAAACATTATCAATATATAGTACGATGCTTCATGACTCCAATGTGAAGTTGGGCATAGGTGAGGACAGCAAAAACTATATTGGAAAGTTTGGTCAAGGAGTTGTTAATGAGAGAGACCTGAGACCTGTAAACTTAGAGATATAAGCTCATACTTGTACAGTTATGAACATTTGAAAAATAATCAGAAGGCACTGGAAATGTTGCACAGGAAGGAGCATGAAAAGAAATGAATTGTATTTTACCATCGTTACTGATGTGGGAGTCATTTTTAGTCAACTGTACATCACACATTTGTTAGAGCAAAGATCAACATCGATAACAAAACTAGAAGAAAGAATGAAAATGAGAAAAAAGATCTAACCTGGTCTAATATATTATTGACCAAGATAAATCAACTTTCAAAATGAAAAGACTACAAAACCTAAAAATTTTGTTAGAAAGGACTTGACTTAGAATGACAGCCAAGGACAACACTAGTTCAAAATATAAACTCATTTATGAATTCTAAGGGAGAAAGCTAGTGGAATATTGTGAGCCTAATACAACAGTGAGAAACAATGGAGACAAGAGCTAGGTTAAAGATAGCAAAATCCACCTGAGAATATTGAAAGATGAGAATGGAAGGACAACAAACAGACAAAAAATGGGAAAGATGTGTATTTTCACCATCAAGCACAATGGAGCTACCACATTTGGATTCCAACATCATAGTCCCAGATGTGCTTCTAGTAGAAGTGGAATTGAAGAAAACAAATATGGGAAAAGCTGAACCAAGGAGGCCATGCTGGAGATTATACAATTGTGGTGATATTGAATGATAGATTCTTGAACATTCTAAAGGGAGAATATGCCAGTGGTATGGAAACTGAACACATAAGAGCTTCTGTCTGCAAGAAAAAATATCTCAAGACATTACCATTACCCCCCCCCCCCCAGAAAAGGACAACTAAGAGTATGTTAATAATTACTGACCAATATATCTGTTTTCCTATCTGTATATTATTTTGAGAATAATCCACAAGTGTCAGGAGTGTTGTTGATGAAGGCATTAGAAGAGCTTAGGCAGACTTTCATAGGATATAAGATCCCACCATGCTAACCATTGACTAAAACAGTATTTACTCAATAGAGGGAGAGAAACACCTTAAAGGCTGACTTTTAAAAGAAAAGGTAATCATATTCAACAAACCTTTGATTATTAATATTAAATGAGGCATAAAACTGGAATTAGCCACTTTCCTGCATCAAGTACAGAGTTGCAGTTTGACTTCCTGCTTCATCACCCACCTGAAATTCCTCTGCCAAGTTACCAGTGAGCTCTTAATCACCAAATCCAATAGTTTTAGTTCTCATTCTTCAACTTTGCAGAATGAGACATTGATGACCACTGTCTCCTATATACAGTTATCCCTTCTGCATTTCAACTTTCCCCATCATGGTTTTCAATATGTTTCAAATTGGCATAAGAAATTAAATGGGAATTTTTAGGGACTTTTGTGTAAGCCACAGATAACATGTGAAGGTCAGCAGGTGACAGAAAAAAGATAACTCAAAAGTGCATAAAATATATATAGTATTGTATAATATCAATGTTATTTTATCTTTTAATACCATAATAATTAAGATTTCTTCTCTGGTAAAAAGGGAGGGCCCAAAAATTTTATGTAGATTTTCCAGATGGCAGAGGCACTGCCTGTAGCCCCTTGCGATTGTGGATAGGGTAACTGTACTTGTTGGTCCTTGAGGACAAGCCTGTTTTGGTTCTTCTTTCATCTCTTCTCAGTCTCATTTGGTAGCTCATCACATCATGCTTAAAAAGTGATTGTACCTGTAGTTTCTGTTCCTGTCCTAGTCTCCCATTTTAGTCCTGTATCACCACTTGCTCATTTTAGGCATTTCAAACTGGATGTCCTGGGGACACAGAGCTTATCCTTTTTTACCTTCCCACTTACAAACTCTGGTATTTGTGCAAGGTACCTCCGTTTCTCCAGTCTCCCAGGTCTGCAGTTTCAGTACCACCTTCCTCCGCTCCTCACCCTCCTCCAGTCAGTCATTAAGCATAACTCCTACAGTGCTACAGGCTTTGTGCTACAGCTTGTAAGTGTTTAAGGTGGGGTTCAAGCATAGTTCAGCCAGAGATTATGTAAAATGTGACAGGAAGATCCATGCACGTGAGGCCTATGCATGTCGTGACACGTAATTGAGGACGTAAATGAGAAGTGATATAAATGAGGTGATGTGGTGGTAATTTGCTGAGAGTAACACTGTTCATCCTTGCTCTGTTGGAATCCTCATGATGTCAAGATAACTACAGCAAAACGCTTGGCACCTATGGTCAAATTAAATTTGTTGGAGAACATGGGTGAAATTCAGTGAGAGTGAACATCCATTATATAAGGATTATATCATTGGATAGGACACTAAGATCCTTTGACAAATTGAAATATAATCATGCAGATTTCTTATCTGTATTACATGTAACGAAAACATCAATTTTTAAACATTTGTTTCAATTCAAATAATGATGTTTTGTTAATTTTTGTCATAACTTTCTAAATGTTGCTTTTGTTGGCATGGTTTGACTAAAAGGTAATCATAGGCCATATTTATGCTTTATGTAAGCCAGATGTAGGGAGAGAGAGCAACTTATATTCAGACCATGTCTTGCCAAAGTGAAGCTGTTTTATTTTACAGGGAAATGACATGTACTGTAGCCTGTGGATTTGTTATTGGGCCCCATCTTTCACCTTGACGTCTTAGAGTTGATTTACTCCTACGTAGTTATATTGTTGCTTTCCTTATAATCTTTAATTGGACCCGGGGAGGAATCATCCATTTAGGGTACAACTTTAGGGAAAGTTTCTGTTGTACGAGCTGTTTTTTCAGTGTAGCTTACACTGTCTTTCTGCAGTGATAAAGCTGATCCCATACATTGAATATTTATGCCTGGAAAATGGGTGTGCAAATAAATGCTTATTGCATCTTTAAAGTCCACATACATATTACTGACCTTCATTTAAATAAGTAGGCTTTGCCAGCAGGGGGTAGCAGAGTACATAAGATTTCTGAAGAGGTAACACTGTGAAAATTACAGGGCAGCAGGCTTGACTTCAGTAGAAGGAAGAGACTTCAAAAGATTAGATTGGTGCAGAAATGGAATGAGCGACTTCTTAAAGTAATGAGCAACTTCATTAGAAATTGTAAGATTTATAGAAGGAAGGAACACTAGTCAAACTCCCTCATTTTACACATTAGAAAACTGAGGCCAGATTTATCAAGTGACCAGTCCAAATTCACATAGGTCCTGTGGCAAAACTAGAATTTGAACTTCAGTTTTTTGACTCCACATTTAGTAATCATCATCATCCATAATAACAAGAGCTAGCATTTGTTGTGTTGACCATGTGACAGGCACTGTGCTGAATGCTTTATCGATATTGTCTCATTTGATCCTTTATCAACCCTGGGAAGTGCTGTTATTATCTCCATTTTACACTTAGAAAACTGAGGCTGACAGAAGTTAAGTGAATTTTCCAGAATTACACAGCTGGTTAGTATCTGAAGCTGGTTTGAAAGTCAGGTCTTCCTGATGCTAGACCCTGGTATGCTGTCCACTGTATCCCCTAGCTGCTTTAGTTCTTTTTACTATACTGCGGCACCTTTTCAAATAGGGGCTGGATGACCAATTGTATGGACAGTTGTAAAATTGATGTGTGTAGGAAAAGGTGTGTGGATTCAGAGGACAAAAGTAGGACAACCACAGTTAACCCTTGATGGCTGTTGAGGTTCTTTACAATAAATTTAGAATTTCAGCAACTTTGTTTTCTCACCTTCATTAGCCTTATACCTTCACAACTTAACCTACAGGAAATAAACAGGTAATATGATATGATCAAATAAGCCATAGAGACTAGGAATTGGAAAATATTGAGACTTGTTTCAAAGCTGATGCCAACTCTCTGTGTTGACTTGGGCTAATTCTACAGGGTGTCCAAAATTCTTAGTCTTACTAAGATGTAATGCTTTCTGAGCCTTTATTCCTAATTTATAAAATGAACTGATTGGGCTAATGAATTCTAAAATCCTTCCTAATACTAGTAATTCAACGTATATCTGAATAGATATGATAGTTGAGACTGCAGACAAATTGGGATGGAAGACAATAGGACCAAGGCTTGACCCTAGAAAAATGTCTTCTTTAAGTGAAGCAGCCAGATATAGTGCCTAGAGTGCCATCTTTATAGTCAGAAAGACTGAGATCGGTCCCATGTTTTAAATGAGCAAAAAAAAAAAAAAATCAAATAGTAATCTTGATCAGCCAGTAGATAAAGATAATGTGTTGTTTATAATTTGATCTTAGTCTTTAGTATAAAGTTGAGTTTTTGTATTGTTAGGGGTTTTTTTAATTTTTTTTTTGTTAATTTTATTTATTCTCAGTGTTCTACAATCATTATCATATAATTTAGATTTTTTTTCCCCTCTCCCTGAGACGGCATACAATTTTATATAGGTTCTACACATACATTCCTATTAAATACATTTTCACTATAGTCATGCTGTGTAGGAGAATTAAAATGAATGGGAAAAAATCATATAACAAACCAAAACGTAATACACACCAAAAAAATGATCTGCTACATTCTGCGATTGAATTACATAGTTCTTTCTCTGGATGTTGAAGACATTTTGCCTTAAAAGACCATTGAGAACTTTTTTAAGTCCTTGCATTGCAATGAAGTTCCAAGTCTACCAGAAAAACCTCTCACACACTGTGGTCATTGCTGTGCACAAAGTTCTCCTGGTTCTGCTCCTTTCTCTCAGCATCAGATCATGTAAGTCTTTCCAGGCCTCTCTGAAATCTTCCTGTTCATCATTTCTTATGGCACAATAGTATTCCATTACATTCATATACCATAATTTATTCAGCTATTCCCCAATTGATGGGTATCCCCTTGATTTTCAGTTTTTGGTCACCACAAAGAGTGCCGCTATAAATAATTTTGTACATGTGGGACCCTTTCCCATTTTTATAATCTCTTGGGAATACAGTCCTAGAAGTGATATTGCTGGTTCAAAGGGTATGCGTATTTTTGTAGCCCTTTGGGCATAGTTCCAAATTGCTCTCCAGAATGGTTGGATCAGCTCATAGCTCCATGAACAATGAATTAGTGTTCCAACTCTCCCACATCCTTTCCAGTATTTTATCATCTTCCTGTTCTGTCATGTTTGCCAGTCTGATAGGTGTGATGTGGTACCTCAGAATTGTTTTGGTTTGCATCTCTCTAATCGATAGTGATTTAGAGCATTTTTTTTCATATGACCATAGATATCTTTAATTTCTTCCTCTGAAAACTGCCTATTCATGTCCTTGGACCATTTATCAATTGGGGAAGTATTGTTAGTTGTTTACACAACTCAGATAGTATTTACAAAGCTTTCTTAAGGTAATTTTGTTTTGCTTCCTCTTTTTCTTTTAAGGAAAGAGCGATTGGTATATGTGGGTATCAGTATTGAAAACATCATTCCTCCACAGGTAAGATGATATGCTTCTAATATAAAGTAAAAATACTGCTAATTTTCCTGCAAATCAATCTACCTGGAATATAGCATGAAAGTTGTTTTTTGCGTTTTTAAAAAAAAAACACTAAACATTGTTTTTAGAATCAAAATTTCAAAACTTAATAGTTATTACTGACATTTAAAAATAAGAGAACTTTATGTGCCAAAAGAACTATGTAAAATTGATATGATAATGTTTAATCATCAGTGATGGGTTGCATTTTAAACTTTTCTACATAGTTGTTTCTTTGCCAAATTAAGTTCTTTTCCAGAAAATTAGATCATAATAAGGATTCTAAATAAGATCAACTTGGGAAAAACAATTAACATTATTTGCCTGATGTATTCTGTTCATTTGGTTAATATTTATGTTACTTCAGTTATATGCCTGCATTTCTTCTCTCATCTTTGCCTAGCTTCTCTGGCTTCCTTCAAGTCCCAGCTAAAATCTCACCTTCTTATAAAAAGACTTTCTTAAAAACTAATCTGTTGGCTATTTCCAATTTATGCAGTATCCTTTGTACATAGTTGCTGGCACGTTACAAGTTTTTTGAGGGTGGGAACATCTTTTTGCCTTTGTGTGTATTCTCAGTATTTAGCATGATTCCTGGCACATAATAGGCACTTAACAAATACTTATTGACTTATTAAATGACTATTATATGTGGGGCACTGTACTGAGTACTGGAGGAGATGCAAAGTTTAGGTAAATTATGTGCTAGGGTAGCTTACAGTCTTATAGGATGATCACAATAATTCTTGATAGATACATTGCATAGATGCCAAACAAAGTATTTTCATAGATCTCAAGGGGTGAATCACAAACAACTCTGTCACTTAGTGAAGATATGACAAAGTGCCATTGGATTGGACTTTAAAAATGGATTGGAATTCAGGCAAATAGGAGAGGAAACATTCCAGGCTGAGGGAATAGTAAGAACCCTCTTATAGGCAGAAAGAGCACTGGGTTCTAAAAATAGAGTAGGTCTGCTTGAAGAAGTTTCCCAAATATACAAGAAAACAACATAAAACTGGAAAGTGAGAAAGAGGCAAAAATGTGTTGTAGACAAAGAAGTATTAAATAATATTGAGAAAGAGAGAGGATTAGATCTCCACATAAGAAGGATAATCCTGGCTGTGCTAATCAGTCAACAAGTATTAAAATTCCTGTTGTTCAAGGGCCAGGGAGACAAGTACAAAAGAAGAGACACTCTCCTCTCTAGGAGCTTATACTCTAAGGGGAGAGACAAGTCCATTGTTTCATATATGTATATACATACGTATGTGTATGTGTGTATGTGTATATATGCATACACAGGGGATTTTACTAGCCTTTTGGTGGTCTTCCTCAAGTTCTCCTGAAATTTCAAGGTACCAGTGGAATACATAACCTATACTATATTACCGAGTACTTTACTTATAAAAGTCTTTGTGAGGTAGGTAGGTAGGTACACAATTTTTGTCCTAATTTACAGATCAGGAAATTGAAACTCAGAGAATTTGAATGATATATTCCAGGGTCATACAACTTATCAAAGGTAGATATAAGTTAAATTTAACAAGTACCTACTGTGTGTGTAGCACTTGACTATTCACTAAATGGGAAGGCCCAGTGATAGATTATGTGTCTGCTTAAGTATTAGCTTGGCCTGGTTACGTTGAAAAAAGCTTATCATTCTAGACTTGACTAGGTTGATAAGTTTTATTTTATTTTTCAATTATTAAGCATTTTTTTTCTTCCTCTAATCCCCATCCCCACTGGAAAAAAGAGAAGAAAGAAAAAGTAAACTATAATAACAAATAGACAAGCAAAACAAATTCCTGTAATTTAACTATAATAACCATATCCAAAAATGTATCTCAGATATTTCTCATTCCTCTCTCTCATGAACTATTCTTCATTAACAGTTCTCTGGAAATATGGTTATTTGTTGCATCATTCAGAGTTCTTAAGTCTTTTGGAGTTGTTCATTCTTACAGCATTGATAGTATAAATTGTTATGGTTCTCATTTCACTCTATATCAGTTCATAAAATTTTTTCCTAGGTTTTTGTAAAGCTATTCATGTTTTACAACACAATCATATTCTGTTAGATTCATATAATGTAATTTGTTCAGCCATTCCTCAGTTGATAGACACCCCTTCGCTTTCTGGTTCTTTGATATTACAAAAAGAGCAGCTGTAAGTATTTTTGTGCATACAGGACTTTGCTTTGCTTTGTCTTTTTGACATAAAGGCCTGGTAGTGGCCATAGTAACCTTGGGGGCATAGTTCAAATTGCTTTCCAGAATGACCAGACCAATTCGCACAGCTCCACCAACAAGATAAACCTATTAGTAATGTGCTTTGTAGTCTATTTTCCCATAGCACTGCCAACATTTGTGCTTTTTCTCTTTGATTTAGGGCACTTTTGCATGTGGGTATAGATAATTTGCTCAGTTAGGTACATAGTGAATAGAGCGCTGGATTTGGAATCAGGTTGACTCATCTTTATGAATTCAAATCCAGCCTCAGACACTTATAAGCTAGCTGTGTGTGACCCTGGGCAAGTCACTTAATTCCATTTACCTTAGTTTCCTCATCTGTAAAATGAGATGGAAGAAGGAAATGGCAAACCACTCCAGTATCTTTGCTAAGAAAACCCCAAATGAAGTCACAAAGAGTCAGATATGACTGAAATGATTCCACAACAACAACAATTAGATAACTTGTATTTCTTACTTAGAAATCTTCCATTCATATCCTTGGAGCATTTGTCAGTTGGGGAATTCCTCTTATTTTTAAAAATTTTGAATCAGTGCCTTGTGTATCTTAGAAATGAGATCTGTTTCAGAGAAACTTACTGCAAAAAATTTTTATCCCAGTTAAGTGTTTCCCTTTTATGCTTTTATGTGATGAATTTTAGATAAACAAGATTCTTACCTTTCTCTAGTAAATGTAAGGTGCTGGGGAATTTAGTGTTTGCTTATATCTGTAAAATTTTTAAAACTTGATGTGATGGAAAGAACATGATATTGCAAATTTTATTGCAGTACATTTCTTGTTCTTCTCTACCTACCAAACAAATATGCATCCAAGAAATGCTCACAGATAATGGCTTGAAACAAGCAGATGTACCTCACTTGGTCATTGGTTTTCTATCATATTTGTGTTTCGTATTGCTGCTGAGACTTTAACAGCAAGCAAGGTGGGCTAAAGGTAGTGTTGGTTTCTCAAAGGCTAAACAGCAGATCACAAATCTCCAACAAATCTTACCAAACAAGAAAGGCCTCCGGGATGGCACAGCATTGGACTATGTGTTTTTCAGCCAAAGAGTAGCCTGACCTGGTTAAGTTAAATTAAAGCGAATTATTACAGGGTTGGTTAACTAAATGGTGAATTTTTTTAGTCAAAGCAACTCAGTGAAGCAATTTATCTCCGAAGGCCCAGAAGGGAATTTCAGTTTGCATCTGTAAGAGGATAAAAACAAATCCATGGTATATTTGAAGTAAGAAGTAATGTCTATACAGATCTCAGTCACATTTGTTTTATCTTTTTGAGATATTAGAACCCTGTTAAGGCAATACATAAAATTTCTGTTTGATCATGAGCACTACTTACCTAATCAATATTTTGTTAATTAAAACAGGAACCAGAATTAGCTGATGATCATGAAGAAAAGAAGAAAGATTCCAAAAAATCCAAAACACACTTTCTCGAAAGGAGGTCAACAAGAACAAGGAAGTGTATAAGCTATAGGTAAGAATTTGTTTTCATGGCTATGATACAGGGGAAAAAAAATATAAGAAATATTTTTTTTTATTACTGAATCAGCTCACTGTGCCTCCTCGTAGTGATCAGAGTTGTATTTATAGCTGTTATTTAGCCATCTGTAGCATGTTAGAGTGTTAGAGTTGGAAGGAACTCACTCTAGTTCTTTCATTTAAAAAAGAAAAAAAAAGTGAGTTGAAGCTTTGGGAGATTAAGTGACTTGTTCTTGGTCAGTCATCCTGATAGTGGCAACACCCAGATAAAAATCTTTATTCTACTGATCTCAGATTTCTTGTTCTTTTCATTAACACATTGCAGTTTTAAAACCCTTAAGGATAACATACTGGTTATCTTGGAAAAGGTGCCATTATTCTTGGCAATTAAAACCTATAAAACTGAGAACTGACTGTTTTTGTAGTGTGTTCAATAGTATGTTTCCTTGACTTTATTTCACAGACTTCATCACTGATCAGGGAGTGAGAATCACAGATTTTGAGCATTAAGAGGCCAGTTAGTACAACCTGTGCCTGAACATGTATCCCCTGAATGTGATAAGGCCATTCTAGAAAGCAGTTTGGAACTGTGCCCCCAAAGTTACTAAACTACGTGAGAAAAAAGAGGAAAAAGTACCCAAAAAGAGTTCCCCCCACATTGTTTGAGGAACTCTGATAAGGAAAAACTGCTTCTCCTGAGGCATTCCATTCTATTTGATACATTTCTAATTGTTAGTAAGTCTTTATTAACATCAAGACTAAATTTGCCTCTCTGCCTGTTGAGGCCAAGCAGAATAAGACCCATGACATTGTTCCATGAAGACAATTGACATATATCCCTGAAGTATTTCTTCAGATCCCCATCCTATTTTTCTTCACCTATCCTCATGTCATGCCATGAGGGAGTGTGATACAGTGGAAGAATCCTAAATTATCAATCTTTCATTCATTGTGCCTCTTGGCATAACCTGCCACAAGCCCATATATACATACTTAATTGTGTGTGTAATCTAGATTTCTTGATGAGGACTCCATGTTGATTTTAGGGAAATATTTTTTAGAAGAACTTGATTGTGGTATTTATCTTCACAAACTTGTTTATGGTTCTGCTAGAAACCCCCACTGCTTTAGGAGGTCCAGAGATACAAAGAACAGAATTCTTGCTAAAGCAGCTGACCTAGTTTGGTGCTGTCTTCACCAGAGTCTAGGATCCCATGCCTAGTACCTGAAGGAAAGGACCAAGGGCTTTGATGCCAAGTGCATATTTGCTCTCTCTCAGTCTGTCATCCTCAGCTGTCTTGGTGTTCAGCTAAAGGATCTGTGACGGTGTGTAACTTCATTCTTTACCTGGGGACACAGATCTGCTTATACCTTGGTGCCACATCCAAATTGCCCCTCTGCCACTGTCACTCAGCAAAACCTTCCTTTTTGTGTTCATCCCATTCATTTGTATCACCCAATCTAAATCCTTATTGTGGTTGTCATCCACATGAATCCAGATTAGTCCCTCTCCTTTATTTAGAAATTTAGTACCTAGTCGTTTTCCTTCCTGCTCACCCCCTTCCCCTTATACTGAGCAACTAAAATATATACACTCAGCTCCCATGACCTCTGTCTTACCATAGCCACCCTCACGCATACTGATTCCTTAGGACTCAGCATTTCATGTTCTTCTGTGCCTCCATGCTTTTGAACTGTGAAATTCTTCTCATTGTTCATAATCTCCTACGATCTCTGTTCCTCTGTCTAACACTTCTTAAACCTGCTTTTTACATTACTTCTCTTCCAGCTTGCTAACAATCCAGCCAAATTGGTTTACATGCCATCTCTCATCTGTGTGCCTTTGCACTGGCTGTGCCCCATGCCAGATAGATAATCAATACACATTATTAAGTGCCTATGTATGCTACACACTATGCGAAATGATGAGGGTTCAAAGAAAGGCATAAAGAAAGGGAACAAGGAATGTTCTTTTCCTTACCTTTAACCTGAGAATCCCTTCAAAATGCAGCTCAAGCAGTATCTGTGAAACTGTTCTTGATGCCTCCATTTCCCTTCCTCCCTAAATACCTTGCATTTATTTTGTATCTGTTTATTGTGTATATACTTCTATATGTATTCATTATTTGGGCAGTGTTGATGCAGTGAATAGAGCACTAGGCCTAGAGTCCAGAATATCCATGTTCAAATTGGGTCTCAGACACACACTATCTTTGTGATGCCGGTTAAGTTATTTAACCTTTGTTTGCTTCAGTCACCTTGTCTATAAAATGGGAATAATAGCAGTCCTTGCCTCTGAGGGGTATTGGAAAGAACAAATGAGATAATCGTTGTAAAGCGCTTTACATAGTGCCTGGCACATAGTTAAAATGTATAGAAATATTAGTTCTTGTTATTATCTCCTCTAGTAGACAGTAAACTTTTGAGATGTGGTTTTTCAAATATCAGGTAGCTAACATAGTGCCTGAAATATACTAGAATACTTAATAAATTCTTATTGATTGTTTCCTCATCACAGCAGTTTGTTTCTTTTATCCCTCCATTAGCACAGTCAAGGGCCCTCATTCTCTTCTCATATAACTCCCTTTGCAATGTACAGTTGAACTACTCTGTACACTGCCCTCTACCATTGATTTCTTACTATTAATTCCTCAACCCTGGGTTGCCCCCATCCGCTGTCAGCCTTCTTTGTCTCTCAATTTGCTGAAAGCTCCCAAGGGAAATCATACCCATATACTGGAAGCATTAGCAGTTCATATTGTCTTATCTCTTCTGGGTCCTAATAGCTGCACAGAAATGCTTTTCATTTCCTCCAGTGCCCCTCCCCACTGAGAACCATCCCTCATAACAGAATATTTTTAGGCAACAGAAATGGAGGTAGAAGAGAAAAAAATAATGCAGTGAAATGAACTATATGCAATATTGCATATTCGCAGACCTTGCCGCCATTGCAAAGGAGTTGGAGGGAGTTGACTTCTCATTTCTCTACTTTGGGGCCAAGCTTATTCTTTGTAATTTTGCAACATTCATTTTCAGTTCTTTTGTAATTGTTACTCTTTCCATTTCCATGTTGTAATCTTTATGTATATTTTTCTGGTTCTCCCTATATCACCTTTCATCAGTTTAGTAAGATTTTGCATGTAATGAAAAGTAAGAATCCATTACATTTATGCATCCCAATCAAGGACATTTTTCTTTGCTACCAAAGAAAGTGTTGCTATAAATATTTTGGTGTATAGTGAAAGTTTCTTTTCATTAGCAACCCCCTTGGGGTATATGCTTAATCCTGGAGCCCCTGGGTCAAAGATTATGTACATTTTAGTCACTTTTTTCACATAATTCCAAATTACTTTCTAAATGGTTGGCTAATTTATAGTTCCTCCAAAAATGCAGTTGTGTTCATTTCTTTTCACACCCCTCCCCCACTGACCCCTGTAGACCTAACTACCTTTTATCATCCTTGCTGGGATGCTTGTTGTGCTAGATATCTAGCCAGATGAAACCTCTAGGGTTCCTTGCTTCGTGTGTTTTTTTTTAAAATAAGTCTTTGTACTCTTCAGAATAAAGTTTTCAAATGTTAAGGGAAATGTTAAATTTCATTTAGAGGTTAGTGTAAACAAAGATTTGGTTTTTCCCATCCTAGTTTAGTTTCTAAAATCTCTGAGTCCACTGGGGATCTTTGGACCTAGGTTAAGAGACTCTTCCTGAAGTTTTCCAGGCAAATACAGGGATAAAGCAAGGTATCTATTTTCCCTATTATTATTTGATAAAGGCAAAGGTGATAAAACTCCACATTTTCTGATGACATGATGACTTATAAAATTCTGGGGAATCAGCAAAGAAAGTAGTTGAAAGAACTTCAGTAAAGTTGGTGAAAATAATCTTACAAAAATTGTTTTAAAAAATTTTATAAAATAACATAATCCAAGAAGCAGTAATAGGGTGATCTTATTGCCAAATGCATAAGATATATAGCTGGAATGATATTTAGTGTTTATGGCTGTGCCTACTTTATCAGTATAATAAAAATGACAATATCATTAAAGTTAACTTACAATTTACAATTTTAATGCTTTACCAAATCAGTATACCAAAAAGGACAGAGCAGATACAATAATAACAAAATTCATTTGGAGAAATCCTTTTTATTATTTGATTTGCAATCATACTCAGCAGCAGATATTTTAAATGTTATGATACTTCCTATGCTCGCTTCCTGACCTACCCTTCAGATGTCTTCACCTCATAATTTACTGAGAAAATGCAGGCCATATGTTGTAATTACCCCCTTTTCTCCTTTTTCACACCTCAATTCCTTCTTCCTTATCTTTACCCCTCTTTTCCTCTTTTACCCTCATCTACTAGGAAGAGTCGGTTCTTCTCTTTGCTAATACCAACTTCTGGGACTGTGCCCTCTATTCCATCCTTTCTAATCCTTCCTCATGTTATTTCCTTTCCCTCCTCATATTCCAGGTCACTCTGTCTTCTAGATCCTTTCCTATTACTAGATCCTTTCCTATTACCCACAAAAATGTTCTGGTCTACCCTATATTTTCTTCATGGTTTCGTAGATTTAGAGTTTGAGGAAACCTTAGCAATAATGAAATCCAAACCTCCCGTTTAGAGATCAGAAAACTGTTGTTCATCAAGGTGAAGGGATATTCCCTAGGTCTCACAGATTTTAAGATGCAATCTATCGTAACTTAGTTCTTCTGATGTAAAATGCAATATTGTTTCTACTGTATCACAATGCCTTACATGATCCTGTCATCCTGTCAAGGTACCATCATATGTCTTTGATCCCTTTTATTGACAGAATCCTAGAAAAAAATCCTTTCTACTCATTGCCCTATCTTGCTCATACACATTTCACTTTTCAGGACCTTACAATCTGGATTCCAGGCTTACTCTTTGTCTCTTTCAAAGGTTACCATCAATCTCTTAGCTCCTAAATCCAATATTCTTTTTTCAGTCTTCATTTTCCATGACCTCTCTGCAGCCTTTGACTCTACCTGACTATAACTTTTCCTTCTGGAGATTCCTTCCTAGATTTCCTTGATGCTACACTCTACTAATTGTTCCTCCAGGCCGATTTCTTCTCCTCAGTCTCCTTTGCTGTAATGTCTCTTGTCCCATTATTATGGTTGTGCTGTAGGGTTCTTTCCCATGATTATTTCATCTGCTTTCATACATTAGAATATCATTCCTGTGTAAATGACTACCAGATACATACTTACACATTCTCACAGATATGCATGTTTATTTATAAAACAGCTAAATTTTACATAGGGCTTTAAAGTTTGCGAAACACTTTACATATATTAACTCATTTTACTATCATAGCAGCCTTAGAAGGTAAGTGCTGTTATTAGCTTTATTTTATAGATGAGAAAACTAAAATAGAGGTTAAGTAATTTGCTCAGGGTCACACTAGTATCTGAGGCAGAATTTTTTAAATCTTTTTTTTTTTTTTTTTTTAGTTCTGAATTTCTCTGATGTAACGTTTTGAACTCAGGTCTTCTGGACTCTCAAGAGCAGTGCCTTATCTACTGTATCACCTAGCTTTTTTTCCAGCACCTGTCTCCTGAACTGTCCTGATCTGTGTTTTCACTGGGGGCTACTACACATGTCAATTTAGATGTCCCATAGCATTTCAAACTCAGCATGTCTCAAATATAACATTTTCTCCCCTAATCAAACCTATCCTCCAACCTCTACTATCTTCTGTCACCTGGATTCGCAGTCTCTTGATGCACCTCCCCAATATTCAGACAGTTGCTAAAGCTTTTCAAGTTCATGTTCACAATCTCTCCTATTCATACTTTTCTCATCACTTCTATCATAACAGCCCCTTCCACCCCTACCCCCTCATATCTTCTCATCTGTGAGGTTGTTTCCTTATCTGTGACATGGCAGTAAAATTTGCCCTACTACCTCATAAACTTATAAAGAAATTATTTCATAGACCCTCAACGCTATAAAAATGTGAGTTAATATAAGTAAAGCTATATTCTTTTGTTATGTAATACTCAAGAAGCAAGGTAAAACTTAAATGATCAACACGATGTTTACATTAACTGAAAGTGGTATCCACATCATAACTTGTGTTAACTTACTTCTAAAGACATTTCCTAAATACAAACATATACTGTCTTTGTTTCTTTGAAAGAGCACATTAATGGGTCTTCATTTCCCACTAGCTTTTTCTTTCTAAAGTTCTTTTGTTTCTGCCATGCATGAAGCTCTTAATGCATTTCCTAGCTGTAGGTAAAGGGAGAGCATATCATAAAGCATGAACAGTAGAATGAAAGGGAGGAGCACGCAACTGAAAGTTGGGCAGCCTGAGTTTTTCTCTTATCTTTACTATTAACCAGAAATATGTAATGTTGGGCAAGTTACTTAATTATACTTGGGACAGTATTGAAACGTGCATTTCAGACCATAAAATTTTGGTTATTTGTATGAGTTATATCCAGGTTTTAATGTAAACATTATGTAATTGTTTTAGATTTGATGAATTTGATGAGGCAATTGATGAAGCAATTGAAGATGATATCAAAGAAGCTGATGGAGGGGGTATGTCTCTGTTATTTTCAGCTCTGTCAAACATACACTCCACATACCCTGGAAAAGGACAACAGGTTTAAATATTATATAGTAAATTATACCAGTGCACATAATATGTACAATATATGTGCATATAATAAGTGCAATCTTATTTTCAAATTAAATGCTCCTGATTATTGTTAAAAGCTTAAAACCCAGCTTTACTTATTATGAGGGAGTTTTTTCTCTGGCTTGTTCTAAATTCTATATTTTCATTATGAATATTAAAGGTTTTTACTTTTTTCCCCAAGTGGAAAATCAAAGGAAACTTATCACATGTGGCATGTTGATTTTAGAGAATTTGTTTTCAGAAAAACTCACTGGTGACTTTTAGACAGTCTGTTTTTCACCTTGATTTAATAATCAAGGCTCTCATAGTCAGAATCTCTTTAAGTTTTGTTACAATAAAAGACTGGAGTAGTTACTGTAAGGGTAATCATACCTAATGAATTAAGAGACTCTATCACAGTTGCCTCTCATAGTCTGATCTTCTCAGGACAGCTTCTGGTTTTCTCTCAGAGATTGACAAAGACCAGTACATCTACTTTTAAAAGACACCCTTTATCCATAATGTGTGGATTCAAAGAAGCAATCAACCCACATGGTGCAGGAATCACACCCAAAAAGTAATATTGGTATCTATGTAGTGAATGGTGGTTTGAGTGCTCCAATTGTGGAGCCAACCCAAATTTATTTAATAGTAATTCGCCTTCCCTAGAGGCAAGTAGGGAGACCAAATTAATAGCATTGAAGTGTTCCTGCTGTTTTTATTGGCCACTTCCTTTAAAGCAAGAGAATAGAGTCCATGGATGTGAACATTTCCTCTTCATATGAATACAGTGCTTTTCTTTTTACTACCAGGTCCCTAAAGATTGACAGTTTCTTTGTCTCACTATATTTAATGAACCCTTGTCCCCACTTCATGACCTTATGAAGGATAAGGTCGCTTTTATTAATTTTAAATGTTTGTTTGTTTTTTTCACCTCTGTCAGAAGACCGGACTTATGAACTAGAGATGATAGCAGCTTGTGTTGTCTAGCTGGAGTGTAATGGCACCAAGTCCATTCATAGGGAAGCTTTCAAAAGACCTGTCTACCAAATAGGTTAACTGAAGGGCAGCAGAGGTGGAAATGACCTTGCTCAAAGGAGCCTTTTTTTTTTTTTTTAACAAAACTTAGACTCAGATTTGTTAGCAGTATTGTGAATTTAGCAGCCGAGTTTTTGTTGTTTTTCATTTTCAAGGATAGTATTTCCTAGTAAACTGAGAATTAACCTAGTTTCAGATCTTAACCTCTGATGTTCATTATCTTTGTGACCACTGCCAAGTTTTTTTAACCTCTCTGCTTTAGTTTCCTCATTTGTGAAATAGGGGTACTATTACCTGTAGGGCCCATCTCATTGAGTTGTCGTTAAGTCTGAATCATGATCATCTCTTTAAAGCTTCACAAACATGAAAGTGCCATCTATTTGTTATTGTTATTAGTCCAGATGCAGGGTGGCCAAGCCCTCTCTATAAACGAAAGGTTTGTTCTGTATATCCAGAGGCAGCTACCAGCAGTCATACTTTGATATTGTCTTGCCTGCCTTGTTATAGCATAAATACTAGGTCTGGGTCAATAGGCTGAAATAGTGAGAAAGCTGTATATTGGTTGAAATGGAGGTAGGGTGGGGGAATAAAGAGTTGCAGAGGAAGAGTGAGGTATTCTTTACATAAAAGATAAACTGGGAATGCTCCATTTCTTCATTTTTTTTTCTCCTTTCTTTGATATAGGAATTGGCAGAGGAAAAGATATTTCCACCATTACAGGTCACCGAGGGAAAGACATCTCAACCATTTTGGAAGAAGAAAGGAAAGAAAGTAAGCGGCCACAGCGGGCAGCTGCTGCACGGCGGAAGAAACGGCGGCGGCTGAATGATCTTGATAGTGACAGCAATCTGGATGAAGAGGAGAGCGAGGATGAATTCAAGATCAGTGATGGGTAAGCTGGAAGTGGAGAGACAGAGCCACTGGTACAGGCCAGCAGTGACCCAGCCAGAGATACTCAGAGGTCTTGTAGGACACTTCTTACTGATGCTGAATAGAGAGAAAGAATTCAAACTATCAGAGCTAAAGCCCTTTATTCTTTGTACATTGCAAATGTGCAAAAATCAGTCTTGAATTAACTGCTTTAGTTTCTAAACCTGTATCCCACTTTGATTAACCACCCTAAGTCCTAGTGTGCCTCTTAAAGTATTTAGCAATTAACCAATTATTTCTTGAGCACCCATTCTAGAAGTGATTTTATTTTCCTTCCTCAAATCCCTTGGACCTTTCTTTGGAATCTTTCCTCTTCATTTATGACATTCTAAATATTAATATGCTTATCTGTGTAAATATCTTTATCCCCCCATTAGGTTGTAAATTTTCTCAGGTGAATGATCTGTCCTTTTTCAGATTTGTTGCCTTAGCACCTGTATTCATAGCACAGTGCCGTACACACAGAAGATATATTCAGTAAATGGGTTTGGGATTTTTTGGAGGTTTTGCCTGCAGAAGCCTTGACTTTTAGGTCTTCCTCTGAAGGCCTAAATTGTTCCTCCTCTTCCGAAAGGATGGAAGAAAATACCTGCTCACCAAGAAAGTAACCTTCTATTGTCTTATTCTTTTTTCCTTTTTTGGGCATTTTCCCAGCCAGTTACTTGACTTTTGAGTCCTTTGTCAGAGCTAAGGTTCAGGTCAGCTGCTCAATTCCCCCAGGGTCTCTAGGTGAAGGGCTCCAAAAATGGAAGCTGCTGCTGCTGGGGGTCTAGACCTAGCTCCTGTCTCCTGGGTGAAGGGGCCCTCCCACTGACCTTTGAAGCTGTTTGTGGGTTGAGCAATCAGGGAACTGATGCTGCCAGTGTCTCCTTACAGTCTGTTCAGGATCCTGTCCCTGCCACGTCAGGCTGCACTGTGCACTGTGTGCACTCCACGCTTCGTGGGTTGTGCTGTGTGCTCTCTGCCTTGGGATTTTTTTTTTTTTTGCCATTTTTTGTATTTATTTTGGGTTTTTTTGCATTTAATTGAACAACAAAGAAAAATAAAACAATATATGCCTCCCAGGCATTTAAAATCTGACAGTTATAATTTTATATCTTAAGTCTAGCATGTTTATAATTTCAAAGCACTTTATGTAGACCTTGCTGGGGAGGTAGCTTGACTATATTATTCCCATTTTACATAATTTCCTGATTTTACAAGAAAAAATTCAGGCTCATGATGACTGGTTCATGTTAGGGCTCTTCCCAGTGCTAAAAATGTCATAATAAATTAGTGTAAGGACTGGGAATTGAAACTAGGTCTCCAAAGTCTTAGGTTTTCTCAGCAAACATTCACAATCTGTTCTTTATTGTCTACAACTTTCACCTTTTGGACAGATCTCAGGATGAGTTTGTTGTGTCAGAGGAAAACCCAGATGAGAGTGAAGAAGAACAGCCCTCAAATGATGACAGTGACACAGAATTCTGTGCCCGAAGACCCCGGAGACACCACTCCAAGCCAATGAGGCAGAGCAGGCGTTTGAGAAGAAAGACAGTGAAGAAGAAATACTCTGATGATGATGAAGAAGAAGACTCTGAGGAGAATAGTAGAGCATCTGGTAGGAATGACTCTTTTTCACCATTTTGTAACACACCAACATATCTTGACTTTGTAATTTCTAAAATGCCTAAAACAAGAAAGGACAGTTCTGAAATGTTTTGATATAGTATGATATTTCTTTTGTTCCAGGCCTTTTTTTCTCTTTAGTTTCTACATTTTTAATTCAGTTATATTCTGCCAACACTAAGTATCTACCATGTCCTAAGCTCTTTGGGCTACAAAATAAGTAAAATGTTCCCTTAGCCTCAGAGAATTTACAATCTAATTTGTGAGAAAAGATGTATACTCAAAGAGACACATACATCCTTGTCTCATAGCACAATACCTTATACATAGGCAATACAAAATAAATGTCAATTGAATTGAATTGAAAATCACTAGTACAGAGCCTGAGAGTTTAGCTGAGTGCTGATGGGGCTCATAGAAGGTGGGGTTCCTTCAATCCTGTCTTGCAAAGTCCATATGTGTATTGGATGTACATCTGTGCTGATGTGTGCAACAAAGAGTTGTGATTGTTGAACCAGGTCAGTAGTAGATATTTCCATGCACAAACTGCATCTTATCAACAGTTCAAGAAATACTTCTCATTTGAGCTATTCATTCTTTAACATTTGTAACATCTGGATTCTCATTAGAATCCTAGACAGGAAGAAGAAGCCCATTTACCATATTAATTCCTTATGAAAAGGACCCTACTCTCAATTAATTGATAAACATTTCCTAAGTACATAATCTGTGCTGTTAGGCACTGGTGATACAAGGGTAAAGAATGAAATAGTTGCTACCCTCATGGTTCTTGCATTCATATACACACACAGAGTTTTCCTTGTTCAGTCATTTTTCAGTCATGTCCAGCTCTTCATGAGTACACATGTATATACAAAATAAGAAAATAATTGCAAATAATAATATTTGGCATTCATTTATCACCTTAAGTTTAAAAAAAAAGCACCATACATATATTACCTCATTTGATCCTTAAAATAATAACTTTATGAGGTAGCTGCTATTAATATTCCCATTTTACAGTTGAAGAAACTGAGGCAGTAAGATTAAGTGATTTGCCCAAGGTCCCATACTAAGCGTTGGAATTTGAACTGAGGAGTTCCTGACTCCAAGTCCACTGATTTTACCTACTGTGCAACCCAGTTTCCTATAACAAGGTCATTATCAAGTGGAGCCACTAGCAATTGGGATAAGAAAACACTTCATGGGGGCAGGCCCAAGATGGTGAAGTAAAGACAGGGAACTTGCCTGAACTTTCCCATATTCCTCTTTAAACAGCTTTTTTAGTAAATCCTGAAAATGAATTCTGGAGCAGCAGAACCAACAAAAGGATGGGGCAAAATAATTTTCTAGGCCAAGACAATTTGGAAGGTTGGCAGGAAAGGGTGAGAGTGGAGTGCAGTGCAGGCCAAGCATCTCAGCAATCCAGCAACAGGCTTTGGGGGCAGTGGCTGCTATAGCAGTAGAGGCAACTTCCTGAACTCTCAGCCCACAGATGGTAAGGGGGTTGGACAACTGGTCAGAAGGACAAGGGACCTTTTACTGGAACTTGGTGCAAGACCCTGTTACATTGCCCATATATGGTTGAGGGTGTAAAAGAGTGTTTTCATTTGCTTCCAGATGAGAATAAAGACCAGGAGAGCAGTGATTTCATCTCTCTTTGGATCTTATCACCTTGGAAGAACTGAAAACTTATAGTCCTCCCCCTCTCTGCTCCCTCCTCCCCCCCCACCCCCCCCAAACTAGGTCTGAAAACAACAACATGGGTCAGGGGGTGGGGCAGAGCCGCTCTTGGAGTGCCAAGTGTTTGCCAGGCAAGGGCACTTGGGCAGGGCGTGGGACTGAGGCTGTATAGTTATATGTCATTGTAGAGTCACAGCAGCTGCAAATGCAGGAGGCAGTGGACACCATAGTGAAAGAGCTGGAATGGGAGAATATCCACAAATGCAGGGTAACATGTTACAATGCAATGCCAGTTGCTGTGAAGAGACCCAGGCCTCCATGCAGCAGGTTTATTAGTGCATTGAATGCTGCCACACTCCTTTGACCCAGGCACAGGCCCTTGTGACTAGCAAACTAGAGAAATTTCAGGACCTCCTGGCTCAGTGCGCCATGCACTGCAATGACAAAGCCAAAGACTTGATGGATGCTAAGGAGCAGGGAGCAGCAAGTGAAGAGGCAACTAGAGTCCTGTGTGACCAGATGTGTTGACGACTACATGCACCTCATCCCCGCCATGACCAAGAAGATGAAAGATTCCCTGGCATCTATCTTTTGGATCTCTTAACAGCTTTCAGCTGATTCAAAGGTATTCCATTCCTAGAAGCTGGAATAACCCTTTGGATTTATAGGTATTAGCAGTTCTCTGCGCCAGCCTACCTCCCATCTGATATGAATCTTTGAGGTAGCTGTCCATTTGTGTTTGGTGCCAGCTTCACACCCGCCTGATTGAACCATTTCTCATAAACCAGAAAGCAGTAGCCATGAGTTCACTACTGATTGGAAAAGAGAAATACAGTTGTGCTTTTCTCCCTCGTACAAGAACTGGCATGCAGAGAGGAGTCTGGGGTAAGAGGATTACTTGGATTGGAGCACTGAGCAGTTCCCATCTGATTTGTCCTTTGATGAAGACAGTGCTCACACCAATTTTCCGCTGAGACACCACACAGGGTCATAAATGGGAAATCTCCCACCAGGAATGTAAAGCTCAGGTTACTTTTCCTTGCCCTTTTGGAAGGTACTACAGGAGCAACACCTCACTTAGAGTTTTCTGAGAGTAACCTGAAACAGTTTTGAAAGAAAGCGCCTCTTGCTTGCAGAACAATTTTAAGCCTCTTCCTTAATGAAATGGTAGATGTCTGGTTTGGGGAAAAGTTAGTTTTCCCTAAAGAAGAAAAAGATGTGTTTTCTGACCCTAGCCCTGCTCATTTGCCCTCTTCAACAGAAACAACTTGTTGAGAGGACCCTCTTAGGACAGGAAAGGGTAGGAAAACAACTCAAATTTCTAAGCAGGTTACAAGAAGACCTTTTTTCTACCCCAGAGTAAAGGAGGCAGCTAGCATCAATTATCCAGTTATCACTGTTGGTTAAAAGTTTGAGCAACATGTTAGTACTGAGTATTGTGTTAGAAAAGATCTTGTTCTCTTTTACCAACTTCTTACTGAATGCAATTAACATAGCCTTCTTGTTCAATGTTTCAAGGCTATGTCATATTTTCCTAGTGATTTAAT
Source organism: Notamacropus eugenii (assembly GCF_028372415.1). Lineage (NCBI taxonomy): Eukaryota > Metazoa > Chordata > Mammalia > Diprotodontia > Macropodidae > Notamacropus > Notamacropus eugenii. The sequence goes on from NC_092876.1 coordinate 125,772,063, forward strand.
GAAAAAATAAGTAGTTTGATTTTTTTTAAAAAACATACAAAAACAACAACATGAAAAGCCTAAAGGAAAATGTAATTTTATCTTGGGCCACCAAAAAAGAATTCCTTAAAGACCTCAAGAAGGGTTTTAAAAATAAAAGAAATAGAAGAAAATTTGGGAAAAGAAATGAGAGTGATATAAGAAAAGAGCAACATTGACATGGAAATATGTTTTACATGGTTGCACATCTGTAACCTATATCAAATTGCTTACTGTCTGAGGGTGGGAGAAAATTTGGAACTCAAAATTTCACTTAAAAAATGAATGTTAAAAATTGTCTTTATCTGTAATTGGGAAAAACATACTGTTTTTAAAATAATATCAAAAGCATGCTGTAATGTTTTGTTGTGTTTTTCCTTTGTTTTCCAAGAGGACCATGACATCATGAAAAAGATGACATGACTTGCAGTTGACTTTGATTTGAGTGAGGGAGGACTGACATAACATTTTATGTCCCTTTTGAAGTGACTTAAAGTGACTTGAAATTTTCACATGGTGTTTTTTTATAACATCTATTGAATTTTCCTGCTATGTCATTATAAGAAGAATTTGTGGCTACAATATGTAAATTATAGAGGACATTTTTGTAAATATATCAAAGTTTAATTTTAAAAATGAAAAGGTATATTGCAGAAAAAGAAAAGAATCAACAGCTTGGTGAAAAGAGGCACAAAAGAATACCGAAGAAAATAGCACCTTAATAGGCCAAATGGTAAAAGGTACAAAAATACACTGAATAAAAGAACTCCTTAAAATTTAGAATTTAGCAAGTGTGGAAGCTAATGACTTCATGTGAGACATCAAGAAGCAAACAAAATCAAAAGAATGAAAAAAGAAGAAAATATGAACTATCTCATTGGAAAAACAACTGAACTGGAAAATAGATTGAGGAGAGATGATTTAAGAATAATTGTACTACCTGAAAGCCATGATAAAAAAAAAATAGCCAACATACCATATTTCAAGAAATTATCAAAGAAAACTGCCTTGACATTTTAGAACCAGAGGATGAAATTGAAATTTAAGGCATCTACCACTCACTTCCTGAAAGAGATCCCCAAATGAAAACTCCCAGAACATTATAGTTCAGTTCCAGGGCTCCCGGTTCAAAGAGAAAATATTGCAAGCAGCCAGAAAGAAACCCTTCAAATATTGTGTAGTCACAGTCAGGATAGCAAAAGACTTAGTTTCTACATCAAAGGATTGGAGGGCTTGGAATATGATACCTGGATGGCAAAGGATTACAACCCTACCCAGAAAAATTGAGTATAATTCTTCAGGGGGAAAAAAATGGATATTTAATGAAATAGAAGGCTTTCACACATTCCTGATGGGTAGACCATTGCTGAATAGAACATTTGGCTTCAAATACAAGGCTCAAACATAAGAAGGTAAACAGGAAAGAGATAAGAGATTCAATAAGGTTAAACTGTTTACATTCCTACCTGGAAGCATGTTACTTGTAACTTCTAAGATCTCATTATTAGGATAGTTAGAAGGGGGAGTGTACATAGACAGAGGGCTCAGGTGTGAGTTGATAATGAGATGTATTTTAAACAATTAAGAGGCGAGAAAGAAGGCTACACTGGGACAAGGGGAAGGGAGAGGTGGTAGAATGGGGAAAATTAAATAAAAGAAGTGCAAAAGAACTTATAACAGTGGATGGGAAAATGAGGAGGGTGGCAGAAAATACTTGAACCTTACTCTCATCAGAGTTGTCACAAATAGAGAATGACATATCTTACCCTACAAGGAAATAGGAGGGGAAGGAGGAAAGAGAAGAGGGAGCTGATAAAAGGGTGGGCAGATTAGGGGAGGTGGTTATAAGCAAAACATTTTAGAGAAGGGACAGGGTTAAAGGAGAGAGAAGGATAAATAGGAATAAAAATAGGATGGAAGGAAATACATTGTAATCATAACTCTGAAAAAAGTTTCTTAGCAAGTTTTTCAGATAAAGCCTCATTTCTCAAATATAAAGAGAATGAGTCAAAATTATAAGAATTCAAGTCATTCCCCAGTTGATAAATGATCAAAGAATATGACCACGCAGTTTTCAGAAGAAGAAATCAAAGCTATCTGTAGTCATATGAAAATGCTCTACATCCCTATTTATTAAAGAAATGCAAATTAAAAAGAACTCTGAGGTACTGCTTCACACCTATCAGAATGACTAATATGACAGAAAAGGAAAATGAGAAATGTTGAAGGAAAGGTGGGCATATTAGGTCACTAAAGCACTATATATAGGTAGAGTTCCAGCCATTCTGGAAAGCGATTTGTAATTATGCCTAAAGGGCTATAGAATTGTGCATACACACTCTTTGACCCAACAACACCACTAGTAGTTCTGTGTCCCAAAGAGATGTTTTTTTAAAAAAGGAAAAGGATTATAAGTACAAAAATGTTTATAGAGGCTGTTTGTGGTGGCAAAGAAATGGAATGAGAGGATGCCCATCAGTTTGGGAAATGGTATGTGATGATTATGATGGAGTGTATAAGAAGTGATGAGCGGAATGCTTTCAGAGAAACCTGGGAAGATCTATGTGAACTGATACGGAGTGAAGTGAGCAGAACCAGAGCATTGTACACAGGAATATTATAATAATGATGAACTGTGAAGGACTTAGGTATTCTGATCAAGACAGTGAATGATACAACATAGTTCAGAAGGACATATGATAAAAAATGCTATTCACCCTCCAGCTAAAGAACTGATGAGTCTGAATGCAGACTGAAGCAAGCATATTTTTTTACTTTCTTTTTAATTTTTTATCTGTATTCTTTTGCAATATTAATATGAAAATATGTTTTGCTTGACTTCACATGTATAATTTATATCAAATTGCTGTCTCAAGGAGGTAAAGGGGGAATTTGGAACTCAAAATTTTTTTAGGAACATATCTATGCTTACATGTAATTGAGAAATATTTAATGAAATAAAGAAAAAATTTGTTAGTGAAAAAAAAAATAGCCAACATACCATATTTCAAGAAATTATCAAAGAAAACTGCCTTGACATTTTAGAACCAGAGGATGAAATTGAAATTTAAGGCATCTTATTTAAGGCATTCGCAATTTTGAAAAATAACTAATTGAATATATGGAGGGAGAATCAGGAGTTGTTGAGCACCTCGATCACAAATTTGGGAGACTGAAATAATGGCAGTTGACTTCTAAAGAAAGTTTGAAACTTGGGAAGTTTGGAATAGAGGTGATTTGAAGGGATTTTTTTTTTCATTTCTTTATTTTTAAAATTGTTATTTTGTTTTCTCTTTTATCTTGTTGGGTTGTTTTGTTGTTGTTGTTACATATTTTTTATGGGGAAGGGTAAAATAATGAATTTTGTTTTGGCCATGTTGACTGAAGTGTCCTTGGAACATCCAGTTTGAAACATCTGTGCAGTAGTTGGTATATAGGTTGGAGGTTTTTCAGAAGAGGGCTTAACCAAATGATGGTGAGGTAAATTGGGTTTGAGTGTGGAAGTGGACATTCCATTGTGCCAAGGAACAGGGTCCCCTTTATGATCTGTTAGTTATGAATACTATTTTAGAGCATGAAGTGAAATTCAAATCAGTTGGTATTTATTGAGCTTTTTTACATGTGTTCAGTTTTATGGAGAATACAAAAAAATTGGGGGGAAACCACTTAAGCCCATGAAACAGCAATAGCCCTAAGGCAGCAGGAAACTTTGGATATGTTTCTGGAATCAGGAAGTTGTGATCTAGACTCTTTTAATTGCTAGATCTTTCTGAGCCTGACATAGTCAATTCTACGGGCCTCAATTTCTTTCTCTGTTTAATGGAGGCAATAATTCTTAACCTCCTAAAGTTATTATGAGGTCCAGGGGAGATAGTTTATGTAAAGCACTTTGCAAACCTTACCATACAATAATCTTTGTCGGCTGTTGTTAATAGTTTCTTTTGTGAATTTTAAAATAATATAAAATATGTTATTAGAAAGCACTTGCAGAAATGAGTAGTGCAGAATCATTAGTGTTAACTAGAGCTCAGAGAAGGGAGAAATTAGGTTTTCTCATTGATAGTTCAAAGCAAAGGGTGCAAAATATCTTTCTATTTTAAACTTCTTCTTCAGACTTACCTAGTGACATTAGTTTCTCAGTCAGTACATCATTTGTCTCAGCTTGTTCATACTTTCCTAAAAGTAACAGTGCAGATTTGATCTTTATTACCCATCTGACACAAGAAGTAATGTGATATCGTTGATCTATATACATATATCATGACATGATGAAGAGAAAAGAGCCTATTCTGTGAACCATTCTTCACCTAGAAACCCCCCCCCCCCCAAAAAAAACCATAAAACCCCAAAAGCAACAAACCTTGAACGCCACATCATAGAAGTAATCTTTAGTTCACAAAGACTGTGCTGGAACTCTGGAAGTTGCTACCAAGATTAAAAACTTCTTGTGCAAGCCTGGGAATATACTTTGTGACTATTATCCCTAAGATTGGAGAGGCTTATCATTATATTGGACATCAAGTAATTGTTTTTCAGCTACAGCAACTCATAAAACCACCTGCTGAGATACAGAGAGGTCCTGTAAGAAGACTAAATCATACCAGCAAACATCTTTATTGACCATATACTTTCAGTTTCTTATATAACTAATTTAATTTTTACTTTTTTTCAATAAAAAAGCATTTGTTTTCCCTCCTTCCCGTCTTCTCCCCTGCTCCTCTATTTTAAACAAAAAAAGACAACTAAAAGCTTGCCGATCTCAGATTAGATGTCATGACTAATATTGGTCCAAGGGATTACATATCAAACCACTCTCCCCTTTCCCTCGTCCCTTGGTAAAAAGGTGAGGGGTTTAAGATGAATATTATATATAAAATATTTTTTATATATTGCTATAATAATTTACATAGTATTACATATATAAACATAAAAAGAATATTAAATATGCTGTCAGATATAGTCAGTTTTATTTAATTTTCAGTTACCAGAGAGGTTTCCAAATATATTAAGAAATTACTGTAGTGTAACAAGCAAAAAGCATCAGTACAATTTAAAAATATAAATAGAACCAGGTTTGGGCTAGATAATCTCTGAGATCTCTTTGTAACATCAAGTTCCATGGTCCTAGTGGAAAGAGCCCTGGATTTTGGTAGCATTATCATTTTTATTATATTGGCACAGCCTAGCTATAAGCACTGAATAGTCCTCCAGCTGTTTAAGTTGCTCTTTATTGCTTTAAGAAGTACTTTGTAATTGAATATAAAGAGATCTTTCTTGTGGTTTAATAGGTTGATCCCCTGATATTTTATGTATTTTGCAATAGGATTTTCCTTTCTATTTTAGCATCTTGTGTTTTGTTATTATTATATAAAAATGCTGTTGATTTTTTTGAGGGTTTATTTTGCAGCCCTCAACTTTTTTGAAGCTATTAATTGCCTCAGTATCTCTACTCATTCCCTAACATTTTCCAAGCATGCTAACAGATCATCAGCAAATAGGGGTAGTTTTATTCTCCTCTTCACCTGTTGTTATGCATTTGATGCCTTTCTCTTGTCTTTTTGCTAGTGGTAGCATTTCCAGAATTATAGCAAGGAGTAGTACCTTGCTATAGAGGCATCCTTACTTCAATCCCTTGTTTGTTGGGAAAGAGCCTAGTGTATCCCCCGTTGCATATGGTACTTGTTTTTTGTTTTGTTATTGTTGTTGTTGCTGTTTTTTAGTCCAGTCTGACCCTTTGTGATCCTTTTTGGACTTTTCTTGGCAAATATACTGAAGTGCTTTGCCATTTCCTTCTCCATCTCATTTTATAGATGAGGAAACTGAGACAGACAGGGTTAGACTTGCCCAGGGTCACCCACAGCTATAAGAATTCTGAGGTCAGATTTGAACTCAGGTCTTCCTGACTCCAGGCCCAGCAGTTTATCTACTGTACCACCTAATGACATTTGGTTTTAGGTACATAACTTTTTATTATATCAGTAAACAGTCCCTCTTTGCCTATACTTGTAGGGTTTTTAGTAAAAAGGAAAAAAAATGTTCTACTTTGTTAAAGGCTTTTTCTGCATGATGATTATGTGGCTTGGGGTGGAATGGTCTTTAATATGATTACTTGTGTTGATTGACTTCCTAAGGTTGACCTTTGCATCCCTGGTATAAATTCCACTTGGTTACAGTAAATGATTTCTTGGATAAATCAGTGTAATATCTTTGACAGGATTTTGTTTAAAAGTTTTGAGTCAATATTCATTAAAGATATTGGTCTATAATTTTTCTTTCATGTTTTCTCTTTCCCTGCTTTAGGTAACGGGACCATATTTTGTCTTATGAAAGAATTCTTGTAGGATGCATTATCAGTTTTTGAGAATAATTTGTGGAGTATGAGTAGAAATTTTTCTTTAAAAATTCGGTAGAATTCTATGGATGACATTTTTCTTACTCTAATCACATTGATTTAATTCATGTAAAATTTTATTAATTTTATATAATCAAAATATTCTGGTTTGTCTTTTGTGATTTTCCAAACCTCTTCTGTTTTGCCAATAAGGAAACCAAATTGCCTAAAATGATATAGGTAGTAAATTTGAGCTGGGACTGGAACCCAAGCATTCTACCTTCAAACCAAGCTAAGGTGTGCTAAGGCCTGTTTGTGAATAATAATAATTATTCCCTGTAATAAAGTATATTAAGAAGCAATGGTGAATGGAGAGCCTGCAAGGACCACCTGGTGTATTACCTGCTTATTCTGGCCTATATGTGATCCTTGGCAAGTCCTTTAACTTCTCAGTGCTCAAGACATCTCTTAAAAACTAACTTGCTGCTTTGTTTTGGTGTAGTTTCCTTATCCCTCTACCAATGATATCATCAGTCCAGTCCTTATCTGTCTGTCAAAAATATTTAGCCCTTTAAGGTTTACCAAATATTTTACAGATAGTTCATTTGATCTTTACATCAACCATGTGTCTAAGATACATAGAGAATTGATTCAAATTTATGATCTCTCTTTTCATATTTACCTTTTTATACTTCTCTTGAGCCTTGTGTTTGAATGTTAGATTTTCTATTCAGCTCAGATCTTTTCATCAGGAATGCTTGGAAGTCCTCTATTTCATTAAGTTTATTACATTTTCCCCCTGAAGGATTTTACTCAGTTTTGCTGAGATTATTCTTGGTTGCCATCTTAGCTTCTTTGCCTTCTGGAATATCATATTCCTAGCCTTCTCCTCCTTTAACATGGAAGCTGCTAAATGTTATATGAATCTTGACCATGACTCCACGATATAGTTTCTTTCTGGCCACTTGCAATACTTTCTCCTTGATCTGGGAGTTTGGGGATTTGGCTATAATTCTGGGAGTTTTCATTTTGGTAACTCTTTCAGGGGGTTACTAGTGAATTCTAATTTTTATTTTTCCTTCTGGTTCTAAAATAGCCAGGTTAGTTTTCCTTTACAATTTCTTCAAATATGATTTCTAGGCTTTTTTTTATGGCTTTCCAGGTACTTAAAAAGTCCTTAAAATGTCTCTTCTCACTCTATTTTCCAGGTCGGTTGCAATTGTTTTCCAAATGTTTGCGTTTTCTTCTATCGTTTTCATTCCTTTGTTTTTGTTTTATTGTTTCTCAGAGCCTTATGAAGTCATTAACTTCTACTTGCTTAATGCTAATTTTTAAGGAATTATTTTCTCTACTGAGCTTTTGTACCTCTTTTTCCATTTGGCCAATTCTGCTTTTTAAGGAAATATTTTCTTCAGTATTGTTTGGTGCCTATTTTACCAAACAGTTATCTTCTTTTCATCGTTTCCTTGCATTACTCATTTCATTTCCCAGTATTTTCTCTGCCACTCTAATCCCGTAAAGTTGGCCTCTGCTCATCCTGGGGGGGTGGTAAGGTACTGTCCCAAGCTTCAGACTTTTTCATAGTGCAGAGCTAGTTCTGAGAGACTGCAAGTTTTTTGGGTTTCCAAAGCGATATTATCTGGGGGAGAGGTTCCCTCGCCGTCCTGGTTTACACTCTGGTCTTACCCAGGAAGGGCCCCTGCTCCCCTGCAGTCAAAAGTTTTAATGTTCTTCTTAGCCCTGGAACTATGACCCAGAACTGAATGTGGGCAATGGAGTTTCTGAACAGTGCCAGGTTCAATTCAGAATCTCTGTAATCTCTTTCTGACCAGTTGTATGGTCCCCTTATTCTCTCTGGGCCAAGATCCCCAGAAATTGCCTCCCAAGGCCTGCTGCTGGTATTGCTAACATGTGAGCTTTGGGCCAGCTCCCACTCCACCACCTGCCTACAGAACTCTCCTGTGTATCTTAAGTTGTCTCAGTTGGAAAAATTTCTCACTATTCCTGTTGTTGGCTGTGCCACTCCAGAATTCATTCTGATGTTATTGTAAAATTGTTTGGAGGGGAACATTGGGAGAGTTCAGCTGGGCTGATGCCCTGGACTCGCTCTTTATCTGGCAGCATTCTGGCCCCAGATACTCTCCAAGTAAACACTTAGAAGTTCTAATATTTCATGCCCCAAGTTGGTTAGGAAATTTATTCCTTAATTTTATAGGCATTTATTGAATGATATACATTAGTTAAGGAAAATAATAAATGTGCACATTATTGATGTTTGTCAGTATATCTAAAGACAAATGACCCTTTTAGCAACATTCAATTTATATAATGCAGTGAAAGTTGTCGTTTCTAGTGTCCACAATTTCTAATTTTAATAACAACTAATAGAATTTTTTTTTATTGTTGTTTAATTTGATATCCTTTTAAACAGAGAGTGATTATAGTGATTACAGTGAAGATTACCTGGAAACTAGACGGAGAAGGTCAAGAAGGAACCAGAAAAGACAAGTTAACTATAAAGAAGACTCAGAAAGTGATGGTTCCCAGAAGAGCTTCAGATATGGTAAAGAAATGAGACGAGTTCACAAGCGCAGGCTTTCCAGCTCAGATAGTGAAGGTAAGGAGTAGGACGCTGATGTATTGAAACTTTGTTGGAGAATGGGGTATTGGCCCCAAATAAGACATGAAGAGTAAATCAAGCTTATGATGAAATAGAATTTCTCATAAAATTGAACTTCTTAGTTTTTCTGGTCTTTAATTATATTTTTATCATAGTATTTGCATTGTGATTGTTTTGAGTTTTTCTGCCATGTCATCTCAAAGGCTGTGTAAGCAGTCTAGAGCCTACCCTAGAGTCCTGCAGTTCTGGAAGGGCTGTGAGTATATCGTTGTAATACAGACTCTCTGAGAAACCTGAAAAACATCAGAGAGGCTACTCGCCAGACTGGCTACACTGTAACATCTCTTAAATGCCATTTAACAACTCATAGATGTGCTGATAATTTGCTTTGCTGGAAGAAGTGCTCACTGATAAAATTACAGATCCTTAAAGATATATATTATATATAGAAGATATACCAAAAAACAACATAGCTTTTGTTTCTTACTTAATCATATAGTTTCAATTAGAAATTAAACAATTGTTTTTCACACCCATGGTGGATAAAATGGGATCCTCTTCTAGAGTTCTTAGAAATTAGAGTTTAGAGATTCTCAGAGTACAGTGGACTATTAGGGATCATTTCATATGTGAGATAGTCTCTGTTTTCAAAGACCTCACATTCTTATTGGGAGAAGAGAGTTCAGCTAAAAGGTACCTGGAAAGGTCCAGAAATTATAAGGGCCTGGTTGTGGGGCTGATGGCAAAACCCAGAGGTCCTTTGGCAATGTCATTAAGTCAGATTACAGTGGTAGAGTTCTGTATGGTATAGAGGTAGGGGCAGAAGGACTTTAGTTGCAATACTCATAGTAAGGGTAGTGGTCTCCACAGAAGGATCAGAGTTGTTGGTTCTATCTTATCCATGCCCTATGAGCTACCTAGCAACCTGCGTAGGTTCTGGGTGCTTTGAGTTTGTGTAAGGATTGCAAGGGGAAGGCAGGATTATATCTTCCTAAAGTCTTTTTTTTCTTTGAGCTAAGTATTTTCATAATTTATGTGTACATTTTTTAAAAAATGTGTAGCCAGTAGGATAAAGTTTAGAGCTAGATAATTTTAAATGTTCCTTCCATATATAAAATTACATAATCATAAAGTGATGAAAATATAAGATGATGCTATTCAAGAGGTCTGAAACAGTTTGTTGACAACTTTTTAGGTACTTATTTTGAACAGTACTTGGTTCAGCCTTTTTTTATACCATAAATTTCCAGTTCTTTGAAATTCATTGTATTGTTTTTGTCCTTCCATTTTCTCTTTTCCCAAACTACTTTTATCACTCTACCCCCACCTAACCACCGCACTTTTGGTTCCTGGTTTGCTAACAGAATAATCCATGAGAAAATTAGGTATGAGATATTTTGAACAGAAGAGTTGAATGCCTTTGGGGAGTGTGTATATCTACATTCCAAAAACAAATTGATTTTATATTATCCATTGTGCCTTGCACATACTCAGCATTTAATAATTGTTGAATTAAATTGTTTTGTCTGCACTATTTGTCCCCTCCATTAAAATCGAGTGAGCATTTAGAAAAAGTCATTATAACATAATTCCCTGTTTTTTATTGCATTGTTTCCTAGTGTTGACATTTCACCACATTTAGTAAAGTGTTCATTCCTTAAGTGGTTAAAAGCACTGATTTGGCATAGTAATGTATATTCTCTATGAGGATTTAAAGATACATAATTAAGGTTTCCATATGAGTTGAATGTTCTTTCCATACACTGACATGTAAGCAGCCTTGAATTTGGTGTCTGGTTCTACCCTGCATTCCAGCCATCAGGACCTGAGTTTTGCACATATATTTATCCACAATCCATACAAATATTTATCAGGTGCCTACTCCGTAACGCACTGTGCTGGGCAGTGCAGGGGATTCAAAGAAAACTGAGACATATTCCTTGCCCCTGAGGAGCTTACAGTGTAATAACTGTATACACATTTTCACTTACCTTGAGGACTAAAAGTGAAAGGGAAGGAGAAAAAACCTTCTTAGTGTGCAGTCAGTTTATTGAACAAAACCAATTGGCTATGAAAGAAGTCACATAAAAAAACTTGTCCTATATTTGAAGTCAAAGTACAAGATTCCTGAGTCAGACTTAGTAAGGGGAGGGAGAGCAAAAAAAGTTGGGATAATTTTTGACAATTCTTATGGATTCTCACAAAGACAGTACATATTCTCTATAAAAGACAACTGAAGGAAAGGGAACTAAATATCATTTCTTGTTTACTGTATCATAAGCTTCTTAGAGGTAGAGATCATGCTTAAAACTTTGTATGCCTTTCCAATGCCTAGGACAGTGATTTTCACATCTTAAGGGGTTTAATAAAATACTTGTATTTATGAATTGAGTCAGGTCATGGCAAAGGGGTGGGGAGCAATTTTAAAGAATCTGTTTGCTATCAGATTTGCTAATGGCTTTGAGTCTGCTACTTGTTCCAGAGAGCTACATGTCCAAGAATTCTGATGATGATGAGCCAGCTAAAGAATCTCAACGATCGGTTCGGAAGCGAGGTCGAAATGCAAATGACTGTTCAGAAGCAGAGGAGGAGGAGGAAGGCCGACCTGCCCGAAAAAGACTGCATCGTATTGAGACAGATGAGGAGGAAAATGGTGAGAATGCTGATGATAATGTGGAGCAGCGTGCAGCAGCCAGCAAGCACTCAGCATCCCATGGGCAGCACGATCATGCCAGGAAGCCCTATAGGATAGACAGCGATGAGGAAGAGGACTTTGAGAACGTTGGGAAAGTAGAAAGTCCATTGGACTATAGCTTAGTGGACTTGCCTTCTGCCAATGGACAGAGCCCTGGCAAGGCTATTGAGAACTTAATTGGCAAACCATCTGAAAAACCTCAAGCCCCCAAGGACAGCACAGCCAATGCCAGCCTAGCACCTAATGGGATGGGTGGTGGGCAGGAAGCAGGAGCACCAGAAGAAGAAGAGGATGAACTTTTAAGAGTGACTGACCTTGTTGATTATGTCTGTAACAGTGAACAGTTATAAGACTTTTTTTCCATTTTTGTGCTAATTTATTCCACGGTAGCTCTCACACCAGCGGGCCAGTTACTAAAAGCTGTTTTATTTTTCTTAGAAAACTCTCCACTACAGGATCACTTTTTAGAAGCAAAAATTTCAGCAGTCCCTGCAGTCTTTCTGTGAAGTGACCAGTTTTGAACTTTGAAGATAAATAATCGCTGAAAATTCCCTTTGATGTTTTTTTGGTTTTTTTTATTTTGTTGTTTTTTTTTTTGTCTTTCCCCCCCCTTAAGTTCATGGTCCTTGGTAATTTCATTCATGGAAAAAATACATAGATACACACACACAAATCTGTATTCTAATAACAACAAAAGATTTGTATATTTTTGACTTTATAGTTTCTGAGCTCTCCTGACCTTGTAAAAAGGATGGATAAGAATGCATTCCAAATCTGTCAGGGCCCAAAATGGAATTTGGGGGTGGGAGAAAGCACTCGTGCTTTATTGTTTTCATAATAAATATATACATATACACACATATATATTATATTTAAACATTCATAACAGATTACAATTTACAGACAGTTTAAAAATACGTCTGTATTATTGCATTTTGTGAATTGTAGATAACATCATACCATGACTCATTTAGTAACAACCTTCATGAAATCAGCTTGTTTAATACTGGAGATAAACACACTTAATGAAAAAGAGACCAAGAAAGTACCATTAGTAAGAGCTCTGATTTAAATATCTGTTACAATGGAGTTTCTTTTTTTTTTTTTTTAATAATCATCTGAAAAGCATTTGTACCATGAAGCATATATAATGAAGCTTGGACAGCCAAATTGTGCTAGCAGCAAATTTTGTAAAATGGCTTTATGAATATTTGATCAGATCATCCCTACTGTACCATGTCTTGATGGAAAATATCAGTGTGATGATTGTACATATTTGGTCAATATGACAAAAGAGATAGTGTAACCATTACAGATAGCATAAGTATTATTTTTAACAACTGACCACTTAATGTTTAAACATTTGAAAGGTCATTTTAAGATATGTATATCTATATAGGTATAGATATCTGCATATGCCAGACATCAAGAGACGTCGAGCTGACAATGGAATTTTAGCACATTTGATGATGGGAGTGGGTTTTCAGGTGACTCCTAACCAATCTGTTCTTGCCCTTAGTATCTACTTCAAATTGAAGTCTACAAACCAAGCAGTTCCTTTGGGAGGTTTTTAGTTTGAGTTTCTGAGTGTGTGTGTGTTTATGTGTGTATGTGTAAGAGTGAGAGAGTGTGCACATGTTTTAGCATTATCTGCCTGGATGTATTAGCAGGTTTTAAATATCGTTTTTTGCCTTTGGTCGTTAGAACTTCATTCAAATTTATACTACTCATGTGACCAACCTAAAGAAGAAGGAAAGCAACTGGTGTCTCTCCTAAATTTATGGGCGTAACATCCACTTAAACATGCCTTGACACTCTCAAGGCAAAGTGATGTTTATCATTTTAAGCAGAGAGGTGGGGAATTGAAGTGGACAATTGAGCACCTGGTTGGCCCTAACCATGGTCCTCATTTTATTCAGCCTCTGTATCATCCTGTGAATTTTCAGGTAGGAGCTCTAACATCTGGACAAAGCATAGCCTTTATGATGAACCTTCCATGTGTCTTTTTGAAACCAGAGATGGTCTCTTCTGGTCAGCCCTGTTTTTGCAGAGGGATTTATATTTTTCCCCCTTTTCTGTCCATTGCTGGCAATGGATGCATGTTACCTGCTAATGGCACCAAGGGGTCACATCCTATCTCCTCTCCAAATTAAACCTTTTGTGTGCTAGTCAATCCATAATTAAGCACTTCTTTTTTTTTTTTTTTTAAAGCTGGCACTAGAACTACATATAAATACCTCTCTAGAAAACTTTGCCTGCCTTCCCTTTATGTTCCTCCCCAATTTAATCTGCAGACTTAACTTTTGGCCTTGAAAGTTTATAGCTGTTTTTTTTTGGTTTTTTGTTTGTTTGTTTTTTTACTTATGTTGGTTCTTTACTATTTTATTCTATTTCACTTTAGTTCTGTAGTTCACCTGTCCATTAATATTTTTGTTGGATTCTAGCAATGTATATTTCGTCTGTTTTAAAAATAAAATAAAATAATCAAAGGCAGCCTAAAATTAGGGTGCACCAGTAGTATGTTGTGTCAAGAAAGTTGTGACTTTTTATTTTGAAAAAAATGTCCCATTTTAAGGGGAAGAAATGACTTGCATTAACAGGCCACAAAATGCCTTTATAATTCATGCAATGTTTAATTCAAGTTCCTTGTCTGTTTTTTAGAGTACATTATAGAGGTTTAGCAATTTAACTTCATTTAAAGCAAGCTGGCAGAGAGAGGATACCTGCCAGCATCAATTTCGTTTTGCACCTGAGCAAAGGTAATCACAACAGACAACTTCCCTTTGATAATATGCCTTCTCCTTGCTCTCCACCCCGACAAACCCAGCTCCAACTTCCACCTAAAACCTGCACTTTCACTTCAGGCACATAGACAGAAAATGTGACTGTTATAGGATTAATATGTTTTCATTACATGCCTAATGTACAGAAATTCAGAAGGTTCTTTGTACTTCTCCAGTGCAGAAAATTGTGAATTTTTATAATAATTTGGTAGATAGATACTGATTGTAGTACCAGCTTCTTGCAAGAATTAGCCACTTTGACCAGCTGGTATTTAAGGTCTTTGGATCCATGTACATGTGCTAAGTGGCTGAACTATTCCAACCACAGCTCCTGGTAGAACCTTTCAGCCAAGGTCCATCTACCTATCTGTATATTAGAGTCACTGATACATACAGTGTTGCTCCCCAGAGAGTCCAGTATGTACAGCATATAGCTGATTAACCCAACTGAAAACTGTAGCAGACCTAGACTGGCTCTGTCCCTTGTTAGGCACACTCAAGCTTGAGCTTCTTGATCACCACAAAGGAAGTTAGTTTACCATAATGTGAATTCTAAATATATTTTTCATTGATACGTGAAAATGAGGAAGCTCAGATGCTTTCACAAAAATATAAGAAAATAATTCAGGACTACCCCAGACCTCCAGAGTGACATTGAGCATTCTATGGCTGCCATATAACAAAGCTGCTTACATACTGTAAAACCCCTTGAATAAGATCCAAACTAGACACTCCTTATATCCATTTCTATTCTATAACAGATCTATTAGAGGTTCTGGTGTTCATTTTATTCAGCCTTATTGTTAAGTCAGGATTTGGAGTGTTTAAGAATAATTTCATTTCTTATAAAAATATCTCCCTTTTCACTGGATATTTTAAAATGAATACAACTTGGTCATGAAAAAGAATAGGACTTGTAGTTAAATTGCAACTTGGCTTTGAAGGTTTTCTGTGGATGGAATAATGCCTAATGTAATACTTACTGATCCTAGCATATTACTGCAAATCCAAAGGAAGAAATACAACTAATGACCAAATGGAGATCCTTTGGATGAACTGTGTGTTTTCCACATGGTGTGACTTGGCTAAGATTGCAGTCTTTGTAAGGAAATGAGTGGTTTAGTTTAGGATATGTAAATAGTCAAAAGGTTTTCAGATATCTTTAAAACCACTAGAAACTCCTCAAAGTTTTTAAATGAAATAATTGCAAAATAATTTCTCCTGTTGCCTAGTTCTTAGTTGTCACAACCCAGCCCACTTCGCTTAATAACATTAGGAACCTGATTGGTCACTTCATTCTAAGTTGATGGGGGAAAAGCAGGTCTATGTAAGTGGAATTAGTGGTATTGTTTCATCACAAGAGAAGTTTTTTAAAGCCTGTGTTGCACATATAAGAGATTGTTAGAAATAGGGACATTCTTCCCGTGATTTTTCGATTTACTCAGCCCTCACTATGAAGAGGAAAATGAAGTGTAGAAACATAATAGACTTAGCTCCACTCTCATGAGTGTCTGTGACATATCCATGTCCCCATGTTATTTATTCAAACTCAGAGTCTTGTTTTCTTTGAACAAGTTCTCAATTTTAAAAATCCGTGCTTTAGAGAAGAACTACTATGTAAAGAAAGATGATGAAAAAGAATGCATTCTTTGAGCACCTTATATTTGTTTAATTCGGCATGTACATGCACATATATGAGGAAAATGTTTCTCAAAGATTTTTTTCACAGGAAACAATGTTTAAAATAGAGGGGTTTGTCATTGCCATGGGACCAGAAGATAAGAGTGGTGTTCTTCCCCTTGTTCTGACACATTCAGAGAGTAATGCTGTTCTCTAGTAAGCAGTGATTGCCAAAGTTGTCTCTGCTTTACTGGCTTTGTGGCTGAGCATCTCAAAGCTAAAATCATCATTTATCATAACAGAATCTATCTTCTCTTCAGCACCAATGTCACCCACCATTCCCAGTGTTTAAGGTCAGCTAAGTTTGAAAGTGGAGGGTGAGCCTTGTAAATTTGCTTTGTTATGGTAATCCTGGAAACAAGTTTTAAATGTGGTCAGCAATGTATAGATTATATACTGTACTTGTTTTAAGAATCTTTCCTTCCACTCTGCCTTAAGTTATTGTTAGCATTATCACTTCACGTTTATTGAGTGCCAATAGTTTGCTAGGTGCTGTCATTCTTTTTTTAATAGAGAAGAACAAGTCCTTGGGACCTAACAGGTCTGCCATCAGTCACTACAGGCCAGAAATTTTTTGTAGTGAACTTTGTATAGATGACTCAGATTCTACATTGTAATGCTCTTTTTTCTTTTACACCTCCCCAGCCTACCCATCACCTTGAGTTAAAACATTGCATAGGTTACTTTCAGCAATTTTTTTTCTAAATATATGGTTAAAAAGCCATTTTCACATAGGTTTGATTGTCTTACTTACCATTTTATTTTTGTGCAGTTCCTTGAAAATAGTGACAATGCTAAGCACTACAGAAGCAGTCCTGGCACATTTGCAATGATTATAATTTAACGCACAGAAATATTCTAAATTGTAATACCTGTATGGAATATATAATCCTCCATATACCAGATTTTTGGGTGGGTAAAAATTATTTATGATTTCTGAATAAGCTATTTAGACTTTAAGGTTTTTTTTTTTTAAAAAGATGTTGAACAGAAATTTTAATAGAATAGAAACTTCAAATTCAAATTTGTTAACACAATTTGGAAAATATGCTGAGGTCTGTCTTACTCCTTTTGCCACTGGATGATGTGAGTTAAGAATGGAATTGTCAGCTCCAGTTTTATACTTCTTAACTTTCCTCAGTTTATTAAGAAATTTTAATTTTATTGTAAAATGTGTTTTAAAATCTGTATTTATTAAGTTCTGGTGGTAGAACAAGTAGCTGCATGTTAGAAATACAGCCATCCAGAAAAACCATTGTTTGGAAATTTAAGTAAACACTCAAGAGCTTCAGAAATCGTTTAACTTATTTTGTACGTTGCAAAAAAAAAAAAATTTATTTTGCTTAGAGTGACATTTTTTATAATTGTGTACAGCTTTTAAGGGGGTGGGAGGTGGGGAAATAACACCCAAAAGTAGATTGTAGATTTTTACAATTGTGTTTGTGATAGAATATCCATGGGTCTATGCTGTAATTAAAACTAAAACTGCTTAACAATTTGTGCCATGGTCTTTTTCATCCTCCTGCCTGAGAGCTGGATTTTGCGGGTACAGATCAATTCTGCCACACAAGGGAGCTGCAAAACCAGGGAAACTTAACACAAGCACCATCCCCAAATCCCCAAAGGCATTTCCCAAAAACTCAAAACTGTAATATCTGTTCACATAAATGAGTGATTTAATCAGGGTCTGGAATGACCCTGATTAGAAGAACTACAGCATATTCTGACTATCTGGTTTTTCCAAGAGAATATCACAGCTGGCCTGATGTTTTGTTCTCATCTCCAGTAGCCATTTGCAATTTGGGATTTTTATCCTTTCAGAAAAACCTACCTGTGATTTTTGACTCTATCAAAGAGTGCAGTACTCTTATTCTGAAACACGTGGAAGGCATATAATCGCTTATGACTTACAATTTAGACTACTGCTTTTCATGGATGCTAATTCATGTGCTTTTAAAATAGGGCAAGAAAAAAGCAAATGCTGTTTTCTAATTCCACTTTCCTTCAGTAAAGATGGATTTTGGAATCTCATCCTTTTAAATAATACATATCCATAGTTTATTAAAAAAACAAAACACTTCTTTGTTTAAATGCCAATGTCCATGGAGCACAATGGTGCTGTCTGGATAAATTCATCTATGTGAGTGTCATGATAAACATCTAATCAAGCCAACTGTTGTGCAGCTTCTCTCTGCGGTTGTTTTCAGATAGGACAGGCTCTTAAGTGTATTTATCAGTGCAATCCTGGTGATCTTGAGTCTCCTGCCTTGGCATAAATAATATAGATTACTTGCTAGTAGATAAGCATTTGGGGGTTCTGTGTGTATTTGTTGTTTATTTAAGTAATAGTATCTGGCATTCAGAACTAATCAGATCAGAGGTGCCAGAACATGCCTTGCAAGTTAAGATATGCTTTTGTGAAACACTTTATTTACTCCTATACTTTGGATCTGTTTTGTTGGTTTTTCATTTTTGTTTCTAAGAAAATATAAAATTTGTGGATTAGGTTCTCAGATGTAGGGAATGTCTCCATTTATTTTGTTCTTGACAAGTGTTAAATGTTAAGAAGCTCAGCAATTAAGGTCATAGACGTCTCAGCCTTGCAAGAAGGCTGAACTTCTATTTCTTCATGGAATCACGATCCTTGCTAAAATTCTGAAAGGAGAACCTAGGATGATTTCTTCTGTATGGATGTGTCCTGAATGTGACAGTGGCAGAATATATTTTAAGAACTGGAAGTGTGACTCCTTGCACAGAAAATCGTTGATACTTTTCACACTTTTGTCCCCCTGCAACTATGCTATCACAAACTTGTAAATTTTGTGCATAAAAATGTGGGAAGTCCTGATAGCCTCGAAGCTTAAGGGGTTGAACTGCAATTTTTGAACAGCTAGTATGTGAAAATAGCAATGCACAACTTCAAATATTATATACCTTGTAAATGAAAAACAGAATATGTTAAGGCTGGTGCCAATATTTTTGTTAATGAAATGTTCATTGTTGTCTCACTACAGTCTGGTCAGAACTCTCTTGGTGTGTAAACTAGGCCCAAAGCCATTTTATAGCTGCTGGCCTAATTGTGTAACTTTTTCTTTCATAATGCTTTTGTTATAATACCTTCTGTCATTTATTACATATAAATATGACATGTTAAGTTGTCATAATAAAAAAAATTTTAAATAACTTGACGGACCTAGCATGTTGTGTTAGTAAACTTAGCTTTTGCATTAAGCCTTAGCCCAGAGCTTGTACATAATGGTTTGGTGGAATCTGAAAGACCAAGGTTCAGATCCTAGCTCTGCTTCTAGTAAGTTTGACCATAGGTGAATCATTCATCCTAATTTAAATTCAACATTTTATAAGCACCTGATGTTTATAAGGCAGTGGGGATGTTTTTAACTGAGAAAATGATGGCTAAAGAATGAAGGGTGGATACCTAGTAGATGGGTACCCAAACTACATTGGTGTCAGTGGGAGTGTAGAAGAGAGGACTGATGTGAAAGATGTGTGGATATAAGATTGGCAGGAATTAAAGATGGTGCCAACATTTGAAATGCAGGTACCCGTAAAGATGGTACTGCCCCCAGCAAAAATAGAGAAGTTGGGAAAGGAGGGCCAAGGGTAAGGGGACGAAGATGGGTTCAGTTTTGGACCAAGTGAATTTGAGATGCTGGGACATCCAGCTAGAAATTTCCAGTAAGTTGTGGAACTAGAGTTCAAAGTGTGTGGGGGCAGGGAGGAGGGGGGGAATTGGGCTGAATATATGGATTTAGATTCATCTGCATAAAGATGACAATTGAATTCTGGAAGCATGTAAGATAACTAAAAGTTTAAAGGAGTAGAAAAGGGAGGCCAAAACTTTGGGAGACACACACTTAGGAGGAAGATGTTAATCCAATGAAAGCCAAGAAGTTGTCAAAATAGGTCAAGAATGAGCAGGGGCCTAGAAGCCAAGACAGAAAAGAACTCCAGCAATAGAAGAGACTGGTCAGTGGCATCTCCGGTGATAAGAAAAGTCAAAGGGTATAAGGACTAAGGAAGGAGCCCATCATATTTAGTGGTTGAGGTCATTTGAAAATTTTGGAAAGAGCAGATTTAGTACAGTAGTACTGATGGCAAAGGGATTGAGGAGGGCATGGTGAGGACATGGATTAATGAGTGTAGAAAAACTGGAAGAGGAGAGGAGATAAAAGGTAATAGCTTTAATTGATGTTGGGGGATCAATAGCAGGTTTGGGTTTGTTTTTTTTTTTTTTAAATAATGCTGAGGCATAAGTATATTTATAAGCAGTGAGAAAGGTGCCTAAGGATAAGGAGAAATCTCAGATGATCAGGGTATCTGTCAAGGAAAATAAGGGAAGAAATAAAGGATACAAGTTGAAAGGTTAAGTTTGGGTAAGAGAAAGGCTTTCTCATCCTAGGAGGCTAGAGGAAAGAAAGGACAGATAAAAAGGTGAAGAAAGTTTTTAAGATGTTAAGGGAAGGGAACATGAGGGAAGTCACATTGAAAAAAGGCCTGTCTTTTCCATCAGTTGGGAAGTGAAATCCTTTGCTGAGAAGAGAGGAATAAGGAGTTGATTTGAAGAAAGATAAAGACATTTTTTAAAAAAGTCTAAAAGAAGAGTGAGATGAAGTTGATTAAAAAAAGAATAAAGTGATTACTCTCATCTTCCATTTTAAACAGGTATAAAAGAAAAATGAGATGAAGTGGATTAAATAAAGGATTACTCTCTAGCCTTGTAGGCCTAGGTGAGATTAAATACCATTAAATTTTAGTGGACCCAGTCTGCTGAATTTTGTGACTTTATCCAGCAGTATTTGATGACTGAACCAGAAAAGACAGGTGGTGGGAGGGTCTGAGCGTTGAGAATTGTCAAGGCTTGTGCAGTGCTAACAGAACACATCAGGCGATTCAAGACAGAAGGACATGATCTGGTTGAAATGGCAAACTACAGGGTCAGTAATATAAAGGGGAGAAAGTAAGGCAAGAATACCAATGATGACTTGGAGAAGAAAGAGCATTGAGGAAATTCAGGTCTTATGACCACAGGGGTCCCCCCAGAGTCTCTTCTCCCTCTACTAATACTCAGTGATCTCATCAGTTCCCATGATTTCAATTATCATTCCTATGCAAACAATTCCAAGACGTATGATCTCTTTTCTCAGTTTCAGCCTCACCTCACCAACTGCTTTTTGGACATTAATAGGCATCTCAAAATCAATCTATCCAAAACAGAACTCGTTCTCTTTCCTTCCAGTCACCAAGGCTCCCAGGCAGATTGTCATCCTTGACTTCTCCCTCACTCTGACCACTCAAATCCATTACATTGCCAAGTCTTGTCATTTTCCACCTTTCCAAAGTCTCTCAGAAATGTTCCCTTCTCTGCAGTCACGCAGCTACCATCCTGCTTCAGGTTCTCGTCACGTCATGTCTAGACTGTTGCAGTAGCTACTGGTAGGTCTGCCTGCCCCAAGGCTCTTCTCACTTCGATCCATCCTCCACTCAGCTGCCAAAGTGAGTTTCCTAAAGCACAGGTCAGACCACCTTTTAATTCAAACTCCAGTGATTTCCTGTTGTTGAGTCATTTTCAGTCATGTTTGACTCTTCATGACCCTATGTGGGTGTTCTTTTTAAATACATTATTTATTTTTCAGTTCTCAACATTCACTTCCACAAGAAATTGAGTTCAAAATTTTCTCCCTATCTCTCTGCACCCCCTACCTCAGGACAGCATGCGCTTCCATCCACCCCTTCCTCCAGTGTGTCCTCCCTTCTATTACCCCATCCCTTTTATGTCCCTTCTGTTCTCCTATAGGGCAAAATAGATTTCTATGCTCCATTGCCTGTATATCTTATTTTCCAGTTGCAAGCTAAAACAATTTTTTAACTTTAATTATTAAAGCTATGAGTTCCATATTCTCTCTGTCCCTCTAGTCCCGCCCACCATCATTGAGAAAACAAGCAATTCAATATAGGTCATACATGTGTAACAATGCAAAACACTTCCATAATAGTTATGTTGTGAAAAACTAACCACACTTCCCTCTGTCCTAGCCTGCCCCCCAGTTTTTCCATTCTCTCCCTTGACCTGTCTTCCCATAATGATGTTTGCTTCTTATTATCCCTTTCCCTAATTTTCTGCCCCTTCTATTATCTTCCCTCTCCTATCCCTTCCCCCTTACCTTCATGCAGGGTAAAATAAATTTCTATATCCAACTGAGTATGTGTTATTCCCTCCTTCAGCCAAATCCCATGAGAGTAAGGCTCACTTATTTCCTTTCATCTCCCCCCTCTTCCCCTTCAATGTAAAAGCTCTTTCTTGCTTCTTTTATGTGAGATGATTTGCTACCTTCTACCTCTCCCTTTCTCTTACTCCTAGTACATTTCATTCAACAGTAAATTTTATTTTTTATTTTTATATTTAATATAAATAAAATATATATTTTTATATTTCATATTCAAATTACCATGGGCCTTCTCTGTGTGTGTGTGTGTACATATGTATGTATATAAAATACATACATATAGCCATGTGCATATACATATCTATACCTATATAATATACGTATACATACCCATACATGCCTACATATATATATATATATACATATATACATATATATGTATATATATATATATATATATATATTCTCTCTACCCTAATACTGAAAAAGGTCTCATGAATTACAAATAACATCTTTCCGTGTAGGAATGTAAACAGTTCAACTTTAATGAATTCCTTAAGGCCTCTCTTTCCTATTTACCTTTTCATGTTTCTCTTGATTCTTGTATTTGAAAGTCAATTTTCTATTCAGCTCTGGTGTTTTCAAGAAGAATGCTTGGAAGTCCTGTATTTCATTGAAATTCCATTTTTTTCCCCAGAAGTATTATACTCAGTTTTGCTCGGTAGGTGATTCTTGGTTTTAATCCTGTCTCCTGTGGCCTCTGGAATATCATGTTCTAAGCCCTTTGATCTCTTAGTGTAGAAGCTGCTAAATCTTGTGTTATCCTTATTTTATTTCCACAATGCTTGAATTGTTCTTTTCTGGCTGCTTGTAATATTTTTTCCTTGACCTGGGAACTCTGGAATTTGGATATATTATTCCTAGGAGTTTTCCTTTTGGGATCTCTTTCAGGAGGTGATTGGTGAATTTTTTCCATTTCTGTTTTACCCTCTGGTTCTAGAATATCAGGGCAGTTTTCCTTAATAATTTCTTGGAAGATGATGTCTAGGCTCTTTTTTTTGATCGTGGTTTTCAGGGAGACCAGTAATTTTTAAATTGTCTCTCCTGAATGTATTTTCCAGGTCAGTTGTTTTTCCAGTGAGATATTTCACATTATCTTCTATTTTTTCATCCATTTGGTTTTGTTTTATAATTTTTTGGTTTCTCATAAAGTCATTAACTTCCACCTGCCCCATTTTGATTTTTAAAGAACTATTATCTTCCGTGAGCTTTTGAACCTCCTTTTCCATTTGGCAAATTCTGCTTTTTAAAGCATTCTTCTCCTCATTGGCTTTTTAGATCTCTTGCCAGTTAGGTTAGTCATCTATTTTTAAAGGCACTATTTTCTTCAGCATTTTTCTGGGTCTTCTTTAGCAAGCTGTTGACTCACATTTCATGGTTTTCTTGCATCACTCTCTTTTCTCTTGCCGGTTTTTCCTCCACCTCTCTTACTTGATTTTTAAAATCCTTTTTGAGCTCTTCCATGACCTAAGATCACTGCATTTTTTTTTTGGAGGCTTTGGATGTAGAAGCCTTGACCTTGCTGTCTTCCTCTGATGGTATGTTTTGCTCTTTCTCATCCAAAATGATGGAACCTTTTTACCAAGAATTTAACCTTCTACAGTCTTATTTTTCCTCCTTTTTTGGGCATTTTCCCAGCCAGTTACTTGACTTTTGAGTCCTTTGTCAAGTGGAAGGTATACTACCCTAGACTTCAGAGGTTTTGTGCAACTGTTCTCTGAGATATCTCTAGGGGCCTGTAAGTTCTCAGTCCTTCCAAAATGGTACAGTCAAGGGAGAGGAGTTTACTCCTCTCCTGGCCTGTGCTCTGGTCTGCGAGCAACCAAAAGAACTCTTTTCTGCCCTGGAACTGTGAGTAGGATTCCCTGTCCACAGCCACCACCAGCTCTGCCATGCCAGCGCTCCTCCTCACCCCAGGACTGCCTTTCAGGACTGAAACCCAGATCAGCTACTCGATTCCTCCAGAGTCTTTAGGCTGAGTGGATGCTCAGTGAATCCAAAAGTGGATGCTGCTGCAACAGTGGTTGCTACCACCTGGGGTTGGGACCACACTCCCTTCTCACTCAGGTGGAAGAGCTTTCTTTCTGACCTTTGAAGCTGTCTTTGGAGTTTGTGGGTTGAGAAATCTGGGAACTGTACCAACTGCCTATGATTCCTTGCCCTGAAGCCTGTTCCAATCCTGTCTATGCCACACAGCCAATGCTGGGCTGCACTCTCTGGTGCAATAGAACTTTTGTGTCAGCCTTCCAGGCTGTCTTGGGCTGGAAATCTGTTTCACGCTGTCATTTTGTGGCTTCTGGTGCTCTAGAATTTGTTTCGAGTCATTTTTTACAGGTATTTTATGGGCTATGGGGGGAAAACTAGAGCAGGTCTGTCCTACTCCACCATCTTGGCTCCAACCCCCATTTGGGGTGTTCTTGGCAAATATACTGGAATGGTTTGCCATTTCCTTCTCCACCTCATTTTTACAGATGAGGAAACTGAGGCAAACAGTTAAGTGACTTGACCAGGGTCACGCAGCTAGTAAATAGCTCAGACTAGATTTAAACCCACAGAGAGGAGTCTGGCACTCTATCCACTTTGCCACCTAGCTGCCTGGTTTCCTGTCACTTCAGGGATAAAACATAATATCCTTTGTTTGGTGTTCAGGGCCCTTCTAGCCGCAGCCTCTTCCTACCTCTCTAGTCTTCTCACATTTTTTTCCTTCCACATGCTCTATGATCTAGTGACACTGGTCTCCTAGTTTCTTGCTCATCCTCAGGATTCATTCTCCTAACTCCCTTCCTTTTCAGTGGTTGTCCTCACATGCTTAGAAAGTTCTCCCTGCCCACAGCTGCTCACTGGCTTCCATACCTTTCTCCAAAACTCAACTAAAACTCCTCCTTCTTATAGGAGGCCTTCCCTCTTTCACTTACTCTTATCTATGTTTTGTACACTCATATCTGCTTCTATTTTTGTTTGCATATTGTCTTCCCCATTAGAATGTGAGCTCCTGGTGGGCATATTTTTGTCTTTCTTTATATCCCTAGCACTTAGTAGAGTTCTTGGTACATGTTAAATGCTTTAATACCTTGTCAAAACAAAAAAGCTATTTAGGCTAAGTGAGGAATTAAGAGAGAGTAGCTGTTCAGAAGATTATTGTCTGAGAGTAAAACTTCAGAGCTCTAGATCTTCAGGGTAAAATAATTCAGGATAATGGTGAAAAGTCACCAAGGATGAAGGTAGAGTTTAGGCTGGAGAAGAATACTGTGATCCAGGTGTGAAGCTCATTAAGGAAGAAAATGAGGTGACTAAGGTTCAATGGGAAACAGCAATAAGATCCTGAACAGGGTGAAGGACAGGAGTGAAAAAGGACAGTGTTCTAAATATGGGGGATAGTCAATGTAAACATATATGGGGCTGACATATCGAAGGTCATGTGTAAGGAACAATATTTAGTCCTGTGTGGCTGGACCACAGGGTATGTGGAAGGGCATGAAGTGTCATGTTGTGAAGGGCTTTAAATGCCAAACAGTGTAATGGTAATTTAAGGTTAATGGTGAGTGGGGGGAAGAGTTAAAGATCTTCTCTGCCCATTAATAGGCCTCTGTACCTCTACTGAGGCACTGGGTCAGAGGGTCCTGCCCTCTGGCTCTGAAAAGTGTATAAATACTCTGAGGTGAGGTTTTGTTTTGGGGTTTAGTTTTTAGAAGATTTGTGTGCCAGATAACACTCTGGGAAGCGACTAAGGAAGGCCCCCCACCATCTCTCTCTCCTTTTCCTCAGCTTTGAAAGCTCAGATGTTGGTGCTTCTCTCTCTGGTAATTCTGCATATATGTAATGGTCAGCCAGTTGTATCTGTCTGTTGATCTGTGATGTATGTATTGCTCATGGTCAGACAGTTGGAAACCCTGTTTATTGATCTTTATTTCTCTGTGTGTATTCTCTCTGAAGTTCAGGGTGCTGACTTTTTCCCCTGAGCTAAGTGAATGATATATGTGATTGATTAAAATAAATTGTTGACCCCTCAAAAGTTGCTCTCCTTTTAGAAAAGCAGATCTAAGAACCTGTGTATGCTCTCCTGTGTATGTCAGGGTCCTTGCTGATATAAACAGGGGATATCATATTTGATTCTGAAGTAATGGAGAGCCACCGGAGTTCATTGAGTATGGGGATGACACGACCTCTACTGTAGGAGAATACTTTCGCAGCTGAGCAGACATTAGATTGGAGTGTGGAGATACTTGAGGCCGAGAGACCATTTAGAAGATCATTGCCACAGTTCAAGATTGAGGTAATAAAAGCCTGAACAAGAGTTGTGGATATGTGAGTGATGAGAAAGGGAGACATAAGAGATGTTGTGAAAGGTAAAAATGATACTATTTGGCAATAGAGTGGACATGTAGGGTGAAGATGACACCCAAATTGTAAACCTGGGTGACTGTAAGACAGTGGTGACTTTGAACTTAGGAAGGTTGGGAAGAGGGAAATGCTGAGTTGTGTTTTGGACATTCTGAGTTTGTGATGTCTTACTGATTTCTCTTGGTAATTTCAGCCACTGTGTATTCTTATCACTGCTGATTATCACAAGTGATTTGGGAGGCAGCTCCGTGGTTCAGTGGACAAAGTGCTGGAAAAGCTGAGTTCAAGTCCGAGACCCTTACTAGCTGTCTGACCCTGTGCAAGTCACTTCCCCCTGTGTGCCTCAGTTTCCTCATCTGTAAAAATGAGCTGGAGAAGGAAATGGCAAACCACTGCAGTATCTTTGCCCAGAAAACCCTTACTGGGGTCATAAAGACTCAGAAACGACTGAACAACAACCTAAGTGATTCAGATCTATGTATCCAGCGCTACTCTCTCCTGAGTGCCAGTCCTACATAGCCAATTACCTGCCAAATATATCCAGCTGGGTATCTTCTAAGTATCTCAAGCTGTACATATCTGAAACAACTCATCTTTTCCCAAAAACCTCTCTTCCTCTCTGTCAAGGGTATAACTGCCCTTCCAGGTACCCAAATTCACAACTCTGGAATCATCTTCAAATTTCCTTTCTCTCCCCCCATCCAATATATCTAACCTGTGGCCATGTCTTGTGGAGTCATCCTCTATTAACATTTCTTAGATCCTCCTCCTTCCTCAACTCCTAGCAAACACCCTAGTTCAGAACCGCACCACCTCTCACCTGGACGATAGCTTCCTAATTGGTTTCCCTTCTTTAAGTCTCTCTTGTCTCCAATCCAAAGTCCATACTTCTCTCATAGTAATATTCCTAAAACACAGATCTGACCATGTCACTCTTTTGCTCAAAAAGTTTGGGTGTCTCTCTACTGCCTCTGCAGTCAAGTACAAACCCCTCCATCTGGCATTTAAAACCCTTCAAAACCTGGCTCCTGTCGACATTTCTGAGCTTTTTATAAATCACTGCCCTTTGTTACCCTTTCATCTAGCCAAGTTACACTCTTTTTGTTCCTCATTCATGATGTACCATCTTCCATCTCTGTGGGTCCCTGTAGCCCTTCCACCCTCACAAATCCCTTCATCGTTGCTGCTCAGTGGTGACCAGCTTCATGGGACAGATTCCATGGGGTTTTCTTGGCAAAAATACTGGAATAGTTTGCCATTTCCTTCTCCATTATGTCCCTGCTTTGTAGATGAGGAAACTGAGGCAAACAGAGTGAAGTGACTTGCCCAGGGTCATACAGTTAGTAAGGGTCTGAGGTCAGATTGAAACTCAGGAAGATAAGTCTCCCTGACTCCAGGTCTGATACTCTATCCGCTGTACCACCTAGTCACCTCCTTTAGAATTCCTAATCTACTTCAAAGCTCAGCCTTTTCCAGATTCCCTACCCCCAGCTGGCAGTGCTGTCACACATTCTGAAATCACCATATGTTTATTTACTTCTTAAGTACTTTTGAATCTATATGTATACATTTTGTTTCATCTGATAGGATGTGAACTGTGGGCATTGTTTTATTTTTATCTTTACATTCTCCATACCCAGTGGAGCACCTAGTGCATACTAGGCATTTCATAAATGTTTGTTCATTGATTGCTTCAAATAACATCTATTAATTGGAGAAAATGTGTTAGGATGGAAGATGAAGATATTGCTATCTATGTAAGAGAAGAAGTATACCTATAATGATTTTTCCTAGATCTGGTAAAGAGGGGATTGCAGTGATAACATCTGTGAATGGATCAACTCCCCCATGAGGCCTCCAGGATCGGTCTGTGAGGGGGTGCGTTTGCTTCCTTGACATAACCTTTACACCAAAATATCTCCTCAAGCCTCCAAAGCTTACATTCCAGACAAGAACTTATTACTATAACATCAGTAACCAAGGAGTAATCCATTTGGATACTGTGAAGAACCACTGGAGCTCCGCCCTCACCATATCTAAAGCGCTCCTTTCCATCTGCTCCCTGCTCACAGACTGCAGCCCTGCAGACCCCTTAGTGGGAAGTACATGAGCAACAGAGCAGATAGAGCAAGACAGAATGGCCAGGCAGGGGACCAAGAGATATGCTGCTACATCCATTGGGTTTTCACCAAATTTATATTATTTGTCTGGGATAAAGAGAGTTGCTTATGATTTTGAAGTGGTAGAGAGAGGGTGGGTGCTGATAAAGGGCAGAGTATTTCTATAACAGATTTTATGCAGTCTTTTATTTCCTAAGATTTTGTTTTTGTTGTGACTTAAGGTATCTTAGGTATACAGTTATATTTAATAATAGCATCTTTTAAGATTGTCATTACTTCTGCAATATTAGCTCAAATATATTACAAAAAAATGTACATTTAGACATTTGGGCTGTGTTACTTGCAATATGTAAAAGATTTTAAAAAACAGCTTAATTTTTGTACAGGTACACATTGCATTTACGTGAAGTCCTTCCAAGACTACTCTCTCCATCCTCCTCTTCTTCTTCTTCCCCCATGAGAGAGAGAACACTGATATTTAACAATTGCTTTTTAGAGACTGTCATCTCATGATATATAATTTGGACAAATGGACGTATGGCACCATATAGGAATTGAGTAGTTAACGTATTTCATTTTATATGCCAATAGTGTGAAAAGATGATAGGTTTTAATCAGGACTTATGGAAACCTGTAGTGAAATACCTTAAGCTGCTTACCTGTTGGTTGGCTGGTTGATTGTTGTCTGTTGCCAAAGATGACCAAAATGACATCACTATGATAAAGTGAAGTTTCAGTGTGTCCAACTATCAGACCAATATGAACTCAATATTTTACCACAGTTGGGCACAGATAGTCGTGTGAATATTTGGGGTGGATACTCTAAATTTGCGCATCTTACGTTTACTTTGTGCTGTCTCAATTCTGCTTTGCTCATAGAGCACAGCACCCTTTCTAAAGTGGGCATGGTCTCCCATGTTGCACAGTCAAATCCAAAGTTCTTGAGAGTGTCCTTGTATCACTTCTGACCACCATGTGATCGCCTCACCTGTGAGTTCTCCATAAAATAGTCTTTTTGGCAAGCGTGCATTTTGCATTGGAACAACATGACCAGCACATCAAAGTTGCACTCTCTGAAGCATGGTTTGAATGCTTGGCAGTTTGGCTCCAGCAAGGACCTCAGTGCCTGGTACCTTATCCTGATAGCTGATCCTCAGAATCTTCCTAAGACAGTTCAAACGGAAGCGATTCACTTTCCCGGTGTGGCACTGGTAGACAGTCCATGTTTTGCAGGCATACAACAATGAGGTCAGCACAACGGCTCTGTAGACCTTCAGTTTGGTAGTCAGTCTAATACCTCTTCTCTCCCAAACCTTTCTTTGGAGCCTCCCAAACACTGAGCTAGCTCTGGCAATGCATGCATCAACCTCATTGTCAATGTGTATATCCCTGTAAAGTATACTACCAAGGTAAGGGAACTTATCCACAGCATTCAGAACTTCTCCATTTATTGTAACTGATGGTTCCACGTATGGATGGTGTGGTGGTGGCTGACGGAGTCATGAGGGCTTATGGAAAATTATGTCAAAATTTGGTTGCCCAGAGAAGTTCATCAGTATTGTATGTCAATTTCATGATGGCATGTTTGCCCATGTTCTGGAGGTGGACAATGCTCTTGTGCCTTCCAAGCCACCAATGGAGTGAAACAGGCTATGTGCTTGCTCTCATGCTTTTTAGTACGATGTTTTCAGCCATGTTGTCAAATGCTTTCAATGAGGATGAACATGGCATCAAAGTCAACTACCATAATGATGGTAAGTTCTTCAATTTGAAAAGGCTACAAGCCAAGACCAAAGTGAAGGGAGTGTTAGTGCATGATTTTCTATTTGCAGATGATTGTGCACTCAATGCAGCCTCCGAAGCTGAGATACAACAAAGTATGGATCAGTTCTCTGCTGCTTGTGCTAATTTTGGCCTAATAATTAACACCAAGAAAACACAGGTGCTTAACTGTAAGGTGTGGAATAAGAGTTACTCAGTGAATTGATTATATGTTGTGGGCTACTTCAGTCTGCATTTGTTATTGTGCTAATAAAAAGCTATTTAAAAAAAAAGAGGGAACTGGATATGAAGGATGAGGGAGAAGGAAGAATCAAAGATAGCTGTGGTACCCTCAGCAGAAATAGGGGATTTGGGAAGAGGGCTAATTTAATGGGGGAGATAAAATGGGTTTTGGACATGTTGAATTTGAGCTACCAGCTTGACATCCAGGTGAGCATTTCCAAAGAGCAGCTTGAAATGGGCCTAGAGTTCAGGATTCAGATTAGATCGGACTGTAAAATTTGGGGAGTCATCTGCATAGAAGTGATAATCAAATCCATCAGATTATCAAAAGACAGAATGTAGAGAGAGGAGGCCCTGAGACATAGCTCTTGGGCACCCATTAAAGGAACTGAGGTCACAAAGATATCAAGTTTACTGTAATTGTTGTAGTTGACTTGTGCCTCTTACAGAAATATTTTGGAGCCTCATTTTATATTTTGGATCTGTAAAGGCCATTGTTTCCCATCCATAAAACATTAAGTGGTGAGCTACTGTTATTCTAAGTTATATTTCTCAATATTCAGAAACTTTCACAGGGGGGAGGGAAGCGGGGGGGGGGGGGCAGGGAGAGAGCCAGGACAACAACAATTGTGTAAATAGAAACAAGGGCCAGGCATTCTGGCCATCCAGTTTTCAGGTCCAAAATATATGTAGTATCCATAATAACTTATTTCCTCAATTTTTTCAACCCCCCACTCCCTAACCTAAAAAAATCTCGTTCAACAACCACCACTACAGAAACTGCTCTTCCCAGGGTCCCAAAAGCCTTGTTTCAGTGCTTAGCCTTAGAATCAGAAATGGAAGGGCCCTCAGAGGCCCATCTACCCTAGAATAAGAATCCACTATTAACATCCTCATTAAGGATCTCTGCTTAAAGACCTTTAATTTCTAGGCGGCCCATTCCACTTCTGCAGAGCTCTGATTGTTGGGAAGGTTTTCAGTACATTAAGCCTATAACTTCCTCTCAGCAGGTCCCCTTTTCACTGTCCTCTTCCTCCTTATTTTGTCCTCTGAAGCCAAGCTGAGCTAAGACCGTCACATGTAGGTGATCTTTGCCTTGTACCATGCTGCTTCATCTGTCAGATGAGGGGTTGGAACTAAGTACTTCTGCTTCTAAAATGATTCCACCCTTGTCAGTTTCACTAACCTACAATTCAGTTTTAAAATTAAAAACAACTCAACAGTGTTTCTTAGGGAGAAAGTTCTATCAGTACTCAATAATTTATTTAATTTGAAATTTATTTTAATTTTATTTTAAAAAAAGCAAAATACTGACATGGAAAGCAGGGGGATAGAGGCTAGGGTCTTGAAGTCAGGAAGACCTGAGTTCAAATCTGTCCAACACTAACCAACTATGTGACTGCTGGGCAAGTACTTAACATTTCTGTGCCTCATCTGTAAAATAAGAGGGTTGGCCTTAATATCCCTTATTAATTTATCCTTTCTCCAAGGGTGGCTAATATCTATACAGTGTTTGTGAAACACACAAGCAAATAGCATCTTGAAGAAGAGCTAGGATTTGAAGTAGCAAGAAGGACATTACACCTTTTTGCCTATATTCATTCTACTGTATATGTATGTATGTATGTGTGTATGTATATATATGTGTGTGTGTATATGTAAATGCATGTATCTTGAATAAGAAATCCTCTGTGAAGCATTTATTAAGCACCTATTATATGCAACACACTGTACTAAGTGCTAGAGATACAAATAGGAAAATAGGAAGTCTCTGCTCTCAGACAGCTCATATTCTAAGGATGGGGGTGGGTAGGGAGGCAATACATGTGGAAGATTTCAGCTGCAAGTCAGATGAAGAGATCCTATGGTCCTTAGGGGACAGCAGCAAAGCAAATGATAATGCCTCTTTAATGTAACTTCCTATCGTTTTCTGATGTGGAGCCATCTGACAGTGCCAAGGACTTTGATGGCAAGAACTTTCCTTCCTGGGTGTTCAGTGGCAGGGGCTGGAGCACTTTCAGAAGCTGTCGCCAGGACAATGGGCTTGAAACACTGCTCTTTATTCCCAAGGCTCTTAAGTTCAGGGTCCTAGACTGTCTCTAACAGGATCTGAGGGAAAATAATGGTCAAGGTAGTTGTTGGTAGTTTGTCTTTCCTGGCTCATGTCACTTTCTATCCTTCTCTCAGGGTGCCTTGGTGATTCAGTTAGTCTTACTTGCCTGTCCTGTGTGTGGCAATTGATTGACAGTTGGTGGGGTGACTGGCCTCTTTTCCACGGAAGTTGCTTCTGCGAATGATGGCTGTTAGAGCTGATCTGGAAGTAGGACTGATGGATTGGGAGGTACTGCCATTCAGGTAACAGCTGATCAGTGGTTGTTGCTGGTGGTGATGAAGGTGAGCTTCCTTTCCAGAGTGATCTCTCCCCTCAATAACGGTTATAGGGGTTGGGCTGGAAGCCAGTCCAGTGGTTTGGAGGGGGAACACTGTCATTTCCAAGGCCCTTGGGTTCAGAGTCCTGGCTGGGGGAAATAGTGGTAAAGGGGGTGAAGGTGGGGGTGGTTTGACATGTCTTTCCATCTCTTCCTCAGGGTACCTTGATGCGTCAGCTAGGCTGGCTTGCCTCCCTTATATGTGGTAATTGGTTGGCAGTTGATGGGGATGACTGACTGCCTTTTCACAAGAGTTACTTCCTGAAGGATGGCTGTAAGGAAAAATGGTGGTCCAAGAGATGCTGGCCCTCCTAAGGGTTTTGTGTTGATCTCTGAGACCAGAGATCCTTTACAACAAAATTGAATACATATATATATATATATATATATGTATGTATATGTATTTTAATGACAAAAGCTTTCATAGTTTGCCTGGATGTGGAGAGGTTTTTAAGATTAAGATGAAGAAAAAATTTTTGCAAGTGTGGCTTGAAAGGGGTGATGATAATTGACCCTGAAAAGGAAGCAAGGAAGTTATCTCAAGTATAGACATTTCACCCACAGCCTGAGAACGGGCTGCTTCTAATGCCAGTAAATTCCTCTATACTACTGGAATCACTGAAGCAGAAAGGACCTCTGAAGCTCTCTGCTGCTCATAATAATAGCTATAATTTATAGAGAGTTTTAAGGTTTGCAAAATGATTTACATATTTTATCTCATTTGATCCTCACAGTAACCCAGGAGGTAGGTTTCATTATTATTCTCATTTTATAAGTGAGGAAACTGAGGCAGAAAGAGATGGAGTGACCTTCTCAGTGTCATATAGATTTGAGATCAGATTTGAACTGAGTTCTTCTTGATCCAACGAACAGGTACACTAGACACTGCACCATCTGACTGCCTTCACTCATCCACTTCTCTTAATTCCCAAAACTACCATCCCAATCAGGACTTCATTCCTTCGCCTGGGCTATTGCCATAGTCTCTCTGCCTCCAGGCTTGGGCCATGATAGTTTGTCCAGAACACAGTGTCAGATTAATTCCTATTTACTATTTGACAAAAACCTGGGAAAACTAGAATGTAGTCTGGTAGAAATTAAGTAAAGAACAACATCTCACACCAAGATATACGAAGATAAACTCCAACTGGATATGTGACTGATGCAAAAAGTAACTTTATAAGCAAATTAGAAGACCAAAGCAAATGACCTTTCTGATCTATGGACCAGACAATGAATAGAGAGAATCACAGAAAATAAAATGCACATGGAAAAATGTTCCAAACCACTTGTAGTTAGAGAAATACAAATGAAAGCAACCTGAGGTTCCACCTCGGAACTATCAAATTGGCAAAGATGACAAAAGAGGAAAATGACAAATGGTAGAAGGGCTTTGGAAAAAGTCACATTAATGTACTGTAGGTCATCCAGCTGTTTTGGAAAGCAATTTGGAACTATGCCCCCAAGATAACAAAACTTTACATACCTTTTAATTCAGCATTACCACTCCTAGACCCCTACCCAAAAGAGATCAAAGAAAGAGGAAAAGGACAAATATGTGCAAAAATATGTATAGCAATTCTTTTTGTAGTAACAAAAAACATAAAACTAAAGTAGTCCCCACCTATTTATAAACATGCTGTTTAGTAGTTTCAGTAGTGCCCAACACTTTGTGACCCCTTTTGGGGGTTTTCTTGGCAAAGATACTAGAGTGGTCTGCTATCTCCTTCTCCAGGTCATTTTACATATGAGAAAACTGAGGCAAACAGGGTTAAGTGACTTGCCCAGGGTCACACAGCTAGTTAAGTATTTGAAGCTGTATTTGAACTCAGGTCTTCCTGATTCCAGACCTTGTGCTATCTAGAGGCCCCTTTTACAAATGTAATGGAATATTATTACTCAATAAGAAATGACAAAATGGACAGTTTTGAAAGAAACTGGGAAGACTTATATGAGCCAATGTAAAATTAAGTGAAGAGAACCAGAACAATAACAACCTTATAAAGAAAAATAACTTTGAAAGACTTTAGAACTCTGACTCATCAAGTTACCAACCAAGATTCCAGAGGACCACCTCCTGGCAGATGTATGAACTCAAAATTAAACATATTTTTAAACATAACCAATGAAGGAATTGGCTTTGCTTGGGTGGGAAGGAAGGAGGGAAGGAGAGAGAAAGAGAAGGAAGGGAAGGGGAAAGGGGGAAGGAGGAAACATTTACCAAGTTCCTGTTATGTGCTGGGCATTGTGCTAAGTGCTCCACAAAATTATTTCATACGATCCTCAAATCTGGGAGACAGGTATTATTATTATCCTTATTTTATAGTTGAGGAAACTGGGGTAGACAAAGATTAATGAATTTGCCCAGGTTTACACCACTAGTACCTGAGGCTAGATTTGAATTCAGGTCTTTCTGACTCCACGTCCAGTACTTTATCCACTGCACTGCCTAAAATAAATGCTTTAAAAAAAAAGGGAAAAAAAGGATTAATGTCTCTAATGAATATATGTGACCATTGTCCCTTCCCTCCTATAAACATGTAGTAATAATTTCTATTTCTTTAATACTTTAAGATAATTCTCCATATGTTACAGTAACTTACTTTTCCTCATAATAACCTAGTATAGTCCTCATTTTATAGATAAGAAACTGAGGCTCAGAGGGATTAAATGACTTGTCCATAGTGCCAGAAGTGAGGTTCATGCCCATGTCTCTCCTGACTCCACATCGAACATTTTCCACTCCACCATGATGGTTCCCTGTAGCCTACAAGATAAGATGGAGATTTCTTAGCCTGGCATTAAAAGCCCTCCACACTCCAGCTCTGGCTCACATTTATTTTACAGGATTTCAGAGTTGGAAGAGAGGCCACATTACCCAATCATTACTTCAAACAGCATGCTCTAAACTACATCCCAAGCAAATGTTTATCCAGTCCTTGAGAGAGGGGAAATCACTATCTTTGGAGGCAGCCATCTCCTTCCTTTGCCTTTCACTAAACCTGAATTGGTCTGACTGTGACTTCAACCCATTGATCCCTGGGGTAATGCAAAGTGAGTGTAATCCTTCTTCCATATGACTGTATTTCAAATATTTGAAGATATCCTGATGATCCAATTCAGTTCATCTCTACAGCTGCCTCAGAATGATTTTCCTAAAGTGCAAGTCTGACCACATTACTCCCCTTCTCCATAAATCCCAGTGCTTCCCTGTTACCTCCAAGACAACCTACCAACTCCTCTGTTTGGCTTGCAAAGGCTTTCACATGAACCCAGTTTTCCCTTCTAGCTACATTACAGATTACTTTTCTTCGTGTCCTCTATATCCAAGTCAGACTTTGCACGATTCCACATACAAAAGGCATTCGCTTTCTTATCTCTATGCCTTTTTTTGTACAGGCCATGCTCCATGCCTGGAATGCATTCCCTCACCTCCACAACTTAAAATCAATCTCTGAAATTTCTATAGACTTCTGCCCTTTCTAATGGTACTTCTTTCATTCTACTTTTTAAAAATAACTTTTTGTGTCTGCTGCTATGTTTTCTTTTTATAACTTCTTTCATCTGCTGCTAGAGCCATTGGATTTGGGCTACTTGTCCTCTTCCACTACTAGGCCCCTAGCAACAAATGGAGAGGTCAGGTGCTTCCAATCTCTCAAACTCACAAGGTGAGCCCAGGCCTAAAAATATCCATCTCAGAATCCATCTTTGGTCATTGGCGCCTAGGGAAAGAAACAGAAATCAAAGGAGGCAGCCAGGAGAGGGAGGACCAGATCAGACTCATCCAAGCAGCACATGGACCTGCTGCTGTGGTAGGCAGCCCACATACACAGAGAAGGAATTGTTCTCTTCCTGCCCCTTCATGGAAAGGGAGATTCTATGCCAGGAAGGAAAGTGAGAGCATGAATAGTTATTTTTTCTTTTGAACCCGCTGAAAGTGAACCTTCAGTAGCCAGTGAGGGGGTCTTTCAGTCATCTTGAAGCACCTCCCTGTGGCCTATGGTGCTTCAGATCATGGGGCTCACTTTTTACCGCCTGTTTGGGGCAAGTCTTATGTCAACAACCTCATAGTTAAATTTCAGGATGAAATGAGATGATCATAAGTCATTGAACAGTTAGCAAAAAGAGGTTTACTTAGCTCTAACCTAGAAAGGGTATGCAACAAAGATAGAGTGGTACATAGCTTCTGTGGATGTAGCATCCCTTCATCTCCATGTGGAAACTCATCTGCTCAGAAGACCAGGGTAGGTCAGCCCATGTGCTCTTCAGATATCCACAAAATCAGAGAAGCCTGACTCCCTATGGATGGGACTTCCTGTGCCCTTAAGTAACCATGAAGCAGAGACAAAGGAGGCAGAGGCTAATTTGTTGCCTTTTAGGGAAAGTTAATATCTATTGATGAGAAATGGAGAGATTGCTGGTCCTATCAAACCCCCATTACATTTCTGGTCCTAGACTTTTTTACTTCTTGAAGTCAAGGACTGTATTTTATTCATCTTTGTATTCTCCTTAGTAGAATCAGAAGATCTGAGTTCAAATTCCGGCCTTGTCACTGGTTATGAAACTGTAGGCAAGATACTTAACCCTTCTAAGCCTCTATTTCCCTCATCTGTCAAATGAGATTAATAATACCCACAGTACCTTCCTCACAGGGTTTTTGTGAGATTCAAATAAGATAATAAAACATTTGCAAAATTAAAGGTATTATATAAATGCATTATCATGGAGGACTTCACCCGTGATATGAAACCAATTAATGGTTGAATGGTTCGTTGGTTGTTGTCCTTCGTTCTTGAAAAGGACCAAAATGACATGACCATGATAAAGTGAAGTTTCAATATGTATGACTGGCTGATCAGACCAACATGAACTCAGAATACTTTACCACAGTTGGACACAGATAGTCGTGTGAATATTTGGGGTGGTTACTCCACATTTGCGCATCCTACGTTTACTTTGTGCTGTTTCAATTCTGCTTTGCTCATAGAGCACAGCATCTTTTCTGATGTGGGCACGCCATACTGAGCAGTCCTGTGCCAATGTCTGCCATGTTGCACAGTCAAATCTAAAGTTCTTGAGAGAGACCTTGAGAGTGTCCTTGTATCACTTCTTCTGACCACCATGTGATCACCTGCCCCATGTGAGTTGTCCATAAAATAGTTTTTTTGGCAGACATACATTATGTATTCAGACAACATGACCAGCCTATTGGAGTTGCACTCTTTGAAGCATAGTTTGAATGCTTGGCAGTTCAGCTTGAGCAAGGACTTCAGTGTCTGGTACCTTATCCTGCCATGTGATCTTCAAAATCTTCCTAAGACAGTTCAAATGGAAGTGATTCAGTTTCCTGGTGTGGCATTGGTAGACTGTCCATGTTTTGCAGGCGTACAACAATGAGGTCAGCACAATGGTTCTGTAGACCTTCAGTATGGTAGTCAGTCCAATACCTCTTCCCTCCCAAACTTTTCTTGGAACCTCCCAAATGCTGAGTTAACTCTGGCAATGTGTGATCAACCTCATTGTCAATGTGTATATCCCTGGAAAGTACACCACTAAGGTAAGTGAATTTATCCACAGTATTCAAAACTTCTCTATTTGTTGTAACCAATGGTTTCATGTATGGATGGTGTGGTGGTGGCTGGAGTACCTGTGTTTTGTTGGTGTTAATTATTAGGCCAAAATGAGCACAAGCAGCAGAGAATTGATCCATACTTTGCTGCATCTCAGCTTCAGAGGCTGCATTGAGTGCACAATCATCTACAAACAGGAAATCATGCACCAACATTCCCTCTACTTTGGTCTTGGCTTGTAGCCTTTTCAAATTGAAGAACTTACCATCAGTACAGTAGTTGACCTTGATGCTATATTCATCCTCACTGAAAGCATTTGACAACATGGCTGAAAACATCATGCTAGAAAGCACGGGAGCAAGCACACAGCCGTGTTTCACTCCATTGGTGACTGGAAAGGCATGAGAGATAATGAGTCCATTATCCAGAACCCGGGCAAACATGCCATCATGAAATTGTTGAATGTGGAAGAACTTCTCTGGGCAACCAAATTTTGACATAATTTTCCATAAGCCCTGACAACTAATCGTGTCAAAGGCCTTGGTCAGATCTACAAACGTTGTATGCAGACCTCTGTTCTGCTCCTGGCATTTCTCCTGGAGTTGTTGGGCAGCAAACACCGTTATCCACTGTTCCTCAGCCCTTTCTGAAGATGAATGAGTACATACATACATATATGTAAATGAGTGGTAGTTATGTTTCTAATACTACTTTGAAAGAATATCCAGGTAGCAGCCCCTAGTTAAACTGAATTCCCAGGTGCTCAGCTTTTGTTGCCAATATTTACTGTAGCTATACAAAGACAATAAAATCCTTAGAAATCCTGAGTTAATCTTTCCATTAAATTCCTAGGAAGTAGGAGTCATTCAACAGTGTGATAGTCTGGAGCTGTGATAGGGCTGGAGCCAAGAGACATGGGTTTGAATTCTAGATCTGATACTTTTAATAGTTGTAAATCATCCATAGCGTACTATGACCTTGAGCCTCAGTGCTTTCTCCTATAAAATAGCGATAATAGTACTTACTCCTTGCGTGACTAGGGTTATCATGAGGAGAGTGCTTTATAAACCATAAAATACTAAATCAACTTAAGTTGTTATCATACAAAATGTTTTAACTCTGAATTCTCCAGAACCTAGCACAGTATATTCCCCATATCTCAGATTTAGAAGGGACTCTGGGAGTCAGTCAATAAACTAGCATTAATTAAACACCAATTATATGCCAGGCATTATACTAAGAACTGGGGATACAAAGAAAGGCAAAAGACAGTTCCTACTCTCAAGGAGTTCACATGGGGGAGACAACATGCAAACAAGTCTCAACAAACAAAATACACACACACACACACACACACACACACACACACACACACATAAATGGGCAGCTAGGTGGCGAAGTAGGCTAGAGTGCTGGGCCTGAAGTCAGGAAGACCCATCTTCATGGGTTCAAATCTGGCCTCAGACACTTATGCTGGGTAAGTCACTTAACCCCTGTTTGCCTCAGTTTCCTCATCTGTAAAATGAGCTGAAGAAAATGGCAAAGCACTCCAGTATTTTTGCCAAGAAAACCCCAAATGGCGTCAAGAAGAGGCAGACACAACTGAAAAAAACAACCAAATGACAACAATTCATGGTCATTGTCTAATTCAATAGTGAACTATGTCCAGTATTTTGGACTGATATTAGAGGGAGT
This sequence comes from Notamacropus eugenii, assembly GCF_028372415.1. Taxonomy (NCBI): domain Eukaryota; kingdom Metazoa; phylum Chordata; class Mammalia; order Diprotodontia; family Macropodidae; genus Notamacropus; species Notamacropus eugenii. The sequence continues at coordinate 125,812,594 of NC_092876.1, forward strand.
CTCCAGACTGCAGTGTCTGATTGGAGTCTTTGAGCATAATGTGGCCATTGTTAGTTTGAATTCAATGGGTATTTCAGTGGAGATATTTTTAAAATGATTTATTGTACTTTTAGCATCTGCCAGGAAACATAAATATTCAGCCAAATAGGAAAGAAGATTAAATTGTACATGGAACTGTAAACTTCTACTATGGGGTATTTTAAAAGTGTTAATATTATCTTTCACAGAGTGGTAACAAAATTGTTCTATTTGTTTCTATGTCCCCTTTTATTTTCCGGTCAATAAAACCCTTAGGGTACTTTCCAAGTAGTAGTCCTAGGGATTAAGTGAAGGGTTAAAGGATATGAACAGTTTTGTAGCCCATATTGTATACTTCTTTGTTGCTTTTCAAATAGATTGTAGCAATTCACAGTTTCACTCCTGGTTATATTGATCCTATTTTGCCTAATCACTTGAGTATTACATTTTTATCATTTTTAACAATCACTGCTTAATTGATGGATAGAATCAATCAGGTAGAATCAATCTCAGAGCTGCTTTAAATTGCATTTCTCTAATAATTCATTACTGCAGAATTTAAATACACATTACTTTTACTGTCTTCCATTTTCAAAGACTGATGGAAAGTTCTTCGTGTTACCAAAATGATCATTCAGAGTTCACCACTTTTTTCCATATTGCACATACACATGGAGGCTTAGTTCATTGATATGTGGCTGTAGGTCACTACTCTGCTGCTTCTCATCCTTGCAGCATGCCTGAGTTTTTTTGTTCAACAAAACCAGTCCAATTCAGATGGCCAGGATTGCGGTCAGGAATGTGGCAGAAGGGATCTTTCACTGAAGAGGGCAGAGGGAAAGCAGAGGGAGAAGAAGGAAAACCATTTTATCAGAGACGGAGACCTGGAAGGGATCTATCTTAGAGGCCATCACATCCAACCCTCTCATTTTACAGAGAAGGAACTTGAGGCCCAGACAGATGAAGTAATTTGCCCAAAATCACACAAACAGTAAATGGTAGAGCCAAGCTTTGAACCATGTCCTCTGATTCCAAATCCAGCTTTTTTCCCCACTCTACAATTCTAGGAAAAAGAGGTGGTTGGATCTGATAATCACTAAGGCTTCTTCTAGCCCTGAAATTTTGATTTGATAAGCCAAGTTTACCAACATGGCATGTCATCTCCTGTGGCTTAGTGCATCCTAAAAGCATTTCTTCTACCACCTCCATCACCCCAACATCTCCTTCCTCCCTTTATGATTTTCCCAATTGAACTCTCCATATGACATTTTCAACAATGATGTTTGAATTAAAACATTCCCATATGAGGATTAATTGAAGGGAATATTTAGCCTAAAGAAGAGAAATCAGGGATTGTATTCAGGAATTAGAAAAGCTATCAAGTGAAAAAGGAATTAGCCTTATTCTACTGTACTCTAGAGAGCAAAAACTAGGATCAGTAGATTAAAAATAGATGGATAGGACCAATAGATAGAAATAGAAGAAATATAGATTTCAGCTCATTATAGAGAAGAACTTCTAAGTAAAAAGAACTCTGAAAATGGATTGAAATGCATTAGAGCTATTAGAGATGTTCTAGAAATTTCTGCTTGAACACTCATCAGGCTTGGCACAGGACCACTGACTGGAGAGTTGGACTAATCCAATCCATCAATCAACATTTATTAAGTACCTACTATGCCAGTTGCTTCGATAATAACTGGAGATACAAAAAGAGGCAAAGGACAGTTCCCTTAAGGAACTCATAATAGACGTTGCAAATAGTAACTAGCAAACAAATATACACAAACAAACTGTACACACACACACACACACACACACACACACACACACTAAACAAGAAGTAATTAGCAAGGGGAAAGATACTGGAATTAAGAAGGGTTAGGGAAGGCTTCCTGTAGGAGGTGAGATTTTAGTTGGGAGAAGCCAAGGAGGTCAGTTGTCAGAGCCAGAGGGAGAGTGTTCTAGACATGGGGGACAGCCCTGGAGAATGCCCAGAGTCAAGAGATGGCCAGTGCCAGGGAAGGAAGACTGTGTGGCAGGGAGAAGGTTAAAGAAAACTGGAAAGGTAAAAGGCAGCTAGTTTATAAATGGCTTTGAATGCCAAATAGAGCATTTTGTATTTGCTGCTGGAGGCACGAGGGAGCCACTGGAGTTTACTGAGTAGTGAGGGAAGATGACATTGCTGGACCCACACTTACAGAATATCACTTTGGTGACTGAATGGAGGACAGATTGGAGAGGAGAGACTTGAGGCTGGCAGACCCCATCGGCAGGCTACTGCAGTAATGATCCAATTGCAAAGTGATGAAGACCTGCACCATGGTGGTGGTAATGTCAGAAGAGAGAAGGGGACATATTTGAGAGATGCTGGAACATGGAAATCAACAGGCCTTGGCAACAGGTCAGATAAAGGGAGTGAAAGAAAGTGAAGAGTCCAGGATGACTCCTAGGTTATGAACCTGAGGGACTGGGAACTCTACAATAACAGGAGGATAACAGGAGGGGAGGGTTTAGGGCCAAAGAGAATGAGTTCCATCTTGGAAGTGTTAAATTTAAAATATCCAATTGTATCAAGCTAGAGATAATTGAAAGGCAATTGGAAAGGGGAGATTAGAGGTCAGCAGAGATTATGGTGGGATAGACAGATTTGAAAGTCATGAATATAGAGATAGTAATGAAATGCATGGGAGTTGATAAATCACCAAGTAAAGCGGTATAGAAGAGAAAAGGGCCCAGGACAGAAGTCTGTGGGACCACTTTGCTATCTAATGGTCCTTCTAAATCTGAGACTTGGTTATTGGGGAATTTTCTTGACCTCTTGGGAGCCTACCCATCAAGGGTTGGTAACTGAGCCAAAGATAAGAGGACTTGCTGAAAACATTCCAATAACAGCAAATCAGCTTTCTGGTGTGGACTTGGCTTGTTTAGCCTTTCACAGCCATGGCCAATGGCAATGGCATTTCAGCTTGTGAGACCGGTGGCAATTGAGCATAGATAGAGAAGTAAAACATTTCTCTGTAAACAGAGAAATGAGTCAAGGGAGAAAAGGGGAATATTTGGAATGCCAGTGGCAGGCTTTATACATTCCAGTTCCAGGGCAGGAGACAAAGGGAAGAGCCCCAATACTTCTACTGTGGTGAAAACAGCCCTTTAAACAAAACGGCCGGCTTTCTTCATCCTAAGACAGCAAGTATGGGTTACCACAGCGGTTAAAGCCCACCTGCCGCAGGCTTTCCGGTGCCCTGGCTTGGGGGCTGGAGACTGCGATGTTGGGCACTGCTCAGATGCCACCGAGACGTCCTGAAGTGACTGTGGTTCCTGTTTCTCCCCCTACAACGGTTCGTTCAGAACACTTAAAATATCTTGTTGGTAGACAGCGGCCAAGAAGCGGGTACGCAAAAGACGGCGAGCTTCTCCAGCCGCAGCGAGGCCCACGCGGGTCCTGGCCCCACGACGCAATCCTGTTGCCCTTCCGAGTATCCTCTCCTGGCATCTCAGAAGCGGGCTTCGCTCCGGAGCCCTTGGTCAGGAGATCAAACGGCCGTCCAACCGGGCACCCACAGCGCAGGAGCTTCCTGGGGGCACTGCCCATCCGGGGCCCGGGCACCAACTGGCCCATGCCCAACACCTGCCCTCCGGGGCATGCCCAGCACGCCCCAGGTCGTGCTTCACCGATCGTGGGGGACACACGTTTCCAGCGACCACCATCCGGACCGGTCGCCCCACCCGCAGAGAGGTTCCCCCTCCCGGGCCTCGCCACGCCAGGGCCACGCTGCCTCGGGCGGAGCTAGGTCAACGCCCTCCCCTTCCAGGGGCTCATTCTACACCTGGGGAAACTGAGGCTCGGACAGGAGAGAGCAAGCGAGTGGCCCAGAAAACACCGCGAGTCCAGGAAAGAGCCCGGATTGGAAACCACGTGTCCCGCCCCCAAGACCAGAATGGGTGGGAGGGAGGGAGGCGGGCCGGTCTTCCAAGACCAGCGACCACTCTTCCTAGAAAGGCTCTGACTACTCCAGAGCGGAGGCGGTGGGCGGGGCTTAGCCGTCCTAGTCCTTCCGGGGTGGCCAGCCTCGCCCGGCCCCTTTCCTTCCGGGTTCGGGGCGAGCGTGTCTCCTTCGCCTGCGGTCCAGCCCCCCTCCCTGGTCCGCGGGCGGACACCGCCACCGCCGCCGCTGACAGAATGAGTTTCCTGAAGAGTTTTCCGCCGCCCAGCCCAGAAGATGGGCTTCGGCAGCAGCAGCCCGACACCGAAGCGGTGCTGGACGGCAAGGGCCTGGGCACCGGCACCCTCTACATCGCCGAGAGGTAGTGGCGCCGGCTTGAGGGGATGAGCGCGGGCGCGGCGGACCTTAGCGCTCGCCTAACTCCCGCCCCGTGCGTGGGCGCGCTCTCGTAGCCGGGGGCGGGGGGCGGGGGAGGAGACGGGATGCACGCATGCGCGCGTGTGCAGGTGTCCGGCGGCGGAGCCTCCTCGTGGGCGTCCCGGGCGGGCCGGGGGCGGTTGTGGCCGCGCTCGGAGTTCTTTGCCCCTGGGCGGGGCGCGGCGCGGGGCTCCGCTGGGGCGCAGACCCACTTTATCCCGCGTGTTTGCCCCTGGGGGGCGCGCCCCCTCCCCCATCGGCCCGCGACCGCTCGAGAGGGGGCCTGGCCGGCTCTTCCTCTTTGTGTCCCCGGCGCTTGGCGCAGGGCCCGGCGCGCAGTAGGGGGGCAATGAGTATTTGCTGACTGACCCGTAGACCCGCCGCCCGCACCGACGGAGGACCGGCCCTTGAGGGAGCTCGGCGTGGGGCTCCGTTTGCCCCTCCCGCCCACGGAGCCCTTCGCGACCTCTTCTCGAGGGCGTGGTTAAATTGGGGAAGTAAAGCCGCCTGTGGCCGTGCCTTCGGCCGCGAGCTAACACCTGTTTACCAGCCAGCCGTCTGTGCGGGAGAAATCCGCAGTAATGCCCCTGCCTTGGGGGAACTGGGGAAGGCTCTTTGGAAAAGGGAGGAGAAATCCCTCCAGCCCAAAAAGTAAAGTTCTGTCGTTCAGAAACGGAGCTGCTGCGGACTGAGAGCCGCGAGTGTGCGGAGGAAATGGGAGCGTGGGGCTACGGGGGAGCCAGAATCCCTGACCCGTGCTGAGATAGCCCCTGTCCCCTGGCGGGGAGATCCCAAAGCCGGCAGCTGTCCCTCCCTCTTAAAGGTGCTGGGGAAGAGTGCCCTCATGGTGAGTAAGCACAGTGCCAGGTGCTGGGCACCTGGAGAAGGAAGCTGAGGTGGGCCGAAGTTAAGTGACACCCCCGGCCCGGGCCTTGTAGCCGCCTCCAAGGTGTGCCCTTCGGCACGTGGTGCTGTAATGGGGGCTTCAACCAGGAAACATCCATTGAAAGCCTTTGCCTAACGAGTATCGCTCATTCCAGATACGTCTCTCGCCCAACTTGAGCCCTTTCCCCTCTGCCTTTCCTCCATTCATTTTCCACTTTGACTGTCCTCCTTTGGCCTTCTCCACCATCCCTTACCCCCTCCCCCACCTCCCCTTCAGCTTTCTTTTATATGTTGTCTTCCCTCTTCAGATTTCTAAGTTCCTTTAGGCAGGGACTGTTTATCACATTTGTATTCCTTGTACTAGCACAATTCTTGGCACATAGTGAGTAACGCATAATTATTGACTGACTTACTGAATTCTGCCATCCTTCCTTCTTACTGCTCCCAGATGAACCTTTCTGCCAAGTAAAGTTCATTCTCTTGCTTGTCTTTGAAGATTCTTAAAATCTGGTAGCACCCTATCTTTCCAACCTTATCCTGTTACACTGCAGCTCTGTGTTTTCCTGCCATTCTGAGGTTCTCTGTGCCTGAAGTATTCTTCCCTCCTCTTCACCTCTGATTTTCTGCTCATCTTTTCAGGCCAACTCAAAATTCTTGCTTCTTCAAGAAATCATCTCTGAGTCTCCCGAATCAAAAACAACATCTTTCCATACAGTACTGTTTTTATGCTTGGATAATTCACTTGGGTATTTTATAAGATAGTTTATCTATACATACGCTTTATCGTTAGATGTTAAGCTTTATGAGGGCATAGGGGAAAGATTATGAGTTTAATTTGGGACATGTTGAATTTAAGGTGTCTGCTGGACCTTCAGTTGGCAGTGTCTGAAAGGTAGTTGGAGATGGGAGACTAGATGTCTGCAGAGAGATTAGCTCTGGACAAGTAGACCTGAAAGTCATCTGCATAGAGGTGATTGAAACCGTAGGAGTTGTCCGTTGTAACTTGGAAGCTGCTAAATCTTGTATGATCCTAACCTGTGGCTCCACAATATTTGTTTCTTTCTGGCTTCTTGCAATAGTTCCTATTTGACCTGGAAGCTTTGGAATTTGGCAGTGATATTCCTGGGAGTTTTCATTTTGGGATCTCTTTCAGGAGGTGATTGGTGGATTCTTTCAATTTCTGTTTTACCCTCTGGTTCTAGAACATCAGGACGCTTTTCCTTGATAATTTCTTAAAATATGATGTGTAGACTCTTTTTGTTCATGGCTTTCAGGTAGTCCAATAATTCCTAAATTATCTCTCATTCTTTTTCTGAGGTCAATAATTTTTCCAATGAGATAGTTCAATTTTATTTCTTTTATTGTTTTTACTCTTTTGACTTTGTTTTATTGCTTCTTGAAGTCTCATGAGATTGTTAGCTTCCACTTGCACAATTCCAATTTTTAAGGAATTATTTTCCTCACTGAGCTTTTGTACCTCCTTTTCCATTTGTCCTATTCTGCTTTTTAAGGAGTTCTTTTATTCATTGAATTTTTATGCCTCTTTTACCATTAGGCCAATTTAGATTTTTTAAGGTGTTATTTTCTTTAGTGTTTTTTTTGGGGGGGGGGGGGCGGCTTCTTTTACCAAGCTGCTTATTTTCTTCATAATTTTTTACATCACTTTCATTTCTTTTCCCAATTATTCCTCTATCATTTTCTTTAACTCTTCAAGGAATTCTTGCTAGCCTTGGGTCCAATTAGCAGTTTTCCTTGTAGCTTTGCTTATGCCTATTTTCACGTTGTTGTCTTCTAAGTTTATGTCTTGGTCTTCCCTGTCACCATAATAGCTGTTTATGATCAGGTACTTTTGTTGTTGCTTGTTCATTTCCCAGCCTATTTCTTCTATTTGAATTTTATGTTAAAGTTGGGTTCTGCTCACCTCAGAGTAGGGAGGTGTTTTGCCAAGCTTCAGGCTTTTTCATGCTTCTGTTTTCAGAGCTAGTTCTAGAGACTTCTTAGTGCTACTAAGGTCGTGTTATTCTGGAAGAGGTATGTCATTGCTCTCCTGGTCTGCACTCTGATTTTTAAGGAGGAAGGGCTCCTGTTCTCCTGAAGCCACAAGTACTAATGCCCCCTTGTGGCCTACCACATGTACTTTTCTCTTCTCCGGAACTGGAACCCAGAACTGCTTGTAGGCAATACAGTTGCCAATCAGTGCTAGCTGCACCCACTGCCAGCAGAAGGTCCCCTGTCATTTCTTTCTGACCAGTTGTCCTATCCTCTTACTGTTTTGGGGCCAAGAGCTGAAGCTGCTGCTGCTACTGTTGCAGCTGCCTTCAAGGCACAGTATTGGCTAGTGCTCCTTCTATGCTCCAGGCTTGTGTCCACCCTGGTGTTACTGAACTCTTCTCCTCACCTCCTTAGTAGTCTCAGACTGCAAAAAATGTCTCCTTCTGACCTTTTGTTGGCTCTGCCACTACAAAATTTGATTTGAGGAGTTCTGGTTCCTGGCCTGTTCTCTGTCATATTAGAAAAATCTAGGGAAAGAATTCTTGAATAAAGGATAGCAATCAAAAAAGAGAAAATAGCCAGTTTTATCAACATAAAATATAAAGACTTTTGCTTGAATAAAATCTGAAGACAGAAGTGAAAAGGTAGGGTGGGAAAACAGTTGCATCAGATATTCTGGTATTCAAAATAGAGAGGTTATAAACATAAATATAGTAAACCAATAGCTATTTTCCAAAGGTCGAAGGAAATGAACTAATTTACAAAAGGTTTGCAAATTTTTGACCACATGAGAACATGATCAGAATCGCTAATAGTAGGAAATACACATGATATGCTTTCAAGTTGGATGATCCAAAGACATCTCAATTTCAGCATGTCCAAAATTAAACCCTCCACCCTTCCAAACTTCCCATTTTCTGTCAAAGGCATCGTTGTCCTTAGGGATTCAAGTTTGTAATCTTGTCATGATCTTTAACTCCTCTCCTTCACCTCACACAGTCATTTGACAAATCTTGCCTTTTCTACTTCCACAGCATGGATTGTAATTGATGACCCTTCCTCCACTTCCAGAGCTGCCACCTTAGATCAAGCCCTCATCACCTTTTCCAACTATCTGTGTGTGTGTCCAAGATTTGATTAACTCCTATGGCTTCCTATTGCCTCTAGGAAAAAAAATATCAACTCTATTTAGCTTATACAGCCCTTTGTGATACAGATTGAAATACTGGTTTCTGCTTTCTTTTTTTTGTTCAGTTTTTCTTATACAAAATGACTAATATGGAAATGTCTTATATGATTACACATGTATAACTGCTTATCTCAGGGAAGGGGAAAAGGGGAGAAAAGGAAGGGATAGAATTTGGAATTCAAAACATAAAAAAACATTAAAAATTGTTTGTACATGTAATTGGGGGAAAAAAATAAAATTTTTTTTTTGAAAAGCCCTTCATAGTCTGGCTCATTCGTATTTTTAGACCTGTTAGACATTACTGCCCAACCATTATCTTATCTCTGGGTATCCCACATGCCTACCAAGCTGGTCCTCCTTACCTCTACCTCATAGTTCCTTGCTTCCTTTAAGACATAGCTCAAGCAACATTTTTTGCTTTAAGTCTTACTTAAGAGTTTAATAAATGCTTATTGTTGATCTGCCAGTGCCCTCCTTATATTTACTTTGTATATATTTATATTTGTTTAATATTTATATATAATTACCTCCCATATTAGAATGTACGTGCTTTATAAGTAAGAATTGTTTAGTTCTGTACACGTGTGTCCCCAGCACCTGATACATAGATAAATATTTTTTGATTAATGGATTGGTATAAAAAAAGCTATAAAAATTTTGTATCACAATTGACTTTTATTCAAGCAGATTGGTAAAGATGACAAAAGGTCTTACAGTTACGGTTGGAGGGGCTTTGGAAAAGCCGCAGGCTCACAGATGCACTGTTGGTAGAATTGTGAAATGTTCCAGCTCTTCTGGATTTCGAATTGGAATTCTGAAAGAAAAGTGACTAACCTGCCCTTACCTTTTGACTCTGCTGCTCTCCTAATGAGCATATTGTGCTGCTGCCAACCCCCTCCTTTCCCCCATCTGTCAAAGACATAAGCAGAGATGCAATATATATCAAATATTCTTAGCAGCAGTCTTTGTAGTAGCAAAAAACTGCAGAGTGGGTACTCATCGATGCAGAATAGCTGAAAAACTGACGTGTAAATATAATGAAATGTGATTCATATAAAACAGGATATAATGAATTCAGTGAAACATAGGAAAAGTGTGTATGAAATCCTATGTAGTAAAATAAGAAGAGCAGTTTACACAATGACAATTAGAATGCGAATGAAAAAAGAAAGGAAGTTGAACTCTGAGTAAATGGAAGAACTAATGAGAGTCCCAGAGAAGAAAAAGTGGAAATGCTTTACTACTTTGAAGGTAGATCAGAAAAATGGGGGACCGCTAGGACCAAGAGTTGACAGATAGAGACTCTTTTTGGATGGCTTTACTTCAATCCTTTAAAGAAAGGGTGGTTCAGTTAGGAAATGGTATGGGAAATGACTTGTGTTTATTGCTTATATGTTTATCTTATTGACATTAGATGTTTCCATCCTATAATATGTTGTCCATTTAAAAATTCTTGCAAAAATGAATGTGAAGGCCTTTTATGAAATGTTTTGTGGTGACAGTATATATGCTCTGTCAGCAGTCAGGGAGACGCCTCAGAACTACATTGTTTTATGGCTTTTAAAAATAAGGACAGAATTTGATGGACACTCTGTGGTAACATTTTGTCCACCACTGGGCTGGCACTTACAACAGAGAAAATTTTGTGGTCTTGGATGTTTGAAATTCTCTTGACAACCCATATTGGATATTTTGTTCATTGTACTGTAACACAGCCAGAGAATTTTTGAGGTGGGAAGAAGTAAATTTACTTATTTAAAAGAATGTAGTTTGAATAAGAGATTGACGGTTATTGCAGTTCTCTGAGGATTTGTTAAGACCAGTTTTTCATATACAGAAGAAAGTGCATGATGGAAAATCTAATTACTGCTACAATACTGTGGCTTTAGAAAAAGTTTGGGTTACGAGTTATGAATACTCAAGTTTTCCAAATAGTCACTGTTTCATTCCATGAAACACAGAACCTTTTCTCAAATAATTTAACTTTCTCTTGATGACTGTCTTCACTGTAAGCATTGATTGTTGTATTATGGTATATGATATATTATGGTTGCATCATGGTATATAGTTATTTCTTCAGGCCTAAAAATGTATAGGGCTCTGGGATACTGTGTTGAAGTCTTTGAGTTCTTGTGCTTTTTGTGTTTTTAGATCAGTGTCTGCAGTTCTCTCTTGATTCTGTCAGCATGCATCCCACCACATTGTGCTCAAGGTGCTACTGTTAATCTGCTGTGGATTTGGAAAACAGACATTGTCTGTTAGCTTTGTACATAAAACGAGTAGTTCTTGAACTTTGGTGAGTGTACATGGTATAATTTGTTTCAATTGCCCAGGCTTTTTTTCCCCTTGTTTCAAGTTATCGTCTGTCTGATAGATGAGGTTGTTGGATACCTGGGTCCAGATAGATAAGGTGTTATAGTTCACTGTCATTATTATGATAAGCGTCATCTTAAATAGGGGATTTGAAAGGAAGGGGAGGCTACCAAAAGCTAATCTGGTCTAACCCCCCTGCCCAAATCATTAATCCTGCACACAATCAGTGCTCATCAGTCTCTGCTTAAAGAGTTCCTATGATGGATAAGGGTAACTCAGTACCTTCTGAGGGCTCCCTTTCCATTTATTAAAATAAAATTTAATACCTTTTGCATCACTCATATTTACTACTATATTGCTTCTCTTCTCAGAGAGCTTGTGTCCATGCAGAGCCCAGGTATGAGCACTGAATATCCCTCCTATTACTCCACTTTAACCCTTGGCTATCTTTTTGCCAATTATTTTGCTGGCATAGTTGGTCTCTGGTCATATGGTGGGAGCAGAGGATAATGGGTGGACAGTGTCCCACTTGTACCTTCATGATGTCAGGAGAAAATGAAGAAGGCATCTAGGACATAGGGAGGACTTGCTGTAGTGAATTTATGAGAGGACATGGATGAAAGATGGGCAGGTGAGGATGAGTTGTGATCAGCATCTTTAGAGGGAATTTCCAAATTGGTGAGATCAACAGATCTATTGGTGTATTCTTATTTTCGTGAAATAATTGCAGTTGATCTTTTGAGGTTTCTCTGCTTTAGTTTCATTTATTGCCTAGATAGAATTGAGCCTTTTCTCATCTAGAGTTTCCCCTTAAAGCTGTAGAACAAAGTTTGATCAAGCCTGTTTTTCATTAACTGTGAAGAGGTGCTTTTCTGATGAGGGCACTGCCGTTGATACTGCAGTATCCTTTGCCTCCAATAAAATCCTTCTTTCTGGCATCATCATTACATGAAATGAGTCCTGGGTTTGCAAAAGCTAAACAAATGGAGCACAAGCTTTGGCATATTCTACCAAGCTGGAAAAATTTACCCTACTGGCCCAAGAGTGGACTTTCTTGTCTGAACACTAGCACAGAAGAGGTCCATCACTAGGTTGGCCAAAGGGTGTTGAATTTTTTGGCCACAACTATCCTCAGATGGTAACCACCCCTTCACCATATACATGCCCTACGCTGGTGGAATGCATAGTGTATAACCTGCAACACACTTAGCAAGGTAGAAAGAACACTGAAAGAGAAGCTAGAAAAGCTGATTCCAGGTATAAGATTTGTTCCTTCTTGTTGAAGTACTGTACCCAAGGGATTTAATCTTTCTCAGTCTCTGTTTTCATCACTTATAATGCAGATGGTAGGGAGAAGAGACCAGGAGAGAGTGCTTCCACAGTGTACCTCAGAATCATTATGAGGAAACCATGTTATGCACTGAAATGTGCCTGTATAAATGTGAATTCTTACTGGTGTGATGTTTTTATTTAGCTAGTTCACACATAATGTAAGTGGACAGTTGCCCAGAACTCCCCCTCTCCTAGAGATGCGGCCCCACCCCCTCCACAAAGTGGCACCTTTGCAAGGAGCTTCACCTGTGCTGCTGCTGCCACTGCCACTGCCTGCTAGGAGCCAGGGAGCCAGAGCTGAGCCTAGCCACTGCCTGTGAGGAAGTCGAATTTGTGTGATGAGAATTTATGTAAAATGAGAACTATCTGTGTATTAAATATAAACATACAGGTAGTATCTTGAGAAAAAAGATACAAATGTTTTTATGATTCAGTCTTACAGTGAGCTATTTATTTACAAATAGCATTGAGGCAGATTTTTAAAAAAATAATTTATTTATTTTTAGTTTTCACCATTCACTTCCATAAGCTTTTGGGTGTTAAATTTTCTCCCCCTACCATTCCTCCTTCCTCTCCAAGATGGCGTGCAATCTGATGTAGGCTCTACTTATATGTTCATATTAAACATATTTTCACATTAGTCATGATGTAAACAAGAATTAGAACTAATGGGAAGAACCACGAGAAAGAAGAAACAAAACAACAAAAGAGAAGGAGAACAAATAGTCTGCTTTCATTCACATTCAGACTCCACAGTTCTTTCTCTGGACATAGATAGCTTTTTCCATCATGAGGTTTTTGGAGTTGTCTTAAATCCTTGCATTGCTGAGAAGGGCTAAGTCTATCAAAGTCAGTCTGTGGCTGTTACTGTGTACACTGTTCTCCTGGTTCTGTTCACTTCACTCACCCTCAGTTCATATAAATCTTTTTAGGTTTTTCTGAAGTCCTTCTGTTCATCATTTCTTATAGCCCAGCAGTATTCCATTACATTCATATACCACAATTTATTCAGCCATTCCCCAACTGATGGACATCCCCTCAATTTCCAATTCTTTGCCACCACAAACAAAGCTGCTATAAATATTTTTGTGCATGTAGGTCCTTTTCCAGTTTTTATGATCTCTCTGGGATACAGCCTTAGAAAAGAGGTATTGTTGGCTAAAAGGGTTTTGTACATTTTGCTCTCCAGAATGGTTGGATCTGTTCACAAGTCCACTAGCTAGCAATGCATTAGTGTTCCAATTTTCCAACGTCTTCTCCAACATTTATCATTTTTCTGCTTTGTAATGTTATCTAATCTGATACTTGTGATGTAGAACCTCAGAGTTATTTTGATGTGCATTTCTCTAATCAGTTGTGATTTAGAGCATTTTTTCATGTGACTATAGATAGCTTAAATTTCTTTTTCTGAAAACTGCTTGCTCACATCCTTTGACCACTTATCAATTGGGGAATGACTTGTATTCCTATAAAGTCAACTCAGTTCTCTATGTATTTTAGAAATGACTTTATCGGAGACACTGTCTGTAAAAATTGTTTCCTAGCTTTCTACTTCTCATCTTGGTTGCATTTACTTTGTGCAAAACCTTTTCAGTTTAATGTAATCAAAATCATCTTTTGCATTTCATAATGTTCTCTTTTCTCTTGTTGGATCATAAATTCTTCCCTTCTCCATAGATATGACAGGTAAACTATTCCTTGCCCTCCTAGTTTGCTTATAGTATCAGCCTTTATATCTCAATAATGTACCCATTTTGACTTTATCTTGGTATAGAGTGTAAGATACTGGTTTATGCCTAGTTCCTGCCATATTATTTTACAGTTTTCCCAGAAGTTTTTGTTAAATAGTGAGTTCTTATCCCAGGGCAGATTCTTAATATGATAAATTGAACTAGAATTCTTATTTATAGTTTGCTAACAGAAATTACTTTATACTAATGGATACACACGGTGATATTATGCAAAAAAAATTTTTTTTCCTCCCAGGGCTATTTAGCTAAACTGGCCTCTGTCACACCCTTCTTGGGGAAGAGGGAAAGGAATGACAAAGATCTGGTTGTGAGAAAAAAGAATGGTGAAATTGAAGCATTATTCAGTGAGAGAATCACAAAAAAATGCTCTGAACTTTGCATAATAATTTTTCTGCTAGTTATATGTTTTTTGGTATCTTACTATGCAGGTACTGTCATTGATATGACCTAGAAATGTAGAATTTCATGCTTTAACTTCTGTTAGAAACAAAACTGGAAAAAGGAATAGGTTTCAAAGAAAAGCAAGACCCAAATAATTATGTACCTGCTGCCAAATTTCGTTTTTAAGTAATTGTTTTGAAGACGTGTGTGTTATTTACTTGAAAACACATTTTAATAAACTTTGGTATATTAAATCAGTACAAGTTCTATAACTAACTTGCTTAACTATATTTTTCAGCCGCCTGTCCTGGTTAGATGGTTCTGGAATAGGATTTTCACTGGACTATCCCACCATTAGTTTACATGCTGTCTCCAGGGACCTAAACGCCTATCCACAGGAGCACTTGTATGTTATGGTCAATGCTCGATTTGGAGGTACAGTATGACTTCCTTAATCTTCTCCCCCTTTTCCAGAAAATTATGTTACAAAAGACAATCTGATGTTATTGAGAGATGATACCATTTCTTTGAGAGCTCTTAATAGATTTTAGGACAAAGAACTTAGGTCAGATCTCCTTCAAATGAAATTGCATTGAAATCCTCCGTGCAAAGAAACAAACATTTCTAAAGACTCTGGAATTAATTGTTGGTTGCTGCACTTATTTTTAATACTGTTTCCCATTTAGTTAAATATCTATATAGCAGAAGTTGGAAGTTCTGTTAGAGTTCTTTGTCATGGGCTTGAATTATATTTCATCATGTGGAACGGGAATTTTACATTTTAACACATTATTTATGAAGGGTGATTTTTACATTCCTTGTCTTTCCCTGCCCCTTGTTTTCTTTGTGCTTACCACTTAGAATCCTTTAATTAGAGAATGACTCTTTGTCTCTTTTGTTCAGCTTTGCCCTACTTTTTTAGACGTGCTGATTAGGCATACTTAAAGATTTGGGTCACAGCCCTTTGTTTTCCAGGTGATTAAGGAAGAATTTTTATTGGGGTTAGGATTAATTCAATAGTTATTTTGCTATTAAATAAATTTTCCCTTTTTTCCAGTTTCTCTTCAGTACTAGAGGAAGTATTTGACAATGTTCAAACCTCTTGTTTCTTCCAGTTGCCATTTTAAAATTGAATTCATTTAATTTTTCATGAATTTCTAAATGATTATTTTAAATTCATTCATAGCACCAAAGTAATTTATTTTTTTATTATGGGATCCTAAATTATGACTGTTGTAGGTCCTCTAAAGATTGGGGGTACTGAATGAAAAAATATGACTGTAACTGTAAATGCAGGACCTTAGGCACAAAACCAAAATTCCACTTCATTCTTCAGCTGTGTTTTGATTGAAGGGTGTCGTATATTGCATTTGATTTAATGTTAGCGTTCATTCAACAAACATAGTTTAATGCTTTAGAAGCTATTGGGATTCAAATAGCAATAAAATAATCTCTAGTTTTGTCTATTAGAGGACGTAAAAATATATGTACGAATAGTGGTGTAAGCTTAGAATAGTAGGGCTCAAAAGGACCCTTATACTTCCTAGAAGATATATTGTAGGCATTGTAGAAGAGTGAAAAACGTGATAATCGAAGTTCAGAGGAGAGAGGTTGTTTTTGATCTACAGGATCAGGGAAGACAATGAAGGAGGTGGCTTGGAACTGGGCATGGCAAGATGATTGGGAGATGAGAGCTTTCAGAACAGCAGCATTGGCAGAATGACGGTAGCTGACACATATATAATACTTCAGCACAGCGTTGGGGGCACAGGAAGTACGGGGCATATTCAGAGAACTCTGAATTTGGCTGTGGTGTAGGGTGTGTGTGTGTATGTTTATGTATGTGTGTGTATATATTCATATATGTATGTTTATGTATATAAAATCTTAATTTTTTTTCAGTATTTGTGAGGAAACAAAATTTTGTAAAAACTATTCTCTAGATCAGTGATTGTGGAAGAAAACTTTCTAGCTTTTAGAGATAGAAATGTTTTGGGTTGCCAGGTTAGAATTCATTAACAAACTTTGTTTCCCTGAATCTACCAGTGGGTGTCCTCTTGCTCTGTCATAAGTCTTGATGCTGCTGCCATTTTCTGCATTTAGTTGGTAAAAGGTTTATACCTTTGTTTAAAAACATTACTTGATTTCTACCTTTCCCCCACATTTCTGACTCTTTAAATTAAAGTCACCTCTCCTTTGTGGATTACTAAGATTGACCTTATAGCCCCTGCAGGTCTCATCCAGAGTGGATGAATAATTTAAAATAGCATTTTGAAGTACTTTGTTATATCTTTTCCCCTCCCTTCTCTGTGCCTAATGCCAATTATTTTTGCATTGGCTAGGCTTCTTGGACATAATTTCTGTAGCACTTTGAGGATCTTTCTCTGACCTCTTGAATAAGAATGTGAAGTTGTATTCAACTTTAAACATGTATTCTTAGTATATATGTATAATCTTTTTAAAAAATCCTTCTGAAAGATTGCTTATATCAACTTGTTGGAGGCTGAGGTGATTATGATTTATTTTTTGAGGCAAAAATAATTTTATTTGTAGTATATTATTGGAAAGTAGCAGTATTGACCTTGTGTATTATTTCCGTAATATAATGGTGTTATTGATGTAATCTTTCTGATTAGCTTGTTATATTCCAGTCTTTTTGAGAAATTAGCCAGCCTCTTTTTGGTATATTTCCTTTTCCCATGATTCTTCATGGCTCTCTTCTTCCATTAATTCTCCTTTTTATCAACCCTCTGTCCCACAATTTACCAGCATCACACCATGTTTATTGACCACATTCTAGCTGTTGAAGCAATGACAGAACTTTGTGTCCATTAAGTAAGAAAGGTAAGAGAACATATTAGGAACAAAAGGCAACGTAAAACTGTTGCCAAGCAGTTTTCAGTGAAGTTGTCACATTTTGACCCTAAATGTTTCATAGTTGATTTAATAAAATTAGATTTATAATATTTAGACATCTCATTAAATTTCCTTTGGGATAGTTTCAATAGTCCAGTTAAAAATAGGACAATATAATGTAAAAAATTTGTCCCCCCATTACTCTTAGAGGAAGAACCAAAAGAACTAAAAGAAACTGCAATGGCCGAAGGGGAAGAAGATGAGGATAGTGATGAAGATGTTGAGCCGATTGCTGAGTTCAGATTTGTACCAAGTGATAAGTCAGCATGTGAGTATCCTCCTGTTCACTGGTTTTTCTTTCTTTGAATAAAAGCTTATAAGCCTCCATGTGTGTTTATTCTTAATTTAATTATCTTTGATAACACAGTAATACCGGAGCAGTGGGATATTGTGAGGGGGAAAATGCTAGATTTGGAGTGAGAAGACATGGGGTTGGATTTTTGGCTCTGTTTTACTTCCTATGTGACCTTGGGCTAGTCATCTGTCAGATGAAGAGGTGGAGAATTGTGCTAAATGATTTTTAAAATCTTAAAGTTCTAAATCCTATGATCAATGAATACTGAGGGATATTTGTTTTCAGAAAATACATTTAATTACCAATTTTCCAGCATATAAGAGAGGTAGACAGTTTTGGTCGTTTTTTCCCAGTGCTCTATTAAAAAAAAGTTATTGTTCCCTTTAGTTATTCCATACTCAATTCTTCATTGTCTACTCATTGAACCCTTCCTTATAACAAAGGAGAAAAGCTCATAATTGAGTAGTCTGACATTAGTTAACAATGTGTATATATATATACACATATATATCACATTCCACATCCATTATCCTCCCTTTTCTTCTGAGAGGAAAGTTTGGTTCCTGATGTTTTTCAAGACAAATTGTTAATTACATCTCATCATTTTCCTATGATACAGTAGTATTCCATTACGTGTTTATATACCATAATTTTGTCAGCCATATATCAATCACTGGGCACACGTTTTGTTTCCAGTGTTTTGTTTCCGTATGAATATTTTGCAGGACAGTATTTTGTCCTATACATTGGATCTTTCTTTTCTGTTACTGACTGTTTTTGGGGGTGGGGAAGTGTTAGAGCAGGTAATAGTTATCTAGCAGTGGGAGGACTGAATCAAGAGGTATGAACAGGTTAGTGACTTTTCTTACTTAATTCCCAATTGTTTCAAAAGCAGTTTGACCACTTCCCAACCTTTCCAGCCCCACAACTTATTTGAAAGATGAGGGGAGATGGATTCTGAGGTCTCTTCTAGCTCTAAATCTGTGTTGACTAAAGAAAAGATGGTTTATTTATTGTTCAGTGGAAGCATTGTTTGCTGCAATGTGTGAATGTCAAGCTTTACATCCAGATCCTGAGGATGAAGATTCAGATGATTATGATGGAGAAGAATATGATGTGGAAGCACATGGTTAGTGACATTTTGTGCTTCAGTTTCTTTCTGTTTTAATTAGACCTAAATATTATGGCAGGGTTTATAATCTTTTATGGGTATATATGCTGTGTGGTACAATGTTGGTGTTTGTATTATTTTTCTACACATAGAAAAGACAAATGTCCCAGATTATTCCTTTTATCTTTTGAATAAATAAACACTTGCAAGATACCATGTACTTAGGCCAGAGTATGTGAGAAAAGGGCATGAGTAGAGTAAAAAAAGGCATGGGAAAAGGAACCTGGGATGATATGTTAGAACCTCCTCCCAAACTGAGTCATGTTTCTTACCCACTTTGACTGATCATTTCCACTTTTCCAAAAACTCTTCTTTGTCATTTCTGTAGGATAGACCCTGACCCTGGGACATTCCCTGGCCTAGGACAGTCAAGTGTCCTGAAATAACTGTCCTGTTCCTTGTTGGTCTTTTGTACATGCAAATAATTTACTTCCATGCATGTTAATGCTTCCTTTCCTTTACATTCAGTGTCTTATCTGACACAAACCCCTCTTCTGGGGCTTTTGCCTCTCATGGGTAAACATTTACTTCCCTCTTATATAAAGGATTTTCCTTTGTTCACATAACATTCTTCACCTCAAACTTTTGGTCTTTTTGGTAAAGATTACTGCATACTGGGATATATGTCTATTGGATTTAATTCTCCAGTGCTCTCCTGCTTGAGCTCTGAACTCCCATTAGGAGCCAAAATTTAACTGTATTTTCTATTCAAGAGCAAACATGTTAACATGGATTTTTTTTGGTTCTAAGTGTTCTACTATAACTTGAAATAATAATAGCTACCATTTACATAATGCTCTAAGATTTGCAAAGTACTTTATGTTACCTCATTTGATTTTTAAAAAATTTATACATTCAGAACAAGGACAGGGGGATATTCCTACATTTTACACCTATGAAGAAGGATTATCTCATTTAACTGCAGAAGGACAAGCCACTCTGGAGCGATTGGAAGGAATGCTTGCTCAGTCTGTGAGCAGCCAATATAACATGGCTGGAGTAAGGACAGAAGACTCAGTTAGGGATTATGAAGGTGAGTCTTTTCCAAAACTTTTGTATTAGACCTGAACAATAATATCAGACATTCAGTCTTTTCTTCATGAGTTTCTTAGTTTTAGAACTGGCAGGAGCCTTAGAAGGCCAGCTAGTCTAATCTCCTCATTTTAAGGATAAGTAAACTGAGGCCCAGTGAGGGGAAATTGACTTGCCCAAGGTCACATGAGTAGCAAATCACCACTGCATCTGGTGCATATCACATAAATCGTTTTGGATACTTTCTACAGAGCTGACAGCTTAAACTTTGACCAAAGTATGGTGTTTGCTCCTAGGGAGTGAAAGTTGTATTGAGTGTTCTTCTGTATAATTCAATGCTGAAACTGCTAGAGGTTGGGAGACCAGGATTTGTCCACTGTTACACACTTAGACTTTGCAAAAATGACATTAAATTCTCCTAATTAATTTTCTGAGCAGGCAAGAATTAATCTTGTAGAGAAAGGCACTAGTAGCCAAGGAATCAAAAAAGGCCTCCTGGAAAAGGTGGGATTTGAGCTGAGCCTTGGAAGCTAGGCAGCCGAGGACGAGCCTATGAATAACTTAGAATGGTGAGAAACTGTTCTAGGACACTGATTAAGAGACCACTGCAAGAGTCTTGGTGAGAGGTAGTGTGGGCCTGAGCTAGGGTGGCAGCTATGTGAGTGGAGAGAAGGGACAGACAGGAGAGGCTGTGAAACTGAATTTGTGGGGTGAGTAAGGGTCACACTGAGGATGTAAACTTTTGATTCTGAGAGGATAGGTATTGTCCTTGACAGAAATAGGAGAGTTTGGAATGGGGGAGGCTTTAGAGGAAATGATAATGAATTCTGTTTTGAATATGTTCAGTTCGAGGGACCTCAAGTTCTAGATGTCCAAACAGTTGGTGATGAGGGACTAGAACTCAGGAGAGAACCTAGGAAAGTTTAGCTCTGCGAATCATTTATGGAGAAACAGTCATTGGATCCCAGGGAGAAGAAGAAGGCATGGATAGAGAAGAAAAGAGAGCAGACAAAAGCCAGCGCAGAACTTTGAGGGCACCCATGCTTTCTGAACATGATCTGTTTGACAGAGCAGCAAAGGAGACTTAGGAGGAATGGTCAGACAGGTAGGAGCAGTGTCATGGAAGCTTGAAGAACAGTGGCATGATCAGTAGCTCCTGAAGCTGCAGAGAGGGAAGTCAGCAAGACCCAGGAAATGTGTCATTCAGAGGTCACAGGCCACTTTGGTAAGGGCAGTTTCTGTCGAATGATGAGTCAGAAGGTAGAGTGCTGAGGGTTTATTAGAGGGAGAAGGGAAAATGGGAATGTTTCATGTCAGTCATTTCCTAAGGAGTATGGCTGAGGAGAGGTTGAGACTCAGCATTTTAAAGATGGAGGAAACGGCATAGTTAGAGGCAGCCCGGAATGCACCAGTGGATAGGGAGGAATCACAAAAGAGAGTATGCATGGGATCATAGTGGGAAAAGATTAGAGACTTGTAGCAGTCCACGCTTCATTCTTAAGGGGCTCTTTTTCTAAACTTGAACTTCCCCTCTAGGGGTAAAAGGTAAATGCAAAACACAGACCAGGCAATGTTACTGCAAATGTTAACTTTCAAAAAAAGGATTTGAATGGGGATGATAATGGGGCTTCAGAATACATTTCTGTTCCTGTAATACTCTTTCATTTCATGTTTATACGTACCCAGTTTAGATGGTCATTACCTAGAAATTCTTTCCATTTTCAGAGTTCATTGTATAAATTACAGAATTTTAGAGCTGGAGGGAAATTTTGAGATCATCTAAGGTGTTGGGTTGTTTTTTTTTTTAACCTAGGAAAAGGAGCTGAAAGACCAAGACAAAAAATTTATGATGTGATACAGTTAATTTTGGAATCAAGACAAGAACTCAGGCCTCCTGTCTCCTGTTCTAGTGATCTATTCACTATAGCTATGTGTTAATCCTTCTAACTTGGTATAACCTCTTATAATACAAATGGAGGACTAGAGATTTGTCTTTATTCCTTAAAACCTCACAAGTGATTGTAACTAGAGTGTTGATTTCCTGGGGAAATTAATGTTCACTTTTTTGTTAACTGTATAATATCTTGTATATGCCTTAGGGACTACTGGTTAAAATTATATTTTAGAGGGTTTTTTTTGTGAATTTATTTTGTCCACGTTCTGCGTCATACACCATTCATTACTTTAATGCTTCTAGAAGCTGTAATCTTGGTGGGGTTACACCTTCCAACTCTTCAGTCACCTAGTAGTGGTCCACTTCAAATTTAGCTGGACTGGTCCTTGAAAGAAATGCATTCCTCATGAACCCATATGATAAACCTTTCTCATCTTGATGTAGAACCTGCTAGAGTTTGTAGTTCATTGGTACATTATTTAGAAGTCAAGGCCAGTTCATGTCACAGTAAGAAATAAAAGTAGAACTTTAATGGACTGCCCTATTAATGAGCAGATCACAAATGAGATTTGACTAAATATAGTCAGGCTTCATGGTATTCTTTTGTTATTAGAATTAAGAGCTTAGCACTCTACCACTCCAAAAAGTCCAAATAAAATTTAAAATGGTAATTTCAGCTTTGTTAGAATCTTCCAGTACCATTTTTTTTCTCCACAATTCCTTGATGTTCTATTTTAAATCATTGCCAGTTTCTTGCCATCGAAGGATGCCAGCTCTCTTTCTGTCATAATGTAACTTTCTCTGAACAAAAGTATTCACAGTTCACAGAATTTTAGTTAGAGGGACAGCTATATCTGAAAAGGACTTTCCATGACAACCGTATTTGACAATTGGTCATCCAGCCTCTGCTTGAAGACCTCCAGTGACTGGGAACTCACCACTCCTAAAACAACTCATTCTTTTAGATATTTCTAATTGTTAAGAAATCATTTTTGACAGCCAACCTAAATTGCCATTTCCATCTATTGTTTCTAGTTCTTTCCTCTGGAGTCAGACAGAACAAGTTCCTCTTCCTCTTCCACATGACAGCCTTGAAAAGATACTTGAAGACATTTACATAGCATATTCCTAAGTTTTCTTCAGATTAAACATTTTTGCTTCTTGCAGCTGATCCTTACAGAATAAACATGAATTCTGCTCTTTCATCATCCTAACTGTCTTTCTCTGCATGATCCTTAGCAGCGTCCTTCCAGAGCTGAACACAGTGTTCCCATGTGGTCTGCTCATTACTCATACACTGCCGTGCCGCTCTCAATGCAGGTTTCAGCTGACACATAACACTGCTTGTTGTTATTAAGTTAGAAGTCTACAAAGACACCTCCACGCACACACATCCTTTTCAGACAAACTGCTGACTTAACTGTGCCATTCTTGTCTTGTAGAGTTAACTTTTTGCACCTACGTGTAAGATTTTATACTTACCTTTATTATATTTCATCTGCTTCAGTTTGGCCCAGTGCTTTAAACTTTGAGTATCTTTTTGGATCCCTACTCTGTCCTCTACTGGATTAGCTATCCCTTTTATGGCACTTTCAGATTGATAAGTATACCATCTACCTACCTATGATGCAGATACCTTTGTTACTGATAAAAAAGTTAAATAGCTCAAGGCTAAGCACCCCACCAGAAACCTGGATCACCTAACAGGTTGACTAATGCAGGATATTGATAACTGACCACTCTTTGAATCCAACTATTCAACATTTCTTAATTCATCTAATTGTATAATTGTCCAGTAATTTCTAAACTTTTTTGATTTTACTTAAGAGGGGTCTTATTTAGTCCAATAAAAAATGTTGAACAAATACCAATATATATTTATTTTTAAATTGCATACGTCTTAGTGCTATGCTAAATATTATGTATTTTATAAAAAAAATAGACATTTTAAAGAGTCAGAGAAAATATTTGTGGATATTTAATTGGACCCCTACAAATTGTAGTTCATTGAAATACAGAATGAAAATGCCCCTGTCATTCCCCCTCCCATTGTGGCATTCCCATTCTACTCTTAGGAGAGTTTACGTATTATTGTGATACAGGACTACTTTACATGCAGTCCAAAGGAAGGTGCCATTTTCACTGTGCATATTAAATATTGATTAAAGCTTATTTTTACATAAAAATTATAAATTATAGTTACATTTTCTTCTACCCCAGTATATCATTGTGCACCCCACTTTGGAGACCACTATATTCCACATCTTTCTCACAAGAATGGTATGAGATACGTTGCCAAATATTTGCTAAATTTAGTTAAACTACATGGCATTCCTTTGAGCTTAGTCTTCCTTAATCTGTTCTTGATGAAGCCACAGTGGCACTTTGTGAACACTGCTTCCTTTTTCTGAATATTCATTCACTAAATGGTTTAAAATAATTTTGTCTTACTCTTGGCTCTGTGCTTTTCTTCCAAGATGGGATGGAGATAGATACCACACCAACTGTTGCTGGACAATTTGAGGAT
This sequence comes from Notamacropus eugenii, assembly GCF_028372415.1. Lineage (NCBI taxonomy): Eukaryota > Metazoa > Chordata > Mammalia > Diprotodontia > Macropodidae > Notamacropus > Notamacropus eugenii. Next base: position 125,836,654 of record NC_092876.1, read on the forward strand.
GCAGATGTTGATCATTGAAGATTACTTATGCTGAGAATAGGTGAGTGAGTGGTTTGTTTTCTTACTTGGCTTTGAATATGAAACTTCATTAATAATATGAAATGCTAAATTTTACTTTTTATGATCTTGTTGAGATACTCGTTTGCACATTATTCAGCAAACATTAGGTGTCTACTATATGCAAAGAACTGTGCTAGGTGTTACATTTGAAAATTAAGGTAAACTGAGTGACAATGGTCTGAGCATGATCGACTTATTAGTTAGCTATCAGTTGGTTAGCAGTAACCAATAAATTGGGTCAGTGGCCTCTCCCAGTGACCAAAAGACTCAGAGATAGGGTTCACTATCCCTAATACAGTTTTGGGAACTACAGGTTGGGAAGATAGTGCGATGAGTTACAAGATAGACAGCATGATAGGGGTGAGGATGACATAATTGGTTACATCAAGAAAAATAGACTAGTACTTATGTGAAGCTAGTAATCATCCCACTCTGACATAAAGGGGTGCTTGATTGATTTATGGGACCCATCTGCATCCTGAGGACATTGTTAGTGGACCATGGATAGCAGACTTCCTGGTTCTTAGGAAGATTTGTTAAAAGATAAAATCCTCCTTAATTATACAAGGAGGGGCAGCTAGATGACGCAGTGGTCAAACTATGTTAGAAATTCTGGAGATTGACACTGAATAATACTTGAATGTTTTAAATATTTGTGATTTCATCAGTATGGGTATTCTACTACATCAATACAATGCACAACTCTTTTGTATCTTAATAAAAAATATTTTTTGAGTTATTATTGCCAAAAAATTTGTCTTCTGGATGTGGTCCTGCCTGAAATCTCTAGGGTGATTTTTAGAAGAATGGGTGACTCTAAGGGTCTTTTGCCAGGCTCTCATTCATGTCCTTTCTAGATTGTTAGAGAAATTGCCAGAGCTCGTATCCTGTTGGCATAGCTCATTATGAGAACCCAGGTCCACAAAATAGTGAAAGAAAATTTTTAAACTTGGAATCTGGAAACCTGGGTTCAAATTCCTGCTTTGGACAACTTATTGTAAGCAAGTCACTTTATCTCTCAGAGCCTCTTTCCTCATCTACTAATTGGGCAACAGTCACAGGGTTATTGTGAGGAAGGTACTAAGCAAATTTGTGTAGTGTCAGTTGTTTTAATAAACTGGAAAAATATGCATTATCTGTGTGTGTTTCAACCACTTATTTATGTATGTGTTGTCTCCCCCAAAACAATGTAATTGACTTGAAGGAGAGGGACTGCTAAATTTTTTGTCTTCATTCCCAAGGTCTAGCAGAGTACCTGGTACACAGTAGGTACTTAATAAATGTTGGTTTGATTGTTTTTTTAGCATTCTTACTGCATTGTGGTGTTTGATTATTGATATTCACAAAATGTCAGTCTTGGAAGAGAATTCTGTCTAATCCTACCCCTATCTGAATGAAGATCCCTTCTACACCATACCCATGAACCTGTCTTCCAACTTTGAAGGGACAGTCACTAACTCTCCAGGCAGCCTCTGCCTCATTTGGGTAGCTCTCATTGTAAGAAGTTTTTCCTTCTATCAGGATTACATTTGCCGTTGTATTTTTTTGGTTGTGTTGCTTCTAGTGCTGTTATTCTCTAGAACCAAGCAGAGCTGATCCCACTTCTGCATAACAGTCCTTTAGGTCCCTCAGGACATCTGTCATGTCCTCTCTAAGTCCTTCTTTATGCCAAATATCCCTGTGCTTGAATTAGAGGCTGTCCTGTAACCTGCTTGCCTTTCCCTGGACACTTCAGCTTATAAATATCCTTCCTAAATATGGTCTGTTGAACTGATGACCCCCACTATTCCAGATGTAATCTGACTAGGGCAGAGTAGAGAAGGGACCAAAACCTCCACAGATCAAATCACTGTGCCTCTCTGTCTGTGCATCTTAAGAGCACAATTATTTGGATGGCTGTCCCAGAGAATTGGTCCTTTAGTACATGCTTCTTGGGTAGGTACTGCAGATAGGAAAGAGCTAGGCCCAGAATTGAAAAGGAGGAAGAAAACGGTCTGGATTGCCTTTGGGAAATTGCAGTGTTTTTAATGAACCCATATGCTTTTCCTTGAAACAAAGGACCATCTTATTAACATCAGTATTCTTCTAGTTATCGTCAGTGCCCAAGAGTTTCTGAAGAATTAAAAGTTTTAGGTCACCCACAGGGCAATGGAGAAGGTAGGGTAAGTTTAAGTAGGTTGCAGCATAATGTCGATGAAGAATTGTACAGAAGAGCTGTATAAAGCTTATCACCAGATGTATGACCAAAAAAGGAGGTGGGCTAGTCTTCTGATGAGAGCAAAGAAGAGATGGGTAATTCATGGGTTCCTTTGTCTCCCCATGACACACATGATCACAGAAGTGACCCACATCAAGTGACCATCCTGTAGAGGATTATGTGAGGATGTGGATAAGAAGAACCTAAATCCTTAAATATAGGTCATATGCCCTTAGTCTATTGATTCCTTAGGGATAAGGATTATGGGGTGGGGTGGGGAGATTGTTTGGTTTTTCATCTTCCTAGCACTAAATACAGGACCTGAGCTTAAAGGAACTATGATGTTATAAGTGTGGGGCCTCTTTCCACACCAAGATCATATATTCATTGAATAATTGGAGTAGGTTTAGACTGTGTTCCCCTAGGTGTATTACTCTGCATGACTTTTGGGGAAAATTTGTCCTTGAACTTGCAATTAGAACTGTCCAAAAGAGAAATGGGCCATGTCAAGAGGTAGTAAGTTGTCCATCCTTGGAAGTGGCATGCCCACTTGTCTCATGTCATAGAAGGAGCTTTGGAATAAGTGAACCCTAAGGTTTTAAGCCCTGTTTCTTCCCCTTTCATATTCTGAACTTTCCCCCTTTCTCTCTCCCTCCTCATCTCTCTCTCCCTCCTCTCCTGAATTCACTTCTTTTGAGATATTTACTCTCCCACTTCTCCACCCCTCTGTCTTGGAGGTGGGCCATCACCCAGGTTTTCTGTATTGTTCTTAGATCAGCTTTTAATTCTCACTTGAAACAAGATTTAACATCACTATTTCTAGTCAGACTTTATAGCATTCAAATGACTCAGTGGATATAATTGTGAGAATTTCACATTTTCTTGTCAAGGAAGCACATTTTTAGATTTCATTAGATTTCTTTCTTTATGAGGAAAGTAAGAAAAGAACTTCAAGAGTACCTTGATCTCCAACCTTCATTTGCCAGGATCACAGAATGTAGTCTGTCTGCTCGTGACCTAGATGAGATGTTTCTGTAGTGCTCTGGTTAGAATTCTAAAGAGACCATATAATGACAGAGTGACCGTATCATCACAGAGCTTCCTAACAAGAAAATTGTCTACTTTTCTATTTTCTTCACACCAGTCTCCTGTTCTAGAAGACATTGTGTTAGTAATTTCTGAACATCCTAAAATTGGTCACTGATGTTGAAGATGCCCAGGATTGTACAAAACTCTTAAGTGGGTATTTTTAAAATGTGTTACTAAAATAAACAAGGAATTACTTTGTGTTTAAAATGGCCATGCCAACACTGATTTTTCTCACCAAAAGATAGTATAAATTAGCTGTTTTAAAAATTGTCAATTTCTTTTTCAGATTCCACGTATTACTGAAGGAGGGAACTTTCTATCTTTCCACAGTGGAGAGGCAGAGAAGAAACATCTTTTTCCCCTCTGCAAAAATGACCTAAACCAGTTCTTTCTTCAGACAGACTTATACTGAGGCCATATGAATCACCACCAGCAGAAATTTAGTCTTTATTAACAGAAATGGCTGAATTCACCCAAGAGGATATTTGTAGCATATTGATTCAAGAATCCCATGCCCAGTTGCAGTCATCTAGGCCTCTAAATCCTCCTCTCACAGTATTCATCTTCCATAAGGCAGGAGGCCCACGTGGTGCAGGGGTGTGGAAAAGAATAGGAGGTGGGAGGGTGTGCAACCAGAATATGCCATATACTTATATACATATGTACATCCACACACGTGTGTGTGCATATGTGTATAACAGCACTTGCTCCTTGAGAAGAGGAGATTAAGAGGTCTTGGAGGCTTGCCTCTGCTCTTTTGTACTCTGGATCAATCAGGTAACTACCCATAGGGAATATCAAAGCCTGATTAGCTTATTCCTACGTCTATGAGTAGCCTAATTAACTATTCTACCATGTTCCACCGACCTCCATTAACATAAGCTGGGAGCTTCTGACAACCTTTTGCTATTTTCACAGTTCATTTTTCGTCTGAAAAATGAATTTTATAATTCTGGTCTGTTGTGACAAATTGGCCTCAAAAGCTATCCCCTCTTAGATTCCTCTGAAGATTTAGAGAGGCTGGGATGCGTTCCTTAGAATACTGAAGATGAGAATCCTTTTGTCTTTGTTACAGCTAAATAAATAAAATTAGGTTTTATATGTTAACTCTGTGGTGTCTTTTCATACCATGTTTTTAACTTTGATTTTTGTTTAATTAATTGACACATATATCTGACATGTATCCTTTTGTAGTACAACCTTACAAAGAAACTGTAAATTCTTAATATTTTGAGCTTTGTTTGTTCACATTCCTTTAGCCAGTTGTCTTTAAAAAATATATTAGAGCCATGTTTTAAAAAATTTCTATATCTCTCCTTTAAGTAGAAGACACTGTCAAATAACAGTAATCCATGATCACAATCCATTCCCACTGACAAGTGGGTGTCAGTTTATGACTACAGATTAAGAAATTAATTTTGATACTCTGAGAAAATCCAGAATATTTACCAGTCCATCACATATTATTGAATTTCTCTCATTCTACATGTACATAAATAGTAAAATACCTAGCCAACTATTTTCCTTTTGTTTTATCACACCACTCAAATTCCATCACTTCTCAACAGTCCTAACAGATTCTTTGCAACTGTGAATTAAGCAGAAAAGCAAAACAAACTGACCATGTACCTGGGATTGCTACTTGCCCAGTGTACCTTTCCCCACCCTCAGACCTCTCATAATAAAGAAAAACAGCTAAAGAAAACAAAAGAAAGTACAACTTCTTCTGTTAATAATGTCTACTGTTACTATCAGTCGGCCTGCTTCCTATCTCCACGTAAGAAGGGAAAGTGTTTCATTGGTTTTCTAAAATTAGTATTGATCTCATGGCTTGTAACCTGAATTGTTTCCTTTCTGTGTTGACTTCATTTACGTTATTTAGTCCAATCCAACAAGCATTGATTAAATGCTTGCTATGGCCCCTGTGCTGAGCTAGGGATTCTGTGAAAGTGAAGAGGAAATGGCTTATACAAAGACGTGGTTGGCATGAGATGGAGTGCCTAGTTCAGTGGCAGGTTAGGCCAGAACATAAGAGACCTGGAAAGGTAGGGAGCATGTAATAAATCTGAAAAGGTAGACTGGAGCCAGATTGTGAAGAGCTGTAAATGCTAACCTGGGGAGTTCTTACTTTATCGTAGAAGCCTTTAAAAACAACTGAAGATTTTTGAGTAGGAGATACGTCAGATTTGTGTTTTAGGAAGATTGTTTTGGCCCCCATATCAAGAGGAGAGAAACTGGACGTTATTTTACCTATATTGGTTACCTCATTAGGAGAGGAGAACAGATAGGAGGTGCTGCGAAGGGAGAATTGACAAGATTTTGGCCAATGACTAGCTTTGGGAAGTGAAGGAGGGGAAAAGTAGAGGGGGAGAGGGAGTGCTATTTATGTCTGTAAACTTGACACCTGTCACATAATAGGTACTTGGTACATACAGTGCTTAATACGTGCATAGAGACATAATAGAACCCAGGAGAAGTTAGATTCCCAAAAGAATATACAAATATATGTTATAGAGAGAATAGAGGACTTAACAGTTTTGGGGGACACCCATGGTTAGTGGGTGGGCAGCCCCAACAGGGACGAAGAGAAGTGTCAAGAAAACCTAGAAAAAATAAAAGAAGGGGTCAAGAAGGATGAGAACTGAGAATAGGATTTGCTGTTAGACTTGGCAATTGCTCATTAACCTTGGAGAGAGCAGTTTGAATTGAGTGGGTTAGAAACCAGACTGAAAGGGATTTTGAAGTAGTAAAAAGAAAATGGAGGCAACAAGTATAAATAGCTTTTTCTCAGAAATTGGCTTTGAATAAGATGCAGGATAACTTAGATCAGGTGAAGGATTTATAAGCATGAGGAAAACCTGGCCGTGTTTGTAAGCCTGAGGGCGAGAGCCTATCTACTTCCGTTAGAGAAGGAAGTGTCTGCCAGAAGCAGTGGGGTCAATAGAACAAGGGAAAGACTGACTGTTGAAAGGATTTTTCCTCAGACAAGCAAAGGAGAGAATGGAGGATGAATAGAGAAAAAGGAGGCAGTGCGCTTCTAACAACCTCCTTGTTCAGTTTCAGTTATATCTGACTTCATGGCAAAGATCCTGGAGTGGTTTGTCATTTCCTTTTCCAGCTCATTTCACAGATAAGGAAACTTAAAGTGACTAGACCAGGGTCATAGAGCTAGTGAGGCTAGATCAGGAAGATGAGTCTGACTCTAGGTCGGGCACTCTTATTCACTGTGCCACCCAACTTCCCCTGTTTTAAACTACCATGTGTCAAGCTCTTAATAAATATTGTTTGATCTTCGGGTGATGTCCTTTTCTAAGTAAAATTATGAGGTGAACATCACTGCTTAGGCTGGTGAAGAGGGAGTATGAGGGAGGTTGAATTGAGTGAAAAGAGAAGGTCCTGAATAACCTTTTGGGGAGCACAACAGTTGATTATGGAATACAAGGATTTCATTGTGTCACTGGGTCTTTTCGAGTTAGAATAACAAATTTGTAGTACAGCCATTCAGCACCTAACTTGTCTAACTTCCAGAACTATTCAGCACAAAGAGAATGCTTAGGCCTGAGGTTTGGCCATATATGAACATTGATAGGATCAGGGAGTAAGGGATTCAAGTGTTAATATAGTCGAACTGGTCAATTAAAGGACCATGAAGGGAAGTAGTGTTCAGGAAGGGGTTGTGGTCAGGAAGTTGAAAAATTACTTGAGTTTGCAATGAAATTAAGTTTAGACTTGAGGGCCATTTAAAGAACTTTGTGGTTTCCCAAAGACAACCAAGCTTGCTGTTGTTTAATTCTGAACCCAGGTCGTATTTCATTTGCAGTGTCTCTCTAAGAGAGATGCACTGATGAATGAGTTCTGTAAGTTATTCATTTAACTTTCTATTATAATTGGGACAATAGGTCCTTCACCTAGCTTTTCCCACATGAATGGTTAGGCTGAACTATTGAATACTTGTAAAACTTGTTTAGAAGTTTCTTCACTTTTCCAGGTCTTAGTGTAATTAGCACAATATCATCCCAAAACAGGAGCATCTGGAGGAATTCACCATCTTAAGAGGTGAAAAAGTAGGGGGCCCGAGCCCAAATTGAGTAGCATGAAGAAATACAGCCTAGTTCTACTCTATAACTCCTTCAGAGAGGTGTAGAAAATACATCAAATAAAGTTAACATCAGGAAATAAAAAAAAAAAAATCACGTTTTCCTATCCCAGGCCACCATAGGGAGACAGAATGGTCCTGCAGACCCTGGGCATAGCATCTAAGAAGGAACATCCACACAGAGCTTCAGCTTAGGGAAAGACTGCACCATGTCAAGAAAAGGTCCCAAATCCAGCATGTTGCAGCTGGCTGAGTCCAGTCAGACTACTGGAACTCCAGGGAGAACCTCACGGGCCTATTGCTCAAACCCAAACCCAGGTCAGAACCTTGGAGAGCTCACACCAGGGGTGGGCGGGGCATGATAAAACTGCCCTATATCAAGCCATTTGAGGAGCACTTACAGGTCCTCATCCTAAACTGTCACAGAAGAACACATTCAATTTTCCAAGAAAACAGCAGCAGGAGCACAGAGGACATAAAGTTAGCCCAGATAATTGTCTCCTGAAATATGCGGAGTCTGGCCAGTTCTAACAAAATCTGAAGTCAGAAAGTAAGTTGGAAGGATGATTAAAAAAATTCACCATTAAAAGCTGTTTTGGTGATAGGGACACTCAAAATAAACCCAGAAGAGAATGACTACAAAATATAAGGGAAAACTCACAGAAAACCAGCTTGGACACAAAGTTTAACTAAAATTACTGGAAAAGAGGACGCAAGGGTTAAAAAAAAGTTAAAATATTTTAATAAACAAGAGCACTAGGGGAGAAAAAGGGGAAAAAATAAGTCATGGGGGATAAACTGGAAAGGGAACAGCGTGGCAGAAGTACAAAAGCTTGCACAAGTAACAGACTGTCTGAAAATCAGAATGGACCAAATAGAAAATAACTACTTCATGAGACAACAAGAAACATTAAAGCCCAAAGTTGAAAAAATGGAAGAAAAAGAAACAGAGATCTTAAAAAACAGCTGTCCAGATCTCTTAGAACCAGACAGCAAAGTGGAAATAGAATCCATTGGTTACTTCCCAAAAAAGTCTTACAGTGAAAACCCTCTCAGCAACAGTATAACCCAAATCCAGAGCTTTCGAAGAAAAAGTACTGATGCAGCCTGAAAAAATTCAAGCATCAAAGAGACACAGGATCACACATGATTTGGTAGCCACCACTGTTAAAAAAGTGGAGAGCCTGGAATTGTGATACTCTGCAAGGCAAAGGTTTGCAAATGAGAATAACTTACACAACAAAATAGTATTTACATTAGGGGGAAGGGTGGTAAATAGATCTTTATTGAAATAGACAACTTCCAAGCATTCCTAAGGAAATATGCATAGAAATTTTGAAGTGCAAACATGGATGAAGGAAAAATATAAAAAATAAATGAAAAGTCATAAGGGTCTAAGCAAGGATAAACTACTGACAGTCTATGGAAAGATGACAGATCTGTTCTCTCTGTAATCAGGGATCATAGAGAGAGTCTAATCACACAGCAAGCCTAGGAGTAGTTCTATTGCCTTAATCTTAAAAGAAGAAAGGAAGGAGAGGAGGTACACTGCAAATTTCACACACCTTGTGAATATGCTTTACACTTACACCTTTACAAAAAATGTACCTGTCTTAGGACACAAAAACCTCATAAACAAATGCAGAAAAGCAGAAATATATACAAATTTTACTGATCATAATGCAATAAAAGTTATATCAAAGATTCACTGAAAAAATATTTAAGGCCAACAGACTAACAAAATTCTAAAGAACTGTTGGATCAAAGAACAAATTATAAAAGTGATCATTTCAGTAAAGATAATGACCAAAAAAATGAAACAGCTCTACAAAACTATTGGAATTTAGCCAAAGCAGTTCTTAGGGGAAAATTTATATCTTAACACTTTTGTTAGCAACAAAAATGGAAAAGATCAGTGATTTGGGAATGAAACTTAAAACACTTGTAAAAAACAAATTTTAAAAATACCAACTAAATGCCAAAACAGAAAAATTAGCAAAATTGAAAGCAAAAATAAAACTAGGAGTTGCTTTTTAAAAAAGAAAACCAATAACAAACTATTAGCTCATTTGGTTAAAAAGAAAAGAAAATCAAATCACTAGTATCAAAAATTAAAGAGGAAAATTCACAACAAATGAATAAAATATTGTCTAATTATGTGCCAACAAAATTAACAACTTAATAAAATGTTACATGTACTTTCAGATGAGGTCATTATATTATTACTTTTACTTCATTATTTAGCTTTGTTGTAAGAGACCTCTTTGGGAAGTGGTAGTAATTTGCAAATGTAATATAAAATAAATCAATAAAACTTTAAAAAACACAGATTGGTACCATAATGCATTTCACCTGACAGGGAAAGGAGTTGGGAGTAAGAGGGGTAGTAGATTAAGGGAGGAATTAATCCCAAGGAAAATAAATTCATAAGTTCATATGAAAATACTCATAGCAGCTCTTTTTGTGGCAGCAAAAATTGGAAACTTAAAGGATGCCTATCAGTTGTAGAATAGCTAGATGAGTTATGGCATATTAACATGATGGAATACTATTGTGCTGTATGAAATAAAGAGGGGCATGGGTTCAGAAAAATCTGTGAAGACTTGTATGACCTGATACAACGTGAAACAAGTAGAACCAGGAAAGCAATTGATACTATGATAGCAATATTGTAAAGGCAAACAACTCTGAAAGACTTGGAACTCTAATCAGCCCAAGGACCAACCACAATTCCAGAGGACTCATGATGAAATACACTACCTACCTTCTGATAAAAGAGGTGAAAGGTTAAGCATGCAAATGGTGGCATATTTTGGGGGATATGGACAATGCAGGAATTTTTTTTTCACTATACATATTTGTAGCAGGGGCTTTGCTTTTCTTTCTCAATGTGAGGGGAGGGGGGAATATGCAGGGGAGGGAGAAGGCAGATTTTGGTGGTGGAAAATTATAAAATTTAATTTAAAAAAATGAGCCTGTATACTGTCACCTTTCTTCAGTCATCAGTGTGTTGTAATAAATGATGTCCTCCAGTCTAAAAGGGTGTCTTCTGACTGCAATTCAGGTATTACTGAAGTTACTGTATTTAACTGAATAACATCCTTAGCATTAGGTTGAGAGCAGGTTTAAGAGATGTCGAACACAGGAAAAGATGAACAGGTTAGAAGGCTTTGATCATGGTTTCAGAGATATGGATCATGTGGGTAGGACAATTTTGGGTAATTATAAGAGCAGAGGAGTCGACCTGGGTGACTGAGGTAGACTGAAGATTCAGTTGGGGATATTGAAGCATTTGAACTGAAAAGTCACACAGGAAAAACCAAGTGAATGATTAATAAGAACTAGTATACACCACACACACATACATAGTTCTTTAAGGTTTTCAAAGTACTCAACAAATAGTTTATCCTCAACAATCTTAGGAAGTAGGTGCTATAATTATCCCTGTTTTACAGATGGGGTAACTGAGGCTGAGGGAGTCCAGGATCACATTAGATAGCAAGAGTTGAGACCAGAAACTTAGGAAGACTTTAATGTACTGATGCAGACTGAAATGAGCACAATCAGGAAAACTATATTGTGATAACAATAAGGTCTTTTTGACTCAAGTTCTACCTGTTTTCTTTAGGGAATTTCCAACACATATATTAATTTTCTCAAGTAGAAGGGTAAAGATTGAGATACACTAGTGGCCAGGTCTTGAACTTCTTGAGGAAAGCTGGTAGTTAGCTGGTACCAGGATCTGGAGAGGATGCTCCACCTGGGGGGATTGAAACTCAAAGGAAAAATAAATGTAGTGATAGTGGCAATATTATGAATAAAATTCAAGTAACAATATATCATATACCTCCTCCGCCCAATGCACTGCCTGTGACATAGGGGTGGGGTGGGGTGAGGGACTGTTAGGGAAAAGAATTGCATATAGTCCTATAGTGACCAAGGATACAATCTCTTCTGGTGGAGCCTGTTTTCTGGAATTGCAAGAAAATGGAAAGCTTATGAAAGGAAGTTATATAACTTTATAGGGTGAAGGGAAGTTTGTTTACAGTAGAATAGGTTTCAAGGAGGCACAATAGAAGGGGAAGCAGGATAGATCTGAGGAGGGTGAGAATAGCAAAAAGGTGGTTTTTACATAAGCAGCCTAGAACACTGAATCACCTGGATTAAGTTTATAAACATTCATTAAGCACCTATATTCAAGTTACTGGGCATACAAAGACATACAACCAATTATACGAACAGAAAATGACTTGCTAAGATTTAAACTGTTGAAGAATGCAAAGAAAAGGGAGAAAATGAGGTAAAAATAAGCCCTACCCCTTTAAAATATTCACAAGTCAGTAAGGCTTTGAATAGTTATAGACTTACATTTGAAAATTGAAAACATTAGGCAATCCATTGTGTTGTAGGAGGAAAAAGTCTTTAATTACAAGTTATCTAATGTTCAGAAATGTTTACTAGTAGTCATAGAGACAGGAAGAAAAGCTGTTTCATTGCACTGGAAAGTGCAATAGGAAGGAACATTATAATTGAGAAGAGCTTGAAATTTTTATTTTTAGCACACAGATGAAAGATTCCAAAATAACATGCAATCCTTCAGGACAAGCACTTTGTAAACCTTAAGAATGCGGTATAAGCATTGGCCATTATTACGATGTGGGAGGCTCAAGGAGAAAACTTTCAGGAGCTGATCTGTCTTGAATTTGTGAGAGATTTGGTGGTTACTGAAATATATGACAAATGTGTCTTCACTTGGTCATGTTTCTAAATTTACCCACCCTGAGAAAGGAACATGTGATCCTTTCAAGGAATACATTCCTCTGTGACTTAAGCTCTTTCCCTGGTGTGTGGTTTTCCATGTATGCCTTGGATACTTCCAGTGAATCTAAGGTCCATCAATTTCTCATCCTTTTTGACTCTTGCTCATATCTTCCCAGAAATCCTTTGGCAGGGAGTCCCCCTTGATTAATCTGGACATTGAGTGGATAAAAGTGGAACAAGTGGACCGTTCATCACTTATTCCTCACTCTCACCACAGAATGGTCCACCTTTTCTGGACCAACATCTCTAATGACATCATTATGGAACTTTTTTTGTACTTCTAGATCAATAACATATTGCAGCCTAGTCTCACAAACCATGAGCTTCATTACATTTGGATAATCCACACAATTATTTCATCAGAATCTAATATTCCATGTTTCAGCTATATAATAAAATCAGACAAGAAAATGTACTGAAAAATGAACAGAAGGAAGATAGTAGAACAGACTGCCTTTGGGAAATTGAACAATTTTTAAAAATTTTATTTTATTTTATTTGCAGTTTTAAATTTTCTACCCCCTCCATCCATTTAGAAGGCAAAATATAAAACTTATGAATATATATACACATATATGTATATGTATGTATGTATGTATAGACATGGAAAATAAATTTTTGTGTTAGCCATATTCCAAGAAAAAAAAGAATGTTTTTTTGGAGTTGTGGTTGGTCATTATGCTACTAAGTCTTTCAGAATTAATTATCTTTACAATATTGCTACTACTGTATAAATTGATCGGGTTCTGCTCACTTTGCATCAGTTTGTACAAGTCTTCCTAGGCTTTTCTGATACCTTCCCCTTCATCATTTCTTAAAGTACTGTAGTGTTCCATCACATTTGTTTACCATAACTTGTTTAGCCATTCCCCAACGAACAGTCTTCCCATCAATTTCCAATTCTTTGTCATCACAAAAAGAGCTGCTATAAATATTTTTACACATATGGGCCTTTTCCTCTTTCTTTTATTTCTTTGAAGGACAAACCTAGTAGGGATATTGCTGAGTATGGTCAAAGGGTATGATCAGTTTGAAAGTTTTTTGGGCAGAGTTCCAAATTGCTTTCTGGAATGGTTGGACTAGTTCATAGCTCTACCAACAGTACATCAGTGAACCTATTTTCCCACATTGCATCCAGCACTTGCCATTTTCTTTTTTTGTCATCTTAGCTGAACTGATGAGTCACAGTATTTTTTAATGACTCTTAAGTTTCTCCCAGAAACAACACCTCATCTTTTTAATAGCAATATTTTTCATATGCTGATAGATGGAAATAAGAGTTAGCAGCATAGTCCTATAGCATTATACCTTAAAGAGCTGGAAGGAACCTTAGAAATCATTTAGTCCAAAACCCTCTTTTGGGCTGGATGATAGACATGCAAACAATTCCAAAGAGTTTGTGACACATTCAAGGTCTCATGGATAAGTAGCACCTGGTAAGAACTAAGCCTTTTGTAAAGGAAAAAAAATTAACAGAAAAGTTAAATCTCTATGACAAAAAGAAAAGCCTAAAGGATTGTTAGTGTTGAGAGTCTACCAAAGCTAAAATTGAAATGGATTACAGAAAAAAATTGACCAACTATTGTCCTTTTTTATTAATGAGCAAATGTTTCCAAGAGTTTGTTTTTCTCGATCATGAATATATATTATTAAACCTTTATTGATAAGGGATAAATATTAAAACCAGATGAAAAAGAAAGCAGGAATTTTCCATTTAGAGGAAAAGATCTCTTCCTTCCCTTTATCTGGTCAACCAGGATACAGGAAGATATCATGCAAAATAATAACAGGAATAAAGTTGAGTTGGGAAAAGATGTTCCTCGTCTAAGTTTTGAACAGTGTCTGGCACACAGTAGGTGCTTAATAAATGTTTGTTGCTTGAGATTTATGGGAAAGGTTCTAAATTTATGACTTTGCAGAAGAAAATACATGAATAAAATCAGATATGATCTTTTGAATATAAATGCACAACATAATGAGAACAAAATTATACTAAATGTAAGAATTTTTCTAGGTTTATTATGTTTTGGTAAATTTAAATTTAAGAAATTAAAGTATTTGTAACCACCTCTCTCTTCTTTTTTTTTTTCCCAAGGAGATCATGTATTATGAGTTCCCTCAAATACTGTAGTGATTTTATTTAACATCTAAGTGACAGAGACTTATTTTGTGTGAGATTAGCTCTCAAATGGAAAGGATATGTAAGAGTTTTGTGTCCTCACAAAGCAAAGTATGTTCAAGGTGAATTATATAAATCAATCAATTATTTATTTATTAATCTATAATGTGCCAGTCATTGTTCTAGGTTCTGGAAACATAAGAATAAATTCCTACTTCCAAGGAGTTTACATTCTATTGGGGAGATAATATGTATAATTATTTACAGAATATATATATATATGCATATATATATATACACACACACACACATATACGTGTGTGTGTGCACACAATGTAGTTTGAGAAGGAGAGCACTCCCACTTGTGGCAATTGAGAAAGGCTTCATGGTAGCCTCAAAATATTTAATACCTCTTTCTCATAATCATTGCCTTTAATTTTTCCTTTCTATTTGAAATAGAAAAATAATATAAAAAGTCATTTTTTAGAGGGAAAATTTTTATTTGCCCATAGGAGCCGGTCAGAATAAATGATTTGATTTAATGGCATTGTTTAGCAAATTCAAACAAATATATATTACTAATTTGAAGGGAAAAAAATGGAAAAAGAAAAACTAGAACAATGCAATTGAAATAGAGGAAACAATTTGGAAACAAAATTTTAAGATTAAGAAATTGACAGTAGTATATAGAAACAGTGAAATATAGATATACAAAGAAAAATATAGTTACTTGTAGCAGAGTTATTCTGATCTGCAAGACATTGCAAATGCTATCTCAAAAGTTGTTGATTCAGAAAACTGAATGGGAGGCTCAAAAATTTTAAAAATAGGCACAGACAAAAAGGCTTATTTGTTCAAAACTATTTTTTTCATGCTTAATTTCACAAATGCTGATGGTATCTTAGAATTGTGGATGTCATTGTTCCTCTTTGAAAACAAAGGACAAACAATGACAATTATATGCCAGGCACTGTACTAAGTGCTTTATGTTTTTACCTCATTTGCTCCTCAAAACAAACTTGGGAGGTAGGTGCAATTATTATTCCCATTTTACAGCTGAGGAAACTGAAATAAATAGAAGGGTCACACAGCTAGTAAGTATCTGAGGCAGGATTTGAACTCAGGTCTTCCTGACTGTAAGTACTGCATCACCTATCTGCCATTTCCCCATATATTTTACAGATGATTAAACTGAGGGCCAAAGAGTTTAAATGACTAGACCAGGGTCATACAGTTAGTATGTATCTGAGGCCAATATTTTAATTTAGGGCCTCCTAACTCCAAGCCCAGTGCTCTGTGAATTGAACGAACAATCTCAAAATTGTTTTCTGTTAATGTTATGTTTATAAATTTCAAGTATTATAATTTGGGGAAATTATTTTAAAGCTACAGTGTTAATAGTTGAGAATGACACTTAGTATGTGATGTACATTTAACAGTGAGAGAGGTTGGATCCTCTTTGATCTGAGTGAAGAAACATTTGTCTGGGGCCACTGCTCCCTCTGGCTAATGATTGTCTAAATTTACAAATGTACATACATTAAAGAATTAGGTTGGCTCTGTTAAACAACACTTACAGACTTGAAGAAGTAGAAAACTAAACTGTTTAGTGCAATGAAGGGTGCAGCAGGCACTAACCAGTCATGATCCTGAAGTATTGATTTCCCATGAATAGGAAGAGCAAACGTGACTACATCTTTATATATAATTTTGTGGCTTTCTGGGTTAGAGCTAATAAGTTAGTTAAAAGACCCCAAATGGCTCTTTTAAATTCCAAGCCATACAAGATTGCTTAAAACTCATCTGTTTTGGGGGGTCAGATTTATTAAATCATGTAATTTAGAATTGGAACGGATCTTAAAAATCTGGTCCAAACCCATTATTTTACAAATGAGAAAAGTAAGACCCAAACAGGTAGGGTTTTCCACAGAGATAGCAAGTAGCAGATCTAGCGTTTGAGCCTAAGTTCTGAGTCTAAACCATGCTCTCTTTCTGCTATTCCATGGAATGATGCAGTCATGGTTGTTTCTTTTTTTAATGGCAGTTTATTTTTTCCCCATTTAAAAAATATTTTTATGAAAAGTTTAGAGTTACAAATTCTATCGCTTCTCTCCTTCCTCCCCTTCCCCTCTCCCTGAGATGGTATGTAATCAGAGATAGGTTATACATGTGCAATTATGTAAAACATTTCCATATTAGTCATTTTATACAAGAAGAATTGAATAAAAGAAAAAGAAAATGAAGAATAATATGCCTCCATTTGTATTCAGTCAGTATTAGTTCTTTCTCAGGAGGTAGATAGTAAGCTTATACATCATTAGTCCTTTGGGATTGTGTTAGATCATTGGATTGCTGAGAATATCTAAGTCATTCACAATTCTTTATCAAATAATACTGCTGTTACTGTGTACAACATTCTTCTGCTTTTGTTCACTTCACTGTCCATCAGTTCATGTAAATCCAGGTTTTTCTGAAATCATCCTGCTTATCATTTCTTAGAGCACAATAATATTCCATTACAATCATATACCACAGGTATACGATTAGCCATTCCCCAATTGACAGGCATCTCTTTGATGTCTAATTCTTAGCCACCACAAAAAGAGCTGCTATAAATATTTTCAAACAAATAGGTCCTTTTCCCCTTTTTTTGGATGTCTTTGGGATATAGACCTAGCAGTGGTATTGCTGGAACAAAAGATATGCACAGTTTTATAGCCCTTTGGGAAGAGTTCCAAATTGCTTTCCAGAACAGTTAGTCATGGTTTTTTAAAAGTGTATATTTATACTTCATATATGGCATCCTTGAGTGAGCACGATGTACATTATATTTATGCTCCATTTACCCTAGTTTGCCAAAGCTTTCCTGTTTTTCACAAGCAATTTGTTGAACTTAGAACACAATTTCACTGTTATTTTTATATCTTTATTTTTGTGATATTGCTGATTGTTGGTGTTCAAGATTCTTCAGAAGCCATGATTAAGAACACAACCCCCAGAAGTAACATCTTTCCTGTGGGAAAGTACGTTATGACCTGGTTTCCACAAGCCATTGTAGTT